>NW_021940571.1:5398854-6012264 GCF_001715985.3 Manacus vitellinus | reverse complement strand
GCAATCCCAGAATGTGTAAGGTTGGAAGGGACCACAGTGGATCACCTGATCCAACCTACTTTCTCCAGTAGGGTCATCCCAGAGCACATTGCACAGGATTGCATCCAGATGATTCTTGAATATCTCCAGTGAGGAGAGATGACAACTTTTCTGGGCAATCTGTTCCAGTGCTCCAGTTTTCAGAGCTCAGGATTAATTTCACAAACTTATACGGTTACAGAAGACAAATCTTTCTATTAGTAACAACTGCAAATGGAATCAGATACATAAGACATATGAAGACCTAATGTCTCACGTCAAGAGTAATTTTTTTGATAAAACCAGATTCCAAATGATATATTTAAAAAACTGATCCATACACAAAAATGTTCGTGTTGTCATCATCCTGAGGTATTTTAACTTGCTGTAGAAAAATAGGTCACTACTTATAAAAGAAACAATTAAATCCCTACTTAGGAATACATTTTCTAGATTTTTTTTTTCCTCATTTCTTGCTCAGTGGGGTTTTACCGAGTTTTATCAAGTTCAACCATGACAGAGAGCCCTTTAAAATAATATATTATGGAGCTGAAGGTGGCAACATTTACAATTTAGCTTTATTGGAATTTTACTATATTTTGATAGACGACAGCTTTAATGATTCTGTGCATGGTTTATGGCAGAAAACAGAGTAAGGCAGTAACATAATTTTCTGCTTTTTTCAACGATCTGTATCCAAAGAATTCAGAAAACAAGCAAGTGTATTTCATAATCACGCCAGATTTATTTTCTGGGTGAACTCTCAAATGTTAAAGCTCAAGTACACAGAGTGATGTTGCCATGGCAACTGCTACTGCAACCCAAGATGGGCCCATGTTTATGAAAGCACATTTCTGTAGCCGTGAACACACGCCAGGGCACAGCCACACTGCACACTCCTGTCAGAAGGCAATCGAGCCATTCGCGCATTATCGGCCCTGATGCTGCTCCTGGCAAGGCAAGGGGACATTCACTGAAGCCATTAAGTTGCAACATGTTATACAGAACCACAGAATCACAGAATTTCTTAGGCTGGCAAAGACCTTCAAGATCAGCAAGTCCAACTGTTTCCCCAGCGCTGCCAAGGCCACCACTGAACCACGTCCCCAAGTGCCACATCTACATGTCTTGTAAAAACCTCCAGGGCTGGTGACTCCACCACCTCTCTGTGCAGCCTGTGCCAGGGATTGACAGCACTTTCAGTGAAGAAATTTTACCTCCTCTGGTGCAGCTTGAGGCCATTTCCTCTTGTCTTACCTCTAGTCACCTGAGAGAAGGGACTGACCTCATCTCGCTACAATCTCCTTTCAGGTAATTGTAGAAGGTGATAAGGTCTCCCCCAGCCTCCTTTTCTCCAGGCTAAGCAACCCCAGCTCCCTCAGCCACTCCTCATAAGACTTGTTTACTCCTATTTGTAGGACCTAAATGAGGAAACCTTCATTTGCCCTAAGATGTAATATTAGAAGATTTAGTGTTGCTATAGCCATAGGCGGAGTGGAGCAGTAATATGTTTGGTGTCCTTTGACCTTTTTTTCCTAAATCTCCACTGAAATAAGCTGTCAAGTGTGAGAAATGTCAGAGTTTGGTCATTTGAGTCTGCCTGGAGGTGTAATTTTGCATGGTGTACAATTCCTGTGAATTTATCAGAACATGTTTTTTCACACATAGTCAACATGGTGTGACATTCAGCATCCTGAATCCGCCGATGTCTACACGCTGAAATGAATTTATGATTTCTCTCTGAAATAAAATCCAAAGTGTGTTAGTTCAGGTCAACAAAGGAATCCTCAGTAGATTTCTGAGGATAAAAATTAAAGGAAGCATCCTTTCTTTCTGCTGCTTCCTCTGCATACCTATCTGATAGAACTGCTGCCTTTCCACATCAGCCAACATTGAGTTCAGTGCAGAAGCATCTTAAACTCAAAAATTATTTCTTTCTTTAGTTATCACTCACTCTGCAAACAGATTTAAGATCTGTGATGAAGTACCTCTATACGTGAAGCTCCGTGTATCAGTAACATACACGTTTTCAGTAGCTTTCCAGAAGAATTTTACACTTCCCTTCTGGAAGTCACAAAAAGCAGCAAGATCTGACGTGTTTGCAGCCAAGTCCTACCCAACTGTGACCACACCCTTGGGAAGAGAGGCACAGCTGCTTAGCCTATGGTTTTATCTTCAGCCTCTCTTTGATGGTTTCCCAATCATCATTTAGGGAAATTTCTCAGCCTTGCTGAGGTGTATGAAGATGAGGGTATTACATGAAATAAACTAGAGAAGTCTATTATCTTAAAGACTAAATCAATTCTCAATTGTCTATCTCAGCCTGCTCTAGTCACTTTTGACACCTACAAGTTGACAGTTAAATATTTGTATATGCAGAATTTATCACAGATTGCCAGTAGACTAAACTGATTAATACTGTTAGTCTGTAGACATTTCCTAAGGAATAACTTCTTAAAAAGTAACCGTAATACTTCTTGACCACTAACTGAGCAGCCTTAGAGAGGAGGTAATACACACCTCACAATCTAAAATAAACACATCACCTTCTTTAGAGGAAAAACTTCTCATAAACCTTCTTTTAGACTTGGTCTGTGTTGAGCATAGCTATTGGAGTTTAAATTGTTTATGCTGTAGAACTTTTTGATTTAGAGACATTAGCAGTTGAAGATAAGCAAAGTGTGCATTACAAAAAGAACAAAGAGGACATAGTCAAGAAGCATATAGCTTAGTACACAGAGATAAAGTAGGCTATAAACTATATAACTGATGCTTAGAGGTATTTCAGCAATTCCCATCGAAAGCAGAAATTGTGCATGAACAGAAGGGCTGGTGGTTTCTGTTAATTCAGCTTTATATCATCACCTAATGTGGGCTGATGATCTTGTAAGATGCTGGATACCCATGTTCAGGTACACACCCGGTACAAGACAGTTAGTGATGTGTGGGAACATGTTCTGAAAATGACAATCTTCTGATACCAAGATAATTAAATATCAAGTGCCACAGTATAGCAGCTGTGAGTGACTACTCACTGAGCCGACTTTGCATACTAGCTTAATATGTACTATTACTTCCTTTCCAATTTCCTTTAAAAAGCAACATTAATCCAAAATACTGCAAGGAATAGCACAGAGAGAAGACTAAGCCCTCTCTTCCCTGCTTTCAGCTATAAACCAGAACAGTATTCACGTCACAGCAGAACACCTTACAGCCGCTTAAAAAGATAGGATGATCCATCAATTGCAACACTTCACTTAATTCTGGAAAGTTACACTGAAAAGTTGACAATTCACAGAACCACAGAAATGTTGGCTGGCAGGGACCTCACAGGGTTGCCTGCTCCAACCTCCCACGCAAAGCAGGACTGCTGCCAAGAACAGATCGAGTCGCCTCGTCCTTAAACTGAACTCATCAAGCATTCAATCAGAGGAAAAGGGTTCAATATGAACACAAATGTGTGCCATTTTGCTCCCTTTTTTTTCCTCTGCTGCTGATACATCTGTTTCTTAGTAAAAATAACATCAGTATGCAAAAATAAACCCCCTCAGACCTGTAATATAACCAGTCGTTAAAATTCATACAGCCATACAATACAGAAAAGAGACAGAATTGGAAAAAGAAATGAAAGTCTTAACACACAGACACAGCAGCCATGGCATGAAAAATTCATTTCCATTAATGAGACGTGGTAGTCCCCAGGCCAGCGCCCTTTGTACTTGAACCATGTTAATCAGATTGTATGAGCATTTGCTGGAAACTCCTGGGATAGCAAGCAACTATAACTATAGAGCAAGCACAGCAGATTAGCAGCTTGCTAAAAACTGCTTGACTTGTAACCCTTGATGCACAGGAATGATGCAGGTTTCCTGAATCACTGAGAAATGAAGCATTTCATTTACACATCTTGTATTTGCCGCAGCCTTTGGATGCGGTTTCCACATCACCAAAACGTGGACAAAACATCCTTCTCAGTGGCACCTTTGTGTAAGAAAGCACAGGATGAACACACAAGGAAGGCCTGTGTCACTTCAGGCTCAGTCACACGCACTTACTGCACAGTGCCTTGCTCTCCTACATCTCCAAAAAACCTTTCAGTAACTGCAGTTGGGTTGGAGCGGGAGGAAAACACAACTGTTTTCTCACAAGGACTCACTGCAGAAGCTCTGCAGGTTTGGACGTGGAGAACATGTGGATTTATGACAAGACCTAGCAAGACAGCAGGACCCAGTTTTGACCAAGCATATTTTTTTTTAAAAGGTTCTGTTTTATGAACTCCTTAGCCTGAAGGAGAAAACCAAACAGGATTTAGGTTTTTCTTCCTTCATCTGGCAGTTAATACATTTAATTGCTTCCTAGTTTGGGCTTTATCTGTTGCATTTTCTCAGTGACAGAAACGAATGGAAACTCGTGCTTCTTCAGACAACTTCATTTTAAAAACATTTGTGACTTTCAAGTAGAATTCAAAGTTACTGGATCCGTAAAGTTTTTTATTGATTTCATTCACAACCTAATTTTAATCTCAGTCACCAGCTCTCACTGTCTGTGCAAAGCTAGGAGCCACTAAGAAACCAGTGTTCTCAAAAAGTCACTCACCAAATGAAGGGAATTCGATAATATTCATGAAAATATTATCCATAACTGACTCTGAAAAGGACTCCAAGAAACATGTTGTTAGTGACTCTGAATAATACAATCGAACTATTAAATTATGCATAATAATATGACTATTTTCAACATAGTATGGATATTTTTGATCAAAATATGAATTATAGTCCCATTGCCTGCCTTCTCTTCTAACACAATACTTAGATGTCTCCTTGAAGGAAGAAGAAAAGACTTCATAAAATAAACAAATGTATAAAAGACCATCATTCATGTGATACTTCTGTCTCTCTGCAGGCCTCTGGGAAGCCATGTAGATCACTATGGTGACTATCAGCATGGCCCTTCTCCCCTTTTGAAATATCAATCAAAAAAAGTATAGAAAGAGGGCTACAGATCCTAAACTCCATGAGGATCTGTATTTTCTTCAACTTCAAAAAATGGAAAACTAATTTTTTACAGTTTCCTGAGAAATGTCATTCAAAAGTGAACATACTCTGCATTATTTTACATGTTAATTATTTCTCCTAGAAATAAACATTTCCTCACTAAAAATGTGCATTTTGATAAAATTTAGGTTTTTCAGTGGGAATATTTCCCTCACAAAACAACTTAATCAGCTTCATTTATACATGACCTAATTTCAAGCTCAGAAGAGAAAAAAAAAAAAAAAAGAAGTCAGAAAGTCAGAGATGCCCATGAGGAAGAGGATCAGGCCACGCAAATTAAAAAAGAAGCAGCACTTTCTTCATCTTTACTGCTTTTTAACAGGGAAATGTCTTCTACTGAGCTTCTCAGTACAAAGTTTTTCATGAGCTACAGCAAGGAAAGGGGCAAAGCAGTCTCTAGTGAAAAGTCACCCAAGCTCATGAAAAATTTAGAGTGACTAAATTTATAACTAAGATGAATTGAGAAATGACATTAGAAATCAGTTTGTACATTAACAAAAAATCAAGACTAAAAATCTTGATTTTTTTTTCCCCAAAACCAAACACACAGAATTCCCTATATTTTAAATACAATGCATACCTGTAATTTCTTTACGTATCAAGGGTCTTTAGAAACACAGTGAACTATATTAAGCATGTCTCATAGCTTTTATAATTTATTTATGAACAGAGTATTATTAAAAATAAATGATTTTCAATAGCACTTAAAAGTAATGCTGTTTTGAGAGCAAATGTCAAGCAAATGGCATGAAAATGTAAAACTCAGTAAGTCACAAAACACTGCTCTAACACAAAATATTTATAGTACCAAAACACAGCCTGAAACAACTAGGTTTATTATAATAACACAAACAAAATCATTACAATTGCAATACATTTCATGGGCTATCATTATGTTAGTTAAATACTCAATTTTTCAATCCCTTAAAAAAATAATCAAGCTATGAGTCTGCTTCACCCAGATACAAAGGCTTTGGCTGCCTTGCTAGACGTTACAAAGAGAAATACGAATATGTGGAAAAGCAATGAGTTTAATTTCATTTCCATAACTTTTTAAAAGATTTCCAAATATAACCATTACAAGGTCATGCCCAAAGCCTGTAAAGACAATAACCCCAAATTGACCATTGTGCCACATCTGTATCTAAGTAACATGTAAAGGCCCCATAAATCTGTTCAAACCTGTAATCCATTGCCATTTTTCTTTTACTTTTAATCCTGGAAATAATTAAGCCTACAATTAAACCAATTAAATATTGTGTGCTGTTACAAAATCATACCGGATTTTTATCTTCCTCTGCTATACTTAGTCCAAAATAATTGCAGTGAATACAATTATCTACCACAGTTACCATATGGGACATGAAAGTAAACATTTTAATTATTGCCATTGTAACTTGGGACCCACAAAGACCAACATTTGGGCTACATATGGAATTTATTTTTATGGATAAATGTCAAAACAGGTGGATGCAACATATAAAAAATACATTTGGCTAAATGCCCATAAACTTTGCTACCTAGTGAAGACACTACAAAGAACTGGAGAACTGAATTTTATATCCAGACTGGTTGTTAAGCTAGGTTGTTAAGCTAGGTGATCTCAAAAACAAAATCAGCACTGTTCTAAAGCACTTTTATGTATCATTGAAGTAGTTACCATTGAAGTAAAGAGATGAGTTTCTCATTAGAGATGCAGATTATCAAAACCTAGCAATTTCACTGACTGTATTGGGAATTTTTTATGCAGGAAAAGGAGAATACTTTACTTTGGGCACTTTTATTTGAGTAGATACCTATGAGTATGAGCACCTCTAGCATGAAGCATCAAAGTTAAAATGTATTTATCCTGCAGAGTAATCTCTCAGTAAAGAGTAAAGGAGGACTGCAATCTAATTAAATTAATGAGAATCAGAAAAATAAATATATAGGGTATGAAATGTAGAGAGGGTATTAACTTCACGTTTTTTTTTAATACAGAACTGAGAAAAGGTACTTAAATGCCTTTGAAGATGGTTTGAATCTGGTTTACCAAGGTCAAAATGACTGCAAAATGAGTAAGAAGTTGGAAAAGTTACATAACAAGGCAGTAAGCAAAATCTTCACACAGCCCTATCACAACTTAGACTTCACACAGCTCAATAAAACCAGAATGAACTCTCATTTAATGAGCCCATTAGACCTTAGTTCCAAACTGGAAGTCTTAAGATTATTAATGTTAATTAATTATTAAGTCTATGGAATTTCCAGCCTACAAGTGTTTGAGAGGATCACCACTTCTTCATTTTGACACAATCAGCTCCCGTGAACTGACAAGGCTTCTGAACTCTCAACACTATTAAAGGGAATTAGTTTGGCCAGTTTCTCCAAACTGTACCCTGAAACCAGCAGAACTGAGTCAGCAGGAGCTTTCCATCACCCAGTACAACCTGTATTGCAATCTAATAATTATGGTTGTTTTCTGGTTTGCTTCTTTGTTCAAACTAATAAGTTGATGATCACCAAGACATCTCGTTCTTTACTTCCACTATTTCAGGAAATGATAAAGGCCAACACTGGACTGAGATGAGATGTAAAATACCATCAAAGCCAGTTTGTTGGCAGGTTCTGCACTTGGTGAGCGTTGAGCAGTACAACCCATGCAATCAGCAGGGATCCAGCTTCCTGGTAGTGTTGGCTGGAACTAGAGCAACACCCCAATAAACCATAATTCATTACCAGAAATACATCCAGCTGATATTTCCAAAGATATTCATGACCTCTACAAACACTCACACCTAAATAACCTTACTGTGGGGAGGATGCTCTTCTACTACTTGATTGGAGCCAGATATTATTGTCCCTCTTCCATGAAGATTTCAGATCCGAATATTTCTTCTCTAAACTGAAACGATACACTGCTTTTTTTTGTTGGAAAACATGCTGCAACTTTAAGTCTCTGAATATTCTAATAGTTTTGAATGAAATACTGTTAGGGTTGAAAATAAGCACATACCTGAAGCTTTAAGCATTGAAATGTAAATCCCATTTTTTGGCAGGCCTACTTTGAGCTCCCAGATCTATTTCTTCACTTTTAAGATTTACCTGCAGCCTACTGTAGTGCAAGGATTGAGTTGAAATACTTTCTGCTTAAAAGATAACAATACAAGTATTGAGCTAAATGAAAAATTGCACATGACCTTACTGAGAATTTTCTACTTGCAATGTTTATCCACAGACATGATCTGGAGTAGGTCTTCATCCCAGAAGGAATATTTTATTCTTGCAAATATAAACATCTTTGCCATGTTTTGAAACTAAATAATTAGATTTAGAGACAATATGCTTAATTATACCCAGAACAATCAAGACTGACTGCTTGGAGGGTGTGAGTCCCTCAGTCCATCTGCTGTGCACGTTCACTGTTTTTTTGGCACTTCCTTGAAGTCATGAAGTGAACACACACACACACACACACACACACACACAGAGGTTAGAAACGTTTCCAAGCCATGTAAGCAGATGGTGATACGGCGGGTAATAATTTAATTACACAACTCCTAGAACATGTTCCCCAAAAAAAAAAAAAAAAAAAGAGGAAGGGAATAAACAATGCCCAGTCTGATCTTTTAATTGCAGTGCTATAGCTTTTGTTGAATTCACAGTGATTTTCCACCCATCTATTCTGCAGTTGGAAAGAGTAATAAACAAGAAGTTCAATATCCTGTTTTGTTCCTAACACAACATTTAAGATCCAAAAAATAAAAATTAGTGTGATAATGATAATTGGCAAGTTGCCCTAGACAAGAAAATAAGTTATATAACACTGAAAAAGAGAACTTATCTTCAGATTTGCAGGTACAAAGAGGTCAGAAAGGTACACACACATCTGCTCTTGCTTCTACACAGAACGTTGATACCACTAAAGTGTGAAAGCAACGAAGAAATGCTGATCTTACTAATTCTTCATTTTAGGCAGAAGTACAGCATAGCATGGAAGTGGAATAGCATGATACAGACATGATACCAGAGTTAAACCAGGAACTGAGAAAATTTAATGAAAATAAGAAAATTTAAAAAAAAAATAAAGCAAACCAATATTGTGTTGGTCTACTTAACACACTACCTATGCCAATGAAGGCTGAATAAGAGAAAAGGCTCCCTGCTGAATGCTATTACAGCAACTAGAGTGTTTTAGACAAGGAACTGCTGCCTACAAAGAAGTCAACAATGACAAGATAAATGCTGAAGTACACAAAGTTTTGATTGGCATTCTGCTAAATCAGTGGTGCTGAGTCATCTCAACCTAAGGAATGTGGAATTACATCAGAGATGTGCCACCCTTTACATTATGTGCATAAATTAAGGCACAGAAGCAGTAAGGAAGCAGTATATTGTCTTTATGTAAAGGTCAAATAGCTTGAAGAGTCACTATATCAGAGTCACAAAGTATAAGCAGTAATTTTTATTTATATACATGTGCATATAAGACAGAAACATCAAAAAAAGCACTGGGTGGATCTATTGGGTTATTTTCATTCTGACTACAAATGCCATAATTGGTTGCCTAATTAGAAGTAAAAAACCTAGGCTTATGATTTAGGCAGCTCATAATGCAAACTTTCATTGTATTATTTTTTTATTAGTTCCATTTCTCAGCATACTCCAACACAGTAATGGATTATGGAAGTTGGGTTCTAGATTTTATGATAGTATAAAATAACATGTGAAATCTTATTTAATGTTAAATTTTGTAAACAAATAAGATAAGCTCTCTCCAAATTGTACACCCACTCAGTTCCAACTTGGGTTTGACTTCTTTCTTAGAATGCACCACAGAATTAAAACAGAAGCACAGCTGCCTGGAGTGTCACCTTGTCTTTGTAACAGACTTATTTTTTCCCAGCTTTTATTGAGTAAGTAAATGGCATAAAAGAGAAGTATTTACAACTGTTTCTTTTAATTTTATTTTTTGATTCACACAATTTATTGCCCTATAAGTTAACAAAAAAGAACAGAAACATCACAAAAGGTCACTTTGATGTAGAAACATCAAAATCCCCAGCATCATTCCAAGTAGGTTTATGACTTGGAGCTTGAAATCCTAGATAAACTGAGAAAAATACATTAAAATAAATGTCATAATGAAAACAATATATAAATATCATATAATTCTGTGCTGTGCTTGTCACTAGAAAAGGAAGTGCAAATCAAATTCTAATAAATATGACACACTAGTTCAGAGTGTAATGGTGCATTTGCCACATAAGACAATTACATTTTTTTTAATTGAATGCTGTTTAATGAAGCTTTACCTTACCTTTCAGACTGCCTACAACAGAGGGTTTTGGAAAGAGAGTCTCAAGTCAGAGTCTAATTAAAATCCTCTGCATGTCCTACTGCACCTATGCTGTTGTTGCTTAGGGTTTTTTGGTTGCTTTGGTTTGCTTTTTTTAGGAATGGTTGATATTTTGTACACAAATTATTCACTTTATTAAGTATACACAAATATATATACACACAACTATATGTATGCATACATTTTCTATAGCTATTTATACAGCATAAATGCAAGTATTATTATCTGGTATTTACTTACAAAACTCCGCAACCACTGAACTATTTTTGTGGCAATAAAAACCTTATTAGAAAACAAAAGAGACAGTAAAAGTTGTCAGGTTTAAATATTTAGTGACAGAGCATTAGGCTTCTGACTAATGAAATTACTCCAAACAGCCTTAAAATTGCTGCAGCTGGACAGCTGAGGAATGGGCTGAGGGAAGCACTTGCTAGAAGGGAAGCCAGCTGAGAAACAACCTAGTCAACCTACTTGTGTCCCCCAGCAGAAAAACCCCAAACCTGAAGTACAAGAGTCCTACATAAAGGAAATGTCCATATTTATAGAATACAAAAACAGGCATGGTAGATGCAGGTATCTAGTAGGACATGGCCATCTCAACAGCAGCCTGAGCAGGACTGGCAGCAGTAGCTCAGGGCACCTCACCAGTGACAGATCTGGTACACACTGAAGTGCTGCTTCAGCCACTGAAGTTCTCTTAAACAACCAAAAGTTATTTCACAATAGTGAACAGTGGTAAGCAGGAATTAGAAAGCCCAGACAGCAAATGAAGTGGGAGTGAAGTAGCAATGTTACCCCTAAACAAATCACAGAATCATTGAGATTGGAAAAGACCTCCAAGATCATCACCTTGTCAACTAAGCCATAGCATTAAGTTATGCACATAGAAGCCATTTTATTTGTCATAGTAAAATAATGAGAGATGCCAAGATAACAGTGAAAGCCATGTAGGAGAGGACTAGAACGTTTGACTGTTTGGGATGGGTAATGTTTGCTTTGTCTTAAATAAAAATAACAATGTTTAAGGAAAACAAAAATTGTGAAAAGATGAAAATACTAAGTAAGTTTCTTAATAAAAAGTTATCATTATTTTTTTTTTAAAAGTTCCCTTGAATGATACAGAATCCTACAAAGCACAAGAGGCCAGACATATGCCTGATATTACTCCCCTTAGCCCAGCCAGGGTAGGCCAGGGAATAGCCAAGCTCAGCATCCAATGCCAACAGCGACCACAATCCCAAACTCTAATTGGCTTTTAAATTATGCCAAGCTGATCGATGTGTCCCTTCTGATTTACTATATACTTTTTTTTTTTGGTTCAGTTAAGTTAAACGTGCAGAAGAGAATAACGTGTCAACTAGGAGATTAGTTTTACAACCTATATGTTGAAGTGAATAAATTGTGCTTTCATTAACAGAAGTAGGCCATACGCCCAAAAAGTCATTGGATCCGCTTCACTGGTGAACTGGAGCAACAATATCCGATTAGAAAGCCTCAGCAGTTCAAAAGTCTTTAAAGGCAGGTCCAGTGGTTATACAATTAATTTTTAATGATATTGTTCCATCTGGGAGATTCACTTCAAGTGCCAAATGGGTTCCCTGAGCTGAAGTATTAGCTTTAACAAACTTGACACATCTACAATCTGTCTAGTATCTCTTTAAAATACTATTAAAAGGTTTATGGGAATAAGCTGTCATTATTTGTGCTTACTTCTTCTCCAGCCCTTTTCAAGGTCCTGTAACACATCCATAGCAGGAAACATTAGCAGCTAATAGATTCTTTTTTGACAATTTGGAATGCCTGAAAGTTTGCTAAGAGCAACAGTCATATAAAAACATTAGGACAAAATGGTTTTTATTCCAGTTGGATTATATGACAACCTTTCTTTTTGAAAAAAAAAAAATAATCAAGGTTTCCAATTCCAGAAATCAAAATAAATGACTCTCAAAAATCATATCAAAAGTAATCTCCATAAAGCTGACTTTTTATGTAATGTTTCATGGTTTTAAAACTGAATGGGGCTTAGAAACTAAATTCCTTTCTCTCAGAATTCTTACTAAATATTACCTATAACAAGGACTCAAACTGCTGCTGTTAAACACAGTTTCCAACTTCCGAATTTTAAGCACAAACAAACAAATTCCTTTTCTGGCTCAGAAATATTACTATATGCTACATTTGTCATATCTCAGCACGATTTTTTATTCAGTTACCCAAGTACACCAACAATGCAAAGATTTTATATGGATAAGTCAGAATGGTATTTAAGTGTATACCTACACACACTTGTAAGTATTTAAAACTTATGACTTTTGTCATAAGTTTTGTACAATCAGAACAAACAAATTTTTTGTAACATTTCTACATGAATACATGGGGGTTTTTAACTTCTATTTTTTGATCTTCTATTCCAAAAATGCTCCTGTCTCCAGGGAAATGTCAACATTTCTTCAATTTTGTTTTAAAAAAAAATACGCACATGAAGCTATTGAGCTGTATTTTGATACTGTATTTCTACTCCATTTGGCCTCATATCACAACAGTGAGGTTGAAAAAATGATCAAGCAGAGAGACAGGTTCATATTCTGAGTAGCAGGAACTTTTTCTATGATCACAGGCCTCATTACAGGAAAGCAAAACAGCAATTGCTGGAAAACCAGCATTGTTATCAAGTTAGGAACCCAGTAGAATAGAAAGCTTTCAGCTAAATTTTTGGTAGTTAAAAAACCAAAAAAACAAAATCATCAACCTTCATTTCTAAAACTGGAATATATTTATGGAAGCAAAGAAGCCTGTTTCCTTCACCCAAAGTGTATTGCATGACTCATATTAAATGGAGCAGCTCCAAGAGAGATGGGAAAGAGACCAAGCTGAACCTCTGATTCAGCAAGTGCTTAATAAGAATGACCAGATTGAGAATAAAAATTTTGAAGCCAGGGCATCTCCTCAAAAAATATGTTGAGAACTTAATGCAAAAAACCTACTAGCAGGCAGTATTTCTAATATTTAAATCAAATTGTTATTATCTAACCCAGATCTGGTCTCATATTTTCCATTTTAAATAATAATTGCTCCAGCACTGTGCCTTTCTGTTCCTGCAACAGACAACCTAGCACGAAGCTCACAGGGCATTTTTTTGTCCACTTTTTTTCCCATAGAAGCTATTGGAAATCAGCTGAAAAGCATTCTCATATCACTTTCTTTCCTTTATAAAATATGTAAATGCTTACCCAAATTTACATTTTAGAACAGATGTACATTTTACAGTCAGCAAACAGAAGTTTTTCCATGGACAAAATGACACCTATGCCATTTATGGAAAAAACTATCTAATATAGCTGAGAAGAAATAACATGAATACCTCAATTTTGTGTTATTTCTACTTCATCAAAAAGCATTCAGAATTAAAAGTAGAGATTCACAGTACCAGAGAAAGAATAAAGAGCTGAAATATGATTCTAAAGGTCACATTATCTTAACAAAGTGCCACTTTCTGACAGTGTGACACTGATACAGAAGTAATGTACTCCATTTACCAGGAACGGCTCGATGAGATCCATGCCCTCTGCACTCGAAATAAAGGAATTAGTGCTTTTCCTCAAAGGTCACTCAGTGAGTGGGATTTTTCTCACTAGCTGAGGCCAGCAGCTCTGGTGCTGATCAGTATATTGGGGGGTCTCAAACTGGGGGGAACCCCAGGGGGAGCCGAGAGAGAATCCAGGAGCCCCCAGCGTATGTGACAGCAGTTGATGAGACCTGAGCAGGGTCAGGAGCAATGGCATCCAAGCCCTCCATGCACATATAAGAGAAGCCCTTAGGGAGCACTAATGGCCAGGAGTGTGGCCAACAGGGTGGGAAAACAAAGCCTGGAGCAGCACTTGGTGCTGAAGCCCTGCCAGACTGACTAGGAAGCAGCGGCACCCACCCGGCAGAAAAGGACCCAGGGGTGCTGGTCGGCAGCTGAACATGAGCCAGCATGTGCCCAGGTGGCCAAGAAGGCCAGTGGCACCTGGCCTGTATCAGGAATAATGTGGTCATCAGGGCCAGGGCGGTGACTGTCCCCCTTTGTTCAGCACTGCTGAGGTCGCACCTCAGATCCTGTGTTCAGTTTCGGGAACCTCACGACAAGACACTGAGGGGCTGGATCGTGTCCAGAGAAGGGCAACAGAAGGGTCTGGAGCATGAGTCATATGAGAAGTGGTTGAGTGTGTTTAGCCTGAAGAAAAGGAGGCTCAGGGGAGATCTCACTCCCTACAAATACCTGAAAGGAGGTCGTAGCCAGGAGGGGGTTGGTCTCTTCTCCCAAGTAACAAGCAAGAGGACAAGAGCAAATGGCCTCAAGTTGGGCTAGGGGAGGTTTAGATGGGATAATGAAAAAATTTCTTCATACAAAGGGCTGTTAAGCACTGGAACAAGGCTGCCCAGGGAACTGGTAAAGTCGACATCCCTGAAGGGATTTAAAAGATGTACAGATGTGGCACTTAAGGACATGGTTTAGTGATGGAAATGGCAGTGCCAGGTTAAAGGTTGGACTCGATAATCTTAAAAGGCCTTTTCCTACATATACAATTCTATTAAAAATGAGGCATTTGCCAAAGACAGAAGGTGTCTAAGAAACATCTGATCTGGACCCTGCAGCGAGTCCTAAAAACATCACCAAAACTGAAACAACCTCTCCCCAGACCACACTTTTTTGTGTCTCAATACAGATTCTCGATCTCTTGCAAGACAGCAAGCAACAGCATTTCAGCTACAGATCCAGAATCCTTTATTCTTTCCAGAACACATTTATTTGAAGAAACGTTATCTCCGTTTAGCAGGCACGAAAAGCAACAACCTCCACTTCCCAAGTGCTACTTCCGTGCATTAAAAAATGGACATAACAGTAGAAATGAAACATCAGCTACATCCCTGCCTGGCTCTGAATGTGAAATCCTGTATATCAGCCTAAAGATAGGCTTGTTACATAAGATACAACCAATGCTAGTTCATGGGAACTGTTCCATAACAACAGACCATGACAGCCTATTACTTAATGTGCCACTGAGCTGATGCGACTCAGATAACAACACACAAGGAAATTTAACGCTTCCCAGAACACACTATTCTTTCTACAAGAGCCCCTTTTCAAACCCTCACGGTAAAGTAGCTGGTCTGCCTGCAAGAAGTGGACCTATATTTAAAGGTTATTAAAAGGGCAAGAATAAAGAAAACAATACAAATCAGCTCCACACTTTCACTATTTAAAAAAAATAAAATAATGTGCTGACATTTCTATATAAAATATGAAAGTCTAACACGGAGATAAAAAGATGAATAGAAATGAATACAGAGAACTAAATGCATGTTTTGTGAATAAGATGTGTCTCCAGCAGTCAATCACTATTCTGACCTTATCAAGCTTTTCAACTTATCCAGGTCTGTTAAACACCAAACAAACCAACCAACTGGAGAACTGTGAAAGCAGAGCATCTCACAGGAACTCAATTGCTAATTTGCCAGGAAACCTTTTCATGAAAACAGTGTATTAAAACAACACTCCTTTGAATATCTTCTGTCTCTAAGCTTACCGGGATCTTTCTATCTGTGTTTTAATGAAGATCTTTGGGGGAAAGAATCTCAGTAGCAATTCAAATATATTATTTTGGTGAAATGGTATTAATCATATCTGTATACAAAAAACTAACACTGCCATAACATTGTGATTGTGAAACCCAAGCACGATTTTCTTGCTGTTCTGCTGCTCAGATCAAAAATTTTACTGGGCTGCTCTGATCCTTCCAGTTGTAAACCATGAAAATTTGTGGAGGGGGAGGAAATAAATAAATCTAGTAGGGCAGGATTTGCACACAAGACCTTCTAAAGAGAAAACTGAGCTATGCCAGCTGTTTTATGGAAGAGCTGTAGGACTGATGGAGAAGTTGATCTCCCTCAGTCTGCCTGCTCCTCTGTTGACCTAAGCACAAGCCCATCATGTCCTGCATTTCTACAGGGCCTCCCTTCCCAAGACAATTCAAATCAAAACCCATCTCTTAGAATAATGATGATATTGCAACGTGTAACCTCAATCTTCCTCCTGACTCATATTCCTTCATACCTGCTCCTCTTCCATTCCCTTTTAACAGTAACTTGGCTTCTTGCAGAGCACACGGGAATTCGGGGGGCAAAATGGAAAAAAATCAAAATTAATTATTTCCTTCATCCTTGGAAGCATGCTCTCCCTCAGAGGGATAAGCTGCTGTTTCAAGGGCTGCTTACATATTTTGCATTGAAGAGTCACTGCATAAATTGCAAATTGAAGTACCTAAATGCTACTTGTGGTATCAGCAAACACAAAGCTCTACACATTTTATTGAGCTACACTACTTTGAGCACCTATAACTAAAAACCCTTTTTTAATGGATTCCTACCACTTATCTCATAAGCCTCAGGTTCAATCTTCTTTATTTTTCATTTTTTAAAAGTAAGCTAGCAATACTTACCTGTCATTAAAATAATAAGAACAAATTGATTAGCAGTTGTAAAGTACATTAATTTGAGATAATCTAATAGGACAGAGTAGGCAAAGTCAAAAAGCATGTAGACCTCATCGATGAGATACTGGTAATATAAATGTATTCCTCTTTAATAAGTAGTACTAATACTGTTTTTCATCAAATCAAGAGGGTATTATTATTTTCTGAAAAACTTTTATACTTTATTACTGCAATCGCTTTTTCTCATTTCATGCTTCCCTAACTTTATTACTGTTAATTTTACTCACTTAATTCTGGCTATTTTCTACCATTTACTGGGAAAATAGACAGAACTTCATGGTTTTCTGATAAATAAAAATTAAATGACTTTGTGAAAAAGGATATTTATCTCTACAGTATGCTTCTTTCCACCACTGGAAGCCCTCTGACATACTACAATATTTATCTAGGTAATTCCCATAAAAAAATCCTGCAGCTTCAGAGCAGAGGCCAAGGCAGAAGGAAAGCAGCAGTGACTCGAGAGGCCCAAATGGCTGTGACCCAAGGAACAGTCCTACCCACTCCAATGAGGTTTTGGAACACGTCTTATGTTTGCATATTCTCTTGCTTAAGTCTTCTGTCACTGCTGACTGAAATCCAAGCAATAATTAATTTAATATAAGCCACAGTTGATGAACATTTTGTGCTTAATTATCTTTATTGAGAAAACTATTCTTCCCCTCCAATAACATTTTTTCAGTGAGAAAAGGCTCAAATTGGAATTGTTCGAGTACTCATTTGATTTTGTAGTCAGGTTACAACTAAACAACAAATGTTGGACTCGTGCTTTAGAACAAAGAAAAGTCTGTGTCAGCCAAACTTCTAAATAAGAGTCAAAGATAAATATACTTATGTAAAATTCTCAATACCCTTTTCCTTTACTTTTCCCTTAATATTTGCCAAGTGAGGGTAGAGAAGAGCTGTAAATCAGTGCAATTTCAACAGCCTAATGCAGACAGCTTTCTCATCATGTTTTATGCCTAATGGTGGGCTATACAATGAAAGCCTAATGTCTATAACTGAAAAGATATTTATATTCATAATGTAAAAGAACTGGAGAATGAGCCTTTAGAATATTGTAGCTTTCAGTCATCTTGGCTTTAACTCCCGAACTAGTGCCGGATTATTAGAAAAAACTGCTGTATTTCCCTCTTTCATTCTGTATTAGCATGACAGTGGAAATAATACACTAAGGAACATGAAATATGTTACTACATTGTGCGTCCTTACGGGTGGATTGTGGTGCATATGTTAAACTTTTCAATATTTGCAGCTCTATCTGATAGCATTTTCCAAGCTTCTCCACTCAAAGCATTTCTCTAAACCAGCCAAACTTACTGTTCAAGATTATCTGGCACTGATTCACAGTTCTAATTATGAACGATACTCTCCACAAGAAAGGAAGATTAGAAATATTTCAACTAAGTGGGTGTAATGAGACATCTTTCCAGTTCCATTTGTACTGATATGATGCAATGAAAAGTTAAATACTACAACCACAGGTCTCTGAGGTTGCACACATCAGGTTATGCTCATTTGTTGTTTCCTTCAGAAACAAACACCAGAAAAAAGGCCAACTGCTAAAAAAAAAACCTGAAGGAGACTATTTTAAGGTGTTTTTTTTTTCCCATGAAATAGACAATTCCCTAGAAACAAGATGACTTTGTGAAGCTTTTGTTGGGGCTAAAAACGCCCTTTTGTGAAAGCACCCTGGGTCAATCATGCCATCAAGTGGAGCTGATTATTTAGATTTAGCGTTGCTTTGAGTTCTTACAATATTCAAAAAGAAGCCCAGCCATGTGAGTCAGAGTATTAGCATGAATCTCTTTGAAGCAACACAGTTGAATTTTTCAAAACCCTTTAAAACAGTGTTTCACAGAGTGGAAAAGTAAAACCGGTTGTGTTCAGCTTGTCTACACAAAGACACTTCAAACTTTTCAGCTCTTTTTTTTTCCTCCTCTATCTCATCAAAAACACATTTTGCTTTCAGTAACACACCAAAAAACTTTATGGACTAAACCACCATGATCCTGACCAATGCAAATGATTAAAACAACTGTCCCTCTGACCACAGGCAGCTGATAAACCTTCCACCCAAAGGCTGCACCTCCCAGACAGCAACAATCACTCCCTCCCCTGAAGCCTTGTGTGCTGCCCTTCATTTCTGCATCCTGTGATGTAATTTTATCATTTGACATTATTATACAACTCAATTGCCAGAAAAAAAGGTCAGGTTTGAAACATTCTCTCCTGTCACCTTGCTTTCCTAAACCATAAATACATGCAGCCCCTCAGAAATGGAGCAAGGCACTCAGCCTAGCTGGCTAATTGATGATAATATTTTAATTTGCTGGAATTGAAAGGAATGGATGCACACACAGCATTAGCTAAACCTGCTAACTGTGACAGCACGCGAAGGACCCCGTGTCCCTCATGGCACACCACTGCATCAGAGACAAGCAGAGCAACAAACATCTTATTAAACAAGTGCAGAAAAGCAAGAGGCAGAAGCCTCCAGGGCCATGTTAATTATCTCAGGGTCGAAGTGGCTCAGAAGCTGCCTCACAGGCTCCACGGCAGTCAGATGGCAGTGCCAACACACTGAAGTCCCCAAGGTCCTGCAGTTACAGCACTGTCATATTTCAAATGACAGGTAATACTTAGGAACACGTCGACACTAACCTCCTCAATTATATTCAATGTCAAGGTTTTCCCGCTGAAGGAACTGCTAATTTTCAACATACACACAACTTGCTGACAAAAGGTACTTTATCAAAGAAGGGAGTTTAGGGATCTGCTGCAGATCCTTTTTGACACAGTGGGAATACTGTCCTCCATGCAAGCTCTCAAAGGATAAAATAAACCCTGCCTTTAGTCAAGCATACAAACATCACAATATGCTGTATTTGCTTTGCTGACAGTGCCTTTGCACAGAAATCCCCTTCTGTTATTAACAGCAGCATGGACAAACAAATATTCTCTCAGTGTTTATTTGAACTTCCTCTAAAGAAAAAGGCCCAGGCAAGTGGGGGGCTATTGCAGTGCCTCAGGTGCTCCAAGAAGCACGACTAAAAAGACTAAGTGCCATCCCCCAGGAGCAGCCATGCGTGCCACAGAGCAATTGCAGTGCAATTACCAAGGAAAAACGCAAGCATGGAATTCAAAAAGAAAGACATTTGAACATGCAAATGTGATTCCTTGTTTATTCCCATATTTGCACTTTGCAGGATTTAACTGAAAATACAATTAAATTAACTTGATTCGACAGTCTAGAAAAGAGATTAGGTGGCACAGATATGGCTATGGGTGAAGGAACATGGTCTCATTAGAGCTTTCTCCCCATTCAGGCAGTTTCTCCCACTTGCAGTCATTAATATGAACTGGAGACAGATTCTGCTGTGAATTGCACCAATTTAAATCCAGAGCAACTCTTATCTGGCCTCCAATTTGCATTAATGGTCAAAGGTGGCACACTGAGATGAAGCATAATGCAGGCAGCACCATGTTTAGAAGGAGAAGGAGCATTACCCCAGCAGAGAGGCTCAGAATTTAAAGGGACACGGTGCAATGTAAAAGGACAGTTGTTTGAAATATATAAAAAAACCCTGCTAAATTTAAAAACAACATTTAAAAAAATAAATATTTTAGTTATTTGTATTATTCTGAAAATTTTTTTAGTTGTTTAAAAGTAATTTCAATGTCTCATTGTTATTTTTGTTAACATTTGCAATGTAGTAACCCATACACCCAAAAGCACCATATTCCTGCAGAACAGGCCTGGATAGCATTTGACATTTTAGCAATTTTACTTGTTCAAATGCTCAGATTTGAAGAGTATTAGATCTCCCCTAGTTTGCATTCTTACCCTGCAGAAAAAACACACAAATTTGGTTTTCAGTAGGCAAGTAGGGGCAGTAGCAACTCCATTTGTAACTGATGGAAATAATAACTGTGGCTACACTCAGTAGTCTTAGACTTTCATGTTCATGCCGAAACTCCTGCACAGCCCTGGGAGGAGAGTTATGACTTTTCTGCACCTCATGATCCAAGAATTCCTTTATAGTGATTCCTATATCACCCACACTAACGCTGAACCAGCAACCAGAAAGTGCTGAAGTATTAAAAACACAAAAGACTTCATTAGTCCTTCACTTTATTAATTAAGAGTGGAAGGGTTAAAGAAAACACAGTAAAATGTGAGATTTTCACACCTGTACAAGCCTTTCCAACTTTATACAGGCATTTTTCAATCGATCTGACTGATCCCCTTCAAAAGAGCTGCTCAAGTAATAAACCCATATGCACTTTCATGAAAGGGAATATTTCAGCAACACGAGTTGCAATTTTTGGCAATATGTCTACAGATCCAAAGCCTGAAATTTTTGCTGACACAGCAGATGGATTTTATAAAGCACTGTGCTCTCGTACAAACAAATAAAACCTCCCAAAACCATCCTCCACCTCAAAGCCCAGTGCTATCCCTGTCTCTAGTCCAAGAAGAAATTCATGGGTGTGAGATTTCACAAGGAAACCGCAGGTTCAAAGTAATAACATTCAGTATTCCCACAAACTCCTGAGGGGTCTGAGATTACTTAATGCCTGACTACCCAATCCTTTGTCAACACTTTTATTCACGATATAAAAATTCCACATATTTTCTATGAACAACACAGGCTTCTAAAGTCAGAATGTATAAGCATGTATTAATATGTGCTCTGCTTTCACTGCTGCCATTGAAGAACAGGACTGGTTCTCTACCTAAACATACCAACACATATGTCCTCCCAACTGTGGTTTACTGGAAAAATGATCCAAATAACTCACAAAAATGAGTTTAAATTAAAACAAACAAACAACTAACAACAAAAAAAAATTTAAAATTAATAGATCTTCTCTATCTGCCTTTTGTTATTCAAATAAAAATCTTCTTATAGAAATTTAGATGCACAAGAGTATTACAGAGTTGTCTGCATCTTATCTTAAAAACACAGTTATGCTGTAAAGAGAAACAAGAGAAAAAATATTTTCTTTCCATCTTTTCACTTTGAGTAAGTCAGGGCACATTCAAGTCAGTAAGACTTTTTTGTTGCTGTTTTTCTTGAGTTCATTTTTTTAATATGGAAGCTGAGTAGCTAATACTGCTGAGTAGCTAATATCACTCTAACAAGTTCTGAAAAAGTAAAGGTTACTTTGGTTTAGGGAATTCAAATAAGTATCTTTTCTCACTTAAAATCTAATTTTCAAGCCCTGCAAAATACTGAGGTCATTAATAGAAGTCCAAGTATTTCCACAAACTATGGTGAAGAACAGAAGTATCATTTTTTTTAAAAAAATACATTGTTGTAGTTTCATATAACTTTCATACTTTTATATCACTAAATATACATTATAATACAAATCTGAAACTGTTACATATCCATCTTTAGAGAGGAACAAAAAGTTAAGCATCCTAATTATCGCAAGTTTCTTAGCAGATTTCATGTGCACCTACTATATCTCAATAGAATAAACATGCATATGTTACTCTGACAGCTAATTTTACATACTGGCAGACACTTGCAAGTATTTTTTTCCTGTATGCAAATACAGGTGTTTCAGTGGAAATTTCTTTCCAGTGTACAATAAAATGTCTAATTTTGATCCTAATAATCATACTATTTTACTAATCTCAGTTCTGCAGGAGAATGAGACTCAGTACACTGAATTTAAGGCAGCCAGAGTTCAAGAATAAGTACAGGGGAAAAAACAGTGTTTCTCTGTCTCCACTGTGGTAGCGAAACCATGACTTGGTTTAGGCACCATAAAGAAATTTAACAACATAAGTGCTGTAGGTACATCTTTATCTTTGATTTTAAAAATGCAAACAGTTCAGATATACAAAAGCTTCGGTGAAATGAGAGCACTGGTTTTTATGGCAGAATGTGAAAAGCAGCTTAGTGTTTTCTGGAGAGAGCTATTGCTGTCCCTGGGGTTTAGTGGGGAGCTACGGCACCAAGGTTATGGCTCACAAGTCCATAGTGTGATGCTAAATCACGTTTACACGACCATATACTGTGCTGCTACAGTTCAGCCACAACACCCAGGTAGGTGAGGCTGTATTACACAGTGCAGCAGACACAGAGCAACTCAGGTTTTTAGTGTGCAAAGTGAGGATTTTAAGAGCCTGGATACAGAAAGGTGCAGAAAGACATTCTCATACAACCCAGTACAGTAAACCCACCAGAGGTCTGCTAAATCTGCCATTACTTACTCAGCATGTCTTAGCATTCCCCATGCACATGATTACCACTTCAGAAACACTGGGCAGGGACAAAATCTAGGGTACCTGAACCTAGATTATCTGAAGATTTAATAAAAGAGCAACTAAAAAAAAAGCCACATTTCCAGACCAGCTCTCAAATCAAAACTGCACTCCCAAATGATGTTTCCCCACACCTGACATGACTTCAGACTTGTTCAGTTCTTGTACCAGTAACAATCTCACAGAAGAGAAGCCTTGGAAGGACAGATGCAATTTGCTCATGCCACAAATGCTTGCTCATGCAGCTTGGGTTGGCAGCCCAAGATGTCGAGCAGCTCTGCACCTAAATCCTGAACACTAAATCCTTTCAGGGCTGCGGGTACAGCAAGTTCAAAGGCAACTACCTAAAATGTTTTTGAAATGTTTCTGCAGAAGCCAACAACAGACGTTAAAAAAAAGGGCCTGGAAACCAGAATATACCTTAATACTGAACGTTGAGTTTTTTCTGAGTATTCAGTTTCCACCAAAGAAAAAGAACAAAGAAATAACCCTAAGAAACAAGTATTGTTTTTCTTCCAGTAATCGCTATATAAATCAACTGACATTTAAAAATTTATAAATGTAAACATTATATTTATTTTCCTTGACCTACTCAAGCAAAAACCCCTGGCTCAAAACGCAGCAGCATGTGGCTCAATGTGAACCTGAGATCCTGAGGCAAAGAACCTTATTTAATGCCACTGCAATAAAGAGTTAAGCACACACACAAATATTATCTTTTCTCACCTCAACTCAGACATGTTAATGTGAATTTAGATAATTTTATAACTGAGACTGCATTGTTTGCTCATTTTTCCAATGACTATAATTATGATTCAGTCAACTTCCTCTGAGCATTGGCAGAGTCAATCCCAGGATATTTAAAGGATTGATATCTGCCCAGCACTTCTTTAATTCACAAACTGTCTGAGCTCTAAAAAGAAAACACATCCCATTTTCAAGACAACACATAGGACAGCTATTCCAAACTGGGCTGTTTCCCTTGGCAGGAGAAGCATGTGGAGAAGGGAAGCTCCCAGATTTCTGATTTCTCCAAGGCAGCAGTTTGGATTATGATTTCAAAATATTATGGCCACCTTTGTAAGAATGGATATTACATGTTTATAAATTTTACAAATATATACCAGAAATAGGTGTGTGTCCATATATACATATAAAATATATTAAAAATACTATATACGATTCCAAAAGTTGGGAAAACCAAGATGCTGCATCATCAGGCTTCAGTGTATTGGACCATACTTATCCAGGACCTATTTGTGAGACTCCCAAGATTTGTTTGGAGAGAGGTTTCTCCCGAGAAGCAGCACTTTTACCTGCCTATCACCATCACTAAAGTTCAGCACCACACAGGTGCTGAAGCTTGAAATGAATGTTTTCTCCCAGGGTAATGGATTTAAATATTATTTAGTCAGAAACAGATTCTTTCCTCCACATATGTGATGGAAATAATCTGCAAGTACTTTCATTTAGAACCACTTATGATGTAAAATTATTTCCGACTATGGCTTCACTCTAGCATGGTATCAAAATTTATATTAAAGTTGACTGAAATATTTGCAAGCTGTAATACCTTTCCAGTACCGAATCTTATCAAATCAAACCCACTGCAAAAGAGACTGTGCACTGATGATTCACATAAGTAGCAAGCCATGGAAAGGTATTGTTGATGTCTTACAGCCAGAGGTATATGAAATACTTGCAGCAGATGAAAAAGGATACCCTGCATGCAAACAGCTTCATCTTCCCTTATTACAAAGTCACAAAGACGCTCTTCATATGTTACAGATTTTTCCCTCTGACAAATATGTCCCTTTTCCAGCAAAAACGTGAGTCCTTTTACAGAAAGCCTGGGCACAGTGAGTTTAAGTTAGTACAATAACATGCCTAAATTATTTACTATACAGACACTTCACTGAACATCCAAGTATCTAAGAGGAGAAAAAAAAACAAACACAAACCAGATTTCAATCATCACAGTTACCAGTGTAACTCTTTCACAGGTTCAATAATATTGCCTTCTTAGTTAATGAAGGCAGCCTCAAAAAAATAAGCCTCTAAATCTGTTTTTCATACAGAGTGTTTTTCACACTTAATGCACCCACCACAAGAAATCACGTATTTTTGTCATTAAGAAAGTTTTAACAAAGTTGCCTTTAGCCACCACAATGAACAAGGTTTATAGAAATCCTGTGCTCTGATATGTGCAGAGGACAGCAGTCCCTCCCAAAGGACACCAGAGGACAGAAATTTATATAGCTGGATCAGGCCCACATGGGTTTTTTTGCTTTTACTCTTAATAAATTTGTACAGTCATAGACCATAGAATCATTAAGGTTGGAAAAGAACTCCAAGATCCACAAGTCCAACCATTACCCCAGCAGCACCATACTCACTGCTAAACCACGTCCCCAAGTGCCACATCCACAGCACTTTTGAACACTTCCAGGGATGGTGATTCTATCACTTCCCTGGACAGCCTGTTCCAGTGCCTGACAAACCCTTCAGTGAAGAAATTATTCCTAATATCCAACCCAAACCTCCTCTGGAGCAGCTTGAGGCCATTTCCTCTCATCCTGTCACTTGTTACCTGGGAGAGGAGACCCAACCTCACCTGGCTACAGCCACCTTTCAGGTGGTTATGGAGAGCAATAAGGTCCCCTCGATTTCTGGAAATTATCTGGAAAAAGCCCAAAACAGCCAGGGAAGGTGGGCTGTGCTGTAGTAGTGCTGTGCAGGAAACAGCAGCGAGCAAAGGCTACGTGTCCTCAAAACACGTCTATTTAGAACAGATTGAAATGGTGGAAAATGGGATTCTGTAAAGGACTTCCACTGACTTGGTTGGAAAATGGTGGGTTTGTGCTGCTTTTCATTTTGGGTGGGGTTTTTCTGTTTGTTTGGGAGTTTTTTTGTTTGCTTTTAGTATTATTATTGTTAGGTTTGTTAAGGTTTTTGGAGAGAGAGTTGGTAGTTACCTCAGGCAGCCCCTCATAGCCACAGGGTGCTCCTCAGGGCTGGCAGTCTTGCTCACATTCAAATATCCCAAATTGAGACATTACCATGTTTCCTTTTCTTCCTCTGGCCAGAAATATTGTTTAGCCAATTGTTTTGGATTTGAGAGATGATCTCATTGAAGACACAGTCATTACCATTTATTCTCCCTGGTTTCTAGCAAAAGGTGGAGGCTTTGCATTTTTCTTTTCTTTTATTTTAAATTAATTTTGTTAGCAACTGACTCCTTGCTGTCAGCTGGTGCCTGAGGAAGAATGAGATTTGTAAGAAGAGCAGCAAGACAGGTTCAAGCATGTGACAGGCAAAGTACACTGACAGGGGATGGGAGATACAAGGCTTTTATGAACGCCAGAATTATGTTCCAGCAGAGAACTTCAACTTTTATATCTTCTAGCAATTCTCAAAAGGAGTAATACTTATATAAATGAAACAGCTGCCCACACAAAAATTAAAGCAGCAATTTTCAGCACATTTTACTTCAACTATAAAGGTGCACACAAGGTAGCAAAGAGTTTTGTACATATATTTCTCAGGAAAATAAACTCAGCCTGAAAGCAGCTTTCTGACTCCTGAAGACATTTGCTGTTCATGGAGAGTAAACATCAGGCTTTAAAAGCTTTGGGAATAAGCTATACATTATGTCCCTGGAAGCCAGCACAGTGTTAGACAAGTGATCCTGTGGGTTTCCTGGGGGAGTATACAAAGACAATAAAAAAAAAAAAAAAATCCAGTAATCAGGAGCCCTGGAATTTGACAGAGACAGCACAGCTTCCTCCCACCAGTGACGCTGATGGATGTTTTCTGTACCAAAACTGACAGTGACAAAAGAGGCTTTAATGTGAAGGAGCCTTTCCAGTCCCCCTTCATGTTATCTGGGAAGACTGGCATTGACTGACAGGCAAGTCAAACATTATAAATGACTGACATTCCTAAAACAAACACAGAGGTGGGGTGTCCTCAAAGAGGAATCACTGCTGCTGCTGGTAGGAATTATTTTAATGCTTGTGGCAGTGACCAGCTTTGCTGCAGCAGCTCAGGGGACAACTGGTTCTTTGCCCAGTCTTCTCCACTGCTGGCACCAGCCCTGCCCTCACTTCTCAGCCCAAGATGACCAAAAATAGTGATGCTGGGATCTCTGAGACAGTGAACAGCCTTTCTTAATCTAGGATGTTGTTTGCAACATACCAGTGTTATGGGAAAAAAAAAAAAAAAAAGTTGGGAAAAAGAAAAAGCTTGATGTGAAACCAGAGGCAGAACAGAAAAAGCAAGAAATTGTAGGAGTTTCATTATCTTTTTCATGCCCTATTTCCATTCTTGCCTGGTGAACACACACACTTGCCACCTCCAGTCCCTTTTCTCCACTTTCTCAGCAGCACTTGGCTTTGCCTGTGAAAAACCCATCAGCAAGAGATGAGGAAAAATTCTCTGATACTTTTTGCATTCCTCTCAATTCCAAGTGATGGCCCAATATTGAGGAATTATCTGCAGAACCCTAAACCCTAATGTTGCATACACAGGGGGTCAGCTGTCCATCCCACAGCCAACCTGCCAGTAGGAACTCAGGTTTTCCTGAGTTCCTTTCGTGTTTCACTTCAATATAGAGGCAGATGCCATTTACTGCACAGTCAGCACCACGTGGCAAAGATCCTTGAATTTCTTGGGAAAAGGGCCATAGCAAGGGTGTGTATTTTGAGCAACATTAGCACCTGCTGCAGACACAAGCGAGATTTATACTTGCTAAAAATCTAGTCCACCAAGGAATAGAATAAATTTAATATTCAATTAAGGAAACAAGAGCTTAATTTTAGTACAGATGAGGAGCATGACGTAAAACAGAGTATCCTGCCATCTATCATGGTTAGGATGATTTTAATGGATCTTTAGAAACGCTTATGGAACCTATGAATTTCTGGGCACTACTTCGGGATCAGTAATAAAAAAAATTCATTCTCTAGTTACCTCCTAAAGCAACTTAGCATACCATGTATGATGAAGAATTATAGTCTACTTGAGAAAAGATACTTAACTCCTTAAAATGCAGCAATAAAAGATGCCTGATCGGAGATGAAATTTGAAAGCTTTGAGTTTGATGGGCTTTGAGAATACCCCTATGCCAAGTATTATGTTTTTATTCTTTTTTTCTTTTCAAAATGATTGTTTTTCCAGAAAAAGACTCTCTAGTATGAGCATATAAGCAGAAAATATTCAGTATTTCTTTTCAGTAATGACAAATTTCTTTAACCATTTTTGCACTGCAAGAAAACAGTATAAATCACATACCTAGAACTGCACCCTAAGAAATTAAGTATGTCCAGAGTTAGATGGCAGGATGACTGCTCAGAAAGAGAACTTTTTAGAGTCAACATGCATCCCCTGCAGTCACTTGTACCCACATACCCCCTCCTCACAGAGGAACCATCATCCTTCCTCCTCTGCTGCTTTAATCTCTCTTCATATTTACTGTGCTCTGAAGAATATTAATAAATATTCCATGTCGTATCCATAAAGCAAATAAAAATGATTAACTAACAGTCAGCACAAATGCCTCTAAAGGAGCATGAACTCCTCTTTCATGCAGGATCATCAAGTTCAATACCATGATAAAGGTTAAGTTTATTAAGCATTAAAGAGAACTGAGTTCTCATCACTCAACCCCTCTTCCTCCTTTTTTTTTTGAGAAAGTGCAATATAAGGAGGTGCACAGCTAAACGGTGACCTTTAGAAGTACTGTCTGTTCCTTTGGGAGGAAATGTGCTGTATTTGATTGTTAGCTTTTATAAGATTAATTAGTCTGGCATGCTAATTGATATTTTTTGGTAGATGAGAACAATCAAATAATTGGTTTCCCTTTAAAGGAATTCTGTAATGAATGCAATCCACAGATGAGTAACTGCACTGCTCTATTATAGCAATATACTTGTTTTATGTTTAAAAATGTATTTAAAAAAAAAAAGCATCCATTTGGGTAAGTTATCTGAAAGCATTATGTGACACAGCTTTTTCAGACAGCAAGTCCTTCATGGATTTAAATCACCAAAACACACACATAATAAAGGTCTGCTATTTAACGAGATGACAGATGTCATCACAGAAAGCCTTGGCATTAGTGAGCTATAGCACATCTCAGATCCTCATTATTGCCTGAGCACCGCTGCTGCTCTAACACAACTTCCACACAAACACAAAAGCACCGACTTTGTAAAAAGCCAGCAAAGTTAAAACTGCTTGTGCTGCTCAGCTTTTACTTGTACCAGTATCTCTGAATGCAGGCATAACAATCTTTCACAAGGCTGACCTTCAGAAATCACACATTAGTATGCAAGTTCATACCACACAGCAAACACTAATGAAGACATTTAGACAATGCAGTCAGAGCTCTGGCACATGACAGAGTTGTCACAGATTAATGTATTACCCACATGAACTGAGCCACAGTAATTCTCCAGTCACCTGATCTGAGCTCATGAAATGCCAGGTAACCAAGTAAGGTGAGTTAGTGAAGCCCTCATTAACTTCAGGTTAAGCCAAGTCAAACAACTCTCCATTTGTGCAAACATGGCCAGTCACTGAGTCCTGTGAAGCCCCAGGAACTGAACAGCTCTGGTTGTGCCATCGCGTGTATAACCCGTCAGGGACACTGCTGTCACCTCAGGAATTGCTCCACATGTGCCCTAAAGTAAATAAGAGCTGAATCACAGTCACTACCTCCTTCCTACAGTACCAGAAGTGTCTTGCACAGACAATGGACAGTCCTTTGAGAGACTCCACCAAGACTTCTTTGTCTTATGTCTAACTTACAGTGACACTCCAGCTCTCACCATGCCAGTCACAAAGCCATCACAATATTGGACCTCTTCAATTTTAACTCTTCATGGCAACACTTCAGCCTACCCAAAACACCCCAGAACAAGGTTAATAACTGAATACAAATTAGGTGTGAGAAGAATGATGCACTGCTGCAGCTGGATGATAAAGTTTCTAAAACCCCAGTAGATGGCATTTTTCTCAGCCAATTAGCAATTCTGGTAACGACCCCAGGAGGCTCAGCCCACATGCACAGAGGCATGAAGGTGCTGAACTGGGACTGGGGAATTCAAACAAAAGTGAAAAACCTGCCTACCTCAGTCAATCTGGCCTAAATGGAAGCAGTTTATTGCTCACTAATTGGAAGAAGGACGAACCAACCATTCTGATGCCCCAGTCCTGACAGAAAGAAATGAGAGAAACATGTAAAGTACAAAGATTTAACTGTACATCAGGCAACATTTGGTCTTGCTGGTAGTAGGAAATACAAATCCAGTTTGATGAGCTTTGTCAGACACCACATGTCTCCTAGGAATTCTGCAGGAAAAGGTCACTCTAATTAGTGACTGGACTCTGTTGGGGTTCTTCTAATAGACCCAGTGGTAGAGGTTTGGGAAGGACAGTGTTGGAATCTGTGAGCCTACAGTTCCCATTTTGGTGGTGCACAATGAAGGAGGCTGTAACAGAATCTGAGTTCAGAGACTGAACTAATTAACTTGTTGTTTTTGGAAGCCAGAAACAGAATCAGAAAATAACTTTTTATTAAATGAGAGTGCCCTTCCTATCTAGTGAGTGTTTGATTCAATGGGCAAGGGTCTCTCAAAACACATCCCCCCCCCGAAAACAAAACAACAAAACACTTCCTTTAACAGTACAATGAACAGAGAAGTATTTGTACAGCACACAAGAGCATCAACAGATGAGACAACTCCACAAATTATTCCTTTAGCCACAGTTTATGCAAATCAGTGGGAAAAGGACAAGGGGAAAAGGCAACCTGAGTTCAAGTCCAAATGATCCAAGTGCCCAGACCAGAATCCTGGCTGGAGAGCAAAATGACCATGCACAGTTTGAGCCTTCTTTGCCTTTTCTTTCAGGAGACAGCTTCAAGACCACAGTTGCTCTGTCTTTCCTGCCTAAGCCTATAGAGCAGCTGGGAAGGACACTTCTTTTTTGGTGAAATTCTGTTCTAAGCAGGCTTTTGACTGCTGGGATCTCACCTCCTTGGCTTTGAGAAGCTAAATCTAGACAGTTTTGTTGATAGGGAATGGCAGAAAGCAAGCAACGTGACAGGAGGAGGAGGACATTTCCCAAAAGAGAAGCATGCTTGCATCAGGTACAAAGAAGAATGTATATTGATGACTTTTACACTAGACTTAAACTGACATTATTTCACATCCATTTTCATAACTGCAAATGAGGAGTAAAATTAATTTTACAGCAGTAGATTTTCTCCATGAATTCAACAGAACTAGATTAATGTTTCAGTTATGCTTAATCTAAATTTTTGTCTTCTAAACTGTAGGCAAATAGTTTCTAATCACTATTTCTGTACCATCTGATGTTAAAGGTTCATCAATTTTGTTTCCCACCAATATGATTAAACTCTTATTCAGGCAAGAAAACATTGTTAGTAAGGAAATCAATTTCTTTTAAAACTCTCTCATGGACTACCATTTAATAGCTTCTTCGACCAAAACAGGAATAATTCACTGGTTTTGGAGTTATTTTCTAGCTATATGCTGAGCTGTGAGATCATGATGTTTCCCCCCTCTAGGTCTTTCTGTCCCAGACTACCAACCTATAAAGACATAAATCCGAATTTCCCCCATACAACTCTTGAAAAACAAAGAGCTGTTAGGATCACAAACTGCCAAATACTGCTATTTTAACTTATTTAATGAAGGACAGAATGAACTTCTACATTATAAAATGAAACTCCAATTAATACCAAGAATAAAACACCCCACGCTATTATCAAAAAGTCATGAAACATCTGGGGTTAACAATAATTTGGCTGAAGAGTACTATATAGAACAGTAATAAAATGCCTTATTGGTGTTAATCATTTTCCATCTTTACAATGATACTACGCTCACACATTAATTAGAGGCATTAGATAAGCAAATTGTATCACCACACCCTGGAAAGCTGGCACACCAACAGCTGGAAGAGAAAAAAAAAAAAACATTAAATGGGTGAGATCCTTTCCCTGCCAGGTCTGCCAGCAGTGTGGTTTTACAACATAATACTGTCAGTCCTTTACCTTCAGCTGTACTTGTGAAATATATCCCCCCATAAGCAGTTCATGCATCCCAACTCGGGCTAATAGGTGAAAGACTTTTTCGGGTGAGGCAGGGGGAATTCAGGACTTCCTGACATTGCTCCCAGACAAACCAGTAAATAACCCGCCAGCAGCACAACAAGAGTGAGCTCTGCCATTTGGATTTAATTTGTTTGGTGCAAAGGTACAATAAACATACTGGAGGACAAAATTAGTCTAATACATTAATATCTACTTAATCTAGAGCAAAGGCACAATTTAATATCTACTTAATCTAGAGTAAAGGCACAATTTAACGAGACAACAAAGCTCAAGCACCACGACAGGTACTGAGGCACTACTATTGCACAGGATCTGCCAGAGAAACCCCATTTTGAAGGAAACAACAAACAAACAAAAAAAACCAAACAAAAAACCACAAACCAAACAAAAAACCCCCCACAAAACACCAAACCACCACAAGATTTCAACCCCAGCCATCAGCCCTGATTCTGGGGACTTTCCCCAAAAAGCCAAGCCTGGTTTGTGAAGCAGCAGAGGGGATGAGCTCTACGCTCTCTTACCAGGACCCTGCCGCCTCCTGAACAGCCACCCCTTGGGGCTGAGCTGCTCCACTGCAGCTGGTTTCTCAGCTGGCCCTGATTTTAGGTCTCTGGCTCTAGCAAGCCAAGTCCTGAGTGGGAAGGAGAGTGGAACACGTCTCTCCAGCCAGTTCATTCAACAAGTGTTCCTTCTGCACCCCTGAACAGGCGAGGACAAGGACTCCGTGCAACCCTGCGCTGTCCTGGAGGAGGACAGTCACCACTGAGCCTCACACAAACACTTGCACAGAAAAAGGCATTTATTCATGAAATGACACCCTGGCCTGCTTAGCAACAGCGTTCCTCCTCTTTGAAGCGTTAATAACATATTTTTATCTAATTTCAACACCATACCTATATGATAACATATTTAATTCCTTTACAAAAACAAAGTCAGCCTGCAGCGAGGATAACTTTGTAGCACAGGAGCAGACACAGGGTTTTGACAGCTGACTGGTCATAAACAAGGAAAGGTTTGAACAAAAGATAAAATACTTGTGTGTGCCACCATTTCTGTCAACAGTTTTAATGAAAAGTGAGGAATAGCAAAAAAGAGAGGATAAAATACCACAGCCTTGAAGCAAAAGAAGTCTGCAGACAACAGTGGCCTGGAAGGAAGCAAAAACTAACAGAGTATGTCACTAGGCATAATTAACAGCTGGGTAAAAACCAGCCAGATTTCAGAGGAAATCCTCCTTCTGTAGAGGTTTAAGGGTGACAATAAAGCTTAAACTGTCACAAGCATTTGATTAGTATGTTACAGATGGAATTTAAAACTGACAGGTTAATAATGAAGAACTCCCCAGGGTATCCAACTCCCATTAATGCCTCTCCTCCTTTACCTGCACCAATCAACCTACAGCCATACTTCCCAGCACCTGACAAAATACATCTGCTGATAAACAAACAGCTTTTCCTAGAAACAAATTAAATATTTATGCCATTCTATTACGGATGTAAACACTTCCACATAATTTTCTAGCCGTAGATCAGTACCTTCATTGCAAAACTTAATCGTGCACTGTTCCCTGAAAACTGCTTAAAAGTATGTTTTAGAAACTGTTCACAGAAGGTAATAAACCATACTTAAAGTCACAAACTTATAATCATTGTTCCAGCCATTTTAATACTGAAAAACAACTGTGTTCACAAGTCAAACAGCCTTTGCTAACACTACATATGCCCTTCCAGTACCTAATTAGCTGATAATACTCTGGGTGCCTGTAATGCACAATTCAAATGCCTTGCTTACCAATGTGTTTAGCATTCTGCAAATAAGTCTTTGTACCAATTAAATCCCTTGTTATTATGAAAATGCTTTCATACTGTTGTAATAACACAGGATAACACAGTCAATGCTACTCCAATCACGAGGCTATTCTTTGAATAATTGTGGGATTTATGAGTAATCATTGCTAAGGATACACTAGTATTCAGTACAGAGTACACAAAATCTAATAATACCTTTCAAATAAATTTGATTAATGTTACAGTATCCTTCAAGTGAGGTATGTACATAAAAAATCTTCCCGAGCCACTGAGAAGCAGTATTTTACAGTGCAGTAATTTACTGTAGCAATTCCACAGTAATTTACAAGCACAGTAATTTAAAAGTGTATGCAGACAACAAAAGTCTGTTTTTATTTTCAATATCTGAAATTATTGCTAAATATCAGGTTTGATCCAAGACAAAATTATTAGTCCCATTTTCTCTAGAACAAACAAATTAGGAGAGACTATTCGCTCACAGAAAACTTTTGGGGCAAACTCAGGAATGAGTCCAGATTCCCCACCACATAAACCAGCAAGACAAGAATGGGCAGTATCTCCAAAGAAACTATAGTTTAGTCCAGTCCTAAACTTTTCTGCTGAAATCACGTATAGTAGGAGAAATACTTCACTCATCATAAAAATAACCAAATACATTACTTACGTTGCATGAAAACTCATTAATTTAGGCATTTATCTTACAGTTACCTGAATAAAAAAATATGGAGCTGCAGAGCAAGGGGCTCCTATTCTCAAAAAGATTAACACTAAAATTTAGAACTAGCAGTAACTCTAAGAAAATCTGTAATACTTCTAATAAGTAACTCAACATAAACAGCTACAAAGTACAACTAAAGAACAAAATTAAAAGCCCAGCAACTACTAAAAATCTTCAACGCAGTATAGGAATAGAAACATTTTAGAGAGTTATTTCATTAGTAACTTACATATATGGAGACATTTAAAATGATTTTCACACAGGGGACTAGCCAAACCTCCAGAAGTCAGTGTGGTAGGGGAGAAACACAGAGGCAGACTAGATCACTTCTTCCAGGGTGAATTAGCCCCAAAATTCCTTCACCTGTGACTCATAAAATGCCCCACCTACCCAAATCCTTCCAGCCTTCTACTATTCACTCCTGGGAACAGCTGAGACAAGTGTCAAACAGATCCACATGTGTGGATTCTCCCCTCCCCAGCAAGCACACAAGGACTGGCAAAGCTTTCCAACGTGGGACACAAGTTATGCTTCACAAGGGCAGGCAGAATTAACATCCACTTGGATACACAAGGGAAAAACAAAGGACCAAGTACTGAAATCAGTACCTTGAAGAGACAGACACACTCCCCATCTTGCAGATCAGCTCTCTGTGGGCCTTTCTGACACATCATATGTCTGGAGCATTACCTCAGTGATACCTGCAGGGGCCATGCTTGTATTCTCATCATCTTGGAAATTTTCAGGTCCCCTGCGTTGATCTAAGAATACAATATCCATAACTGCTTGGAAAAAGATATTTTTTAAACTGCACATCAGTGATGTTCAGCTATAATACAAAAGGAAAATGTGAGAATGTTTGCTAAACTGCAGAATATCACTTGGCCAGAAAATGGACACAGACAACTTCAAGCTTATTAGAAAAAGTTATTTGTAAAATTATTCTCTAAGATATCAATATTTATACGTTACATGCAAAATATAATAAATACATGCAGAGAAAGGAAGTGAAAAATCACAACAAGCTGCTACAGATAAACAAATCTGTTTATTTTTTCCTTCAGAAGACATTGGTTACTCAGGCGAAACACTATTAGCAAATCGTGCCAAAAACAGAAGACTAAATATTCCAGAGATTAATAATAGCTAAACTCTCGCTTCTGGTCTCCTGCCCAGTGAATGCTTTTATAAAGGAACAACAATATTACTATGCCAACCATCACTACATAGCATTGGACTCCACCTCTTCCTTTTTTAAAAAGCAAATTACCCACACACTAAAAAAGAAATATTTACTGGTTTTATTATGTCTTAGTCAGATGGACAAAGCTCACCAAAAAGGCATTAGTATCACCAAGTCAAGCCAGGCAATTCCACATTAACAACAGCATTCAGCAGCATCCTACAGAAATTTATTACAGGCTAGAAAAAGGAATCTTGGCACACAGATATAGCACTAGACAAATAAACAGCAAGATAAGAACAGATGTGAAAAGCTCTTCAGAAAGATAGCTGTTCTCAACAAGTCTTTAATAGAAAAAACCCTGAATTTTATTTAGTGCACCCAAAACACATCACTAAATACACTGTACATAAACTGACACTGTGCCTCAGGGGCAGCAGGTTACTGCTAAATAACAAGATTTCTACACAGAGCAAGGGCCTCAAATTACACATTAAGTATCAGATCACAGATCTAACTTCATTCAAACTGGGTTCTTAGCATGGGAAAAAATCTTCACTTTCCCTAGAATGCTGAAATTTTGATTTTTGAATGCTGAAGCTTTGTTTTCTGAATTTGATCAGAAGCTTTCCAAAAATTTTCTCACCACACACTCTATAAGCAATTTGTGGCAATCGACCGGTTCGTTGTAGAATTCTTACAAAATTAGAGCATATTATACGGAGTTTTTTTTCCAAACATGTAAAATTGGTTAAAAAGGTGTTTACCTAAATTATACAAGTACTTTGCATGGAAGGAATTGGTTTTAGCAAAGCAAATATCTTAAAACATTAGATTCCAATCCCTTTCATTACATCCAGGTATCCAGGGAATCACATAAGGTTTTCTTTCTGTTGTTTTATTACACAGGCTCTTTAATATGTGAGGGAAACAAGTACAATTTCATTAAATTACTGAAGAGAAAAGCAGAAGCACCAAATTTGTACAGTTAAAAGGCTCACATTAATAATTTATGACAGCCAGTCTAATCTTTAATGGTAAAATAAGTAAAGAAGATTGTATGTCTGAACTTTTTACTGTTGTTCCATTAATCTACTTGCTTACATACATATAAAGTGTTCTGTCAACATGTGCCACATCCCCAGGCAGGTGACTGTGGAGCAGCTCTACCTTTGCATCCACAGAAAGAGTTCCACAGTGTTTGAAAGTGACCATTTTCAATTAAAACAATCCTCAATAGCCATTTTTATCAAGCATACGCCTCTTGGCATCATCACCAGCACCTCTACCTGTCCACACCTTTACCTTCTCATCCTGAAGTTAAAAGATAAACAACCTTTCTCTGCTTTCCAAGCTGTCACTCTGAAAGCCACCCATGGGCAAAATCACAGCTACAGCAGGAAGTCGTTAAATAAATTAAGTGCATGCCTCAACCCATCATTCGAATTAATGTATATAAAACATGTGCCACAAATAATACCATGAACTGTACTAACAACTTTATCTTAATTTACATTTACTTGTCTAGTATTAAAATTACTTTTTTTTAATGCAGCACCTGGCAGTAATCATTAATATTACATTTAATTTGTCTATGCAGTACAGCATCATCCAGAAACACAGGCTACAGCAGCAATATGCCAAACACAGCATCTTGAAAAATTTCAACCTAATTTAACTATACAGATTTTTTTGGATACCATGTAGACCTCTATTAGGTACCCACATGCAATTCATTTCAACCAACAGGTTCACAGAAGAGCAACTTATTAGATGCAGGTAAAATCACAATCACAAAGAGTAACTCAGACTCTAAGAACACAGAAAATTCTGCTTTGGGTTTCAATTGGTTTTGCTTTTATCAATGTAGTTGATAACAATTAAGCCTCAAAACCTGCATGCCTAAATGACATACTGCAATTTATTTTGATTACAGAGTTTGTTTTGCCATGTGTAACTCGCCAGTCAAAAGCCAAACTAGAAAATCACAAATGTCTCCTTGGTAACCGAGTCCAGCTTGAGATCCAAAACAAGTCTTTCTCCCCTCCCATTCCCCCGGGCAGCTGAAGGGGCTCCAGTTCCCAGCAGCCAACAGTTTCCTCTGGAGACAGGTACCTGTGTCCCTGTGTGTGGATGGGACAGCCAGACCTTCCCAGATGGGGTTATCAGACACTTCTTACAGTCAGACCCGTAAAGCTGCACCAATGGATTTTGTCTTTGTTCCACTGCCCCAATTCCAATGGGTTTTGGCACAACCCATGCCCCAGCCACTCCAAGGGTTGTACAAAGGACAATTCCCACTCTCTCGCTTTTTTCTGGATATGTCTGGTGTTAGATGTTTGTGCTGCTGTGCAATGAGTGATAGCTGATGAATATCTCCCTAAGTGCACGATGTGAAACTGGATGGAAGGAACCTGTTATTGATGGCACAATACATTACAATGGAATTTTATATAGATCTTATGGATTTCTTCCCCCTTCACCTACGAGCATTATTTCAGAGAGAGTTTTAAGCAAGAGTCAACCTGACTTTTGTTTTAATCTCTCAACTATGACAATATAATTAAGCTGTGAATGATATATCAAAGTGCCATACACAAAGACGAATTGACAGGAGTAATTTTTACTACTCAAAAGCCTCTGGTTTCATATATCATAATATCCTGTAAAGCAATCCACTGACATCTGCTTGACTGTAAAAGCAATAGCTAGGTACAAACCTCAATTCATCCTTCAAACAGGCATATCTGCTCCTGCTTATTACTACCACTGTGTGCACCACTTCAGTTGGAACCTGCACCATTCATTATTTCATTTCTTTATTAACTGCTTAGTACAAATCAGAGGGCAGGACTTGCCATACTCCTGCATGGCACTGTTTCATATGAATGCTCTGACAGATGTTTTGCTTCTTTTGAAGGTACTGAAGAACAGAACTTGGCATAGTGGTGGACTTGGCAGTGCTGGGTTAATGGCTGGACTCAATGATCACTGAGGTCTTTCCAACTTAAAAGATTCTATATCTGGTTAGGATTCAAACAGGTCTCCTAATTTTTTTTATTTTATTTTTTTTTTAATTAAAGGGAAAAAAAAAAGGAAGATTTGTATTCAAGCTCTCATTGTTTCTCACTTTATTTCTCATTTTGAAGCTTTTTAGAGCTGGAGAGGATCTTAGTTTTGCACCTACAAGAATGAGAACCTCATTTTCAGCTAGGATCCTCAGGTACTGCTGTAATGCAATTATTATTATTATCATCACCATCACTATCAGCCCAATCAATCTCAGTATGTGCTTCTAATGAGTTTGTGTCTTAGGGCATTTAATGTTCAGGCTATTTTTTGTTGGTTTTTGTTGTTAAATAACCCTTCTTTGCAGCAAATAAATTGAAAGCTTGATCCAAAAAAATTAGTATTTAGAGAGCAATTATGAAAAATCTGATTAGAGTAAAACATTATCAAGAAGAGAAGATTAATCTAACCCATTTGGGGGGTGATTTGTATTTGCTGGGTTAAGAGATATGACTTGGCCAAGAGGCAATTTTCTTCTGCCTTTGCTTCTTCTGTAGAAGAATAAAATAATTTCTTTGAAATAAATAAATTATAAAGAAAATATTAAATACTCTCCCACAGAGACCACGTGTGGAAGGAATGCTTGCTATTTAAATGGCTGTTTTGGCAAAACAGAAATTCAGGAAATTTGTTTTCTGCACATTCCTGAGAGATTCATTACACCAAATCTCCCTGCCTTCCTCCAAGAACATGAGGGACGATTCTTTCTTGGCCATCAGGTGCCAGAGAACTTCCAACTTGGAAAAAAAAACCAACCAAACATAATTTGTTCTTGTCTGATAAAATACTCTGCTACAGAAGTCCCAATTGTGAATAATGACCATTCAACCATATGAATCAGCCCTTAGAGTGTGACTGGATTTGCAGTGATAGACCCATTTTCAGCTGCATGTTTGCAAGTTTTGTATCAGAGCCACCATTTCCAAGGCAAGCATATAAAGAAAAGTGAAGGTGAAAACTTTTTCATTATCTTAGAAGACAGCCTATTACCCATATCACTTTCTCAGATATCCATCCATCCACACCTAATGAGTCCTATGATTTAGTCAGAACATATTCATAAAGATGATTCATAGCTGTTATGCAGCCACTTGATGTTAATAGCAAAGCTGATGTCTTAAATCACAGCTGTTTCCCTATGATAGCCAAGGGGCAAGGCAATACTCTGGAAAACACAGGAAAGAATTTATCAGAGCAGCTTTACAAAAGCAACATTTATGGGAAAAATGTAAAGCAAAACATGAGGGTCGAAAGTACTACAACCAAATCACTAAACAGTACAGATGCTGTATAACTAAGAAGTTAGTAGTTATTGGTCCTCCCTGTGTATATGCTAATATTGCCAAAAATTTACTATATCTAGGTTTAAAACTCCTATATTTAATTTTAATTTTATCTATAATCTGGTTTTGATGTCCCATAAAGATGCCTAATAACCTATATATCCTTAATAACAAAAGGCAAGTAACGTGTCATTCTTTCCCATATTAGTAAGTATTTAAACACAAGTGAGAAGAGTAAATTTTAACCAAAAACAAGTGTAAGGCAGTTAAAGAGATTTGCTGATTTTCAATCATATTGACTAAAGAACAGGCCATGCAGTATGTTAAGAGTGCTACTACTAAGCCAGAAATACCAGATGACTCAGTGTCTTCAGGAAAACTACTTATATCCTTCAATTTTAGCTGGTTATTAAAATCCTCTGGATCACAGAGCATACAGGTTGTTACAGGGCTGAATCGTCTCTATGTACGTCCCACTCAGATGCAATTTGACCCAGAAACACTTAATCTATGTAGGTTGCAGACTCGAGTTTTAAAGAATATTGCAGCTTTACAGCCAGGGAGGCAGGAACTCAAGTAAATTTGGCATAACCCAAAAGATAATAATTAGGCACAAGATACCCATCAGCTCTTGGAAGTCTCTTAGCAGATCCACAGATACAGAGATGTTGCAGCATCGAGCTCTGGTTAGAAACAGGTACATTTTTAACTGGAACCAACAATCCCCACTGTTTCACTTGCTTTCAGCAGGACTCCAGTTGCCTTACCCATCACTATTAAATACATCTAAATGAATCCAGCAGGATTTCTGAGAAAGCAGTGAATGGGTTGTGATTTTGCAAAGCGCTCGCCTGATTCCTGCCTCCATTCTTCTGGCCAGTAATTTTAACAATAGGAATACCAAACTCAAGCTCCCATTACCAACCAAATTATTTTTTTTTTAACAAGGAATAAAATGACTGCCAAACTAGGGAAAAAAAAAAGTACGGAGACAAGAACATAATGTGCATACACCCAAGCACAGTGGAATAATTGCATACATTAAGTAGGTCAACTACAGGTATAGATTTCTTTTAAGATGATCCAAAAAGGTATGAGACATTGCATGTGAAGGCACGCTCCAAAAGAATTCCCAACTGCAAACAGGCTTGTCTTACTCAAATCAAGGGAGGCAAAACTGAAACCACCTACCCTAAGGAGCTTCCACTGGAAAGCAGGTCTTATTTCCCAACTTGCTCGCTGGAAAGCTGCTGTGGAATAACCGGAGTGACAGCCGAGCACATGTCACACAACTACTTCTTCGTGATATTTTTGTCAGGTGATTTGTAACCAGGAGCCTGGATTGGATAGGAAATTATCTTCTTTACAACTGCTGCCTGGTGTTTTGCATTAGAAGAAGTTGCCATTCGAAACAGAGGAATAAAGCAATTGGTGCCTTCCTCGTAGCAAGCTCAGAAGTTTTCTATTAATATTTAGATTTGTAATGTGATTTTCAATGCAAAGCTAAGCCTGTGTATCCAAAACAAAAAGGTGAAAGGAGGTCAAGAACTACCCTGTTAAAAACAAGCCTCCCATTTCAGGGGGAAGGGGAGTTACTTCTAAAAGGAAAAAAATCTCTCAGAAAGAAATTGCTGACGGCTCTTGGGCACCAGTGGATCAGTTTGGTTAGTGGGTTTTGGTGGAGACATAAGAAAAGACATGCACACACATGCAGATTTCCTCCAGCTGCTAAATGCACATGAAGATTTTTAATTTATAGATGTTTTCAGCTATCAGGAGTCTTTTAACCTTGTGAAACTCTTGTAATTTTCTTCCTAATTTTTAAGAAATGACTTTGAAAGAGAGATGTTGGAATTGGAATCGACAAGCCTCAAGCAGGCCAGCAGGAGAGCCTTTCATTTCTGAAGTGCTGAAACATTAAGTTTATAATGAGAAAGTCATGCTAATCCTAAAGAAACCTGAAGTTTTCCCCTCAACTACACACACAGCTCAAAAAGAAGGTGCACACAAGTTTAACACAAACCCTGGAAATCTGCATTTCCCAGTCAGAGGAGCACACACAGACCCTCTGACCACATGCCCAAACTCCAGGGAGGGGTCAGCTCAAGTGGGACATTTTGTTACAAGCGAGCATTAATCTGCCCTGGGAACCCCAAGAGTGGGAGAACACAGACTCCTGAAGGCGTCTGGCCTCGGGGAAGGAATGAAAAACTCAGAGTTCGGGAAAACCTCTCACCTCTCCACTCCATCAGGCACCACGTCCTCTCTGAAGCAAAGCCAGACAGAGACAGATGCAGCAGTCACCTCTTCAGCAGAAGGGATATTCCCTCCCCCCTACCTGTGGGAAGCAGCCAGGAGACATCGCTGTGCACGGGGATTTCTTGTCTAAAGCTCCTGCATGGAAAGCTCACAGACAAACTGCTGCCACCACTCTGGGGTGGGAGTCTCCTGACGCATGAAATCCCGCATGTGTTGGCAATCCTGGCCCGGAGCCTCCAGGGGAATGAAGAACATGATCTTCCTGATAAGAATACGTATTAAATAAAAATGCACAACTTCCCACGGCTGGGAAGTTCTCTACTCCCTCCTCCACCCAAACCCCCAAATCTATGGATATTAAGGAACTGTAAACACGGTTAGAGATCACTGCACATGTTCCTCTCCCTGGTGAACAGCACCTTTATCAGCACGAGAGGAAGAAAAGATTGAAACAAAACAAAACAAACCACTGAAGAACAACCTGTCGATGTAAATTAGTGGAGTTTTGGGATGATCCAGGAAAGTTCCTGAAGTTTCTTCCTCCTCTTTATAATGTCATGCTTCTAATTTACTTCATTTATATTAATAAACACTGGATTACACAACTATTAATCTAGTTGAGAACTGCACTAAAGCTCACTAAATCTGCCTCTACTTATTATGATTAATGGTCCAAAACGATCAGCTTCCCAAATTAACAACCTAGAGCAACTGGTATAGGATAAAGGATATTTTTCTTAGTAAACAGGTTCTTCAGTCTTTTTAGTTAATGAAATCTTGAGCAGTGCATTCAGTAGTATTACATTCCAATTCAGCATGACTACCTATTTACATGGATTTGCATTGATTATGCTGCCACTAAGTATTTATTTGAGATTTATTATTTTTCAATTGCACTAAAACTTTGTCTCATACTTATTTAAATACAGCAGAAACAGATCTTAAAGAGCAGAGTGCCTTGGCCTTATTCTTCTCACTCTATCCAGAGCTTGTACTATGTCTTTTTTTTTATTACTACGCTTACTATTCACCAATACCAATTTTCAAAGGACAAGTTCTCCATTTAATACCTAAGCTTTGCAAAACAGTGTCCTAACACATCAAAGATTTATTAACAAACAAGAAAAAAATATAACCACAAAAATACTATAGGAATTACTGTTATTATGTGTTCCTCCATTACTTCTGTGATTACTACTCCAAAGTCTGTTATTTGACAGATTTTTAAAGAATATTACAGGAAGCTGATCATGATGCTAAGTTAATTATACCATTTACAAGAGACTATAAGGAGAGTCTTATCAAACCCACAAAGAAAGTATCAAATATTTTCAGTCCTAATACCCTTAGATTTGGTTTCCTACATTGGCAGTTCTACCCAACAATCACTGAAGACAGTGAGCCAAAGTCAACTCACAAATATGGTTGGAGAAAAGTAGCTGAAAATAAGAAAATAATGGTAAGGTCATCCTTTACCATCCTCAAACTAAAAAAGTTTCTCCCATCACAACACAAGGCATCTAGTAAGGACCACGCCTACTACACTGATTTAGAAAGAAGACAATATGCCCCCCAAGCAGCAAGACACACTGATATGGGCTAAGAGAAAGCCCTTCAATAACACTCGAATGGCAGTTTCCTTTGCCATCTAAGACACATTGAAACTTCAGCATCTTCTCTCCTAAACAAGGATTGATTATTTTCTCAGCGTATTTTCACCAGCAGTCTTTTTTCCTCCAACATCTCTCATCAGTAAGGCTTTTATTTACTTTTCTTCCTTGAACTAAAAACATGAACAGCCTTGCATGGAAAATTAAGCCCTGCAGAACATAATGAGAAACTTTCCCACAGCTGCAGGGAGCCTAAGGGATTGTTCATTAGGAATTATACTTCAAACTATGTTGATATGGTCAATGCCATAGGGATTAAATATGTGTCCCAAGAGTGGCAAAGACCACTGATGTTTCTGGTTCGTCCATGAAAACCCATTCCTAGGACTGCTGGAATATTATTCATCAATGGGCTTCTATGGCAAATATACAAATGGCCAAGGCTTTTATTTCTTTTGCTCTTGTCTTCTGGCATTATAATGTGCAGTATTGTTGTGGTGGTTGGTCTTCTACTGCAGCTCTCATATTTCTTTGGGGTATTTTTTGTGGGCTATGACATGTGGAGAAACATGTAGTACTTCCTCAGCAGATCCTCCTGGACCAGGCATTGACTACACCCCTCCATACCATTTTCCCAAGGGAGATGCCACATATTTCATAGTCCCTGCAGGTCCTGTTTCCCTATTTGTAGCAAGTTTATATTAATTCAGAGGACCTTTTCTCTGACACAGGATTGAGAAGAAAATATAGAAGTCCTACTTTCAAATAGGTATTGAAAAGCTAACAGAACCCTCAACACTGCTGGTGAAGAACTTGCTCCCACTTGAAGATTCCTCTTATAAATTTCAAATTACATGCCCAGTTTAAACAAGTTTGTGTTCGGTACTTCTGTCATCATCCGAGTTATTAACATTCATTCTTTAATACACGTGAGTAACCAAGACAGCAAAGATTAAAAGGGAAAGTCAATACTAAAACAACTGGTTTGGCAGCTGCATGGAAGAAATAGGAGTGGTTCAACCACTAAATTCTCACATATGAGTCTGGGAATGCCCTGCAGAAGACTACTTAGGACACACTACTGGCTGGTGTGTGGGAAACCTAAGCACAAGGCTGTTTCAACATGAGAGGTACAACTGAATGCTCTTCAAAGCAATTGTGAAAGCCATGCAAAACCCACTCAGTTCTATTTGGAAGGTTATTGGGAAATGGCAAATTACTCAGAGCTGCGTGGTTTTCCTTCTGCTGTCATTGCTCAAAATGCCAGAGCCTGTAACTAACCTGAAAAACCTCAAAAATACTTTTGATACTTGGAAAAACTTACCAAATGCACCCCAGATATTGTCACACTGTGATCACCACTCTGTGAGATGAAATGTGAAGATGAAAAGTGAACAAAAATTCCTTTAAGTGAAGGAATTGCACCATATCCATAACCAGAAGTTATAATGCAATTGAAAGTGATGTGATACTGTGTTTTGCAGGTTCCTGAGCTGCAGAGGGGAGAGGGAGCATGGAGGACATTGCTGCTAATGCTGGAAAGCATCTAATATATAATGCTGTAATTAAGCCTCATGTAACTGACCTAAATATTTAACTCTCTTTTCTTATTTTGACTGTTCCATTCTACAGAACATGATTCTAACATCTTTTCTGTGGGGAGAGAGGTAAAAAGAAAATTGCCAGTTTTACTCAGAGGTGATTGGGCTTACTTTCCTCTTTCTGAAACTATGCTTTCCTTCCCTTACTGTAACAGTAGAACCTGGAAGAACATTTTAATCACTTCTGTGACACTCCAACTAGTGGTTTCACTTACCTTTCCTGAACTAGTAAGAAATTCACATCCTATTGAAGAGTAAAACCACCTGAACTTTATCTGCTTTCATGTCTCAACAAGAAATTTCATACAACTCTATCCATCTGAAGTGACCTTGCACAGTCTAGAGCCTTACTGATATATTTCTTAGCTCAGACTGAATCAGCAAGAACAGACCCACTTGCAGATACCCTGAAGACTAGAAAATTGTAGTTTGCTCCTGTGCACGTACAAGATAAACATAATTTGTGAAAGCGTTCATGTGTATAAGATTTCCCAAGGCCTCATGTGACACAAGTTCATAAAACATATTTGTGCCTGATGGCATATATTTTATATCACCACCACTCACCTCTCCTCTGCTACCATGAATTTTCATCAAGGGAAGAAGGTTTAAAACATGTAAGACGTATTTTAGTAGTAGCTGATTGGGTGAAGGTGATCTTGAGTTACTTGTGTGTTTGCCCCATTAACACTCCTTTACTAATAACACCAAGAAAAGACAGCAATATCAGGTAACACTTCTGGAGTGACATTCTTGCTAATGGTGTCTGTTTAAAAATGTCCCCAGAGCTAAATTTCACATTAGCAATTAAATTGAGGGGATCAAGAAGAGGAGCTTAAAGAAAAAAAATTATACAAATCCTGAGAACCCACTTAGACCAATAAACTAATTCAGTAATACCAAAGCTCCCTTCTTTTTTATTTTGCAATCTTTTGTAAGGGGTTGTCCTTATTTAGGTGCCATGCTAAAAAATATTATCAATAGAGGACAATATATCATACAGGCATTGCTGCTGTGAGCACCAGGTTTTGATCTGACTCCCCAGTCTGTAATGCAGAGAATTCAGAGAAAATATAATTTACTGCAAAGACAATGTCATGCTGGGTTTTGGACCTCTCAGTGGATAGGAAATACACATCCCCACCGGATTCCTGACAACTTCCATACAAAATTCTCGCTGATTGTAAAAAGAAAACCCTGATACAGAAAAAGAGACAGTCTATAGGGTTCCCAATCAATACACTCCAACGATGTAATTGCATATGTCCATGTTTTCTACAGATAACTGAAAAAAGAGTCCATTTTGTTCTCACATCTGGGAGCCAATTAAGCCACATTCAAGACACTAGAAACTGCTGTGACATACAAAGTCTAGGAGCAACAAAACCTTGAAAACTTTGGAATCTGTTCACACTGAGAAAAGTCAGTGCAAAGTTTCTTTTTTAGAAAAAATAAAAAATTATCCTGCTAAATTTACATTATACAACTGTACCACATGCCCACTGCTGAACAATGAGAACTGACAAATGCTCAGTGCAAGCTTTCACATTTCACAAATAGGAATTTATTTCTGAAGAGACAGTCTTACATTATTTCCTACCTTCAACATCCTATTCAGCCTTAAGAGTTTTAAAACACCCCCTCTTAGGTATCCCTAAGCCAGGATGAAAGGAAGAAACACCAAAACAGACAAAAGCAAAAGATATTTCAAATGGACAAGGTTTGCAATTCTCCATGCAGAGAGAAAATGACAACCCTGAAGGTAGAAATTGGTTAGATAAAGGATGCAAATAGTGCAGGATTGAAAGGCCTAGTAAAGAGTAAGAAATATCATCTTGGTGCTCATAACCTGCATTTTATAAGACATTCCTTGAATGAAAGGATCATTTCTTAGAGACATTCATTTTAAGGCTCCCTCAAAGAAGACTGCTCTCTTGAGAAACTAGATTATAGAGAAATGTAATATATTTTAAAAGAATAATAAATAAGTTTTTTACAATCACCTTATGGCATCCAGTAGGTTTTTACATATTAGAAAAAGTTGGTAAACTGAGGATCACAGAGACACAAAAATTCCTTGCAGGTATCTCCCCCTGCCATGCACAGGTCTCTCAGGTTAGTTACAGAAGCAGCCTCCTGACTCCAGGTTAGACTGTGTTCCACCTTGAGCTGCAAGTGAAGATTATAGTTCACCCACAGTGAAGTTCATCATGTAATTTCTCACCTAGGTAATGTGGAATAAACATTTTTGAAAGAGGTAAATTGCTCTTATTTTTAAAGTAAGTCTCCCACAGACTGCTGATACAATAGAATAGAAGTCCTGCTGCATCCTTAGTGCCACACTTGCTAATCACAGGTCTTCAATTCACAGAACAGGACACTTAATATCCCTCCTCCACCACCACAACTAGTGCATTATTGAGATTTTCTGAGAAAAACTGTTTTCTTTAAGCAAGCACTGGTTCTTAAAAAAAAAGGGGAAGAAGTTTCTCAGAAAGGCATTCTAAAAACCTCACTATGAGGTTTCACATTCTGGGGAAAGTGCTGAAGGTTCCCACATGAGCACTACAATGCCTGAGGTGGGTGCTCTCTCCCTTCACTTTCCACATCATCCCATGGTAGAAAAAAGGTGGGGATTGGTGGGGAGTGAGGGAGAAACATCTCCTGAGCATCTCTAATTACAGGCACCACTACCATCAAAGAGAGGTTTAATTGGTCTGATTCTTATTTTAGCCTTCTCTGTTCACTCCTATTTAACAATTACTGAAAGACATCATGCTGTTGGTCTTGAAATTATTTTTCGGTACCATTAGAAGCCTGGTGTTAGCAAAAATTCTTAATTTAATTTGTCACAAAGAGAGTAATGAACATACTTGAATAAGGAAGACTCAACACTGACAAAAACAGAGGGAAAAGTGAAAGTTCATCAAGCCATACTATGAAAATCTACAAATCTCCCACCAATGAGAAGGTGCCCAGTGAACACAGCTCAGGTTTGTTGTGTCACTCTTGCAATATTTTAAGGCTACTACCTATAATCAAGCTGGGAAAAAAAATGCAAATCTAACCTAACTCCCGACAGGTTTATGATGTATTTGCTTCTAGGCTGCTCCTCTACAGCTCTAGGTAAACCCAAAACAAGAGTGCCAAGCTGTAATACTGGGAACTATTTCTGATAGAAATTATGTGGGGTTTGAAGCATCAGGTAGGGCCAGCACAGCCCAACCCTAGAGAACATTATTTAAACATATACACACAAAAAATTTCCTAAAGACAACAAACCCAACCTTCTAGAAAGTATGAGTAAGCTATTCTCTAACATTTGTGAGTGCTACAGAAAACCATATACACATAAACTTTACTATCGTCTGCAGGAAGATGGTAACCTCTATCATAAGGGCTAAAGAGGGGAGACTGAGGCAGAATATAAATATTGGGAAACACAAAGCTCTACACAGCATCCCAAAGTGCTACAGGAAAATACTCATTTATAATTAAAGTCTTGTGTGCTGCAAAATGCTGCTATAATGGACGGTGGCAGAACTGAATCTGATAGTGCTGTAAAATTCCAAGAGGTAGCCTTCATGGATTCAATATGTTAGCAAAAATATTTGGATTTAATTTCCTGCTGTCAAAGTTAGTACCAAAATCTAGAGGTAAATGAAAAACATGTCTATGTCACCATTAGAAAAAAAGTTCTACCTTTATGTCTCCAGAGGGTTTTTTTAAAATTCTCTTTTTTTTTTTTTTTTAAATAAAGCCACACTACTCTAGAACTACAAAAGAAATTCTCAGTCACTTTTTTAAAAAGTCAAACTTTCCAGGGTATGACTAAGATTGTTACAAATCGCTTAAAAATGTTGCACAACAAAAGTATCTATTAAATCAAAAGAGCTTTTATCATAAGAACTGAAAATTTCAGTTGGGGGTTCTTTTAACAGAAGAATTAAAACAAAACTATGAGTACCAGAAGCAAAACAAACCCAGGAACTTTTCAGTTCTCCGTTAGTCATCTCCTAGGTTTATTTTATTTCTGAGATAAAGTTCCACTGAAAATTTATAAAAGCTGGGCATTTATCATTTGTCCAAATATTTATGACATAGAGTGGCAAGGCAGGTTATAATCTAAGTCTGGATTTCCTGTTGCACTTCACCAGTAAATCCCGTCTCCTGAATGGTAGAAAAATTATCTCTAAAATCTGAATTTGCTATGACTAAGTGAAAGTTGGACCAGTTTCTTGGTGATGAGTGAATGAGACAAATGCAGTCAGCTGGAGTCAGGTCTGATGCAGTTGTAGTATGGCTGATTTTATCTCTACTTAAGCCTCTTAGAATGAGATTTTATGATGTAAAAACACCACAAAGTTTTTGAAGTGGGGATTTACTTGCTAACACTGATAGGTTTGGTTGTTGTTGTTTTCTTTATTTAACATGTAATTTTTCTGCTGCTTTCTCTATATATAGGTATTCTATTCTGTGTTTACTTGTACTGACCAAATAATATAGTTTTATTCCTTTCTTTAATGATATTTTAGATGCTGCAGAGTGGAAAAAACCCCTCAACCTGACTTTCCTAGGCCTATTGGTTGTCCTTTACCATGTGTGAATAAAACTTTTGTGAATACTGTTGTATTTTGCATGACATTCCACTGGAGCTAAATGGGTGAGATTTTTAAGCACTGTATTCCATGGCATAGAAGACAGAGTGTAGTCTGTCACTGGATAAGGCAGCTGAGATGGCAGCACCCTCCAAGTGCAGGGGACACTTCTCCACCCCAAACACATACTCGTTGATAATATGAACTGTGTGAGCAGAGGAGCTGTACTGGAGGGATGTGAGATCCAGGAAAAGCGGAGGAGAATGGAAGGGGCGGGGCGGAGGAGCAAGACAAATCAAAAACTGTGAAGCAAAGGGTCAAGATTACAGCCAAAACAGAATCACAGATCAGTCTGGTTTGGAAGAAATCCTTAAAAGTCATCTAGTCCAACACCCCTACATTCAGCCCACAAATTTGGTAGGGAGTATGAACTGTGAGCAAATCAATTCTGCTTATGTTCTCCAAAAAGCAGAAGAAATACTACACATTATTCGTCACATACACAAGGCATCTCACAGGATTAAAAGAATTAATCCCCTTGGAAACCCCTTGGATTCAGAATAGATTTTTGATCAAACCAGATGAAAACAATTATGTGGCCTTTGTTACCTTGGCATTTTCTAAAAAAAAAAAAACTCAAATCAAATAAAAACTTCCAAACGAATTAGCAGGCAAAGTTACACGAAGCTCTAAGCAAGACAAGAAAAGCCAGAAACTGCATTATACAATGTTACAATTAATCATTAATACAGAGTAACATTTAATATATTTCCTTTGAAGATAGGTGTTATGGGAAAATGCTCGTGATGGAAAGCCTCGGGTAATTGCAGCCAGCAGGTGGTTTAGCCTGAGGAGCTGGAATCAGGAAGACCTTTGTATTTTCATTATTATTTCTTTGTAAGAGATCAGAAGACAATGTCTTGAGTTAACACAACGTAACTTCAAAGAACAGGTAAGGTTGTGCTGGGGAGGAAAAACAGTGCAGGGAACCTCAGCAACCACCAGCAGATCCAGCAGAGGCTGGAGCCATCGGCCAGGAGGATGCTGTTACAGGAAAGCTCTCAGGAGGCATCCAAAGACACTTAAGGTCCAGAACACAAGGTGATTAAACCAATTATTTTCTCACATGAACAATGCTACTTCTCTGTACATGCCTGGAAATTACACGTTGAGTTTCACAACATCTGTAGTGTTTTCTAAAACACAGTGAGTGTTTGTGACTAATACATCTTAAAGTAATTTTAGAATTTGGGAACTGATTGAGAGAGATACCCTTATGAAATGAGTTACAGGAGACCACATGACATACACCACAGAGATTCCTTGAAATTTTCATTGAAAAACAGTTACTTTCCTCCAGAAATGTGACTGACTGCACAAAACACAAATGACCTCCTGGTTTATGAGGGAAATGCTCTGACTGAATTTCTCAGGAGTCTTTACCATAGCTTATATGAAATATTCCATTGATATTTATATCTGTGACTAAACTATGACAACCATTATTTCCTCAGCTTCTAGTTACAAAGGAGATTCTTTCGAATCATATCCCGCTGTATTTGGATGGATTGTGACATTTGGGGACATGGTTCAGTGGTGGACTTGGCCCTGCTGGGTTAATGCCTGTACTCAATGGTCTGAGAGGGCTTTTCCAACCTAAATGATTCTATGATTCTATTCTCGGGGGGGGGGAAAACAAAAAAAGTTTCATGCAGGTTGTGATGTGTCATAAATTAAAACGAGTTATTATAAGTACTTCCATATATAATTTGCCCATTTAGGGAGAAGTTCTTGAGTTGTTAAGAAGAAATTTTCAGGGATTTGGTGGTTCTGGGTATTCCAGCCAACATTTCTCTTCCCAGCAACCAGTGCCCAGTGCAAACATCTAAGGGGTATCATGAGGAGGTTAAGGAGGATGTTTAAATATTTCATTAAATTAACTTCTCTCTGCTTGAAGGCATTTCTTTCAGCTGTACAGTCACTAAAATTTAGAAACTAATACCAATGCTTATGCAATTTTAATTTGACTGATGTGATGAAAGGAAAAAGTATAATTTATCATGCAGTAGATTCACTTTCACATAGTCATGTGGTCTTTTCCCTTCATCCAGGCACCCTTTGGTTAAGGAGCATTGCAATTCAGTCACCTGCTTGGAGCTGCTGCAGCGATTCCTGGTGTAGCACAGTTGCCAGAAGTAATGCTGGTGGGTTTTGGTTAAAAATTGAATCAGAGGTTGAACAGGTGCTTTTTTTAATGTGTGTCTTACAAGGTGCAGACACGTAACAGCAAAAAACTCCAAACAAAAAATGCCACACACAAATCACACCAATTAGTAAAGAGCTGGATGTCAAGCAGCTATTTTCCATCTGGATTAAATTTGTCCTTCATAGATTTTTTTTTAAATTAAAAAAGGGTGGGTCACTGGGTATTGCTGGTGAAGCTCAGCACAACACAAGACCAAACCAAAAAAGCACAGTGCTTTCTTTGGGCAGAAGAAGAGTTTCATGTTCGTTTGACTGTTGTTGATAACCACCAGGAAAATGTCTGTCAACCCACCAAAGAATTAATATCCAGCTAGACAATACTATACAGTCCTTGAGAGTTCAGTAAACTGAAAGTGATGTGGCCTCCACATGAGGAGATCTGCAGTGGGACTGAAATGCAGTCGTGTGTGAGCCCCAGAGCGGAATTCAAGAGAAATGCCAGGACACTTGCAGGGATAAAGGGTGACAGGGAATCTTTGAAAATAAACCCAGATTTTGTCCAAAGACCAACACAGTTAAAATTCATGCAAAAACCTTCAATCATTAATTTTACAAGACAAAAAGCACAATGCCAATGACAGAAGAGAACAAAAACCTGAACCACTCCTATGTGCATGATGTGCAGAGAGCATCCGAAACACTTCAGGATACCTCTGCAAGTGGATTAGGAATTACTGTTTCATGAAGTTCCCTACTACTTCCTCTATCAATCTTTTCTTTGGCTTCTTTTTATTTTCCCTCTACTCTCCCTGGCAGAGGTAGCTATCTATCCACATACAGCTAACACACACAGAATCACAAAAGCCCCACGGCAGCCCAACAATGCTTTTTCCTCACGTTGTGTATAAAAGCAGTCTTTTATTCACACTGGCATTACAAAGCAATCCAGCATTTAGTTACTCTCTTACCAGTCCTTTTGTCATTATTACTTCAGACATGCTGGCTGATGCTATCAGCTTTAAAGACCCTGTTCCCCAGGTTGTCTGTGTGCAGTTTATAAATCTGCTTTGGATTATATTGATTTACTAATTGACCAAAACACTGGATTATACACTCTGCTGGACACTTTACACATTAGGCAAAGTAATTGATAAAGACAGCATGCTCTTTGGGCTGATTTTTCTAGGATTTGATCTTTTCCAGGAACATACATCGTTTCAAGTCAGTCCTTAACAGCACAAAGATATAACATAAAAGAAAAGAAACAGGGAAAAACAGCCTTTGGAAACGGTTATTTGCTACTGGAGAAAGGCTGGCAGAGGCAGCAGCAGGAGTAAGGACTTGACTGGCAGCAGAGACCTGATCAATGCTCACTACTGTGCAATCAATGGAAATTTATGAGGTAACACCCTCTGCAGCCTCACAGAGGTGCCTGCAATGTTCCCCAGCAAACTGGGAAGCAAGCACCTATCCATCAAATCCCTGGAAAGAGTAGTTTATCTTCTATCCCGTTGAATATACATCTGTTATTAATCAATAGCTGTTAGAATTTGTGTCCCCTCTCCTCCCATTTTTACACGAGCTGGCAACTTTCCTGTGACTGAAATAACCCAATTAATCTTCCAAATAGAAAGGCAACCTTTTTTTTTTTTTGACAGGCAGATGTTTGACAATTGGTCTGAACAAAGTGAGGAAAAGGAGAAGGAGCAAGTACAAAATAATAAAGCACATGCAATGTCAGGATACAGAGCTGTAAATAGTTCATTGCTCCACCTGCTGTTGAGTTCCTTTTCCTCTGCAAACTGCACATTCTCTATTGCTAATGCTAAACACAAAAACATGCTCCCACAGACAGCCTCACCACATGAATCCATGTCATTAAAGAGAACTAAATGGACTAAAAATGCACAAACCTGAAGGCGAGTCAGGAGGAGACAGAACACTGATTTATGTTTTAAGCCTCTTTTCATTAGGATATAGAAATATAAAAGACAAAGGAGCAAGGATTGTCACACAGGCTCACATACATCTTTGAGGGAGATCTGTATTGTCCAGAGAACAATAATAAAAAAAATAAAAATGTAGGCTACAATGCAATTATTTCTTATTTGGATCAGTATTTAAACAATTATTGCTATTCCTACCAGAAGGCCATATTCAGTTTATGCCTATACATTTTCTAGGGGAAAACCAAAACCAGTCTGACTTCACTTTACCTCGAAGCCCTTCAAATTCTGTTTTGCAGCACATTCTCACCCAACTAACATAGAACTGTGTGTCACAGGGTGGACATTTGGTGAGTGTGCAGCCCTGCTGTGCATCAGCACACACCGACACTGTCTGACGTGAGCTTTCACCTGGATGGGGGTCTGGGCAACCTGGTCTAGTGGAAGGTGTCCCTGCCCATGGCAGGGGGTTGGAAGAAGATAATCTTTAAGCTTCCTTCCAACCCAAACCATTCTATGATTCTATGTCATCTGGTCCCAAGGACCACAGCAGAAAGAGGGAAAGAATGTGTGTCCCCAGGCAAACACTCCTCTCACCTAGTACCCACAGCCACCCAACTCAGGATGCTCCCCTCCTCTGCATCAGCCAATTATCCTCTTGAAGCATTCTTAGAGATCAAACACATTCAGCTCCTGTGGTCAGAGGTGTGGGTTTAGGTGAGCAGTAGTATTAACTTCAGTAGTCAAATTACATGTTCCACTGTGGCTAATAAAATCTGCATTTCATTAACTTTTCAGCAGGGCACCCGTAACTGAATGTTTGATTAGGAAAGAGCTGTGATTCAGGTTGTGGAAGATATTAATATAAATAGGTGATGTATTGTGAGATGTACTGCAAAACTGCCTATGAATATAATGGCTCTGCCACAGACAGTCATTAAACAGTGGAAGGTCAAAAGGGCTTCTCTGAATCTTCAGCAGTTAAAATAAGATCCTGAATTTAATAAAGCATTCTGGCATTTTAAATAATAATGTATCCTTTTATACTAAAATTTTTCTCCTTTAAATTACCCATAGTAATTTTTTTCTTTTAAAAAGCTATTCCCTTTGTACAACCATATGGTTTATTATGTGTATGTGCTGGATATCCTAACAGTTAATACTCTCTGCCCATCATATCTGTTGGGCTTTTATTATCAACCAAAACCTCTCTGAAGTTGGTGCATACCCCTCAATATGAGCAATATACCGACATTAACACAAGCAGCACCACAGTTACATGTTAAATCTGTCATCCCAGGCTCCCAAAGGCCTTGCAGTCCTATCCTGCTCTACATTTAGCTCCATGCTTTTAGCTTTCCAGCCACTGATTCAGAGGAATGACAACAGCTTTAAAATCCCAGGACCAGGACTGTAAGCAAATAAATACAGTAGGTTCATGACCCTTAGATCCACAGTATCTGAGCTTTTGGCCTTTTAGTTATCAGTCTGATTCTAATCTCAACCCCTGCTCCACATATTTGCATCACAAATCTTCAGCACCTGCCCACAATAAGGATCAGTCTACAAGAGCTTATTCTCAGACACTCAACCCTTGCATTCAAAACACACCTTTACTTAAATCCAGCTTCAGATTCTTGGTTCCAAATTCCTAAGGTCTGGTAAACAAGAGAGCTAACCCTTGTCTGCAAACATTTACATCTTCTGGGCAATTATTTCAGTTATGTCAGTTATTATTAGCACAAGTTATTTGGTTATTTTTAAATATATCTCAGCATTATATCTGTGACTGAGAATACCAGCCTGTAAATAATTCAGTGCTGCCAAATTATTCCCATTATCTGATTATTGCAAGGAATGCATTGTCCTTATTAATATAACTGCAGAAACAGAATTGCTTTTAATGCCTGTGAACCTCCTTATGAAGAGAGGAGTTTATGCACTTAAATCTAAAATTAACTAGTAGCCAATTTAGACATCAAGAGCATCCCTTTTGCAGTACATTATATTCAAGCACAAATTCAACCTTCCCCATGCTTCAACCCTTCAAAAAATACTATGGCTCCATCTAAAACATTTTGTTAGAAAATACCACTATTATAGCTACGTATGAAATGACACAGTTACTGTTAAGTCCTGTGAAATCCTGCCCACCTTCCATGTTTTAAAGCACTTCTTCCTCCAGTGTTATGTTCTTATTTATAACAACCCCATGATAGACCACACTGCTTTGCTCTACATCTGTACAGGAGGAAAATCTCACTTCCCCATTGCAACAAATTATACACATTAGAAGTGTATTTAACTGACATATCCAATATTCAGTCAGCTAAACACCCTAAACTAATGTATGAGATGAATTGTACATTTATTACTGCACCAGAATCTCTTATAAATATAATCACTACTATGAATTTCAGAAAAGGAGGTAATATGTCGTTGATTTGTTTTTCCCCCAGAATTTGCTCAATTTGTTAGAAACACAAATTGTTTGTTGAATTTATTTTTACCCTTTGTAAAAACCAGGAACAATTCTCCTCGTGGTTAAAATCTGCAACTAGTCTGAATTCTCTTATAACTGATATTTTTTTTCTATTTGCCACTGTGATTATCGTGACTCTGGTAATCAGGATGATTATTTTTTCCCCTATTCTTTTACTGTCTACAAGCAAAAAAAGTCTGTCTCGTCCAAAGAACGTCAAAGACTTCAGGAGTTGTGACCTTCTACATGGGAAAACCAAACCATACAGTGAGCCAACACCTTCTTGCAGTTTAAGGAACTGCACACCCCACGGAGGGATACACACCTCTGTCACACCTTCTCCTCGCTATTGCAGCCCCCTGTCATCAGGCAGGGAATCACTTTCCCTTTCCATCCATCCCACACCTACATATTTTATATTTGTCACCACAGTATAAGATCTTTCTGTCACACTTTCAGTGGTGGTGGGTTTGCTCCACCTGTTTCTTTCTTTGATCCAATAAAGTAGATGAAACCCAGAGTACTGGTTTTAGCTGTGATGTCTGAACTCCAATGCTTGGTCAACTCCTCTACTTTTCCCACTGATGGATCACAAACAAGACTTTAAAGTTGGAAAGAAAGAAGAAAATTCTTATTTTAGTTTTATCCTTTAGGGCAAATTCTTCTGAACAGAATTTTCTGCCCACCAAGAGGATTTTTTTAAAAAATATGTAAAATTACACATTCTGTTTAACAGGCCAAAAATGTGTTTTCTGGACAGGTCCCAAATTTGTTTCAGATTGACAGCTATTAAGAATTCACATCTTTCTGGTAGAGGCCAAGAAGAACAGTTTTCCAATAAAGCTTTGATATTTTTTCTGACAAATAATAACCATTCATCCAAAATGTGGCAGAAATTATGCAGGTGTCAGTGTTTGCCATGAACTGACACCATTTGTCCTCTCAAGAGACCTTGCTGGAATTGTAGAGTAATCAAAGGCTTGTGGTTTTTAATTAAGATATCTCCAAAAGGAAACTGAGGAATTCTGAAGAGCAAAACAACGGGGGGAAGCAAAGCAGGGACATAAAAGAAAGAAAACCATCTCTGTTGAGGGAGGCCTGCAGAGGAGAAACCAATGTTCTCACTGGGAGAAGAGGGATGTCATGGAAGTAAATTCTCCAGATAAATGTGCTTTAAAAGAGAGAGCAAACAATAATATATTTATAAAGATGCATATTTCATGAACACGTTTATCTCCCCACTCTGATAATGCTGTTTTGAAGTGTACGCTACAAAGCACAGATACGGGATGTACAATTTTGAAGTGTACATAATTAGCATTTACCACCTTAGAAAGACCCCAAAACATGAGAGCTGCAGGAACTGGGTTTTGTTTTTTTATCTGCCTGCATTTTTTACATAGTGCCCAAAGCCCTGCCCCTCCAAGGGAAAGCTTTCAGCATCTCCTCGCTTTTGGGAAAGTGAGGATGAAAATTGTTGGAGCTGCATAAGGCCTCACACTAATAACTTATTCCTTCTTATATGGTCTCAAATCTCACTGTAAAAAGCAATTCCAATTGCAACTAGATTGAAGAGACATGGAAAGTTAGTTAGGTGAAGTGGAAAACACCATGGGAATGGATGCAAGCAATGTAAGACCAATGTAATTGTCACTTTTATAAAATCTTTAAGAATCCCCTGGTCCAATTCTGAGCACAGGTGGTTGAATTTGAAAGTCTCCAAAATGAGATTCTGGTAATCACTGAGCTAGAAGGAATGAAATGGAGGAGGTTTCTGAGCTGGGACAAATAGATTTCATTCATCTGGACAGTCTATACTCAAAACTCAAATAATTCTCTATAAAATGCTACCTGCCTAATTCTAAAATATATTTCCTCCTATCTATGGAGTTGCACTCTGCAGAGTATTTTAGACCCTGTGTGCAGACCAGAAAACCTGTGCAGTGCTGCCTACGCTTCATTTCCCAATTTAAAGTTCATTTTTATTTATTCCTAACTCCTGAATTGATCAGGCAGACTTAACAGATAATGTCCTACAGTACAAAGTCTTATTTTGAAGGTCAATTAAGACTATTAAACATAGAACCTAATAGTCAAAATTTCCATGTGCTGAAAAAATTACTCATTAAAATTATTCAAGTAGAGCAATCGCAGGAGTTTCCCAGGGCAAAAAAAAATAGCAAACAACTAGAAAATTAGAAGCTGCATTTATCTTTGCAACTGTGATTCAAAACTGTAACAAACCAAACAAAATCCTACAACTGGTTACTCATGGCTAATTGGTAAATACTGTTATGGACTTAAAATGAAGTTACTCCTTAGTTATTTCTTTTTTTAACTGTGAATCTGACCCATCAGCTCTAAACTATCTGCTGTTTCACATAACAATGATCTACTGAGTAAAGATGTTGTGTGTTCCAGTTGGGGTAAATGCAATCCAAAATAGGTGCAGCTCTACAGACATGTACTGACCCCACTGTCACAAAGAGAAAAAGCACCTGAGAAGTTGAGAGCAACTCTCATGCAAAAGTTCTTTTGTGTGATGAGTCACAGGGCTGTGTTTGGTGCCTGAGCTACAGATTATTCAAAACTTTCTGTAGTGGGAGGAAACTACTACTGCCCCTCTGCTCAGTCCTAGTGAGGCACATCTGGAGTGCTGTATCCAGTTCTGGGCTCCTCAGGACAAGAGAGACATGGAGCTCCTGGTCCAGTGGAAACTACGAAGATGATGAAGGGACTGGAGCATCTCCCTTACGAGGAAAGGCTGAGGGAGCTGGACCTGTTCAGCATCAAGAGGAGACGACTGAGAGGGAACCTCATCAATGCCTACAAGTATCTGAAGGAGGAGTGCCAAGAAGATGGAGCCAGGCTCTTCTCAGTGGTGCCAGGCACTAGGACAAGAGGCAATGGGCAGAAACTCGTGCACGGTTTTGAGGAAGAACTACTTCACTGTTCAGTGACTGCACACTGGAACAGATTGCCCAGAGAGGGTGTGGAGTCTCCCTCGCTGGAGATACTCAAGAACCATCTGGATGAAACCCTGTGCAATGTGCTCTGGGATGGTCCTGCCTGAGCAAGGAGGTTGGACCACATGACCCACTGTGGTCCCTGCCAACCTCACCCATTCTGTGGCTCTGTGAAACAAGTCAGCTGAAGCATCTGGCACTGGCATGTCTGAGTTACCCTCAAATCAATCTAAGTGACCTTCAGTGAATGTGGTCCTGACAAACCTGCCTGCTGAGTTCCCTCTGTATCTCTGTCCCCCAAGCAGGCAGCTGAATGCTTTGTGCCTTCTCTTGGGAATGTGCCTTAGAGGGCGAGGGAGCCACAGTTCACAACACTCATGTCTTCCCCCTCACCTCCTATTCCACACAGCAATAATGAATTTTGTTCTTGTAAAGGACTAACACTGGAAACTAATCATTCAAAGCTTGGCACCACATTGCAAATTACCCTGATCCCGTAACCTCTCTGTTCCTGTCTTATGCAGAAACTGCTAATCCTGCTATGGCCTGCCAAGCTCACAGGATTTTGCAGTTTGGACAATTAACAAGAGACTGGGACAAAAAAGGTCTCCTCCCTGTACAGATTATCTACTTTCTTTGCATTCAGCAAATGCCAAACAACAGCAGCTTACCTGCTTACCAAGACACCTTTGGTTCAATTTGTGGAATCAAAGGTAGAAAAAAAAAGATCTTTTTTTAAGCCCAGAGACTGATGCTCAGAAATACGGCCACATAAAATCACTGGTATCTAGACATACCTGGAATTTTTTACTTTCTCCTGGGAAAATAATTCCTGTTCTGAATGGCAATTAGGACAATCATTTTTATCATTAAGGGATTTGGAACCATTAAGGTATTTGCTATTCTTATTGCTCTCATTTTTAGTCTTTTGCTCTCATTTTTAGTCTTTAGCCTCTAGTCTGCTGGAAGAAATTCAGCAACCTTCTCCTCCCAGATAAAATCTTTCCTACCTCTGTAGATGTGGGCCAGATTTTGACAGGAGTCTCAAGCCATCACTCTTTTAAGCAATCACATAACAGCATCAGGTTTTCATCCTGTAAAATTTATGTTTCAGGCCTTTTCAAAACATGCCCTACTAGTCACTAGCAGTTGGCAAAGAGGTAGCTGGTGGTGTCCAGAAAGCAGCTAACAGTAACGCCTGAGCTTCATCTACTTAAAGCTGTCAAAGTGTGAGGTTAAGGAGAGGCACTTGCATGCACACTCAGCTGCTGTGTGTTCCCAGAGATGTACTGGATGTGTGAGGCTGGGACTACTCAGCCTCTACTGGAGACCAACTCTGAATTTCTTTTTCAAGAGTGCACTTGACCAAGAAGTGATCAAAAACCACCTTCAGTATAAGCTGAAAATGAGAAATGGCCACTCCTCACATGGCACTCAGGGCACACACCAGTCCTCAGGCAGCCAGGTATGACAGGGACACAGGATCCCAGCCTTTGGATCACTCCACTTGTCTTTCTGCAGAAGTATCCCTGGAGCCACAGACCAATCATTGCTGGAGGTAGAAGATAAGATGAGCACATTGAACTGGCAAACAAGCCCATTCTACCACTCCAGATGAAACAAAAGCAGTTTTCATTCTCACACAGGAGCCAGGCCAGGCCCTCTGAATACTCTACATTCCCAACCTCTCCTTCCCAGGGAGAGGTGACAGCTCTCACTGGAGTAGGAGCATTACAGAGAGCTCGGCAGGACCATTCCTCCTCATCATCCCTTGGCTTCACTCACTAGTCTGAAGAGGCTAACTTTGGCAGCTTAGGGCAGCTCTGACCTACATATTGACAATTTACAGATGTTTTGCTCACCTAATTTGTTCCACTATTCACAAAAACATGCAGTTACCTTAGCAACTACAACATTACGTTTTATCACCAAGCTGCAGAGCTTTTTCTTTCCTAAAAACAAACCCCACAAGTCTACTGATACTGCATGTAACCTTTGATATTAGTCCTAGCCATTTCAGAAGACAAAAACAGGCAAAAGTGTAATGAAAATAGCAGTCCCTTTTCTAAAATCTATTTAAGTTTTTCATTTATGAACAGATTTTCTTTGTAAATTTGTTTCATTCAACTCTTCTGTGTGTTTAATACTTTTCTGTGGGTCACAATTTGCATAAAGGAAATGGAGGGAACAAGGAGAAAGACAGGTTTTAATATAAGGAGTAAGCTGGAATGTGGGTAGAAGATATATTAGAGAATCAAAGACATATCTGAAAACTGCTGCAAGAAGAAACAAATGCCTTTAGGCCACTGACTTCAAAGTGTCATTGCTTGATGGACATCTAGAATGAAAATACATCTGTATTTAAAAGAGAAATCAACAGGACACAAAGTATTTCTAAAGTGAGAGAGATCTTCCTCTCTGAACACATCTAGAAGAAAGAATAATTATACTTGGAAAATACTTGCAGTTGGGTACATACCAGCGTTGCTCGTAGGCACCACTGCTTCCTGCAATACCTGAACTGGCATTCCAGTGAAAAAAAACCTATTTTGAGAGGCATGTTGCCATCATGTCACGTGAAATGGTGTGGGGACATGTAAACAAACACTGGTACCCTCACACTACCAGCTGCAAGATGAACCAGCCTTGGATCTAGACCCACTTCCACTTCTTGAAATGTTCCCATGTTGCTACCCAATGCTGCATTGCACAGGGAAATTAAGAGTTTTTTCTTCAAAAGGAATAGGTTTGGGGATGTAATTTAGTTTTACTCAAATGAATCAAAAATCACAGACTGTATTTTCTCAGAGCTGTAAAAAACTATTCAGGTTTATCTTCAGGAATAACTACAGTTAGTGAACTTGTTGAGTCTTCTGATTTCAGCAAGTTATTGATTTAAATTCATAGATCATTGCTTAGACTCAATTTCTAATATATAATTTTAACTACCTTTGAAATTAGGAATGAACTTAAATACTGTCGTAATACTTTAATGAAAGAACTCCTGAAAAGGTCTTGTACAACACTACGTGATAACCTTTTATAGCTGTGACAGGATATTTGATTTCCAGCTACCTGCTCTACAGTGCCCATTTGTGCATATTTGAATACACCAGAGAATCTAGCTTCTGCTTTTTGCAAAATCTGGACACCTTTCAAAGGCTAATTTTCCCATTAAAGATAGCTAAAATAAAAAGCAGCTGGACAGAGAATTTTTCTGGCCTTTCTTTTTAACAGCAAGTTATTTTTTTAATAATAAAAAAAGCAAAGTATCTTTACAAAGTAATAAAACTTTGTGGGAAGCCATCAGTACAAAGTTCAATCCAAACTGACAATTTTAATTGCAGTTAATTAAAGTGTTGGTAGGAAAGTAATCTAGTATCCAGCGACTTATTACTAATTAATCTTCCTGCAAATCTCACTGAGGATGGGTCTGGGCACTTAAGCTCTAACTCAGTGGTTTTCCAGTTTATTGACCCTTATGGACCCCTTGAAGTTTTCTACTGCCAGTTCAGTCTCCAGTATAGTGAATTCAGGCCAGCTGACCAGTTTTGGGGTTTTTTTATTATCCTCATGGAGCCCTGGAAGGGTCCACTGACTTCCTTCCTGCGGCCACCAGGTTGAAAACATCTGTGCTTAGCTGTAAGTCACTGCCTCATTTCAACTTCTCTCCCTTTCTACTCTCTCCCCTACGAGCATCTCTCCATCTGCAGCTCAGCATGACTCTGCTTTGAACCTGCTCCTTCCACAGTGCTCCAGAAAGTCACTGAAGCTGACCAGTCATAATTACCCCCCCAGTTCAGCACACAGGGCTTTCTGCAGCCTTCTGACTATTTCTGAAACCACAGCTACACTTCAGTGATAATTTATATATATATATTTTTATACAGATACAACTGTGAGCTTTCCATTTTAATAAGTGCCTGCCTGTACCCACCATCATGTTCTGCCCTGAACACCAAAATTTGCTCTGATCACAGATTTTAGAGGAAGAAACTAAATTCCCATCCGCTGGTGTCTATTACAAATTGTGTTATACACTTTGTATTATTATCCACTAATTCACCCTTTAACTGTGTGCAATGCTCTATCCCTATCACAGATGTAAAATAACTATATAAAGCAATAATACTGCTTTGTCAACCAATCCTTTACTTAGATCCCTTTCAACAATGAAACAAATTTACTACTTTCTACATTAACATTTATTTAACTTACTGAATAATTTGATGTAGTTAAAAGGTATTAGGAAAACACAGTAATGCCAAATGCAGCATTAAAATGCACCAGTACTTCTTCTTACATCTTTTCTCTTACACCACACAGCAGACAGAGCAAACCTCCTCTCCTCAACCTCTACAGCTTTGATCACCACTATCAAAAATGCTACCATATTCCAGTTTAGTATGGATGAGTTTCAATGCTGGGGGAAAAAATTCACGATGTGTGCAACAACAACTTGTCTAGGTTGCACACAGATGCAACTAACACATATGAAATGAGTTACAGGGAAATGATATGAATTAATATACTACTGTAATTTATGCCACTCGTTCCCTTGGCATAATGCTGCACCACACCAGCCATTAAAATTCATAAAAACAATTCATCGCTTTTTAATTTTTACATATTTATGAGAACTCATTTGAAATGAAAATTATTTTCTTATTGACACTTTCTTCCATCTTGACAAAAAAGGAACAGTTTTGAACACTAAAGCCTAATGACTTCAATATGTTTTGCAGATATTAATCATACTTGGAATGCCACAGAAATGAAGAGACATTTATCCAAATCCAAAATACAGCAATCAAGTAATTAAGACACCTAATCCAAAGCCAATAAACAGTATTCCAAGCACCAAATGCGGTGATGTAATTATAACTGTTTTAGCACCTTTGCCTATTAAGAATATTTGAACAACAAAATAAAAATTAATGGCAACCCCAGCTGTTAACACAAACAGAAACAGTACTTTCATTTGAAAAGGAAGCAGATGTATTTTCTTAGATTCAGAATGCACATTGTATTTCCTGTATTACCCACAGCACCTTTATTTACAGCAAGCAACTTTCTTTACTGTATATGCAATGGTAGACATGAGAATGTTTAATGAAGAATTAGAACAAAACTGAAAATTACTTAATGTCAAAAACCACTTCAACAAATAGAGGGAAAAACTTCCCTTTGTCTTGCAAAATAAACATGAAGTTGTGACATAAAAATTCAGAGAGACTCTCCATCTTCACAACACATGGAAAGACAGGAAAGGCACAGGAGCACCCTGAGAGGGTAAATTACTTGCATTCATATTAACATTCATCTAAATATATCCAGCATGATTTCTTGATGTGTAGGGTATATCTTTTCTGCTCTCCATTACACGGATGTGACAAGAAGAGATGCAGGCTGGGAATGTAGCTCTATCAAAGGCAAGCTGACCCTCAACCTTTTTTTCTGGGAAGAGTTGGAAAAGAAAGAGGGAAGGAGGAGAGGAGGCATTGATAGCCATTTGTAATGTAAAACTAGTTCTTTTCTGAATACTTTGAAGAAGACAATAGGTAATTTCTCATCAGCTCCATTAATGGAAAGAGCCAGTCCAGTCTGCTATAAAGACTTTAAACCATCACTGGTGCTTGTTACCATTCCCTTCCAGCACCAGATTCTGCAACTGTATTTCGTAATAATGTAGTGGACAGAGCCTGGTAATCACAACAATTCAGAAGCACCAGTCAAAACCTGTCTCCCTTGCTCACAGGTGGCAGAGCCCAGTAATCTGCAGGCCCCTGTCATGTTTTCACACTGGCAGTACACTCAGGGTGGTTTCAAACCCATCAGGCTCCCCCAGCAGTGTTGCTGTCAGGTTGCTGAGGAACCAGCCACGATGCCCGAGGTCCCTGCACTCCTCTAACTACACATTTCTTCTTCTCCACCCACTGTGTGTATCACAGATAGCTGATTCTGCTTTATCCTAAATAACTACTTATTTGTTACATACTATGTACACCTGATCCTGCCCTAATTGGAAACAAAGCTCAGGATTGCTTCCCACTATGTTAGCATGTTGGTTTTTAAGCAGACTTGGCAAAGATATTAAGTAAGGGTTCTGAAACATGCTATTATACAAACCTAAGTGGACAAAGTTTTCAAAATGAAGCATGTGATAAAACTTCATTGAATGTTTGGTAAAATACTGACTTTTCCACACCCAAAATTTTTGAAGCTTCCATAACTATTATGGAGTCAGAAAAAACCCCCTGATATCAGCAAAAGCAAACAATTTTTATTTATTCTAATATCTTCAAATAAGTGGATATATTATCAGTTGAGTCTGGAATCTTAATCTCTGATCAATGCCTTTCAAAATTTTTCTACAAAAGAAATAGTTTAATGCAAAATAATAAAACAAGTGTTTTTTCAGGGGATTCTTAGACAAAAAGTTATTACTAGGATTGTCAGGAGAATATATCTTTATTTTCAGAGTGATTGTGCATGTTTCCCTTTGCTTTGAGAAAAAGAGGATCATTAACATTTAAATTGAAGTAAATGAGACCAATTTCTACGTTGAAGGGCCTGCAAAGCAGGAAACATGATCCAGCATCCAGCAAACTGGCAAATCAAGTCTGTTATCAGCAGCTCTTGAATAAAACTCTGTGTAATGTTGTGTACCCAGCTCACAAAGCATTTCTCAAGAGAGGAACAGCCCACAATGACCTTTAAACGGTCAAGTAGATGTTAGAGTGGGAACAGTCTTGAGATGCTGGAGTCTGTGGCAACTTTACATTTACAACATGAAAGTCTGAGGCTTCATAGATGGCTGCACTGTTAAAGTACCAGGGACGGTTCACTCCTCACAGCACAGTTACAGAACCTGTAATAATCGTGAACCTGACGGAAAACACAACTCAAGGGGAAAAATTGGAGAAGGGTGAAAAAAGGGTTTTCATTTTCAGACTTGCCTGGTTTCAATGCAGAGAAAAACGTGCAACATCCTGGGAGACGGAGGACTACGGGATTCCACACGGACCTGTCGGAGCAGGGTGTCAGGGCCCTGGTGCACTGATGAATCACTAACGTGACAACAGATCACTGACAATCCCGTTAGGATCCAGGTATGGCACTTTAAGCTCAGGTTTAGAAAACAATCCTTTCAATCACGTACCTGTCCTTCCCACAGACATGTGCCACTTGGCTGCAACTCAATGTGGCTTCACCACTTTAATATATGGTGTCACATTAACTCTGAGCTGTAACTGCAGGTTGAGTCTCTGTGGAATAATCTCTTCCACAAGCACTTTAAAAAGTGTCTTGGGTAAGATTAGCTTTCTGTCTCTTAGAAGGAAAAGAGAACAAAACTATTTTGCCCTGGCAAAAAACTGTGAAACACTGATTTTTTTTTTTGTTAGTTTTGCTCTTAGGATCTTCCCATTTCTAATCTGCACTTTTATTACTGTATCAAAACATGCAAGATAAAAGTTGTATGCCAACTGCAGTCAGATTCATAATGACTAACACTTCAGAGCCCTAATGAGTGTTTAATGCATTCCTAAAGCAGGCAGTGTACAATAATCATTTCTATAATCAGGTTGTGAAGCTTCTGGCTCTTCTTTGACCAAGTCCCCTCTCTCTTCCCTCCCTCTATCACAACACATAGACTAGCTGGCTCAAAAGTTAGGAAAGAAAGGACACAACAACATTTCTATCACACAGATGTAAAAAACATATTTAACACTTTAAATAGTGTTGTGGATCTGCTACTAAAAATGCCAAAACTATAGCTGAAGAGTAAGACTGCAATATGCTTTCACATTTTTTACACCTTGATATTGCCAACAGCAAGATTAAACTATATGAAATAACGACAAGTTAAGGCTTTATGATTTGTGGAATATGTGCAACAATGGAAACACCAAAGGAGTTATTTTTCATCTTATGCTGCCATTGGCTAATACTCAGTTAAGAGGGTATAACCAGATGGGTGAAATCACTCACATTTCTTTCTTCACTGGTGGTGTGAGAGGCAAAGACCTGCACAGGTCTGGATGGGGACAGAGTGAAGCATTCAAGGCCAGGCTGGTCAGGGCTTGGAACACCCTGGTCTAGTGGAAGCAGTAGCAGCTCTTTGTATTTCTTCCTTGTAGTACTAAACAACTTGGAAACTTCAGACTGTTCCAAGTATTTACAGTTTAGCATGTTTTGCAGCTATAAGAGCCCAACTGGATAGCAAATGCCAGGCAATCATGAAGAGACAATGGTTACCATAATTTTAAATAGGAAACAAAGAATTATGAGTAAGATTTTGTTCTCTTTTTTCCACATTCATTCAGCTTTTCATCCTTTATTGGAAATGCATACAGAGGGTGGGAATCCTTACTCTGGAAAACCCATTTTATTGTCATTTCTTTCATAACTTTAATTTTTTTTTCCAAGACTAATTATTGTTTTAAAGTTGAGGTTAATTACTGTATTGGACGAAGACTGAATCATCCCTCTAATTTCTGTGCAGTCTCTGGGCTTCTATAAAAAAAAAATTAAATAATTTTAACACACCTTATTTTATTTTTTAATGGATGAATCTTCATTAATCATAGAATAATAGAATTGTAAAATGGTTTGGGTTGGAAGGGACTTAAGGATCAACCAGTTCCAACCTACTGCCATGGACAGGGACACCTCCCACTAGACCAGGTCTTTGGCAACATAAGCACAGCAAGGAAGCTGAGAATATAGCATTTCACCATTGATATTCTGTCCAATATGTAACACCAAAAAAATGTAATATTTCTGTAAGTAGGATGTCCTTACTGGACATGGAAGGAAGAGTCCAATTTACCATTTGGGTTTTGGTTGTGTGGTTTTTTTCAGAACTAGCTGAAATCTTCTATGTTGCACTTAACCATGCAGAGTAATTCAACTCAACTCATAACCTTCTGTTAATGCAGAGAATGTAACCAACAACAGGCATTTCTGTAAACACTTACTACCAAAATAAACATATTTCTGCTGCTTGCTGGTAGACAGCAGAACAAGAGCAGCATACTAAGCCAGGCAGAAAGCAGGTGGTTTGCTGGATAAGCACAATGCCCCACACCAGATCTGGGTTACTCCAACTTCTTCTTGAAGATTTTGAGATGCCAGTCACTGTGTTTCTGACAAGAGATGAAATTCCCACTGGACTGAGCCCGTCGTTTCCAGTGAATTTCAATACCCTGTCAGCAGTCACAGCACTACACCAAAACTCCTGGTGATCTATTAGCAGTTTATTCTTGCTGATTAAATTCAAGGCAGCCAGACAGCAATGCAAATTAGTAAGGAGGAAGAAATCATTAGAAATTTGATTCATTATGGGAAAGAAGAAAATAATTTCAAATAGGACCATTAAAGTAGTTAAAACCACATTTTCACTATGTTTTAATTTCATTTAATTATAAAAAAACCAACAAACTGTCTAGAAATATTGAGTTTTGATTGGAGAATAGGAAACATTCATAATGGGTGAAGTCAACATCGGCAGGAGGTTTTTACAAAGACTGACCTGATTAAGAAAAAAACTGCATTCTTATTCATGTGGAAGTTAATATCTGCCTTTAATGATTTAAGACTAAAAGCTAATGGGAACAAACCTGAGTATATAAAATACAATAATTATACAATTATATTGATTCATAAAATGACTAATATGATAATGTTTGTGTTTAATAACATGATATGGGATACACTGTCACAATGGCCTTAGTAAATCAACCATTCACAACTCAAAATTATTTCTCTTTGATTCCTTCTCCCTCACCACCTAACAGCTCTGCAGAGCCCCAGCATCACTGACTGCAGCTGAAAACATCAGTTACTCTTGCATGAAATTGAACTTTATGAAGAATAGGAAGTTACTGATGATCTTCAAATTCTGAAGCATAATAGAAATGTTTATCTTTATATTTGGCATAATTTAAACATTTATACACTAGTAATTTAAAATGGCTGAAATGTCTCACGGTTACAGAGTTTACAAATGATAACTGAACAATCCAGGAACATTTAAAATTCTGCTTTTTCAAATGGCCTATCTCAGCATTCTGCTCCTATTCTATTCCATGAAATATAGGATTTTAATTTTCTCCCATTACAGTAAGCAATCAGGCCTCTATCAGTTTTCCATCTTCACAACAGATGTGCATATTCAAAGACCTAAACGTTAACTTCCCAAAACAAATACTGAAATAAAACCGAGACAAAACGAACAATATAGTCAATTACAACTTTTAGTCCATAAATGCCATAAAAAAAAGAAACCAAGAAAAAATGCTTGCTATAAACAGTCTGTCAAACAGAAGCATGCTAATAGAATAAACATGCATTTTTATTTTCATATACAATCAACTGTAACTTGCCTATTTCAAATGAATGTTTCAGACCTAAATTTCATATTTAATAAATTTATTTTAGGATTGAAACACTCCATTGATTATTCCTTTCTTTGTTTCCCTGGAAAGCCAGACATGGGTCATTGGGTAGACTCCCTCTTCCAATTCTGAATGAGAAATATACACAAGATAAAGTGAATTAAATTAAATGCAGACAGTTTTTCTTCAGTCTTCAAGAGGAAGAATTCAAATAGATTATAATTGGTAGGACAAAGTGGTTAAATAGATTTAGCAAAAACACAGGTATGTTTATGCTTATAATGCCTATAATCTGTTGAAGTATGTGACTGCAAGTCAGAAAAAGTTTTAAAACTTGGGTTTGGTTCAAACCCTCATTCCTGAACATTTGCTTATCAGCTAAGAATTTTCATAAAGAAAAACAAGATGTCCATCACAAAATTTTAGTGGGCTATTTCACATCTGGTCAAAAATAATTTAAAGATACCAGCTGTATCTCATCGCCTCCACTTAGGACCTGTCTGCACTCAGAGTCTGTGTGTATGAAATGCCTGAACACAGCCAAAGGCCAGATTCCCACAGCCAAACAAAGAAAACAACACAAAAACCACTTTTTAGAAGCCTGAGCTTTGAAAATTGAGATTTGATTTGGACCAAACTCAATTACTCAGCCTTTGCTGGAGCTTTGCTGCCAACTAAGGTTGCTGCATTTTTAAAACTCTGACAAATATCTGTATACATGAGCCTGCTTCATCAGCAATTTTGTTGCTTTTCCTGGGATGCTTAACTCTGCTGAAAGAAGCCCCGTTCCAAGACTTCAGCACACAGAAGACTCCGATTCACTTCCCAAGGCAGTTGATTTACAAAGGACTGGTACAAAATTAAACAATAAATTAAATTAAATCTGAGTACAAGTTCGCGATTGGGTTTAAACAAACACCTGTTTCTGAGACAACAGAAAACCCATTTTATTTTACTTTTTTAAAAAAATCTCTTTCGAAATATGAAGGCGATTTTTCTCTCCTGCATCTTTTAGCTTTGCCATAATTGCAATAAAAGTTTCGATCCAGTTCAAATGGCTGCAGCTGACACCAAACTAGGAAAAAAACAAAAAGGAACTATCCAAGTTTCTTAAACCCAACAGCTGACAAACAGAAAAAAGCCAGGTTTTATTGGACCTTATCCTCATTTACTGGGAGCACAGCAGGAATCGTACATGCAGCAGAACTGGGACACAGACCTTAAATCCTGTAAAACGTTCCCTTTTGGTCTGCATTCAAGACAAAGTAATAGACAGAAATAAAACTACAATGGATTCTCTTTTTACATAAATAAAAGAAACCAGGGAACACAATACCCTGAGGTACATCTAGTCAATAAGACTCCTTTTGGTCTTAGAATCAATTTGATTTTTCTCTTCCTTTTGGGTAGACCTAAAGAAGAAAGCCCACTTCTTCCACCTTCTCACTCTGTTCAAGAAAGGTTTCTTGAGCAAGGTAAATGACTGGAGAAATAACATAATTATTGCCTGTGAATGTATCACTATCTTCCCAGGTTAGGAGTACAACCATGTATTGAAAAGGCAAGAAACCTAATCCCTAAGCTTTTTAAAGCTGAATTCAGTAGTAAGCTGTGTGTAAACAATGGTGAACTTTAACCACTGCTCTACTATGTGTAACCACAGAACATGTGCAACAAGGTGTTGTACAACCTTCCCTGGCTGATTATACTCATTTGACTCTCTCATGATCCCTGGGAAGGGCCCAGGGTGGGCAGACAACGTGTTTTGCTGCTACTGATTTATGAAAAACAGCTGAAGACAAAACAAGATCACTGTATTGCACGTGCATGCACACATGCCCACCCACCACAAAGCCTCCAAGTGCAATGGATTTCAGGTCACAGATCAGTTAAGTCCTGTGCTTGCACAAGCATCCAACTTTAGGACATGATTTACGGATGTGTAACCTGCAATCTCTGATCTTCAACTGAAGAGTGCAATGGTAAGCGAAAGACTGGTTTATGAACCCTGGAGATGTCCCTAAATGATGTGAAGAGCCACCTTCAGCAGAGCCAGATGTCAGCACCTGCTGTTTTTTAACTCTAAGACATCCGTGCCAACACTGGAGAATACAGTTTACCCTTAAAAGTACAAAATGCAATTATATCAGAATAAACAAAACATTATGCTGCGTTTCTAAGCCAAATTTCAGCTTTCGCAATTAAGAAAAACTATATTTGGGATAAAATTTGACGAATGTAAATTTAGGGGGCTAGATGTTTTCCCCAAGATGTTTGAAATCTTAAAATCCTTAGCACTTCCATAGTCAACCAAATATCAAATCATTGTGCTAGATAAATTTCTATTTTCAATTTAAAAACAAATGAACAAACAACAAGCAAACAATCCCTAAGACCTCCAAATACTTGAGATTTCACTTATGTAGGAAATAGATATTTACACTATAAAATAAAGCAGAATAAGAAACAACACAAGTAATACACGGGGAACCTTTTGCTTCCAGATCACCTCTGGAGAGTGCTTAGAGATATTTAGTCTGACACTGAGCTTTAAGGCACAAGATAAAAGGAAAACTGTTCACTAAACTGCTCTACACAGGGCACTGAAGTAACTAATCCCTCATTCACCCAGAAACCTGTCCTGAGTCTGCTACATGACACAGGATGGAGGTAAAATAAATAATTACATAAAGACTTACATTCCAACCTGTTTCATAACCCTGTTATTAGTACAGAGCCTACAGCATTTTGGGTGTATGACCAATTGGGTGTTGGAAAAGTCTGTCTTGAAACAAGAAACACCCCTGGGAAGGTGGAAAGTTACTCCCTGATTTTAGGTTGCCATCAGTGCAAAGGAAGGTGGCTGGTGCTTGCCAGGCTTCCCAACCAACCATGACTGCAGCAGAAGTGTTTTCTGAACAAATTAGCACATCACTTTGGTTCCTCCTTCTTTCCCAACCTTTCAGTTCCCATCCTTCATTGTAAGAATTTTACTCATCCTCTTGATTTTTAGCCCAGCACCTGCAAACTCACAGTTTACGAGAGTTTCCTTTTATTTATTTTTTTATTATTATTTCCTTTGGGATTTTTCCATTTCATTTGACCGCTCTCTCCTACTGTTAGAAGTGAGCCAATTAAAACCACAAAGGTACTTGCCAGTAGTCTTTGCCACTATTGCATTTACCTTCACTAAGATAAAGGCACTTGAGAATTATTGACAGAGTTTAACCCAGCGATGCCTGCAGAGCTCAGGTAGCGCCTCCCAGAGAGTCAAAGGTAAAACGTGAAGCAAGTCATTTGCACAAATCAAGACAGGAGGCAACTCAAGCCCTCAGAGAAAACCTGGTATTCAACCAAAAACTGAGAGAAGTCCTTCTCTGTCTTAATCCATCTGTGGCTTTGAGTCTTCAGAGCACAACACAGCACTGAGGTCTAATGGGTGCAAGCTGCCGCTTTCTTCTCTCTCCTCCTACCAAAAAGAGCCTCTCCCTGCATGTAAGCATCCAAAAATTCACTGGCAGTCATCTATTGTTAGAGCAGACACCATGCTGTAGCAAACACAAGTCCCCTCCAAACCAAAAGCCAATTAATTGCATGTCTTACATAACCCATCTGTTAAAAAGAAGCAAACAAACAAAAAAGCAAAGTTAATTGCTTTTTAATATAAAATCTTTACACTTTTTGCAGATGATTAGGTTATTTCACAGTTTATTATAAAATATTTTCTGTTATCATTAACTGAAAGTTAATAGTTTTCTGGTGTGGTGGCTGGAGTGTAGTAACTGCAGTGAGACACCAACATGAATTTTAAGTTGCTGTGTACAGCAGCAGTAAAAATTTGACCTGCCAGCCAGAAACAATAAACAAAAAAATCCGAGTATATAAAAATTAGAGCTTACATTTTTCAAGGTATTGAGCTTCCCTTTGTCACCAAAATAAATGGCACAACACATAAATGGCAGAACTTTTCTGGAGTACAAGGCCTAAATTAAATGGCTAAAGAGTAACTGCAGGTCTGGGTTCACAAGTTGTTGGAAGCTTTTAGAGAGAGAACTGGGTGTTTCAATGGATTTTTTTCCCCTGTGAAAACTGCATACATTTCACACATTTAACTTTTTTCAGAAAACGAAAGCAGACAAAAAAATATTATTCAAGTAGTGCCAGGGCTCTTCAGAGAAGACAAAATTGGTGGTGGTGCAGTGTTTTAGAGAGGCCTCTGCAATCAGATAGAGATGCCACCTTGGTCCTGCTCCGTAAAGTGAATGCAGATGCAAGCTTTGATTTAGATATTTAATCTGACATAAAAACATTTAAGTCAGAACTTGCTACAGAAAGTCATCAGAAACCTCACCAGTTCTGTCTGTCCTTGAGACAGCCACAGCTGTCCACCTTACCGAGGTCCCTCCCAAAAAACACTTGACACTCACACAACACATTTTGTCTCTGTGTGTTCTTAATAGGCTTCCGTTTACCTGCTGGAGTGCAACCTGTCAGCTTGGCCACTTCAAATGCCTGCAAGCTTTAATGATATTTTTTTCTACCCCTTTTGTTCAAAGCCAGGCTGAGTAAAGCCAGCCAGAAGGGTTCAAGCATCAATACCCCACTGGCAAATACTCCTACAAGGGAGCAATTCCCTGCCGAAGAGTTGGCAACAGCTACAACGAGCTGCCCCTCTGAAATCATCTTTGCCCTACTTTGCTTAGCTTACTTCTTCAATAAGAGGTCACAGTGTTGATGTCATGTGAACAAAGTTTGACAAACTTCAGATGCCGTGTGGTATCACGTGCCTCACCACAGGGTGCGCGTAGATAAAAGGAGGAGAGTCTTAAAAATACCAAACAGGAAGGGACAGAGGTGCTTCTACCCCTTGCTGAAAATGGGAGAAAAGTACAGTATTTCTCAAGGGTGTTCTGGGAGTCTCCTTTGCAGAGTAGCCTCTCCCCATCCTACAGCTTTGCAAACATCCTTCCTTTTAATACTGATGCACCAACATAGTGCTTGGCACAAGATTTGGTTCACTGTATCTGCATTCAAGCAAATAAAGATCACTCATTTGTCTCATCCTCAGGGCCACACAAACCACCTCCCTGCTCTACACATTTGCAGAGAAAGCAAGTGCTTTTGGTCCCACAGGCACCTACTAAGGACTCAGTCTCAGTTATCTTTGTCATCACAGTGAGTTGCCCTCGATTGTCCTTCCAAGGGACAGTTCTTTGGAGCTCTATATCCCATTTCTCTCTATGTAGCTCCAGTTCGCCTGGATAGGGAAGACCATCTTCATTTACCTCAAAAGGAGAGTGCCAAGCAGTGCCTCCTCAAAGACCATTTTGGATGTGGGAAAAGAAAGGGAGCTTTATCCGACTCTGCCTACAAGGACAGCCATCCCCAAGTTTTACCAAGAGAATAGCCTGTATTTCCGTGCACCCAAAATGACTGTTTTTGGGGATCACCTCAGTTTTCACCTACAGTCAAACCTCATGAACCATAAGCAGACATGACATGAAACAACACGTTTGGCTCTGGGCTTTATGATGATTAGAAAGGTGGTCTGCATTTCCAATGCTGCCCTCATTACATGCTGCTCTGAAATTCAAACTTGTTAAAAAGTTTTTTCTTCTACCTTGTGACATCTGAGTAAGAGCTCACCGTGCTGAGGAATCGCTGATTTCCTAGCAGATAAGAATTTCAAAGTTACTATTTTAAGCCAGACTTAAATTTCTTACACTAACAACCATTGTCTAACAGCTCTAGTTTAAGGGGAAAAAATACAGAAATGAGGTTCCAGCCTTTGTCTCATCTGGCCCTTGAAATTATAATTTTTCCACAACAGAGGAGTTAATTGAATTCTGATTTTAAATGTACCTCTAAGACAAGAAACACACTGTACACATTATAGCATCCCATGGTGAGAAAGGGTCTTTGATAGAATTAGAATTTGTTTTCTTGCATCTCAAATGCAAATTTCTCTGGAGATAGCTAAAAGAATCTGGTAAGAAACAAAAAACTCTTCAGCAATAAAATATTTTTAGTACATAAACAAACCAAAATATTCTCATTTGCATATGGTACATCTTCATCTCCTGTGACATTTTTTATTTTTATCCTATATGACAATGCTACTGACAAACTAAGTAACCAAAAAAAGCAGGCGACATTTCTGATGCCAGATGCTGAAGATCAATAGTTATCTCCCAAAGTTTATGGCATAATTAAAATTTGTAACAGGAATAATTTTCTCTTCAACCCCTCAGGCTAAGCCTAGAATTATTGACTAAGTCTAAGTTATGTAGTATAGCATTTGTTATTATGTTTATGGATAATATACAGGATTTTATGGGTTTTACATGTAATGTGGTAAGTGTAGAAACAGTAAGTTGAAAAAATTCTCCATATCAGCAAAGCAACAGTTATAAACATTTTGTTGTTTAGGTGTGCAGAGGACATGGGTTTATCTCATTATCTGCTAGTTAAGCTATGTTACAATGGGAGATGGCCAGAATGCCCATGAACTAACAGAGAACTGAATTTACAGTCCCTTGGAGCTTGCAGTGCCTTTGCTGCAGGGAGCCAGCATCCCAGGGAGGGTGTGTCAGGTACAGAGTCTCCAATGCTTCCAGGAGCTTGGAGGGATGGGTTATCTGAAATTTAATTTACTGGCATATTGGGAATGGTTTTATATTTATAACCCAAATAGTCCATCTACACTGCCTTTCACCCAAGGCACACTGAGCAAACACGGGGAGAGCACGGTCGATCAAGGACAATTCTCTGTAAGGAGAGAAACAACAATCCTGCTGCACAACCATCGCCACTTGGGTTTACTGCAACTCTCAGACTTTCAGGTCAACTACACTCAGTTTAGAAGTGAAAAGTTGTATACTTGTTTCCTGTCATCCCTAAAAACTCATCCCTGGGCAGTGGAAGTGTAACTGGATTATTTCTTGCTCATGTTCCAATCAATGCTAATACACAAACCAAATTAAACCCTCTTGATACCAGTGCAGCCCCACTACTTTCACTGCATTTTCACAAATAAAATAAAAGTAGAAAGTTGGTAAACATTTCTGCTGACAAAGCACAAGAACAAACACAGTCTGACTCAGCCCCTCTTTGCAACGCTAGCAGGAATAAAATGTGGTAAACTTAATTGTGTTATGAAGGCACAGAAAATCTGAGCTTACACAGACAGCAGAAATGCCACTTTTATACAAGCACTATTTGAAGAAAAAGATGAATGTATATACAAATTGACAAAGCCAGCTGTTATGAAACTGTGCCATTACTACAGATTCACAGTAACATTCAGGCTAAAAACCTCAGCTCCACTTTCTATAACTGTTTCTACAGGGATGGATTTAGATAACTTTAGCCTATGCTTTTTATTCTCTTGAATGCTAAGAAGAGCTTCAGGATATGACCAAAATATAACCAGAAACACAAAACTAGAAAAAGGCAGAAGCAGCTGCAGCAACACTCTGTGAGAGTTGACCCTTTGTACTAGGCAAGCCCAGAGGTACCCTGTGGCTCTGCACCAGCTGAAACATGACAGTGGACTCTAAAAAAACCCCAAAAAAATTAAAAATTTGAGTGAAAAGCCCCAGTACTACTACCCAGAGAATGCACATCTTTCTTGACGGGGAAGAAGACGACAAATCTCCTTGAAGCTCACCATTGGTTTCCAGTGGTTTCTAGCTACTTGTCTGATGTAAACAAAGTCAATCTTTCTTGCTCTGGTTGCTGACTAAATGCAAAATAAACAGTTTTGCAGTTATTGTTCCCAATTCTATATATTCCACAACCATGAGACTGCTAAAAGTTGTCACAACTACAATATAGACATTAAATACAGCTGAACTCCTCACAGAGTTCTGGTGTTTTTTTCTCTGAAATAATGAGAGCTAGAAAATACCACAACAGAATGAAATCACAGTATTTCTGTCAAACACGTGCTTCTTTAGCAAACTAGGCAGGGTTTTGTTCTGTAAAGGTTGCACAGCCTTCTGTGTAATTCAAAATTTATCTTGGGATATGAAGATCTGAAGTAATTAAAGATAATTAGATTTGTTTGCTTCTTCCAAGCCCCTATACCTGGACATATTTTCAAGTACAATTACTGCTGTATAAGTCAAGTGAGCACCAATAAAATCTTTTGGAAAATTATGCTTCCAGAAGAACATCTGAGATGTGACTGAACATACTCAATGCTATCTAAGTTAAGTCTCATATCCTTAATAAACAAGGCTAAATTTGCCAAAATCCCCAAGTTTTTTTTACATATGCTAAATTTTAACTTCTTTTAATTTTCTTGACTATAGACACATGCAATAACTACTGAAACCTGTATGATAAAAGCAACATCACTAAGAGAGCACAAGTCTTGCCACCATGCACTTTACCTCTTTCAAGATGTGTAAATGATGTGATATAAAATGGTTTTTGTGTCTGTCATGGTCCTTCTAAGGGCCTTCACAGTGTGTTTCTCATAAATAGCTAAGGAAGGGTAAACTCAAGTAGTCCACTTTCTTCTCAAAACAGCCTGCTTGGCCTTACAATTAGAAATAAGTGAGATGGAAAATTACTCGTGTTCACCAAAATTTCCTTCTGCTATTATAGAGTTGCTTCAGACACTTCAGGATATAGAATACATAACAAAACATATATTATGACAATCTGGAAAGGCACAGAGTCACCCTGAGCCACTAGGAATGGCAGGAGAACTAAAAAAACCAAGTCTTCAGACTTGGAACAAATCTACAATGACCTGTTTCTAATTTTTCAAAATTCACTACATAAACTACACAGGGGAGCTTCACTGCACAGGTATTGTGCCAGTAATTGTTTTATTTTGCCTAGATGTCCTAAGTAATTGATGGCTTAAAATCTAACAATGGCAATGGTATAGAAAAAGCAACCCTAAAGCAAAAAATACCTATGTAAGATCACTGAAAAGTAATAATTCTTCCTCTAAAGCCTACTTTATCCTACAGTTTCATCATTATCTAAAGATACCATATTTACAATGTCACATTACTATATTACAGCCAGGCAATGTCCATCAATCTAATGGAATATTATGAATATCATAACTATGAAGGGACTAATTAAGAGACCAGGCCTGGGGGGGAAAATAAAACCCAAATCAACCAAACAAACTACCTAACAAGAAAACCATCTGAAGAAAAAAATTCTAAATACCTGGATCAGAATGATATTGTAACAAAACCAACTCTGCTTGTCTTTATAATACACATCTCAACAAGTCACTGCAAGACAGAATGCAATTTAGGATACTGTTCCAGGATTGTCCCACCTCATCAGTGGTGGTGATCAGTGGAGATGATGTTTTTCAAGAAAAGGAAAAAGACAAATAAAATAAACCCCCTCACCATCGCCAGGACTATGGAATGAAATCCCACTATAGAGATGGAAAAATTTCCAGCCACTTCCAGAAAACTTCCAGGACTTGAAGGAAGAGGAAAAAGAGATCTCGTCAGAACCTGCTGTGAATGCAGAGCATTCTTCAGTTTATGAACTAGTTCATATCTGCAGAGGTTTACATAAAACTTGGTTTCCTTTTCTTGAACTGCTCAGTCCACATTGACATTCCCTCCACGCCAACCTCTGCTCTTTACTTTTCCCCAGTAAGTGACTTACTTTCAGAAAAAGAGGTACAGGAGCAGCCAAAATAAACACAACCCTTACCACACACGCTGAGGAATGATGTATTGGGGGAAAAACCAACAACTTCCCTTGGATCCCTTCCCTAAGTGGCAAACACTGAATCCGACAGACCCACTGCTGACAAGAGCTTATTTCTATATTTGGTAGAATTTCAAAGCTTAAAGTAGCTTTATGATCAAGAATATGACAAAAAGTTTTCAGACTTTACAAACATCATCCTTTTACTGTACATCTACTACATTTTCAATTTCAATTCTATTTATTGCAGCAAGATGTTGCTATCTTGTTTCATTTTCAGGCACACATATTAGGATGCAATCATCTGCAACATACCTTTAAGAACTGGAAAGGATTATAACAGCAAAACAACAATAATATGAAGCAGATTGGGAGCTGAAAGTCTTGGGGTTGATATCCAGTTTTGCAGTCAATTCTCACCATTGGAGACAGATTCACTCTTATCATGTTTCAATTTATTCAGTTTTCTCAGTTTCAATATACTTATATTAGTGAGGATATTTCTGTAGAACTGAAATCCCAAATCCTGATTCACGAGCACATAGAAACTGGGAAATGAAAGCTAAAAAAACCCTGGCATTCCTGTGATAAAAGAGTTAAAATCACCCAGAAAATGTTAGAATGACTTCAGCTGAAGTCAAAAGAGTGCTCTGTGCTATTCCAGCTGCTGATGGCTCTGCGGGACTATTTAAATCTTGTATTTTTCACAGTACCACGATAGTGATCAGAACATACTTCTCCAGCTCTCCAGATTCACCACTTTGAAATGAAAGTCAAAAATCTACAGGAGGCAGCAATAAAATGAATTATTTTAAATTACCCATTGTTACTGTACCTGGTTGGGGAATAGAGCCAAGCTGTGCAAGAAACGCTGTCACAGGAAACCCTTGCTATTATCATTCAAAAAGAGACAAAAAGGGACCCAAAGATGTTCTGTGAAAAACTGTCCAGAGAGCAAAGAGCCCCTCGACTCGCAGGACCAGGGTCAGGGAACGCCACAGGGGCAGGAAGCACTTTTACAATGGACCTTCAGAATTACCACTTTTTGTCACAGAACCCCACAGTTAATAACTGCAGCTGATTACAGCATTCATTAGCATTATTCAGAGCCCTGCTCAAAAACACAAACCTGAAAGAAAACTTCGTATCACAAGCGAGCTGGGCAGGGCTGGTGGCCAAAAAGCCCTTTATCAAGAAAAGGAAGTTTGACACTAAAATTTGCTTTCTGGGACATTCCCTTCTTAATTCTCACTGCCCCATGCAAGCATGCATTGTTCTTTATGTAGGCTCTTGATATTTTCCTATCACCTTTCTCAGTAAAAAACAGTAGTTGCTTCTTTTAGACCTGGTCTGTAAATATTTCATGAGACTACATATATATTGATCTAAAAATCAACATCAGAACACAAGAACAAACCCTAAGGAACACACACTTCCAAGATGATCCAAAGCCCAGATTAATTACAGACGGAATCTGAACTTGCTGGAAACTATTTTAAGAAATAATACAGTTATTTACATTAAATATATATATAATGAAACCAGTTATAAAAATCCTTAAAATATGCTAATAAACATGAGGACCTCTGAAAAAAAACAAGTTTTTCAGGATGGTATATTAATAATGCTCAAATGACTCTGCTTATTCTTGCTCCCTTACTTGTGCCTCTCGAAAACCAAAGGAACAAGCTGCTTTAACTTGAACTTGTCACTTTACCTCTCTCCTCTGTGGGCCAGAGAGGCAAGCATGGATTGCACAGACTTAGCAAGTGAGCAAAGCTACTATGATCATCTAGCAACACAATACAGTGTAAAATCAATTACAACTCATGAACAATATCATAAAATTAAAATTTACAGTGATTGCATCTTGTGAGGCTTATATTGTCACATTCTCCAGTAAACAGTACTTCATTCATGGGAAGACTGAAAACAACTCCTGTGAAGGAACGGATCTTGTTTCTAAAGGCAAAAACCCCAACAATGACAAAACAAACAAACAACAACAACAAAAACCACCTCCATAAAAACACAAGATATTCTCAGTTAGTTTCACTGCGTTTTTGAAGGGCTCTCAGTGTGCTCGCCTTAACGAGGAATCAATTCATGGCTGGCAGTCAAAGCCCTATTGTTCAGAGCTTTGCTCTTTTCAGTTGTCACACCCAGGCTGCGGCCCCGCAGAAACCGAGCTCTGAAACATTTCCAGAAGTGGCAAAATAAACAACGGAAAGGAATCAAGAGTTAATTTATTCTCCGAGTTTACTGTACTTGGTGCAAAACAAAACTGCTGTGACGGCAGAGTGACCTTATATTTACTGACTGACCAGATGGCGAGAATTACTGACTTATGTAAGCCCCGAGCCTCCTTCCCCATCTGACGTGAAATCAAATAAAGGGCTCTGCCAGTCTTTAGTGGCTCAGACCTAATCATCACAACACCATTATGCTGCGCCCTTAGAAGAAAATGCTGCAGGGAAAGGCAAGGAGTGAACAGGACTGAAAACCCTAGATCCTCAAAAAGGGTTTTTTTCACAACAGAACTGAAGCCATGGGTGTAGCACAGCAAGTAGGTTTGTGCACCTGCTGCCCTGGCTGTATCTCTTCTGCTAATGAATAAGTGAAGCCAGCCTCCAGGGCTGTCAATCTGGCACCTTTAGTAATTCATACAAGCTCAAAGTTCTCTAAAAATAAATAACATGAAAAGAAATGCAAGTTGTCTCACTAGCAGTGGTTCTGATGGGTATCTTGAGTAATGTTAATTTTTCCATCATTCTTTGCTTAAAAAATACCAGTTGATTCACCAGTTATTTGGGACAATTTCAAAAGCAAGCACACATGGAAATAACCCAGTACATCAGACTGATGGCAACTAAAAAACATTACACTGAAGGTGTATGTATGTGTTTGCATGTATGTACACACAGAACATTTTTATTTAAAAAACAGTGTTCCTGTGCAGCTCTAATTCTTGTCCCATGCAAATCAAAAGGAAGTCCATTTGATTAAGTTCACTTACACTCATGGAGAAAAGGCACGACTTAAGCCAGAATCACAATCATAGTTCCCAAAAGACCTGTATAAAATACAATGTGCTTGAATATATTTCCCATCGGCTTCATTCATATGATTATATCAGCAGCAGTGAAATAGATCCTCACTTACAGCATGAAAGCTAAGACCTGAATTAGACTGGATAACTTTCTGAACAGCAAACCCTGTAACCTCAATCAAGTCCTGAATGAAGAAAGAGAGAAAGAAACAATGCCAATTCTTTCATTACCATGCCTGAAATGGTGTTTAGACCTGTACACTACTGAATATTCCTGTTGCTTTTTTCAATATTAAAATCTAGATCAAAACTGAACTTGCCACTGTATGTTTTCTGGATAGTATCTACATAATTATTAACAGAGAGCAAAAAAAAAGAAGTGGAATAGAAGTTCTTTGGAAATAAAACCTGCCCTGGCATTAAGGAAGTTATTCCCAATTAATATAGGTCTGAGATACACATTTGAACCTGAGTATAACGTGCTTGCCTGAATATAAAGAATAACTGCAAGGGGACAATAGTAACACGGCTTGTGATAGACAAGAAAGTTACTATTCCAGCTCTTGGAAAACCATTTGCAAATTGTACAATAGTTTGAGGATTCCTGCAAAACACAAAATAAGGGATAAAGCATGAGAAAAAGGCCAGGAAGAAACTGGCAAAGTCAAGCAAAGGAAAAGCATGGGTTGAATGTCAGGGGAAAAACTCACTGAATGATAAAGTAAAATAATGGAATAATTCCTTGGGAAGATAATCTTTTCTAGGATGTTAAAACAGCCTGTTGAAAGAAAAAAAGGACTACTGGGAAAACGTTCATTCTCAAAGAAAAAAAATTGACTCTAATGTTGCAAAAGAAGGACTAAACAAGATTTATAATGTGTTATGTTCAGGCTTCTACTGAAAATTTAAAATACCTAGGACAGAATTCTCTGTTCTTATAGTTAGTCACACAAGTGCCTGTAAGGGCTACTTTGCATGCATGTGTTGATGTTACCTTAGCACAGCCCATAGAAGGAAAAAAAACCATAAAAGCAACAACCTGGAATAAGCCAAGAATGCTAAATGGAATGAAAATCCTTCATCTTCATGCATCTGCCATGCCCTGCTCACATGCAACAGGTGTGAAATTTGAGCAAAACAGTTGTGCAGAGCACTTCCTACCCAAAAAGACATTTGCAGGAGATTAAACTAAGCTACAGAACAGAAACCTCAACATCCACAGATCACCTTGAAGTTTAAAGCAACCTTTGTTGACAATAGAGTGCCAAAGGCTTCCAGACCTTCCCTTACCCTTCAAAATTCATGCCGTGGTTGTTTTGGTTTTTTTTTTTAACAAGATATTGCAGAGATGAGTGATGTGGATTTCCTCCTTTCCCCAAACACATGCAAAAACACGTCCCCTCCTGTGGACATGCAGCACCGGCTGCCACAGCCAACAGCGCAACGAGCTCATACACGCAGAGACAAACGATGCCCCAAACCTCTTACCTTGCTGGGCTGGACCCGGTGCACTAGGCTCATTCTCTCCCATTTCCAGAAACTTATAAACTTCCCTGAAAGAAGCCGAGCTGTTTTCGCAAGTGGACTTGGTTTCTGTGCAAGTTTTGACCTCCTGACTTTCAGCTGTAGCGCGGTAACTGTATACCTGACTTTCTTCTGTGAATAATTAGTATCCTGCTTCCTGAGCTACCTGGGCTTGCCTGACCTGTTTCTCTATAAACTGACATCATATCCTTTGATCGCCTTTGATTAACATGTGCTTCGGGCAAGGCTGCTTTGTCTCCTCTTGGACTCTCCTGCTCCTTCACTCCCCACCCTTTCCTTTCACTTTCACACAGACAGGGAGATAAAGCCTATCTCTGTTTTGTGGCAGGTGTTTTGGACAAAATGCCAAAGCCCCACAGAAAGTTTGCAACTGCTTTTTAAGAACCTCTGAATTTGCATTTCGTAGGAAAACTAAATGATAACTATCAAGCCAGTCTCTGGGATGGGAACTTCACAGTTCTCCACAAAGATCGCTGCCCATGCGGTGCCCCTTGGCAAAATCTTTGCAAAGTACCCAAAATCTAAAAACCCAACCCACCCTTCCCCTGCCTTTCCCAAGGATTACCCTCAAGGTAAATGCTTTACTTGAACAGCACCAATTTCGAAATTGTTTTGACTGCATTACAAAAAGGGCTTCTAAACAAAACAAAAGTTTGTTTTGCTTCTCTTACCCTCCCTCTCCAGCACAAGGAGATTATCTTATCCAGCCACACTCCCAGTTGAGTTCCAAGAAAATATTTGCTCTTTTCTGCCACGTAAATCAAATAACAGGTGTCTGATACATTTGTGATCAATTTGTTGAACAAGTACACCTGTCTCTCTGCCTTCAAAGTTAGTTTTATTTTAACATTTACATTTGCAACTGCCAGTGACAAAAATCAAAGAGAAGACACAGCACTATTTTAAAGGAACAAACAACTGCAACTTAAAAGAGGTAATTAGCTCTCACCAGGTTAATCTCCATCTGGATTACACTCAAAAGGGTCTAATCAATAGTGTTAGAAATTGTTTTAATCCAGAAGCAATGAAGTCTATTTTTAAAACTCAACGGTATTGTTTTCTTCTTCCTTCCCCCCCCCCCCACTTTTTTAAGTACAGAAACAGAAACACAGAGGACAAAAACATGGAAGGTAAGTTTTTCAAGATAATTCAGGCTAGGTAAAGTGTACCTTTAAAATAAAATTTCTGAAATGAACTATGCCACTTCAAACAAAAGTTTCATTTAGTAATAAGAATATCCCCCCCAGACAGCAGCACTCCTCACATAGGAAGAAGTATGCAGAAATACTTATGTCCTGAGTTTTGCTATAGAAGGTAAATCAGTCATACCCCAAGTCTGAACCATCTGAACAGTGAATTTCAAGAAAACTTCTCACTTGATTCACGGAAATGAAGGGGTTTACAAAATGATCATGCTTTATTCTTGCCTGATTGTTGAATTATTCGGGTTAAATTGACTGTTCCACAGTCAGAAAAGGCTCTTAACCAAGAAAGAAAGTAGAAAAATGAACTAAGGTTTGAAATTAGGCCTTTTATTATTTTATTCCTCTTAGTTTAGCTAAACTGCTGCTACATTTTCCCCCATAATCCTCAATCTCAGCTCATGAGCCAAAATTTGCAGTCAGTGATTCCTACAATTCACCAGATCCATCCATCCTGGATTACCAATTTACTGTCAATGAACTGGAGCTGCCCTTGGCCAGCTCAGAGCCAGTGCAAGAGGAGAGACTCCAGCAGACACCTGGGGAATCTCCTCAGCTGCTTCTGCGACTTCCAGTTCCGACGCTGAACATCATCTTGAATTAATTTACTGAGTTTTCACTTGAAAGTACCAGTGAAATATTTGACTGAGACATTCGTTTAGTGGGTGGAGGTCCTTTTCAGCTCAGTTCTAATGCAGCTTCCCCTACTTAAGGACAGAGACTAAAAGAAGTTATTTTTGTGTGCAGAGAAATGCATAAATAAGAACTTTGCTGGCTTTGTGATTACTTCAAGAGTGACAAACCAAAGCTCTCTTTCCTGAAAGCATCCAGTTAATGGGACAAGCATACAAGAGTAGATATTAAACCTTAATTAAAGGGTCTGACTATATCTATTCCTGCTTTTCAACCAGGTCCCTAATAAGAAAAGAGACCTGTGTGATCTTCCTGAAGCTCAAAGCTGATTAAATGCAGCTCAGACTGGAGAAGGAAAAATATTTGGCCACTGATCTTTCCTTATCTCAGCTCTCAAAGCCACAACAGGAATTGGACCATTCACTACTAATTTGATTTGGGAACAACATTTAGGTTGCCCTATCCCACCTGGGGACAGTGGAAGAGCATATACAGAAGCTCTTCCTTAACCATCAAACCTGGGGAAGTCAAAGATTTAGTGCTGAGTTTCTATATTCAAACTGACTTGAGTTACTCTATTTTTAAAAAACATGATTAAGAAAAAAAAGTTTATTTATCAATGAAGTTTTGCAGCACAAATCAAAATATATTTGATAATTACCTGATGAGAAAGAAACAAACACAAGCTAACCATCTCTTGAAAGAGAAATCCTTAAATGTCCTACATTATTTTAGTTATAAAAATGCATGGGAGAAATCATAATGGTTAATTTTTACCCTTAAAACTGTATTCTCTGAGATGCCCAACTCAGCCCTGCCCCTTCCCTCCAAAAAGAGAGCTAATTCCAAAGAAGACAGAAGTCTAAGGCAACGAAAATAACTGTTCTCCTTAGCTACTGAGAACCAGCACTTTCCTTCAGGAGTAAGAGTCTGATTTTAGGCTTTTAGCACCTACAGAAGAATTTTGTAGTTTAAGTTCTAGCATTTTCTCACATCACCTTCTGTTAACTCTTAAATATTTTTAACAATTCAAGAGATGAGAGTGATAGTACCGAAAATACTCCCTCCTTTGAAATGAAGCCTACAAGTGGAAATAGCACAAAAAGGACAAGAACTCAAGATTTTTCACACTCCCTCTTTCAACAATGACTGATGGTGAGAAATGGCTTTCTTGCTTTTATGTTCTCCTAAAACTGTTTGTTGTGCTCAGTTGTGTGCAATGATTTAAATGGAGTGCTTTCCAAAGGAGGAATCCTTAATCATCCATTAACTCTCTCCAGAAGGACCCAAGTGTGAAAATGCAGAGGCTTTGTTCTGCTCGCAGAAAAAATGAAGAAAGTGATTCTGTATATTAACTGCACAGCAAATACAACATTTCTTGAGTGGAAAGAGTGCATTTGACAGTCAATGAACAGAAACATAATTCGATGATCACAGTGATCAGGGCTAAAAAAGGGAAGTTAATTATTATGCTGTGCATGAAGTCATGCCAAACAAATCATTGCCTCATACTGCTGACATCATGGATGTCATCATCAGCCTGAGCTCCATGTCATTGGAAACAGAGCACTCTCCACCAATAGTGGTAAGACTTGGCAGAGAATATGAATTTTGCCACAAGTTTCCAACGGTAGCTCTGGAAAGCCAGAGAGAGGCCCTCACAACTGAGGACCTTCAGCAAAACACCTAGAAGTGCTGGCCAAATTGCTTTCATGCCTCTCATTTCTACTCAAAAATACAGTTATTTTATAGAGCTAATGCAAACAAAGTAATGTCACTGTGGCTGTCAGGCTGTCATTCTTTACTGGTAATATGTTTCAAACTCCCAGACATTACTCTACATATTCTACAAAGGGAGCAGAACTACATATTTTGGTGTTTGCTTCTTTTTTTCTTTTTCCTAAAGAATATAATTCCAACGTTTCAAAAATGTGAATAAGGAGATATACTTATTACATGTGAAATTGCACAGATAATGAAAATCATATCTAGAACTGAAATGTAAGAACTGGGAATATGCAGATTTCTTTTACACAACTGCTAGGATGACTCTGTGATCCAGGCTCTGTGAACACTTGCTCGTTGTTAACCAAGAGTTTTAAAGTGTATCAGAGGAAAAAGCCAGCCCATAAACTTTCTTGTAGTGACTGCCTGTCTGGCATACAGGCCGACAGTTTTCACAAGAAAACAATAACAAATATTCCACCTTCAACAATGGCAGGAATGTTGGGAGAAAAGGGACAGTACCAGTCCTGTCTGCCTTACTGAACCAGACAGGTACAGATTCTGATGTTCATATTTTTATATTGTTGGTGCTCAAGTTTTCTTGTTGTTAGTGGTGGTTATTTGTTTGTTTTTTAAGAGCAACACAGAAATTTTATTTCTCCCATGGAAAATGGTACAGCAGAAGGCACAGCCTTATTTGGTTACCCTCCAAATTACAAGCAGTTGTTCAGCCTATAACCTCAGTTAAAACAGGAGAGGGGAAGGAAAAATATTTTCTTCCACAATTAAAATGGATTAAATACAAAAGCAAGGATAACCAGTCCCAAAACCACAATTAAATAGGTTTTCAGTGTCTGTGCAAATGATGCACTAAAAAAACCAGCGACTGAGTGCCAGCAATAGAGACCTTGCACAGACAGTGCTGAGCAGTCAGCAAAGCCCAAGAAGACTTTACTCCATCATGGATGAGATGTTCATCCCACATTCCTCTGGCTCATCTGAGTTTTATTTCCAAGTCTTTTTGTACTAAACAGTTTTTCACCAGTTACAAGGATGTTGTGGTATAAAACTTCATACAGATGCAAACATCACCCCTTGGGAGCTTAGTGGGAAACAAAGTGTGTTCATTCCCATTTATTTCTAAGCAGTCATCACAGCTCACTACTGAAGAGACCAGAAAAGGCTCCAAAACACCACTCTGACCTGCAACTTATGGATATGGACTGAACAGAACTAAGATTTAGGTCTTCCAGACCCAACAGAAAGTATTTTTCCCCTTGGCCAATTTGTTGGAGGATGACTGCACAGAGGAGCAAAACTATTTTTTTCCAAAAGCACATCCAGCCTAATGACTGACATGTAGTTCAAGCTCTCCCTAATCCCTTGCTGAGTGAGAAAATCACATGCCAAGGGAATTTATTAGTATGCAGAAGAAAGCAGGATTTATTAATTGTTGTTGTTTTGTTAATAACACATACGTTATTTTCACAATACCTGGTTTATGGGTAATTGTTCTGTCTCTCTGAGACCTATCTGTCCAACATGATTGACAAATATAACACAATTTGTGACCTGTTTTACCTTTATGACCATAAGAAAACTCAACATCTCTCCTTCACTTTGAAAGTCCTGATTTAGGAGGCTGAAACAAGACCACTTTGACAGCTTGCCCCACAGAGGTATTTTTCCCTCCACAGAAAACAGGTGCTTTGTCAAAATGTCATTTCTGAAGTTCCTCTAAATACCATTTTCTAATCAGTTGCTGCTCCTCAGCTTTCACTCCCAGAGATTTAGCAACCAAACCTCAAAAACAAAGTTAGCAAGCAAAATCAGCAATGGCCTCCTGATTCGCTTCCAGTGTTTTTAGACTTTCTATTTAATGAAAAGATAGACAAGTCTGTAGAAAATAAGTAACAACTCAAGCTGACTTCAGCAGCTGAAGAATGAGTGCAGAAACCAAAGCTACAGACATATTGCTATGAAATTGTTTTGTAGAAGGTAGAAAAAAGAATTAGTTTCCCTTTTTTTCCTTCTAATTTGGTCTTTTGGGTATTAAACTAAATTCTATTATGCAAACAAGTAAAAAGGTGTGATGCATAGAAGATGATACTTTATAATCTGGGCCTGGCAAAGCAGTGTATAGAGAACCTAGTAACAAGAGTAATCGTTTCATTGCCTTTTGACCTGTTTGACTATTTATAAAAGCAGTGGAATTCAATGAGTGCTTTTTAAAGATGCTGTTTGTTTGACTGAAAAATCTCTGCATGATTTATTTCTACCACCCCTACTTTTGATGAATCTTGTAGTTATAATTGAAAGCAAAGGAAAAACTGCATGACAATAGTAAGCAGATTAAAAAAAGGAGAGTGAAAGAGTGAGGGAATGAAAAATGTTTGTCGGCAAGAGAGTTAATGCTATACATGCTAACTAAGACTAAACTCCATCTTGCACAACTAAGAAGCTAATCTTACTATTCTAAGGCCACATAAGGAAGCACAGAGCCAAAAAATCTGATACAGGAAATTTAAAACTGATCAGCTTTAAAAAAAAAGTCACCGTTTTATCCTTACTCTTCTCTTTTAGAGAAACCACCAAACACCAAAATGGGTAACCTCCTGTCTGGATTTTGGCAAGATGAACACATCTCTAGATACATCTAGCACAGCTGGGAAGGGTTGTGGTTTAAGTAGGTCAGCATGCATTCCAGGCACATATGTAAGCTTTCATAACACATTTACTGTATAAAATATAGTGATTTTATGGAGATGGATTTTCAAGCCACTGAAGACTTGAATGCTGAAGTATCTTCTACCCCAGCAAATATAGAATAGCCAGGAAGAATCTTATGTGTGAATCTTCAATCATTAAAGACTGTAACAACAGAAGAGCTGTAAAATATATATATGTATATATAAAGATATATATGTATGTATATGTTAGAGAGAAGCAATAACTGTGCTAACAAATTACCTCACTTTGTGGGACTGCCACATACAGCAAGACAATTATTTCATGCAGTGCCATGAGTTGCAATCCATACATCCCATCAAATGCTACGAGCTGGCAAATAACTCCCTCCTGAATCAAGCAAAGCAACAAAACTGCTTTGTCACATCATCAACCAGGCTGAACAGAGGGTCTCTGCATAGGAAGCCTGACGAATGCTTTATGACAAATACATACACACCTATGGACAAATGAGGGGGCATATTGACAAGAAAAGCCTATAACTTGATATTCCTACACCCATTAGTTACTTTTATAGCCAGTAAACTTGCTGCCTCCTTGTGCCAGGTGTAGTTGTCTTCTGAAGCCACGATAAACCATTCAGTTCACTAATCCCACAGTTTCACAGCAGAAAGGTACCCACTATTTCCTATCACATCTCAGTTTTCCGCTAGTTACAAAACGTTAATCAGCTCAGGAAGGAGCACAGCACATGGGAACAAGACAGCTTGCTTTGCTGCTGACAGGCTGTGAGGTGAGCTCAGCCCCTCTGACCCTGTGGTGCCCACGTACACAGCAAGCCCCAAGCTCAGCACACCCACAATTTGCCATCCCCTCCTCTCCAGTGAGACCCCTTCACATCACATCTGCTTACAACCCTCTGCAGATAAAGCACATCTCATTAGTCTGTAGTAAAGCACATTTCATTAGTTTTTACCGACAACTCTGCAAAATCAGGTGGGTGGATGATGCATCACTGGGACTGCACAAACCGAGGCCAAGGTTCTGGCCCCTCACAATCTTCTCTGACAGCAGGGCACAACCATCACATCTGAGTTGTGCTTCACACTGAATAAGTTCTTCTTTTTTTCCAAACTAGTTGTTAGTTCAATTATTTACTGTAAGTGACTCCCTACATAAAAGCTTTTTAGCATGGAATAACACTCTTCATTGTTGTTTCCATCTCTGAATCAGCTATGCAGCACTCCTAAAAAACAGAAGGAGCTCTATTTTTCCAGAGAGAGTAAAGGCAGCAAAATCTTATTCTTCCCAACTGAGAAGAAAAAAAAAGGAAAAAAAGACAAATTATTTTTAGATTAGCACTGTTTTACATTTCTCCCCAACTCTGCAATAAAGTTTTATTTTTCCCAATTACAGTTACAGTGGTGTACTCCTGCAAAACACAGCTGTTGGCTTGGTATTCACTTGTATGCAGTTATTGCACTGCTTAATATATTTTCACTTTTTTTTTAAATACAGTAGAAGCATAGGAAACGAGATCTAAAATGCATCACTCACCTGTGACCCTTTTCCCCTGTTTACACACCATGTACTTGTTTCACGTGCTTTAATCAATAAATTGTCTCCATGTCTCAGATGGTATATTATGTAACACAAATAAACAGCATAAATGCCAAAATGAAGGATGAGAAGTCAATTTTGTGCCCATAATTAAGAAAAAGAATCAGAATCTCACTTTCATACAGTGCTCTTGGTATGCCCAAAAAAAAAAAATAAAATCTTTTATCTCTTGTCTGCTCTGGGTTGATCCTCCCATGCCTTCCTGTGTTTCAGTTCCATAAGAAACACAAAAGCCCAACAGAAATTACTACTGGATGAGGCAATAGAAGAAAATTAAAAACGGTTGCAAAAATAAGTTGAAAATGTCAAAACTGATTTAAAGCATTATAGTTTAAGTTTTCTTAACCAATGTTTCAGTGTAGCCAATGTTTTAATAGATTAGTACTGAAAGTTCATAAGATGCCACCAGGTGTTCCAAAAGAATGCTGAAAGTATTTCATATATTCCACTCACATTCCTGAAAAGATGGACAACAATTATTTTAAGTTTAAAATTATTTAGTTTGGTTGTAAATAAAAGAACATTTCTGGTAACATTACAGAAGTTGGTCAGGTTTTTTTCAACAGCACTGCATTGCACAGAGAAACTACTGTAATTTAAAAAAAAATCTTAATGATCCCTACTTGTTTTCTTGGTTCAATTACAATTATTTTTAAGGTATTTTGCTGTCTTAGAATCTACTACAGAGGAGTATGTAGCCAAAAATCTGGACACCTTGGACATGAATAGAGATTCATAAATCTTAAAATTTTAATCTTTTCCTTCATTGATACAGTAGATTAAAGCCCAACGTCCAACATGTTTCTGTAATATCAGTGCAGTTGCAGTTCCTTCAATCATGGCAGTTGTATTTGAGTTAATACAATTCTGCCCACAGACACTTACATGTGCAGATGATGGGAGAGCAATCTTGCCTACAGACCAAGGCTGCCCTTAGGAATACAAGTTACCATGAAATACAGTCGAGAGCAGTTTACCCAAACTTTCCCATGAATCATTATGAGCCACAAAACATTTCTCAATACCCTGTAGCAAATTCGGGGCTTGTAATGTAAGTATACACCATTAAAAAGATAAATAGTTAAGTCAGAAGCTACAGCTTACAATGGGAAGAATGAAGGAGAAAGACCATTCTGTTAATGACAATTGCCTCAAGGCTTTGGCTATCCAAATTGAAACATTTCAAACCTTTCACCTGATTTTTCTAAGGATCTCCAGTTACAAGGAAGCAATTCCTCACAGCTGGCTGCTGCTGTCTGGCCTCTGTGTGTTTGCATGGGGACAGAGAGAGAGAATAGACTGTGCAGATGAAAACACTGATTTATGTCTAGATTATTCAAAGTCTGATAATTACAAAGCATCCAGAAAACATAATGGGTTTCTTTGCGAATTCTATCAATACATTTCCATACAAACACTCTGTATTTTGACAGCTGGTCAGTAGGTCAAGTTTCAGTACTTCACAGTAGGTCAAGTTTCAGCCTTAATAAAAGCACTGAACTCAACAATCAAAAAGGGAAGCAAGCATTTGGCAAATGAGAATTGCTCTTTCTAGTAAGAGAGAGGTGTGGCTTTTCACTTTTAAGAATTCCCAAGATTATACAATTGCAAATGTACACACATTAACCTCATTTTTGCCAGGTGGAAGAAACGAGCACACAATGGTTACGTAGACCTCCTGTCCAACAGTTCAAAACAAGATCCCTACCTGTTTCCTACAGCTTTGACCTTATCATTAGGCACCAGAGTTGTTTTTGAGAGCTAAAAGGGCAAAGGAAATTACTGCCTCTGGCAATATCCAAAATACACAGCCTGCTGGACTGCATAGCCTGGGTCTGTGCAAGCCAGCTGCAACTTTCTCCTTAATAATTATGCCCACAGAAAAGAAAAAAAGTTACTGGATCAATATTCACTTAGTGATAGCAACCTCCATGTAGTAATGTCCATGTACTTTTCCATAAAGGTCTACTAGAGAACACCAAACTAACCCAGGCCCTCCATCATCTCCCTAAGGAAGAACCTACATACAACTCTACTGCAGCACAAAGGTAGAGCTACAGCTCATACAGACACCTGTATTCAAAAACCATTTGAATTGTTTAAGAACAACTTGTACAAGGTCAAGTCTGTCCCACTACTCACTGTACACACTTTGTTAGCAGCCTGATATTTCACCAGAAAGAGATTTGTCACTTCAGAACTGTGTTTAACCACAAAAAGGTAACCTTCTCGAGGCTGCAATTGTAACACAAACCCTAGTTCACTGTCTTTCAGCAGTAAGGACAATTTTCAGAGGGCTCCCAGACTAAGAAAACATGACTTTATACCTGGAACTAGGTCTAAGAGCTCAAAATTTTAGTTAAATCTCTCTAAACATGGCTGTCATCTTGAAAGCCTGCACAGGACAGGATGCACATGTTTTCTTCCTTTAACTAAAACGCTTGATTTGCTTCCATTCTTCTTGTGTTTCTTTTTAAAAGTATGAAATACATAGAGACAAAACATGTAAGATACAGATCTAACCCATATTGAGAATAAAGTATGCAAACTGCATAAGTCAGCCTTCATGAGCTCAAGAGATGAACCAATGTCAACTCCTATGTAGTGACAAGGGACCTCAGCCCATCCTCCCCCGTTGCCAGGCAACCATTCCTGTATCCTTGGCTGTATTCATCAGCCATTAAGCACCATCAGGCTCCCTTTCTTTCCTCCCTCACACAGGCTCCCACTCTCATAGATGGAGGAAGGGGAGGGGGAAGTTAAACAAGATGACTTTCTTTCCCAGCAGAAGCAACATTCTGAGTTTTAACAGCTAATAGATTTTAGCCAATTCACACAATTCAGATAATTGTTTTGTAGTGAAAGATGCAGCATGACTGTAAGGTGCAGTTCTAATAGGAACAGGGCTCTGTTAAAAGTCGACATTAATGGAAATCTTCTGGAATGTCTATTATTAGACAGCGATGATCTCACGCTGACAGTACTAAAGTGCCCTTTGAGTTTGTAAAAAATAAAGCAAGAGATGACAGCTTTTTAACTCCATAAGAATGGCATTCAACATGAAGAAATGCTATTCTAAACCTTGTTAAGATAAATAAAAAGCAGCTGATCTCAGAAGCAGAAATGTGTTACCTTTAACTTATTCCATGGAAACAAAGCAGTACCTCAACCACTGGAGGTGCTAATCCACTGCCCTTAATTCCCCACCCCTGGAGCACAAGACTCCCTGGCTGCCCCTGCTCAAGCCACAAGGTAACTTCCACTTGCAGGCACTAGCAGGGAAGTCCTGCAGCCATAAAGGGAGCTGGGCAATGCAAGTGAAGATGGAGATTCTTCCCCTCCCAGCCCCAGGTTAACTTCAGCCAGAGCAGCTCTCATCCAGCTCCTCACATGGCACCCAAGGGGAAGGGGCTGAGGACAGAGGGGAAGATATGGCTCCTTCAGCCAGAGTTCATTCTTGTATCACATTAATGCTGCCATCAAACAACCCTGTAATACATCCTTGCTATTTCAGTCTTGTTATCTGTCTAGTTTTCATAAGAAGTTTCATAGAACTCCTCAAGTGAAGAAAAACACTAACACATTGAAAAACTTATTTCAAAGCTCTGAAAGAACACCAAATATTGCAAACCCTGTAATTCTACAATAGGGAAACCCAAGATTCCCAGAGGTCTCACTTAAACACATAATTAGAAAAGTTGATTTATCTCTTTTTATTTTTGAGACGACCATGTGAACATGTTTTCGCGTCCATTAACCATCAATGGAGAAGGATCTTGATCAGAAATTATTAGGACAAGGATCATGCACAAGGCTGGAAAACATAAGGATGTATGTAAGGACAAAGAAAAGGTTAAAAGAGCTTAAACTGATATTTAAGAGGAAGCTCAAGTGTGATTAACTAGCAGTCAAAACAACTACACCAGGATCAGAAATGTCATAGCATAAGGTTGTGCAGGTAAGCAGGAAAAAAAGAGCTATTTTCAATGCTTCCAGCTGATTCAGACAAATTGAAGAAATAAACAGGGCAAATGTTTTCCAACAGTGTTAACTGTTGGGCAATTTTCCAAGAACCACGAAAACTTTTCCATCACCGGAATCTTGAGGACTAGAGTCTTATGCTCTAAGTACAAAGCACATGCAATGTAAAGAAACAACTCTGATGTCAATAAACTAGATCATAGAGATGATTTTACAGCACAGAAGGAAACATCCTGACTAGTACTGCTTGTTCCTTACAGCACAGAAGCATTTTCACAGACTCATGTTTCACAAAATTTTCCTCTGGCTGTGTCCACACAGGTCAAAATTGATGATTCTCTTCTCATTTAGAGACAAACTTTAGTATAATAAGTATACTCATGCCTGTTTGCTAATTGTACAAATGCAATACTGATCAATCTCTGCACTGCATCAATACCATGACAGGAATTTAGAGGAGTTCAGGATTTGCTAAGAATAAGACATTCTGGTCATCTTCAAGTCCTTGGGTGTTTTCCAAGTGTCTCAAATTTTAAGTTTTAATACACACTTGTTTGGAGTCTTACTACAGTAACATGTGCATTTAAATACTGTTCAGATCAGTAAAATATTAATAGCAGATTATTTAAATAATTCCACAGTCCTTAATGAAAACTTCCAATTCTCAAAAAGTCCTTAGAAGAGGACCATAATTCCCATCCTAAAGGGAATACAACCAAGCCCATGATACAGTGTCAGAACAAAACATAAAACAAAACAACAGTCTTCTCCAGCTGTGGGTTGCTGTGAGCACTCCTTTTGGAAATATTACAAACAGCTTTACTCTGGTCTCCTTTTAACAGTAAAACTGTTGAATCTGATTTGCTTCTACAAGTACTTAATGCTTAAGGGCAAATCCTGGGCCTTTAAACCATATACAGAACTGAACATATTTTTACAGTGAATATTTCAAAATTATTGTGCTCCTGGAACCTGGTTCTGTGGCACATGCCAGCATCACAACCCTACTACTGGGATATGAAGTAGCATATGGTTCCTATTATGTCTAACAATATTGGTTAAATTTGAAGAAAGCTTTGCTTGAAAATAACGCTTTTTGAGTGCAGAAATCTCACTGGTGCCTTCATCCACAGACACAGCAGGGTAAGTGGAGCCAAAAGTTTCAAACACTGAAAATTACCCGTTCTGAGTGATTTCACTGAACGAACAAGAGATGCTAAACAGTCAAACAGGGTATGGCCATGATAAAGGACTACTCACAAGTAACTGTTCACAAAATTATTAAAATAATTCTTTTCTGCAATGATTTCACAAACAAAACCAGCTTGCCACATCTTACCATGAAACACAGTAAGTTAAACAATTCTGGAGGAGAAAGACTAAAAATATGCAGTGTTAGAGGATACCTTTTCCATATACATGAGAAATCAAAGCATATACATATATAATGAAAGCTGTAGAGTGCTGAAAATTAGTCTCTGGTTTGGGTCTTACTTTCCTACAGCTATTTAATTACCTCTTCATCATTTTCACTGCCTTGCTCTCTATACCAGGAGTATGGTACCATGAAAGTAAAATTAAGAAGAACAAAATTGTGAATTCCCATTCTAGCAATTTTGTTTGCATCTGAGCTCTGAACATACAGAAGCTGAGTTGCAACCTGATTTTCAATTATTTATACTTTGTTGCCTTTGTAATTTCATATTTTCCATTCAATTAGAACGATCTCTCCTTCATATACATATTCAATTTTTAGACAAAACCAGATGCTTGCCAAGGTAGTGTGTAAGACACATAAGTGTTCATGCCACTGACTGTCATTTTGTTTAATTACTGAAGCCTAACCCAAATTTCTGGCTCATGCTTGCACTTTATTTTGACTAAATTTTAAGTTTTACAACTTAACTCCTTAAAATACTTTCTTTCTTTGCTCTGAGAACACAGTATCCTCGCATTTCTTTCAAGCTCAAAAACATCTATGATAAGAAAAGTCAGAAGAGGTGTTTGATACTTTTTTTTTTCATTTACCTTAAAGCCAAGATGGGATCAGCTTTGTAGAGACTTTGTCATGAAGGCATATTTTCAGTCTGGCCTCTACACAAATTCTCTGCAAGAGAGCAACACATCACACTTTATAATACAACTCACTGAAACAGAAAACTAACCATTTTCAATTATATAACTTGTAAATATAAATAGAAGACTCATTTTCCTGACACAGCAGCAAAATAGAACATATTTTTAAACACGATGGTCCTTATGAAGTATTTTTCTTATATAAAAAAGCAAAATGACTGCCTAAAATGTTAAATTCAATGTCCTTGCAACCAGCAAGGTCTGCTTCATATTCAGGGAACTTGTGGTGGCTCTTCTACAAAACACTGTACAATAAACCATTGCCTTGGTTATCCATCACTAAACTAGAAGTGTTCTTATTACAAAAAAAAAAATTGTTATTCTGATAATTTCAAATTTACATCTATTTCCCACTAGCAATCTCATTATCATCCATATAAATCTCCCTTCTTCTTTTAATGAAATTCAGAAGGTACCAATGTGTTCCTTCCCCAAGTAAAACAAAGTAGCTCAGTACACATTTCAGCATTCTCTGTGTACATCACTGAAACTCAGTACCAATCAAAGTTTATTATAAAGATTCCACAGATAACTCCACTAATAAGCTTCTACTGTTGCACTGAATAAATTTTAAAAAAAATGGAAGAAAGGATCCACCGTAATCAAGTTTTGTCATAACTTTCTGTAAACACAACCATACCTGGGCAGTAAAGAAGTAATATTAAAAAAAAAAAATAAAAAATAGAGAAATGCACTGTGACTGTTGTGACTGTTTAAGAAAAGACTGGATGTGGCACTCAGTGCCATGGTCTAGTTCACATGGTGGTGTTTGGTTAGAGGATGGACTTGATGAGCTCAAAGGTCTTTTCCAACCTAACTGATTCTGTGATTCCCTGACTTCTTTTCAACATCCAGAATGCAGAACCCACTGAGCTCCTCCAACACTCCTTTGTAGGACCACACTGCACTGAACTAGCAGGAGTGCAATTTCCATCTCCTAGACACATGGTTTTAACATACATTTTACTGATCCATCATAAGGGCTGTAGCACCCATGTTGCAACAGGCTTCCTCTTGTGCAGGTAAGAAGGTGGGAAAGAGTGTTTGGGAGATGGAAAGGGTTTGGGTGAGAGATAAACTGGCTTCTACACCTTTTCCTAGGTATGCATTCAAAGGTATGACCAAAATTCACCTCGAATTAATGGGTGAAATAAAAGCCACAAAAGAAATATTTTTAAAGATATTCCTGAATTTTCCATCTGGAGATAAATTATCTTAAAAAAAACCAACAACAACAACAAAAACAAAACAAACACAAAAAACCAGAAGCCAACTGATGGTACTCTAACTATTCATGCTTCAGTTGCTGTTTTAATTGTGTTCAAGGTAACCTTGCAGAGTCACAGCTCATAAAAATGGTGGAACAACAGGAAGACAACTCCTTTATCATTGTGGATCTGAACCCTGTCAGAGGTGCTTAAAGTAACTTGGGCTGGGAGAAGCCTAGGAAGTCAGATGGTCCAACCCCTCATTTAAAGCAGGAATAACATCAACATTAGATCAGGATGCTCAGAGCTTTGTACAGTCAACTAAAACTAAGAAAAAAATACCAGTCCTAAAGGAAATTCATGTTTTGCCCTTCCAAGACCCAGACCCATTTTCACAAAGACAGTTGAAAATGAACTGCAGCGAAGCAACAAAAATTCAAAATGAAGTAATGATGGATTTACTGAGTTCCAAAAGTTGCATTTCCTTGACAGTCATAAATACAATATTGTACTACTTCTCTGCAAATCAACACCTTGAGACTATAATGCTCGTGTAAGCAGAAATTACAGTTATGGTCTTACTGGGCAAGAATAAAGGAAGCTGAATAAAACAACCCAAAAAACCCCAGTCATTTCCCTGGACCAGAAGAAAGACTTATTTGCTCACAGGTCTCACATAAAAGCTTCATGTTAAAACATTTTATCTTTCTTACAGTTTTACTGCTCAAAAGGTGAACCATGAGATTAAATCCAATCTATTAAGCTCTAGAGATAGTCACATGCCATGCAACTCGTAAGACTTCAGGGTCTGGACATTGTAGCAGTTATTGAATATATGAGGGAAGCATTTCAGAAAGGCATTAACACTAATAGGGCTTACATATGTGTATCAAGGGAAAAATATCTGCTAAATTATGATACTACTCAGTCATGACCCAGAGGTACAGAAAGTAGCCATCTGTATAATTCCACAGAATTCTGAGAGATTCTCCTAAATTCACCCACTTAGAAGGCTTTGATTTTTTTCCAAGCATCCACTGAAAATAAAAATGTGAGGAAAAAAACCCAAAACCTCAAATCATACACTAATCTCACTCAAATATGTTTGTGTTTTACCAGTTTGAAGAATAGGCATGGAGGTAAATTTAACAGACAGAGAATGGGGGGTTTTTTGTTTGTTTGTTTAATTGAAAACCAAAGCAAAAAAAGAACACAGTGAGCAATTCCCCAAAACACCAACAGATTGCAGTTTCATCCAGTCTCTCGCATTTAGACAGTGACAGCAATGTTTAAAACATGCAGAACATTTTAAGGTTTTTCAACCACCATGACTAGTAACTGCAGGCTCTCATACCCCTGCATCTTCTAGATATGCAGTTGAAAATGGACAACAACAAGATTCAGGATCAGGGAACTGAAAAACAAGGTCATGTTTCAGTTTTCCTTCTCACCAGATAAAGTCACTTATTTCATTACTGATCACCTTCCCGGGCAGGAATGACTATGTTCATCATATGCTTCAAAATTTTTGTTCATGCCAAGTGTATCTAACTTTTAAGCAGCTAGCAAATTTACAGATAATGACTCTGGAGTAATTTCAGTGGGGAAGCATTAGCCCAAGGAAAGAAATTCCTATTCACAAATTCTGAAGAAATTATTCTCTCCTCAGCAAAGTTTATATTTGAGAAAGTAAATATTTCTGCTGGGAGAGAACATTGCACATTGGAGCAGAAATCCCATTTCACTTAAAATTGTAATTCCTCTGTTTCACATGAAGCTCAGAATTCAGTGGGTACAGAAGGCAGGAAGAGGAGGGAGGGACACAACAGCTCATGGATTAGATGTTGCCACTTCTGATCCATCATCACACTTTCTCAGATTATGAGAATGAATTTTTCCCAGCAGTACATTTTATGCTTGACAGATTACAGATCAGTTTACACATTCACAATTGGAGCACTCGAATTTTACAAAAGTTCAGGTCTTTTGAGACCAGCATTTGTTATATGGCTTGACACTGAGTCAAGAGAAACATTCCATGAGACAATGCCAGAGACACTTTCTGGCAATGAAATGGGTGAAGTCACAAACCCCTTAATGATCTCTGCAGCCAGCCTGAATTTAACACTTCTTCTTTGACTTTACAGCTGGCTCAGAAAGGTCATTAGACTATTATATTCACTGTTATGTAGAGCAGTACTATACACATGTAAAGTTTCTATAGCAACACTTTCTTAATTCACTCTTTAAGCAAAACACCAATTAGCTTTTTATTATAGCCAATTAAAAAAATCTGCACACTAATTGACAACCTCTCTACTCGGAATTTAAACTTATGCAAAAGAAAATTGCAGTGAAATTTTCCATGGTAATGGTTTACTCTCTATTCTTCCCTCTTAAGACAACAGTAAATTATTTCTGACCGGGGCTGAGCATTTATTTTCCAATCTGAACCATTTTGACACAAAGAAGTAACCTATCCCGATACGCCTTAAATCTTAGTAGAGCCCAAAGATTACAGGTTTCAGAAAAGCATCAGAAATGTAATCAACTGACTTATTTCTGCATCACAGGAAACTGGGCATTGGCCTGTGCACCTGGAGATTGTGCAAGAGGCAGCCAGCAAAATGTTTCTCTTTCAGAGTATTTAAGCACACTGAGCCAAGTGAGAAAGATGGCAAAAAACAGTACTGAAAGTCAAATTCAGCAGGGCAGCAGAGACATTTTTGTTTCCTTCTTAATACTTAGTATTGGTTTTTTCACGTCTTCAACACAGCTGGTGATGACAGCTTCTTTGTGTGTCACTTCAGTACCAAATATCAAGATAAATTAGTTAGAAACCAGTCAGCGAACATAATATAAAAAGAAACACATCATGATGCAGAGTACCACAAGAAGTAATCAACAACAAAAACTAAACTGTCCTTCCTGGTAAGATCTTCTGCAGGAAGCTGAATATAAAACGTCGTTCCCCTTACAGTTTTTCCATGTGAGGTGTCGGGATTCACCTCACTAATAAATAAATAAATACACATAGAACAAAGTAGCAGATGGCTCCTCTGACTAGCTTGGCATGCCCCAATCAAGAATTAATGGTACCTGAGGTATCAGTAGGTCTGCTGGCTCTTAAGGATAAACTACAGAAACTACTCTTATTCTCACCCTCTTACACTTATTCACACTGTCATATACTGCAGCATTAGCACAGAAACCTAAGGCATCTCACAAGTTATGTGGGGACAGCAGTGCAGTAACTAAAAGAGTTTCCCTTCAAAGGCTGACAAACAGAAAGAGGGGTTAGAGTGGTCTTTCAAACCTACCACTGTAAAGGAGAGATCAAGGTACTCACATGCAGAAGAGACCACTAAGTGTAACCCTGAAGTTGTTGCAGCATGAGAAGACCATCTGCTGCAAAGTCACAGGGTCTGGAGCACATCAGTGAGCTATGCAGAACACTGGGACACAGATAAGGGACCACACTTAAGCACCAGGTGCCTTAGAGAGGTAAACTCCCAGACACAGTTCCCTGAATTGCCAGGAAATGGGAGCATACTCAAGCTGCAAGCCTTCCAAGCCAAGACCCCACTGTGAGATGCACAGCTCTACCTCCTGCAAAGGCACTATTAGTCCAAAACACAGTGCACAGTGTTACACACAGAAAGGGGACTAACTGAAACTAATGTTAATGTTTTCTGTCCCAGGACTTTGAAGATTTCTCCCCGGTAACCTGCAACCAAAATATGTGTCAGTTCACACACTCGTGCAGTGAATGTCTCTCCCTTCTCTGCCCTTGACTGCATTTGAGGAGAAAGTTTAGGGCAAAGTTTAAAGGCAGCTGGTAATGGCAGCGCTATTCATTGGCAGCAGTCCGCATCACCCTCAGCTGCTTTCCAGGAATCTGCATTCCCAGGATCGGAAAGGCTGCAGCTGGTGACAGTCACTTTTCAAATACATCATCACCAGGTATCTCTTTCTTACTGTCTCCTCTGATCTGCTCTTTGCCCACTCAGCCTGCTCTGAACAGGCACGTCCATGTCATCAGGCAGGTGGTGTGTGATGGGAAAACCCTTGAGGGAGTAAAACAACAGATATGGTTTCTGGCAGCCTCATCCCTGCCAAGAAAACACCTTCAGTGGACTAAAATATGAACCCAAGCCAGCTCTGCAGCCATCCCAGTCTTTGAAAAAGCAGACAGTTCATGAGTGAAGAAGATCAGATTGGTAGAGGTTTCTCCTCTGTATTTCTTGCTATTTGATCAGCTTTCAAAGTATCTTCATTAAAAGAACAATTTGCACATCCAGCTGCAAGTAAAGGATACAGAGCTATGTTCCACTTTAAGACTGCAGAAGCAACACTTTTTTCTTGGATTGTTTTTTACTGTTTCACAGGAGGGCTTGCTGCAATTAAATTGTCTTTGTCTAGGTATAAAAGCTCAAAATATTCTGCTATTTCCAAGAAGTAATGAGATGGTTTTGTTGCACATCTAAATTACTCACCCACTGTTATGACCTACCATAGAACTAAAGTAAACTAAAACAATAGCTAAGACATCATTTCAAGCACAGATTTTCAACAGTTTTGAAACATCCTTTTTGACTCCTTTAATTTACTTTTCTGCTTTTGAAACATATAAAACACAGAAGCATGATTCCAGTAAATTTTGATAACTGCCATAGATTTCTCCCACTCTCACAATGAAGGAAAGTATTTCAGAAAAACCTTCCATCCAAATTTATCTTTCCAATTTCTGCACAATCCCGTGTTGGCAATAATATGCACCCGTAACACCAGATGATGAAAAGAAGAATTTAAAGGAAACTATAATTTTCCTGCAATGTTTTTCAACCTCTGAGAAGGGTTGACTTTCTCAATCCAAAGTTTGGACACAGAACCTGAAATCAAAGTGACTATACAAAAGATATTTTTCTGTCTTCATGTCTTGGTGAAGAAAGAAAAGTATCAACTTTATGACCTACTACACTTCAAGAATCTAGAGTCACTACAGTCAAACTTAAGAAAACCCAGTTTTTATTACTATTCTTTATATAATATTAATATATAATATATATTGTATTTATAGATAATATTTATTTATAGATAATGTTATTAATTATATTTATGTTTGAAGCAACTAAAATGTTATCCAAATACTGCTATTTACATATGATTCTAATTCTTTGTATTCTATTAAAGATGTATGGCAAGATCTCTGTCCTATAATCAGATCAAATAGGAAATATTGAAAGGTTTTCCTTCCTTTGTGCTTTCACAATTCTATTTACTAGAAGGCTGAAAGTTAGGGGTAGATCCAATACTTTTTATAAAACTTCAACCTTGGTTTCCCAATTGCTACATCTGTAAGCTCTGACATCAGAAATCTTGAATAAATAAAAGTTCTTGGGCCATGGCATGGACAGAGGAATTATTGCATCTTTTAATTTTCACAAGGTCTCCCAAAACTCATGTTTTTTCTATCAGACAAAATAAATACAACAAAACTGCAGTCTTTCTACTGAAAATTACCAGCTCATTACTACAAGTGTTGATAAAATTTTTCCATTTTATCATTTCGAAGTTAAATTCAAAGACCTAAAGACATTAGACCTAGATTAAGCCTGGAAAAGTAGCGTGGGTTTCCAAGAATCCCTCCATCTCAGAGTCAGGAAAATTTGATCAATTAAAATAGACTCCAACATTGAAGAAAACACGATTAAAAGCTTCTATGGAGGAATAACGCTATTAAAAAAAGCAATCTATCTCCCCCTTCCTATTGCTTTCATCTAAAACTTCCAGAAAGCACCTAGTCATAGTACTTCTATATATTAGGGGTAGAGCAGCATATATTTATATTATATGTATGAGAAAAACCAGTAGGTGCAATTCAGACCTCAGCAGTACATGCAGCTTGATGGATGCACTGCTCTGGTTAGTGCCAGGTTGCAGCTGGGAATCAACAAGGAATTTCAGTGCTACCACGAGCCCTTGTGGCACCTGAGGGATCCCCTCTGCATCTTTGGGCCTCAACAAAAGACTGGAAGAAAGAAGAGCCAGCACAAGTCACTGTGTGAAGAAAAACAGGGAACTTGGCATTTTGCTTTGTCTTTGAAATAAGAACTCCAACGGTTTGCCTTTATATATTCAGATAAAAATAACTGAATATCTACCACTCAAATTAAAGGACACAGATGGCTGCTTTGAACTGAAAGAAAAGGCCAAAGAAACTGGCTTTAGAGTTACAAAGTCCCCTAAGAATAAGCAGCAGAATGTTGTATCTTTGTTGGGTGGAAGAAACTGTTACCTACCTTCCCTGCTCCTAATGGGATTCCCTGGGGTCTCTTTTTCACCAGTTTCAAAAGGTCAGTCTTTGTCTCGAAGTGCTTCTCGTGGATGTTAAAGCCACAGTCTGCTCTTTGATACCAAGATAAAAGAAGTATTTGCTGGTTTAGACCACCACAAACTGAGAATAAGCCCCACTGCAGCATTTCAAAGCAGCAAGTGCATAGCACAAGATGACCAAGGGAGGGTAATATCCTGAAGGAGAGCAAAATAACCTGCAGTGATACGCTCAGTGACACATTTCACTTCCAGCCTGGCCCAAAATGCACTGAAGTTTGCAGAACTTCTGTTGATTTTAACAGGTTTTGGAATATGTCCTTTACGCCCTCTAAAATTATATTAGGAAAGTAGTATCAGTTTATCAGGTTTAGTGGGCACACACCCCACATTTTATCTTTAAGCTTCTCTCCTTTAAGGAGAAGGAAGGTTCACATTCTCAGCAAATTCAGGCACAAGAAAAAAAAACGTAAATGAGAGGAAGGGCAGATTTCTCAATGACAGAACAAAAACGACAGGTTCATATTCCAAATGTTTTGTATTTTCTCCCTTGGCAAAAAAACCCACCAACACATAGATAATATACATTATATTCTTACTTGTATTCTCACCAATATTCATTCCAGTTGCGAAAAGCAGGTGTGTCCCTCTCTACAAATAGACTAAATCATAAAAAATAGCAAAAAGTCAATTTCCAGACTTATAACTATTTTCATCTAATAATTTGTTGTATTTTGCAAGTGCTAAGATATAACCTCACCAAAACTGGGTTTATATAGCATGACTATAGATAATCATCCATCCACATTTTTATTAAATTCTGTATATCAGCAGAGTTCATAAATTGGAAATAAATAAATATAATTCTAGTGGAAACATATCATAGTGGGGGCTCGGGGTTTTCATAAGTAAGGAGAAAAAACTAGACTACACCTCTCCATCTTGCCAAATTTTAAACATTTAAACAATTCCTGGCTTATCAGCTGCCATGTGACATGTGCTCAACACTACAGAACCTTCAATCTTGATCCTCCAGTTCTGTCCCTTCTAGAACAGGCAGAGCTCAGGGGCTTCAGCACTAGCTGTGGGAGCTTTATGGGAAAAGGTGACTTTGGGCACTCAGCAAGTTTAAAATTTCCTACTGAGTCCAGGGAATCACAGAGGGTGTGTGAGCCCAGGACAAGGTGATTCAACCCCAGAGCTGACAAAGAACATGGGGACAGTTTTCAATACATTTTTTTAATAGCAAAATATTTTGTGGTGTAGAGATGCACAAAGTAGTAATCAATGAGCTCGTTCAGGCACGTTACACACACTGCAGTAACTCAGAGCTGTTTGCTAACAAAACCAGACTGCACCCAAGCTGCCTTATCCTGAGTTATATTTGGTATTTCTGCCCAGCCCGAAATTGTGCTACCTCATCTCATCCCTCAGAAGACACCACACTTAGGTCATGCCATGTTTTCACAAAGAGGATGGGCAGGGAGAAGAGTATCTTCTTTCCTCAGAAGTGATGAAGTACCAGAGAGAAAGCCCCATCAGGGGTGACCCTTCTCTTTCTCACTGCTTGGGATCAGGAGCACTCAATGCCCCCGACTCCAACTGATTCTGCCTGGAGTTCTGTGGTTGGGACAGGCCATGGATGTGGGACCTACATCACACATCTATCTTTGCCCCTGCCCAGACAGGCACTCTGCTCTTCTCAGCTTCAGTCCATTGACACCTTCTGGTCTTCACCCTCCTTGAACAACCGCAGCACAGAGATATCCATCTAGTGAACCACAGCACTAGCAGCCTACCATCTGTCCAAGATCGGAGCAAAAATAGGAGTTGATTCATTTTGAACAATTCAGCTACACTGAGTTTTGCTGACTTATTGTTGGTCAGCATATTTATTATGCTAGCTATAAATAAAACATTAAATATTGTACTCAAAATAGCCAAAATGGCCTGCAATTCTCCTACTTCCTGAGCAAATTAAATGAGTTTTCACCCCAGTGGATTTCTCTTTTTTTTTTATTATTAAAGAACCAATACAAGGAAAAGCCATGACTAACTATGCCTTTACTAGAAGAAGGAAAAAAAAAAAAGAAGGGGAAAAAACCAGAAATAGCCAGGAGACTATACAAACAGACAAACTTGCATTAGTGCTGTAAGAAGAATTCTGTGCTATTGTTGCTGTTGCATTATTTTGGTAATTCAATTAATTTCTGATGTTGTCAAATACAAAATCAGAATTGGTTTGCACAATGCGTACTTACACACAATAGCTACACAATTACACAAATTTCTACTAGCCTATGCTATCAGTACCCTCAAAGTCAAAGGGTAAAAATATTTTACAGAAGCAATTATGAATTCCTGTAGTTCATGAGATAAGTATTGTAGATGGTGTCCAACAGCAATAAATAATTCTGAAATATCATTTTCTTTGTTTCTAAGTAAATCCACTGCTCTACTGCAATGTATGTTTGAAGTAAGCTGCTGCCAAACTTAGCTATGTCACCAGCAATGATCAGTAAAGATCATATTGATTTAAGAGCATACATTCTTAAAGTCAATGTTCCCACAGGTGGGACAGAGGCAACATCAGAATTACAAAGTCCTAATTAGTTCAGCAGCTGAAACAAAAATCCTATCCTAAACCATTCTACAAAAGAGACTTATAAATGAGAACAAAGCCTAAAGAGGACACAACACACAAACTGGCTAGTAATGCAAAACCAATGTTCTTCTTCATGCTTGAAGTAACATAAAATAAAATAATCCTAAGACCTGTAGCAATTTTACTTTGAAATATTTTTTTTTTAACAAATTGCAGATCTATCTTGCCTCGTTGAAAGGGCACGGAACAGTGACTTATAATGGTTCCAAACACAAAGTCTGATTCTCTGTTGGATAAATCAGAGTAGTCCCAGTGGAAGTAAAAGGTACTGTGGTGTTGGTGGAGGGCAGGTCAGGCACAGCCACCAGCAGCAGTGTGATTTACGACTCTCACTGCCAGTATGTCTGTGAAAGGATCAGGAAAGCTCTGATTGCCTATTATGCATTATTAAGACACAGATCAATACAGAAACCTCCAGGGGCCACTAACATGCACTGCACGTGTGATTTAACCTTCTGCAGACACATCGAGCGAGCACTGCAAGCTGGTTCCTGCAGTCCCACAGCCAGGGACTCTGCTGCTCCTTCCAGGGCAGATCCTCCTTTAGGTAGGACTCACATTTCTACTCACCGTCTTCCCCTCGCCCTCTCGGACTTTTTTTTTCTTTTTTATTTTCTTCCTAAAGTTCAAGCCTAGTTTTTTTCTAACAGAATCACAAACGGTGTCCTTTTACCCAAATCCCTGTTCTCAGCAGATGTCCAGGACAGCCCTCACATTCACGATTCCACCCAGCAGCAATGGCTCTGCTGCTGACACACCTGCACGGAGTTTTCCCACCTCAGGGGGATACACTGTAAATTTGGTTACTTTAAAGCATCTTCTTTCAGCCTTTGCCTCAGCCCACCCCTTCTCAGAAGAGAAGTAATATATGAGAATAGAGTATGGAAGTTTGCCCCAAAAAAGGTTGTTTGGACTATAATGCCCAATGAACACTTGACAACAAACAAACAGATGTGACTCCTGCTCGCTGTGCCAGGCACAGCCATCACACCTCAACTTGTGCTTCTCCAGCTACACCCACTGCCATTAAATTTCAATTTAAGTATTCTGGGGCTGGGCTGGGAGATGGGATTGTTTTCAGGCAGCAACCAAATGCAAAAGGTGCCAGACTCCAGCTGGAGCCTCTAAACGTTACTCTAAATACCAAGAATAACCTGTTATTTCTACATGTTTTTTCAGCTGAGGGATTGATTTTAAGGATCAGAGAACAGAAACAGCTCACTTTTGAAAGATAAAAAGGAAAATATTAAGAGCTCCAGATGCTCAATAATTTTCTTCACAAGACAGGAATACTGCTTAAAATTATCCTCTCTACCAAATAGCATTCTTTTTCTTGAAAACCTGAAAATACAGGTAATTTCTGAAGAGTAGCATATGTCACAAATACATGTAACAGCACCACTCTGTGAGACTCACACCACTTTGAAAGCAGAGCTGGGCAGATTTGGGTGATTTACAGTAAGCATAGTTAATAACTTATAATAATCGTGCTTAGCATCAAGCTCAGAATGAACTGCTGCCAAACTGACAAATGTGGCTATGAAAATTGATAGCCTTGAAATTTGTTTCAAGGTTCATGCACAGAAAACCTCGCCAGCAGACATGCAAAAATCAAAATGCTTTTAAGAACAACAGTATTCTGCATATAATTGAATTAATTAATTATCTGAAAATCACCCACCTAGAAGAAAAACTGTCTCCATCTTTGCTAACTGTCTATTTATTTCCAGCATGGAAATAATTTCATACATTGGAGAAAAGGAGGATACCAGATTTTTTCAATCTTTTGAAGGGTAGAAATAAGTATGGAGAGTAAAGATAAGTCACTTGTTTGAAATAGATCTTCAGGCCGTAAAACATTTTCAATTGCAACACCAATACAACTCCCATATGATTTGCCTTCTGCCTCAAGTTAAGTGACCCTTACTATTAATTCATACATTAACCTCCTACAGAAAGGAGTTTCTCCTCCATCCCCTTAGAGTTATTCTTCTAGACATAGAAGAATGTGCATTATAAAGAGTTAAGCTCATAATTATACCAGAATAAAACCAATAAAAATAACAAAGCAATGCAGGTTCTGAACGTTGGACGCTAAAGGATGAACTGGCAAGAAGAGAGAATGGAAAAGAGTGGAAAAAAGTTCTTTTCACACAGCTTACAAGGCAGCCAGTTCAGTCTATAGGCTGGATTGCTGAACTATCACTGCATGGCATCTGGCTCCATATGCCTTCCACTGCCAGATTTTGATCCTGTGGGTTAAAATTCTGAATTTCTCAATCCAAGAGCAGATGTTTCTACAGGTTTCTGAAATGTGATTTCATTAATTCACCAATAACAAACACAAAATCTCACCATAGCATACTTGCTTTCAGGGAAATGGAGCTAACAGCGCAGCAAAAGCACATTGGGACAAGAAGGGCTGGGGAAAAGCAGCCAGAAAAATACATAGAGGCCAAAGAAGAGAACAGAAATAGACCCAGAGAGCAGTAAGGCTCATGGCCAGCAATGCTTTCCAAAACTCTTACTGCAGAGCCTGACATACTCCACACCATTAACTTCTCCTGCTCATCTGGAAGCACATGAGAACCACACTAACAAGGTGTGCATCCCTCATCCTTATCTAAAGCAGGCATGCCAAACTACTAGTGGTTTTGCTCTTTCAAAGATAAGAAGTAGGGTCTTTTTACAGATCTGTAACTCTCAGGCTCATTGCTTAGGTGCTGGTCAACTGTGTAGGTATTGCATGATTGATTAGAATTCTTCAGCCTGCCTAGAAAACTGAATAAAAATTAAAAAAAAAAAAAAGGAATAATATTGCAAAGTCAAGCACTGAACAGCCATGTCTTTTAAACATAGATATACATATACATATTATTGTTACTACTACTACTATTATTACCATTATTAATTCCGTACATCATTCTGTGTTCTAAATTGAAGTAATTTGGGCTAAAAAGAAAGGTGTTGTTGCCTTGTTCTGTACTTCTCTTATCAGTATTCTCTGGTGAGAAAAAAAAGACAGAAAATCTGATTCAATAGGAAAGCAGTTGTATGAAAGCTTGAAAAGAGCATATTGAACTGGAAGAAAAATTATACTACCTTGTATTTAACATACACATATCCTACAGAAAGTTGAATCAATATCTAAGATGGATGAAGTGTTTCTGACTTGATTAGCTGACAATTGAAACTTCAAATGAAAGCATTTCTTTGTTTTGAAACTCTTGGAGTTCTTAAGTATTAGAGAGGGAAGGGGAAAGCGGGTGAGGACATGGAGGAGGAAAGTGGGAGGGACGGTAGGAAACAAAAACAACTTGAAGGCTGAAAAGCACTGCAAGAGAGATGATGACGGCCAAGTACAGCAACCAGTCCCATGGAAAAAAACTTCAACTGAGAATACTCCTGTGCAGCAGGTAAAACAGACTGGACAGGAGTGCTGTGTGCAATAAGATGCAGCAAAACAGCACCACTAGTACATGGCTGGGTGTGAACATACAGTGCTACAGCATCATTTTATACTCATATGTCACGCTTTCATACACTTACCACTGTAAACAGTGCAATCTACTGTCTGCCTTCTATAGTTTGAAACTGCTGATGCTGTTTAACCAACTTCTGCCCTTAAAATAATACTCAATTTTTCCATAAAATATTTATATTAAGCTTCTAGCACAGGTTTCTGCTCAGGGTCCTATTAAGTTCTCATGACGAGCTGAGTCAACATGTAACGTGCTCAACCTTTCAAACTGTTTCTTTCAGATTACATTAAAAAAAACAGAAGAAAACTGGAAGACCTGGTTGCACTTTTAAGTTCTCACTGAATGAAACCATAACTGATATTAAAGCATAACAAAAGAAGTAACATGCATGCACCAAAAACTTATTTTAAGAATGCTGTTCATCTCTTCAATTAAATTAAGCTCCAGCAAATGGAACATATTACTCCAGTATGCTCTTAATCCATCCATCTCCTACTCTCCTACACATTATCCAACCTCTGTGCCAAATGGGATCATTCCACTATGGCCCACACCTGCTGCATAATTGATTGTTTTGACATTAAATGTTCATGCCCAGCAGCACACATCACATCATCTCTGTGACCATGGGAATGTGATCTTTGAGTCGCCAGTCTGCCAAAACTTCCACAAAAGTCAACAGCAGTTGTGCTCACATGAAATGTGCCCAGTGTCTCTGGTTTTAAGTTGATCCCAGAATTTCACGGCCTTTAGGAAACACTCTCTGAAATTCTTCTTTACGGCCTCATTTCCCTGGAAGGGAAGAACACACGACGACTTGCATGATTGAGATCATTTGAACATAACCTCATGTTTTTACTGACATTTGACAATCCTCACACCTGGCAAAACATTATGGAAACTTATATGGAAATGATTCCATTGGTAAAGAATCTGGGTAGAAATCCCAGCTGTCATATGAGAAATATTTAGAGGATTATGGGTATCTTAGCCATTTATTAAATTATACTTCCTTGATACAGGGCTAATCATGAAGACTAATACAGTCTTGCTGATTTTTTTCCCAAGGAGGCAAGTGAGATTTATTTGGTTTCTCACTTCTTCAACTTATATGTATACTTGTGATAGTCCTACTGCAATGCTGAGCAAAGCAACACACCCTTTCTTCAATCCACCCAGGAGCACTCACATTAGAGCAAACTTTGGGTTGTTTTGCCTCCCCCCCCCCCCCCCCGATTATTGGACAAGTCTAGAGCGACTAAATTTGCAAATTCAGGCTCAATTAACCAGCATCTGAGCAGTCACAACAAGCACATAGAATTTGATAAAGATGCTTCAGAACTAGAATCCCTCTTTCTTTATTACCTGGTGTTTAGCAGCTATACAAGTATCTCACCCTAAATCACTTAAATCATTGTTAGTCAAATAACACCTGATTGCACAGCAAGCTGAATTCTACCAGGGAAGACACACATTGCTCAAGCACTGAATATAACTCACTGTACTGAACAGAACTGCAAAATATATACAGCCACACACACACCATATACAGAGCTCTGCCACTGTACAGCACACTGTAAACCCTGAAAATAATGGCATGATGAAAGAATTACAGATTAGAAATATCATAGTTTTAAATAGAATTGGTCAAAATCTAGAACTGGTGGAGGATTCAGTAAAATGGCTTACCACAAGAGAGCATACTTGCATATAGAAACTGCTCAACAGCTAGGGAATTCCAGCAGAGGATTTTAATTTTTTGTTGTTAATTAAAAGATGGGCTAACCTGTGTATCATTATTGAAACCAAGGACTTTATCAAAGTGAAAAGCCCAATTAGCATCAGTCCTCTTTGGATGTATAGGCTAACATACCCCTCATCAGCTCAATAAAAGGGTGCCTCTGCTCTCCAGAACTGCAAAACTAATAAACAATTTCATTTAATTTGAAACAGACTATACTGAAATCCAGTTTACCTCAGAGTAACAGTGGATTGTATTGCATGCTTTTCTCCAGGGCACGTGTGGAAAAGTAAGTATTAAAACCTAATGCATCGAAAAGTACACTGAAAAGACTTATATTTACAAACAGAAGAGAGAGTATGGCATATTTATCTAATTTGAAAATCACATGCTCAAAATCTCTCATGAAATGCATTGAAACATGTCTCTATAACATCCTCTAAAGTAAGTTTCTTGGTTGAACTATAATGGCACCCAAAAAGTAATTTTTATTATTATTTTCAAGAGGTTATAATAAAGTGCCATAGCTTCCTCTGCTATTCTGGTTGTTTCCATCACCATCAAATGGACTATCCAGTGTGAAAAAACCTACAAACTGGGAAGAGTTTTCACTGTTTTGTAGGTGACTCTTTCACTGCTGGAAAGAAAATGCCTTTCCAATTCCAATGCTCTTTCTTGGGCTGTGCTTCAATTACAGTGCTATTACCGTGTAACACAGTGGTTAAAACATCTGACCCATGTTAGTTCAACCAGATATATTTTTGATGCATCCTTAATTGTTACATAAATCCAAATGCACACAAGAGGAGAACAAAAAGAAGCAAGAAAAACAATAAAAAAATCCCAACCCAGATATTATCTCACTGTATGGCAGAAAAGCCCCCAAATGTTATAATAATAGGCAACAATAGAAAGAAATATATTTCAGATGCACTCTGAAAGTTTTAGTCAAAGGGACTTACTAAAAAATAAGTAGTGACAATAATGTTTTTCTCTTCAGGTTAGCCCTAATTCCTGCATCCTTTAAAACTGTATAAAGAACCAACAACATTCTGCTGATGCTGCCCAATATGAAAGTAACTTTTCAAAATTTGGCTCTGAACACAATTCTCTCTAGATACTCTTAAATCCTAATACTTGAGTTAATGCTGGTAAGTCAGGATCAGGACAATCAGCCAGGACACTGAGGCCAAGGTCAACTGGGCTATTCCTCAGAGAAATGAAAGATTTTGAAGAGCAAGTGAAAATTATATCTATTTTCCTATTCTTCATTACAAACAAAAAACCCACACAGGGCACAGAGCACCTATGCCAAAGCATATAAGGTGCACATACAAGAGCAAGGGAGGGAGAATCATCACAGAATCTTGGAATGGTCTGGGTTGGAAGGGACCTTAAAGATCATCTTGTTCCAAACCCACCTTCCACTAGACCAGGTTACTCAAAGTCCCATCCAATCTGGCCTTGAACACTTCCAGGGATGAGGCACCCACAGCTTCTCTGGGCAACCTGTGCCAGGGCCTCACCAACCTCAGTCAAAAATTTCTTTCTAATATTTAATCTAAGTCTACTCTCTTTCAGTTTGAACCATTCCCCCTTGTCCTGTCACTCCAGGCCCATGTCCCAAGTCCCTCTCCAGCTCTCTTGGAGCCCCTTTAGGCACTGGAAGGGGCTCTAAGGCCTCCTTGGAGCCTTCTCTTCCCCAGGCTGAACAAACCCAACTCTCTCAGCCTGTTTTATAGGAGCGATGCTCCAGGGACTGCAAATCCTTGCCTTGCAGCAACCAAAGTGGATCTGCCATCACAAGAATATTAAATCACATTCCAGTGACTCCCATAGCATTTATATCAATGTTTCATCAAAGGTTTTGGGTCTCATTAAAATATAAAAACTCAGCCACCACCAAACCCAGAAAACAGTTTCACTGAACAGTTCTGACCAGCTCCAATTAAGACACATAAAACTTTTATAGTTGCACATCAGTTTGGTGTTTATATGAACAACTTAAGTATTTAATAGATACCTTCACTTTTAATTACCATAAATGTCAAGAGCTTCCTGTAGGATAAGAGCTCCCCAAATGTTTCAATGATTTTTGAGCTTTATCTGAAGTGGTTAACTTTAGGATTTTGTAATGAAACCAACCCTACAACGTTTCTAAAACTAACAACCTTCATGCCTACACATTTTCACCCTACAGCATGGCCAAGGACTTTCACTGAATAATAGTGCCTCTTCTCGTACTTGACATTTATTAGTCATGATTTTAAAGTGAAGAGTATTTAATTACAAATAAAGGATCCCTGACTTTGATAACTCTTCAGGAACTGCTAAGCATGAAATAAAATATGATGCTGGAGTCTCCCCTTCAACTTTGCTGTGCATATTTCTTTCTTTTGATAATTCCAATAAAATAGGCTGATTGTCAAAGTCTAATTTAAGACTTAATGAAGCAGTAAAGGTTGGGGTGATGAAAAAGAAGCTGGAACAATAACAGTAAAAACATAGTCATAGACTATGACGATCCAAGAAAAATTTTCTGGACCATTAGATTTGATTGTGTTAAACAATGACAAACTACAGAAGCAATTAGAAATCACATCCAGTATTAGAAAGTGACTAAATGCTGGTGCTGGTTAATGGCATTTTATGCTTCCTGAAGACTGGCAAACCTTTACTGCATGTGCATTAAACAAGAAGCCAATTTCATTGTCAGAATGGTACTTTTGCCTCCCATTTAATTGTGGCCAAATTGTTTCCTGAGTTTTATCTTCCCCCTGGCTTTACTATTACAAAACACTACTAATATCAAAAGGATATTATGAAAAAGTTGTTCACATATATTCTGACACTGACACAAGAAATTAATATGAAAGCTCACTGAAACAAGACTGACCCATGATTTTGTAATAAACATATACACTTATCTTGCATATATATAAATTTAAAATATATTCACGGAACTTTTAAGGTCCAGAGATACCCACCCCCCAGACTGAAACCCACAACCAGGATTTTCACACCCCACTTTAAGCAGGCCCAAACAGCAGCAAAGCAAAACTGCTCTGCCAGTTCTGAAGAGTTGAAAGCCTAGTTGTTCTACAATTAAAAAATACACTCAAAAAAAAAAAGGACAAAAAAAAGGCTTTGAATCCACAAAAACACTCACACACACACAAAAGCGCTTTGTGTCAGTGTTTGAGACTGATGGTTACTCACCATGGCTCAGCTGAACACAATGGCAGGGAGTCCTTCTTGACATGAAATTAAATACAGTCAAGCCTTAACATTTCATAAGCATCTTTGTATTTACCAAGGGTGTACGATGCCATAGCAGCAAACACACCAAAAAATGTGGAGCCAGAACAATACTCTATATAAATGCTCACAGGCAATTTCCTTAGTGTCTCAAAATAATAAACAATTACAAATCTGAGTGCTAACACCACAAACAACTACAAATGCTTTAAATCAGTATCCCTGATCTTAATGTGTCTGTGAAAATAAAGAGATGGGAGAAGGGAGAATTGTCAGAAGGCACAAACAGAAGTTAGCAGCTTTATGCACTTTCAACATTTCAGCCTTTTCCTCCAGGTGATGCTCATGAAGAATTTCTAGCTCACCCCGTCAAGTTTTCAGACAATTAATCACCAGGCAAAATTAATCACAGGAGATACTTCAGCAGCTTTTCCACTGGTGCATTACCAAACACAAATAGCACACATCTGTCTGTACTACCTCACCTGATTAAAAATCAAACCTTATAGATTTTTTGTGAGTACCAAGCAAGTCATATATTAAGTTGTCTAACAGAAAACACAGGTTCAACCATGATTCCCATGGTCAAGCTGTAATAACAAGTGCCCTTACAAGGCAAACCTTGTTTTACTGACAGTCACATGACATGTGGTAATGCCTGAAGGATTGGGTCACTCCCTGCTTCACTCTGATTCTTTCAAATTTCAATTCAGATAAAATTAGCTGGCAAGAAATACAGCAAGCTCATATTTATTGCTTGGTTTTTTTTTTTTCAAGATCAAATTCCTTAAACACCTAAAAAAAGAAGAATTAAATTGTCTATTCATACAAGTGCAATCATCGCATGTAAAGTAACCCAGTCAAGTTCACTCCTCATGCAGCAAGGAAAATAGAAACAAAAAACAAGACTACAACTAGACTGCTCTTCTACTGAAGCTTTGTGCAGTGCTTGATCCTTCAAACCCTGACACAGATGCAGCAATTACAGTTCAAGTTTAACATAGTTCCTTTTACTCTCTGCTCTCACCTTTAAGCAAATTTCTATTTCACTGAGGGGTTCATCTCTTATCCCTCCCTTCCATATAATGTTCAGAGATAAGAGGATTTATCAGAGTGCAGGAGAGGCATTACATTTAACATTTGCTTAGAGCAAGCTCTCCAACTTTCTCTTTTCTCACCTTAGCCTTGTTCTAAATTGTACATTCATCCATAGAAGGGCTGCATTAATCCTGTCCTGTGACCTATTTTAGATAAGAATGGAGTAAACTACAGATGGGAGAGGACTTCCTGGGCTCAGACCAATTTCAATTTTTCAGAGTAAAAATCTTAAAAGGATGAAGGAATATTCAATCTAAAACAGGGCTGGCCACTACAGTAACACTACAGTTAAACACCACAGCAGAGCTGCTTTTCCATGTCTCTACTCAGATAACAATGATAAATAAATATATTCACTTATTAAAATGTAGTTAGTTGCTTGTAATTATGTACAAGTGCTGGACACTGGCTGCAAGATCACAGTGCACCTTTCATAAAGTGGGTCTGGTGGCTGCAAACAACTCACCTGCCTGAATCAGTTTTCTGGCAAAAATTCTAATTATGAAACTGAGTTTCTCTGAATATTGCAGAGTACCATCTTTCCTAGGCCCCCTCCTGCTGACAGCATATGGATTATGGGTTCTGGGAATCTTTTTCCAAATGTCTACCAAAGTTTTGGTTTGGTTTGGTTTTTTTTGAAACACGGAGGAGAGTGAGGATGGTTTTAGTATGTTCCCTTAAAATGCTAGTAGAAATGTTTATTTTCCATTTCATTCTAGCAATATTTGCTCAATTTAACCAACCCAGTCATAATACCACGCTGTAAAAGGAACAAGACTGGAAACACCACGTACCGTGCTTATTTAACCGAATTAGAGTCAACAAACCTTGTCCCAGTTGTAGGAGAGTGTCTTCAACCTCTTCCATCCCAAAATATCAACTTTAACTTATATCTACTCAGAGAGACTGCCTAGAGAACAGCAGACAGAGGAAGGGAGGAAACACAGCCATGTTCACAGCATCAACCAGCAACATCTGCACCGTGGCACCTTCTCGCCTTTGTGTACCACCAGCTCAAAACTTGAAAACAATGAGAGTGGAAGCAAAGGTCCCACACCCCAAAAATAAGAAAGGGTTTTCCATATTTCGTACCAATTGAAGGAATAACTGCTTAATACAGATGGAAAAGAGATACAAGCACATGAATGTGGAGTTTGGCATCTGGAGCTGCCTGTTTTCACAGGCAACTGAGAAATAACCCTGGTTGTCTGATGGGATTTGTAGGGGAGTGTTTTTGTCCGGAGGTAGGTTTGCACCTCTGACACTTGCTTAGAGGATTTGCCAGCGATAAGCAAAGGGAAATTAGCCAAGAACTGATTTAGCCTGGACTTTAACAGGAGTTCCCATTCAACCAGCAGTAAAATGCAGTTTATCCGTAAAAGGCTTTTCAATTATTTTTGACCAGGTCAGCCTTATTCTGTAAATCAGATCATTTAACAACTGTCTTGTTCTTGTTTCTGACTTCAAATATTCATTCTGTTTCCCTGTAGTGCCACTGCTTTGCATAAACATTGGGCAAGTTTTAAAAATTACATATTATGACCACATCCTCTTGGTGCCATTCTGAATCTTTAATTACTAACAAATATAAGTAATCTATTGAAAATAATGCTGTATGTCTGACTAGTTAAATATTTAATAATTATTTAAATTCAATACTTTCTAGTCTTGGAAACACTGAAATTAGTCAAGTAAAAAAGATGGTTTTAAACTCAAGCACTGGAAATGCACATTTTGTGCACTTCATTTCATTTTATAGTCTCTACGAACTATTACAATTTTTAATAAACTTGTATCTGGGATTTGAAGCCAAACACTTATGCTCAAAAGGCACAAATTATTAACTAAAAGACACCCAAAATGGTAATAAAATGTATTCCCCAGTGGTATATTGCAAATGGGCTGTAAAAATGACGTTTTATTAATCCAGCTGCAATTAAAGAATAACAGCTGTACCACTTGTATCACAATGCCCCACTTTCGGGGAGATGACAAATACTGTTCATTATTCATTATATATTGCTGATTGGCAAACATTTTTCTTAGTCCAGTAGTGATATCCCTTGGGTATGACTGCTTCTCTTTATGATTGCAAACCGAGTTCTCCTGGTATCTTGGGGTTTGCAATTGCTAAGAGTCTGACTTTCTCTCCTCTAAGATGTTCCACATTTCAAAGAGAATGATAAATTTCTGCTGAAGCCAACAAAATGAAGCCAGACATACATATAGACAAGTATCTGGCTAACAAGTTTTTCAAGTGTTACTGACAGTTACTTACTTTTCTACAATTAATAAGGCAGTATCACAGCCTCCATCTACTGGGATAACATGTTCAAACATCTGGCAGGTAGGAAATGAGGAGCAAAGACAAACAATAGCTAAAACTTAGCTAAGACTTATTAATTTTTACAATCAAAAATTATAGCTAATTAAATCAGCTTTCTCTGGCATTAATATTGCATGCAGTAGATACAATACAGGCATCATCCTGCTGCCATAGTTTTCCATGCTCTGACTTCAGCATTGGACTATATATAATGTTCTGTAAACATCAGGGCAGTTAGAAAAACGTTACAGTAAGATAAAACTGGTATGATTTCTGAAAACAGATACAAAGCTACAGTAGGTCACACATGTATGGAATATATGTCTGCTGCATACATCAGAAAATCTTAACTATTCAGCTTTACTATGATCCTGATGGCTCCAGCTCCAACAAAACTGCTTTTAAAGTTAATTTCATTGGAAATGTTGTCTGCAGCCCACAATGTTCTTTAATTAATATCTACTCCATTTCTAACAGGTTTTCTAAACATACAGTAAAGATAGCACCAACCCCTTTCTGAGATAACTATCCCACTGAACTCTACAGCCTAGTTTTTGTTGCTGACTACAAAATAACTGTTAGCTGGTTAATCATGTGTGAAGCCAGTGATCTTAAGAGCAGAAAACCAACAAGAAACTAACACCTTTTTTTTCACACCCTGAGACTAAAAAAGTAAAGTAGTGAGGTAGGTCTAACAACACCAACAGGATTTGAAAGATACATTTGACAGAAGTAAGGACTTCTTGAAGTTTTCTATAAATACACCTCCCAACAAATAAGGATACTGTCATGGTTTAACCTCAGCCAGCAGCCAAGCCCCACAGAGCTGCTTGCTCCCCCACCAGCTGGATCAGAGAGAGAACAGGAAAGGTAAAAGCTGGAAAACTCGTTGGTTGAGATACAAGCACATGAGGAAAGCAAAACAAGGCATTGATTCTCTGCTTCCCACAGGCAGGCAGGTGTTCAGCCACCCCGGGAGAGCAGGGATCCATCATGGCTAACACGGCTTGAGGAGACAAACACTGTAACTCCAAACGTCCTCCCCCTCCTTTTTCTTCCCCCCTTTACACACTGATGACACATGTTTGGAATATCCCTTTGGTCAGTTTGGATCACCTGTCCTGCCTGTGTCTCCTCCCAGTCTCCCATTCACCCCCAGCCCCCTTCCCAAGTGTGGCAGAATGGAAAGCAGCAAAGGCCTTGGCTCTGTGTAAGCCCTGCTCAGCTATAACAAAAACATCTCTATATGATCAACCCTGAGTTCAGCACAAATCCAAAACATGGCCCCATAGCAGCCACCATGAAGAAAATTAGCTCTACCCCAGCCAAAACCAGCCCTTATAGTGCCTAATATGAAGCCTGGTCTGTACTTTGGGGAATTAGTTACACATATACAAGTCATCAGCACTGAGAATGTCAAGACAATACAACTACTTCACAGTGTTAAAAGCAGCTGCCCAAACAGCAGCAGCAGGTCAGGTTGCAGGTACACATCTCCACTGCCCCTGGTGTTTCTTGCTCTAGGCTTCTCCAACCAAGAACACAGCAAAGTTTCTGCTGACTTCACGAGATTATGAGAGCTGGAGCAAAGGGGGCGAGGGTTTAATGGGATTTCCTGAGCCTGTTAATAGAGGCAAGATGCAGTTTTGTTAAAACTGGTCAGTTTGTGGTGAAAACACTGCCACGTATCAGGCATCAGATACAAAGACAGAACTATCCCTCAGTGTGGTCAAAAGGAGATTCCCTGCTCTTTGGACAAGGGACCCATTCTGACCAGTCCTTATCAAGGCTGGGTGCAGAGAAAGAACAGGCTGGGAAATCCATTTCTCATGGCTTATTGCCCTTTTCCTTGGACCCCTTTTCCCCCTCCCTTCCTCCAAAGCAAAAAAACCCACAGACTTTGGGAGAAAGTAGGCAAAGGTTTACAAAGAAAATTGATGCCTATCAACTCAGGAGGCTGCAGGATAGACTAGATATCTTTGGCATAAAGTTTATAGTCTGACAGCAATAAAAGATGACTTCACCAGAGTAGCAGCAAAACCAAAATACTCTGGAATTTAAGCAAGGTTTACAGGCAAAGTTCTTCCCCCTTCCTTTACATCTTCCTAGATGAGGCAAACAAAAGGAAACCCTGTCATTTCTTCACTGTATTTTTCTTTGCTTTTGCTAATGGAGTCTCTCGAGTGCATCAACAACAATATCAGCTTCCTGACTTACCCACATCATCTCTGATATTCAGTGATGTTCACTAGGTAAGTGACAGAACATGAAAATCTATTTTTAAAAAGCACATGGCAAGCTAGTAACATGGCAGGCTGTCTTCTCCTTGTTACAGGCTTATTGTCAGAGCAGGAATTACCATTCCTCTGGAAAAAAATGCAACCCAAGTTACTATAATAGTATTGTTTACTTATAAAATATTAGTAATCCTTATTTCTTGTCATATCACATTTTCTAGTTAAAACTTTCAGACTGACAGTTTGAAATCACTACAGGGAACAACTCCAGAGTGTTTCTCCCTTCTATTATAGGAACAATCCTTGACTTGTAGACACAAGGACTGGGTAGTGAATATACTTTCATCACAAAAAAAAAAATCCAAGCCCCACACTTAATCTGGAGATCTGTGAAAGTTTGTATGTAGACCTGATCCAGGACCTTTTCTCCTGATGAAACATCTCTCCCTCTCTTTGCTAAAATGCTACTAAATCCATCAAAAAGGTCTATACAGATGTGACAGCCTCTACTAAGCTTGCTACTGTCTTCAAATCTCATGCACACTGTGGCATTTTCAAGATCTGAAATGCGTGTTATGAAGGTTTCCTGTTGACCCAAGGCAGCTTCACAGCGTGGTACATCTGAGACCGGGGAAGAGGACAGCAGCAGGCTGCCTGTTTGCAAAGCTTCTGAAGGAAAGAGCAGGAGACTTCACAGCCCTGTCTGAGTCAAAGAGAGAAAGGAAGGAGGACAGAAAAACCATTTAAGAAGGGGAAAAAAACATAAGGGCACAACACTGATTTTTGCTGTTTTCAGTGAATTCATTAATTCACTGACATAAAAACAACCATCTAGGAATGTTACATGTTTGCACAGTACCAATTCTATTCACCATTTGAGTTCCTCAACACTGCACTTACTACTTGCTATGTGAGCTTCATTTCTTTGTAACCTTACTTGTAATATGGTCTAATATGATCAAATAGTTTAATTAATAGAAGACTGGTAGTTGGGATAGAGGTGGTGTTTGCTTTTGTGTGGTTTGTTGGGTTTTTCTTAATAAAGAAATATGCCAATAGTCACCAATTGCTACTACCAGGCCACAGTATTGAACTGACCTACCTGAAGGATTTTTTAATTAATTCTGGAATTTTGTATTCAACCCTAAAACGATTCCAGTACAGAGTAAAACAAAGCTTCATAAACTTACTAAGTAAAATCTATATGAAGTTGTGCATTCTGAACTTGAAATCATGGGAGAATGAACAGAAGCCCCACTTTGTTTACACCGTTGGCGGTAGAGGAGAAAATTAGTGTATTCCTTCTTATTCTTAGTTTTCAAAGAAAACAAAAGTCTCTTAAAAATGTGAATCATCTTTGCTCAAAGAATTGGTTTACAGTTTATACAGACTCCGAGTCCTGCAATCCCACCCTACAGTAGAAAGCCCAGACAACTGACTGTCTTGTCCCATACCAAGTCCAATGCCTGTTGCTCTAGGCTAGGCTAACAGGCACTGCCCCCAAGTATATACTCTTTTCAAAACTGTTTGCTACACAGAACTTTTATTTTCACCATAAAGTTTAGCATTACCTTGGTTGCTGCTCAGTGAAATATTTTTAAAGGACCTCAAGCATTACAGACACTTTCCATTAAGCGAAACATTCGGAAACTTCAGATAAGCTCAGGCAAAAAAAAAAAAAAGAACAAAATAAAATGTGTAGGGCCTAAATGTAAGAAAACCCAGCAGGGTCTCACACATTAGAGCAGTGTGGGTTCCCGAATTCAGCTCTCAAAGAACCCAAATACAACAATAATGATCTTGGCACAGGGCATTTCCTGCAGATTAATGACCAGCAGGGAGGAGTTGATGGCCCACAGCGCAGCCAAGGGCCATTAACCCCAGCCAGTCATTAATCCCTAGGAAATGCCCTGTGCCAAGATCATTTTCCTATTTCAAAATGAAAAGCAGCAGAGACCATATGTAGGTTGTTTTGTTTTGTTTTAATGAATGATGCTATTCAGCTGCTATCTCCAGGGTGTAACACCTATGTAAGTTAACTTGCTGTAGTTTAACTAAGAGTGAAGGGGATGGACAAAGCACAAGACCCAAGAAGAAAACACTGGCTGTACACGAGGCTGACAGCAATTAGGGGATGGCTGCAGTCCTATTCCTTGATCAGAAACATGAAGAAGTGCTGAATCACTGTGTCATGAGCAAAGATGTTGCTGTGAGCTGCATTTAATCATTCCCAACTGTGCTGCTGAGCACACTCTCAGTAATAAGACACATTTTGCCTCTTCCATGCAAAAAAGCAGCACGTTGCTCTAGAGTAGACCATGCCATGGACTATGCAACACTCTGCAGAAGAGAAAGGATAGTTATAATGAGTACTGTGCCTGTCACATACACCTCTTGGTAATTCATGCTTCCCAAGGATCACATCCCAAACAAACCCCTATCAAAATAATATAGAACAGTGTCTGATTTCCTGCACAGTTTCATAGGTGGTCTCAGTTTCTAGCACGTAGTTATGGATTAGCATAGACACAAAATAAAATAGAACAGTAAATCCGTGTTTACAAGCTGATCTGTCACCATAAACTTCAGACTTTCATTAACAGGCACACTGAGTCCTTTGCTATGGTGTTTCTTCAAAACAGGTAACAAAACAGATGGTAGAGGGTTCCCACTGCAGCTTGTGAGCGAAGCCAACTTTTACTGGGATCCAGTAAAATAACTCTTGGGTGCTTTGGTCTCCTGATGAATTTCAGGCAGCATCCTTCAAGATAAACATTTTGAAGGCAAGAAACTTGCAAGAGAAGGATTTTTCCAAGGATGCCAGGTGAATAACCATCTTTGAGACACTGAACCTTATCAACATTTTGAAATTCATACAGCCTGTCACCAAACTGGGTGGCAAAGCAGTGTGCAGGAGCAAGCACCAAATCCCCTCAAGTACATGCTTTTAGGAATACTTCTGTAATATTGACAATATAAGGATGCAGGGAGGCGAAGTCTTATCTTTAAATTCAGAATTTAGCATATCTCCAGTCATCATGACTGCACGTTGGTGAGCCTAATTTTGTTGGTCTATAATCATGCAATTAAAGCTTATCACTAACAGCATTATTATTGCTTTAAATACCAACACATCACCAGACTTCAGGTTAAGAGACTTTGTTTTGTAAATACCATCCTAGTATTTTACATATTAAGTAAGGTCTTGACAGAAAAAAAAAAAAAAAGACAAGGTAGAACAACAGCCTTAAAAATTATTCTCCAAACTAATCTCCAAGAAATTTCCCTGTTGTCTTATTTGTGAACAACTGAACCTCTGCAGCTTCCTCAAAAGGGGAAGTGGAGGGACAGGCTCTGATATCTTCTCTGTAGTGACCAGTGACAGGACCTGAGGGAACAGCTGGAGCTGTGTCAGGGGAGGTTTAGGTTGGATATCAGGAAAAGGTTCTGCACCCAGAGGGTGGCTGGGCACTGAACAGGTTCCCCAGGGCAGTGGTCACAGCACCAAGGCTGACAGAGCTCAAGGAGCCTTTGGACAACACTCTCAGGCACGTGATGTGAGTCTTGGGGTGTCCTGTGCAGGGTCAGGAGTTGGACTGATGATCCTCATGGGTCCCTTCCAACTCAGGATATTCTATGATTCTATAAATCAAATCGCCCTAAAAAATAAATAGTTCTCTTATCTCAGAAGCCCATCTTCTTTCTTCTCCACTCTGGCAGTCATAAATTCACCTGCTAACTTAGTGCCTGTGAAAGACAGTATTTCTCATAGTTTTAAGCTGGGTTTACTGCATGGAGAGTCTCCCCTGCACAATCTCTTCCTAATGTTCTGTAAAGTGCTATTTCCAAAGACAGCTCTATACGAAAATGGATTTTTCTGTACTAGGGAAGAGCTTACATGTGTTTTTATTTAGCACTAAACAACTGTGCATGGTTACTTGCTCTTACAGTCCTTAATCTTATAGAGGGCTAACAGGCATCCTCTCCCCACCCAAGAAGAGGAGCACATATAGTACTTTAGAGCATCAGGCTCTCATCAATACCATATGTGAGCAGAGGGGAATGATCCCAGCACTCTTTTAACAAGTGCTTGTGGTCCTCTGGTTATATATAATTTACTGGAAATAAAAGAGATTCATGAGAATAATTCAGGAGGGACTGAGTACAACCAGCAATGCTTTTCAGGAATTTGCTGCCCAGCTGCTACAAAGGTCATCTCTTCTAGCCTGTTGATTAGTTTGATACATTGATTCCCACAATGAAAAGCAGAGTTAGTTGAAGGTTTTTCTGCATCAAGTAGTAGAACAGCATATCAAAACCCACACTGCATTAACAGATGCCAGATTATCCACTTTGTTTGTCCACAGAGTGCAGCAGTGTACCAGAAACCAATACACAGAACTAATTCAGCTCCTTGTCCAAAGATGTATACAAGTGTCACAGAAAGCTGGACACACATTTCATAAAATGCAGCTTTTAGCCTCTTGCCCAGGTCTCTTACAGACATATGAAGTTGGGAAAACACAAAGGGAAAGGCAAAAATGACATTATGAAGAATGAAGCTAACATAATAGAAAGGAGGGGAAAATCTGTTTACTTATTCTGATACAGATCTAGCAAAACTCAATAATTTTGGCAAAATCGCTAACCAAAAATATACTGTTTGTTAGTACACAATATTCAAATGGAAAAGGTGATCCTAAACTGAATTTGAAATTGAAACCTTATATTAAATTGAAGATATTAACACCTCCATGTGTTGTACAGTAATCAATCCCTATTCAGTATGGGCTTTTGGCACTAACTCTTTTTAATCAATATTCTCATGCCTCAACAGAAATAACTCTTTTTAGAAAATCCTATGATCCCAAGTAAGAACACAGTTATTACCTTGATACAGTATCAGATCCCTCCCCTTGGTGTGTCTGTGACACTTCAATTCTGTCAGTTCCGTGTATTGAATTTTCTGGGTCAAAATTAGAGAACACATCAATAATCTCAACAGTTGACAGAACAGTGGACAGAGCAAAGTTTAAATATTTATTCTTTCAGCAAAATCCAGGAATGTTAGTGCAAAAATCTTTTCAATAGGAAAACTATTCTTTCTTTGTTAATTGTGGAATCTTTATTGCTGTCAATGTTTACTTGCACTACAGTATTCCAGAATAAATCCAAGTTTTTAAAAATTAGCGTAGAAAGTTTTTAAATGTGTTCAAGAATTTAGAAGCACAAGTTCCAGATTAAGCTTGCCAAGAACAATATATCCAAATTCTCTTGAAGTCATTCTTGAAGTTTCTCTGCTAGGAGATAAAATAATTAAGAAGCATCCTAGTAATTCTAAAAGAGTTCAGGATCTGCTCTAACCTCTCTACTGAGCAGCCTCACAAGTCATCCTCAAATTAATGAAAGGTTACATGTTTTAGCTATTTGGCAAATGTGCTTAAACACAAGTAAAAGCAAGGTTTGCAGTTGTCTGGGGTACATCTATCTACCTTGGGGACAGGTTTTCCATCCACATATTATGTGTTTTTTCTTTAGCCTGAAGTTGAGAGGCCACAAGAGAGGGTTTCTTTCAGAAAAGACAAAAAAAATCACTGTATATCCTACACACAAAATAGAAGAAACCTGTTTTTCTCGTATACATCTCTGAAAAGGCTTTTAAGAATTCCATAAGCTTTTCAAAGAACAGTATTTTCTTAAATATCACCTGTTCTTCACTGTTGGTAACTCAGTTCTAAGTCTGAACGGGACTAACCAGTTCAACAAGGATCACTACAATTTACAGAAAAGTGAAGAGTTTATTCTCAAAACCAACAAGGAAGATACATACACAACACATGAAAAAAAAGAAAATCCAACCCTCTACACAACTGCTACAAAGGCAAATTGTACTGCCTGCAGGTTTTACTTTGAAGGTCAAATATTCTTCGAGTCATCAAAGAAATTGCTCTTCAAAAGGTGAGAATAACAGTTCCTGTATACAGAAATGTTCTGCCCAGCTATTTTGTGCAGAGAGGCCCAATGATAGCCTTTTCCATCCCTAGCTGGGAACTGCAGGCCAAATGTCATGCTAAGATAATAACAGGCTGATTTCAGAATATCGAGAAGAGCTTGAAAGTGAAAAAACAAATTCCACGGCATGAAGAAACGGCAGCGTTTCTGTACAACTGCAGCTCGAGATGATTTAGGGGGGTGAACAAATTAGTTGCAGCATCTTTGTTCCTCTAATTTATCAATCTGTAATTACTGTCGTTGTCATAATAATTTGTATGAGTTGTAATTTGTCCAATTAAGAAAGAGGCAGATGCTAAAACCCAAATCACATAATTACAAGTAAGAGCATGACTGATGTTGTGTGTGCTCCAGTCAGACATGGTCCTTAGAGTGGACAGCTTCTCTTCATCTCCGTGGAGGCAGAATTCCATATCCTTCTAATATTTTTCCCCATAACCAAACACTAATCAACATGCAACAAAACTCCCAACTACAGAAACTACTTCATTGTGTCAATGTTAACAGTGCTGAGTCTTAGTATACAACTGATTTTCTTGAACAGTTAAGAAAAGTTAAATTCAACAGAAAATAATATTAAATAAAAAATTAGCTCTATACTGACCCGTGAATTCCCACTAACCTTTTACAGTTTTCCCAGAGAAATTTTCCTGACTTGGCTGTGCAACTTACAGTTTTTGCATCCCCTTTGAGGCTCTGGCTCTCAGGAATGGCTGCTGACACAGGAACTACTACACCCAGGTGCAGGTTTTTGGTGGGAACACAGTAAGAGGCTTACAAGTCTACTCCTTAGCATTTTTCTTCCAAACCAACACTGCTGCCATCCACTCACATCTCTTAGTTGATTAAAATTCCTTATTTTGCATCTGCTGATATGGGTTTATTAAGCACAAACAAATGAATGAATGCTTGAGCTCTCCTTGACCTTACACCACTGCTGACATCAAGAGGACAAAATCTTGGCCATCTTTTCACCTTCACCCCTGTTATGAAAAGCACCAAAGCTCAGGGACTGCTTTACCTCTCAATCTCACCCTGATCATTCAGCACACAGGAAAATTTTGTGGTCACACACTCTTGTTTACTGCTTAAAGTTCTCTAAAAATATTAGAGATGTTCCTTTCCTTTCTCCACCCACAATCAAGAGGGAGTCACTGATTTACCTCATTCATCCCATATTTCCACAGTGAAATGACTCATTTATGAGCATAATTTTTCTCCAAATCAGACCATGCAGAAGAGGAATGCTGTTCTCCCAGTGCTGCTTTAGAAACAGAGATTGAAACAGGACTGAAGGACTTGCCTGTGGTCACTACAGTATGTTGTGGTTTCCATCATTCTTGGCTGGTCATCCTAAATATCTTCTTTAAAATGTCACTTCCACAGCTCCCCCCAGTTAAGTTTATAAATAGCTCCATTCTACAAAACTGAAATGGAGATTTTTTGGAAATTCAGCAGCTCAGAGGCATTTGTAACTCAATGAGTTGTGAATTGCTTTGTTTTGTGGGGTTTTTTTTAATCCATTTTAAGTATAGCATAATTCCATTCCTTAATACTCCCTTTTCACAGTGTAGGGCAAAGGGTCATCACAGATTTTGGCTTGCAATATTTTCACCACGTGTCTATTTTATTCCATAAGTAAAGTAATTAAAGAGCCTTCCAAGAAGACACCACTGACTTTATTTACTTTCTTATTTATTCCGCAGCAGCCAGACACATGCCTGTTTGCACTGTTCCTGAGAGCTGTTACTGCTAAAAGGTAATCTAATTGAGCCAGAGCCTTCAACACATCAAGCAGATGGCTATAAATAATGCAAAGATGCTGAACTTAGTGGAGCCATCACAGAAAACATTCACACCAGTCAGTCCAACTTGTTAGAACATCTTTAGTCCAAGTCACGCCATACACATCTTTACAGTTAACTCAGGAAATTCAAGGTTCATTCATCAATGTACCAAATTCTTCTTTGTCCACCTGTGAAGCAAATCTGTGTGTGCACTTGTAAAGCCCCTTAAAGTTCTGTTTCTGCTTAACAGTGCTTTCAGAAACTTGTGCTGAATACATAAACTGGTAAGTACTGGACAATCAGAAAAAAACCCCACAAAACAGAAACCAGCTGAACCTGTGCATTTATTACACTACAGATTTTCATATGACTGTTCAAAAGATGAGAAATTTGTAATTTTTTTTTTTTTTTAAGAATAGTGATCACAGAAGACTATGATATGGGAAAGGGTTTGTTTGCTTCAGTGCTAACTTCCCAACCTGCTGTCTCTGTCATAACTCAGTGGGGATTCTTGTGCCAAAACTCTGCTTTTAAGGAGGAAAATAAAATTTTGAAGAAAAAGGATAAAAATTGGGACTTTTATTTTTCTGCTTTAGCATGAAAGGCATGCAGGTTTATACTCCCATTTCCTTAACCACTTCCTTCTCCTATTCCTCCGTGTGTCTCTCTGTAGTACACTTTTAAGAGTGGCAAACAGTCCTAGAAAATTTAGCTAGAATGTCAGAGTTACTTCTGCAATTTATCTTTAAATAGATTTCAATAGCAATCTTTTCGTGTGAATAAAAGCGTGCTTAGCTATTTTTCAGACAAAGAGCCCAAAGAATCAAAAATCTGTCTCAACTTGCAAAAGACTTGATGAACACATAAACATAGTTCGTCTCTAAAAAAGAAACACTTTAAGAGCCACTTAAAACCATTTCACCACTTTCTGAAATGCATGTTTCCATAATCTGCTGCTCGTATAGAAAGTTTATCCGTAAAAGAAAGTGGAAACTCATGTCATAATCATCAAGTTTTTCAGGTTTCCACCAGCTATAGAACAAAAATAGCCTTAAGTAGTCAACTACCACTTATCCCTGGTTTCTGGCTTATATTTTAAAGAAGTTTGGGATTCATACTTTCAGTAAACTCAAGCACTAATCATTTCAAAGGAAAACTACAAATGCATTAAAGCAGGCTCCATCCCTAACCTCTACCCTCCAGCAGAAGCAAACAGTCAGAAGCATTCCCCTGGGAGAAGGATATTAGGTTACCTCTCGTTTCAAGCAAGCCTGGAAAAGAACATGAGATTTAAGAGAGCTGGGAAAGCATTGACAGGAAAGATTAGCAGGAATGACAACACTGGGAAACATAACACAGGAGATAGAGACAGTGGATGCAAGTCAGTCTTTCTTTTACAAAAAAGTAAGAAAAGCTTCTTATCAGCTTCCAATTTTAGGACTTGGGATAAATAGCAAAAATTCTATTTTCTTTTTAAACTCACTATAAAGCAAAGTGACACTCTAAGCAAGGTAAATTAACAAATTTGGCTACTGTTAATGAATAAGTATTTACATTTATTTATACATAAACGTATAATATATCTATTGTACTTTAAAGGAATGAAAGGCATCGTGGATTAAAAGTAGGAAAATAAAATCTGATCAAAAAAAAAAAGAGAAAACCTGAACAACAGATGACTGACTCCATAATGCCCATTAGCTTTAGTAGTAGTGAAGATAATCTACATAATAATTAAGCCATGACTGAAATTAAGCCCGTTAATTTTGTAGGAAAGGAGAACAGGCTGCCATAGATGGCTTCCCCAGTAACTGCTTTGTACTTGTTTCCCCTGCCATTAACTATGTTCTGACACTGCTGTAAGTTACATTACAACTAAAAAAAAAAAATCTACTTAAGGGGAAGAATGGCAAGTATGTGGCTTTCAAGGAAAAAGAAAAGCCTTAGAAGAAAACCTTCTAGACTTTATTCCAGAAGAAGAAAGCTGAGGGACAAAATGAACTAATTAACAGATAATTTTAAACCAGAGAACATTTATGCAACAATAATCTACAAAATATTTTTTCAACTATTTCAAACTGGTTTTGTTTATTTGCTTTTGCACATTCTTTATGCAAACTTCAAACACAATTACTGAAATATTTATGTATTTTATTTCTTACAGTGATACATGAGTCGTCTCAAACTTTTTTACTGAGATATAACTGAAGTGCATCACAAGTGGTTTTGTCACAGTTTTCACACATTATCAAGTTCTGGTAGGCATATGAATTCTGCTAATATTTAGCTATGAATTCACAACATAAAATTATTTCAGTATGAATCATACCTCAGCACTCCGTGCAAACATCCCTGATGTTTCACATTTGCAACCTGTACTTATGACTCTTAAGCTGCCAAGCATATGGTTTTAGATCAGATTAGAGACAGATTTAGAGAGATACAGGTTACATCCAGCTATGCTACCTTACACTAGTATTATTTAATGCCACAGATATTTAAGGAAAAAATAAACATCAAGTTTTAGCTAGAAAATAATATGCCTCTGTTGGGGTACCTAGAGAGGCTCACAACCCTCACCACCAACCCCCGTGAGGTTGCTCATGTATCTACAGCTAGCAACACACAAATTACCATTAAGCAATATGTGGGGAAAATAGGAATCTGGAACAGCTCTCCAGGACCTGCACTTGGCCAAGCACAGCATGGCAGCCCCATGAACCACCCCAGGCATTAGGAGGAAGCTGTGCTGGGGACTGACACATTTGCCAGAGGCAGCCCAGAGCCCTGAGCTGCTCTCCCTGCCACTGTAGAGCACAAGCCTTATCCCCCGGGAGTGGCAACCAGGTCCAATCTTTGGGAATTCCCATCCAACAGCAGGCTTTCTAGGTGCATGCCCTCTCTTTAAAATACAGAGAAACATGTACAGTTGGAACACTGAACAAAGGAGACTTCAGGTAAACCTTTGCAAACATCACACCTGCAGACTGACCAGCAACACTATGCAATGTACTTATGTCCTGGGTTTAGAGCCTCAACAACTTTCTAAATACATCAGAGGACACTGCATCTATTAAAATACAAACCCAGTAACACTCATTTTCACTCAGTGAATGGGAAAGTCTCTCCTCTAGGCACCTGAGAGAGCAGCTACAGCTTCTCCCACTTGGGTCACACATCTGCCTGCCAGATGTTCAGCAAGGGATCTGACACTGTGTTTCCTCACACCCTCTGCCTGGAGCAGGTCTCCTCAATACAGCAGTAGTGGTTTTGTTTTAAATTCAGGTAAGTCCTCAGAATGCAGCTCCTGTAGGTGACAAATTGTCCCCGCACAGCAAAGCTTGATTTTAACCCTTAAAGATTTTGCTTGGTTTTCCTGGGGAGCCAAAGCAAACCTGGCAGAACTTCAGCTGTTTCCTCCCCTGTGTAAAAATAGCACCAAAAGCAATCAAAGTTAATGATTATCTATAGTAGCAGAACCAGTTACAGTTTCAGCAGCACAAGCAGAAAGAAAAGGAGGGTGTTTACACTCTATTACATATAAAGACAGTCCTAAGAAAGACCTTTACAAATAATATCTGGGGTTCAAGTAGGCCATAATGTTCTACCTACCAACATTTTAAACTCTTTGGATTTGAAAAGCAATGTACTGTCACACAGTCCTGCTGATCTCAATGGTTACACTCCAACAATACTATGGGCTAAATTTCCTTTCAATGCTACTCCTGTCCCCCACTGCCCAATCAAGGACATCTTTTTACCTGATGTGACAACCCTGAGCAAGAAGCAGAGTAAACTTAAGCAGCCTTTGAACCCCTTACAGGCTAGAAAACCAAGAATACTTTGTTGACATTTCCAACAAATCATCACAAGTAACTTCAACATATACAAAAGCCACAGAAGTACTCTAACCAAAAATTAATCATCATTAAATAAGCAGGCATTACCCAAAGCCCTCATCATGTCCATGAACAGGTGGCAGCGTGTGACACAGTTTGGGTTAGCTATTCACCCTGGTTATTTCTTTATACCCCTTGAGACTTCTCAGCAGCAGTTCAACAGTGTTTAAAAGAGAAGGGACACACAATTTCCAGAACACTACACTTTGCCTCTGTCCTGGAATGAAGAACTGCATGGAAGTTTAGCAAATGAAAAATACTGAGCTAGCCTCATAGATCCATAATTGAATGCCCCATGATGGCACAAGTTGGGCAAGTCAGCTGTAAATTTTTACACCTTAAGCTTTCAAGTGGCAGAATGGAGACTTGGGAGATATTTGTGGTTCCAGCTATCCATCAAGGAGTTACAATTTGCATTAGTTAGCACGTCTAACGCCAGGCGAGATTCAGTCCAGCAAGACAGTAAATTGATGCTCTAAAACTTTGAAGAGAGCACCAGAATCAACATTGAATCTTGGAAGTACCAAACACTTTCCTTGCTAAATCCCGAACTTTTAGCACTCCCCCTACCACCAGCCACAATAAACACCTAATGAGCAGCCAGGGCACACAGAGCAGCACTCCCAGTGCACAAAATAAAACATTTCATTAACCTACAACTGGAGATTCATGAAAATCAATGTCATAGTGTCACAGCAAAATATCTTTTTCATAGCTCCTTTCCCTACACTCCTGTATCCTCAGATACCACAGTCAATTATTCCAAGTGTTTTTTCATTTCCCACTGCCCAGCCTTTCAGGAGAAGCACGCTGTACTCCACAGCACTCTCTTCTCCCAGGAGTTTTTCTTTGTTATGGATCTCCTTACACTGCCAGTCAGAAAGTATTACTTTGTTCTAATGATATTAATGTCCAGGGCAACCATATTTCAATATTGATTTTCCCAACAACCCTAAATAACATTGTCCTATTAATAACACACTCATAAGGCTAAATGCATCTTCTTTAGGCTAACAGTTCCAATGATTGCTACTATCTATGGATCCATAGTCCAATTACACTTTATTTAACCCACAATGTTAATGTATAGGCAGTTGTGTCTAGAGAAAGAAAAAAAGTAATCTTTTATTATTAATCTAATTATTAAACAAACAAACAAAAAAACCACCCAAACTAGTTCTGCTTTCTTGTGTGCAGTTTTTGTTTTATAGGTACAAATCAGAGAATCATTAGGTTTGGAAGGGACCTCTGGAGATCATCTAGTCAAACTGCCCTGCCAAGGCACTTGCAGGGGGGTTGCTATAATCACTGACACACATACAATCCAAGGAGCATAAGCACATCAACATATGAAAGTCTGAAATTGAGTTATTCTGCAATAGAAAATTAGAATTAGAAAATAACATGAACCCATCACTGTTGGCTTTTGGCACCCTGATGTCACTAGCTGATGACTTGCAATGGATTTCAAAATCTAAGTCAAATAAATCATTTCCTAATTACCCCAGGTATGAACAGGTGCCACCTCCCCAGACTGATCACATTTTGCACAAGCACAGATGATGATGTTCACCAAGAGCACCCCCTTATCTGCTTTGAGATTTTCACAGTCAATCTCATCCAAAAATTCTATGGACCACCTGTGCCCCACTGCAGAAGATGCTTAATGCCCTGTTCTCTTACGTTTAACTGTTCTACTAATCAGGCACTTAAGAGTTATGTTCAGGCTGATTGCAGGTCATTAACTAACATGAATTGCGTTCAAGCCAACAGGAGATGAGTTATTGAACTCCAGTATGATCAGTACCGCAGCTAGAACACATCTGTCCTTCTGTAAGGACATGCCATTCTTCTGACCCTTTACACTATAAAATCTCCTAGATACTGTCACCTCTCAGATAGCTATCTTTATGTATAGTAGTACATAAAAGAGCCAAAAGCAGCACCATAAATCATCCAGAGTTTTATTAAATCATGCAATTTTACAAATGACCTCCTTTTAAATCTCTGAAACATGTTCCTCAATGATTTTTTTTCCTTTCACTCTGAAGTAGAGTCAATTATTACATCAAAGAGACAGCTAATGTGAAAATTAATACAGAAAAAGTAATTTGAACAGAAAACTGGCAAAAAAAAAGTTGTAGGTGGTAATGAATTACATTCCATTTGTTTCCTATGAAATGAGATGAGGAGACCTCGAATTAAAGAAAAAAGTATATACATTGAGCGGTTTATGGGAGTAGTAATCAACCTTTTGGTCTAATGCTCTGCTGAAAATCAGGAGTGTTAGAAGCTCACTCAAACATGAGCAGCACTAAAAGAAAAACGTTTTCTACACGAGGCTATAATCACTCATTTTATTCTGCTGGAATCAGCAGCACAGTTTCCATGAGCTTGCTGGAGCCCAGCTCACGGCACAACACCCAGGCTGCTGGATAAGGAGCTCCAGAAAGCAGGAAGAATCAAGTGCACCTACACCGTTCATCTGGTTGTGGATCTGCACCATAACAGTTTTAAAAACTGATTTTTTGGTGATTTGTATTTTTGAATGACAGCATAGCAGTAGACTGATACCTGCAATTGTTCAAAAATAAGAAGACTGCACAGCTTCATAAATGTTAAAAAGTAAATTTATGGAAAACAAAATCTTGTATAGCGTGTCCAGTCTTTTATAGAAACCACGGTGGGGGTCAGCAGAGCATAGTGCCTGTCATTCCCACTGCAATTACCATCACTGCCAGAGTCCCATCAGCTTAAACACTTCAGGCTCTCAGTGAGAATCTTTTCTTTTGACACACAACCTATGTCATTTATTGACCAATACTGATCAAGCCAGAAATTTTAACAAAAACCTTGGGAAACTGGTATTACAGGCTCTGAAGTAAAAGAAAGGAAGACGGCAAGGAAAACTACACACTCTGTAACTGCATCCCACATTCTGAAAAGTGTAAGATGCTTAAGTTTCAAATTCACATCAATAATAAATTAAATAGAACCAGAGATAACCTTTATATATTGTGATGCACATGATAGTGGCCAACTGCTGTGAAGAGACTCTGTGCATTTTTTATGTATATAGAAATGTGTTAGTAGTATATTTATCAACAGGCATATATTATGTATTTATGTGAGATAAATATACATATGCATGTGATATGCTTTATTTGAAAGTCTTGAGGTCCTCATTTCTTTTTTAAATTGTTCTTTGGTCATTAAGACATACAAAAGAATTTACCTCTCCACAGCCCTTAAAATCGCAGAAGTTCTGAAAAAGTTAAGTCCTGGAATAGAAAATGAATAGCAGTATTTCATTACATTAGACAGAAAGCCAATCATAAACAGTAACTGAGTCTGATGGATCAATTGCACAACATTTTGGTTCAGGCTGGTCATTAATCAGAAGAACACAACTATTGTCATATTCATAGGATTCTAATAGACACAAAATAAAAAATGGGGTGTGCAAGGATCTTGATTAATTACCATTTTCACTGACAGTTGCTCCAATATAAATTTTATTTGATGCCTTTCAACATAGCCCTTCATGGGCATGATAGCTCTTTCATTCCAGTGTTTTTGATGCAATTCTTTAGTAAAATGAGTTTAATTTAAATGGTTCTCCTCCAAAGAACTGCAGAGCAGCAGAGCGAAGCACAGGCACTTCAATACCATCAACACAACAGAATTAAAACTTCCTTGATGGTGTAAACAGACTTAACCAGACACTGTCAAAGTGAACTGGTTTTTTTTGGAAGAAACATTACACTACGAGGCCGAAGCTTATGGTCACTGCTTGAGGAACATTCAGTTCTACTCTTTGAGCCTTCTCAGAATTTGTTGGATTTACATGTTTTTTTCTTACAAATATTTTCCTTTGCAGACAAATTTATTTCTGTAAGCTTCATGAAACCGTAATGTTGGCAAAAACCTCTATGATGGGTAACACAATAACTAGGAAAGGCCAAGTAGAATACTGTTTGTCTGAAATATTCTATTCAAATCAAAGACTAAGATGGGGTTTTTGGTGTGTTTGTTTTGGGGCTTTGGTTGAGGGGGACTTTTATTATTATTAAAGTCTAAAATTGAGACACTCGGGAACAAGTAAAGTCAATCTTTTTCCTATGGTTTCACAATGAATATTCAGCAGTGTTCTTATGGAAACAAGTCATATCAGAGAATACTTGTTTACCTTGAGGATATTTAGAGAGATTTCTATCACACTGATGGCTTTTATACAAATTACTTTGATATAGGTCAGTTCTCTGAATTCCCTTTGACACAGGGCAATTTAAAATGTTTTAACTCGTTCTGCAGAAAGTCCTTCATCATTCAATAGCAGAGCACATTTTGGACATACCAATACATTTGCAGCACTCAACCGGATAAGATCCAAACTCTGAGAAGATGGTGTGCGCTCCACATTACCAGAAATCTTATTTTTTATTCTTCACTTGCTTTATTTCAACCACTTGGCTTCACCATGTACTGCCAACTACTTGATAGTAATGAGCTTTAAGTAATGGTTCAAACCATGTTCCATAACCATTTTGCTGGGTCTGTTTCTAGAACATGACACAACCCACTCTTCCTGTTAGAACTTCAGCTGACAGGAAAGCAACTGCTGTGGGAAGGGTTGTCATGGTGATGGTCATGGTTTTGATACCAAAAAGCAGCATAAGTCTCACAAACACAATCATTGTTCAATTTAAAAAGAAGCACTATTAAAAACAGCACTAACAGAGAAACAGACAGTCCAAGCAGCACAGCCACGGTCCCCCCCAGGTTAAACAAGACTTCACTGAAGCAAGACCAGGACTGGATTGCCATACATTAAGTAAAGCAGAGCTAGAGCTTCTTGTATGGATGTCCACTGGGTACAGAACAGATCCTGCCTATAGATAGATATCCATGATTTAGCAAATTAGAGAGGATTTTAGTAAGCCAAGAGAAAACCTTTCCAATATTACAACTTTTAACAAGAACTTTCACAGTAGTTTCCTCAGACAGCAGCTACTTAGCCCAATTTCTCGAGCCTGCTACATATCAGAAATTCTATTTTTAATATCCAATTACATATGACATGACAAAGAAGCACATAAAACTGTATGGACCTGGGTATTACACAACCCTTCACAAACTCCACTCAAGGTGTACTGGACATTAGGCAAGTCAATAGTTTCACTGACAGCCACAAGGATTATTGTGCTCCAAATTAAGCACTGCTTAAAAACTTCTCTCATTGAAGCTAAATATAAGTTAATATCATGACCAATAATCATCCACAGCCTCCTGCTTCCCTCCTGATATGAGACTTTTTTTCAATAAATTAAATTGCTGCAATTTCATAGAAATTTCAAATGCTGAAAATGGGATTAATGTCACTGGGGAGAAAATTCACAAAGAAAGTATTTTGCACAGACCTATGAATAAGTAAATGTTTAGTATAACACCACTTTAGAAGCCTGTTCCTCTAACAAAGTGTACCACTGCACAAACAAATAACTTCATAGCTGGCTGGTTTGGAAGAGTCCTTAAAGCTCATCTAGCTCCAACACCCTGCCATGGGCAGGGGACACCTTCCACTAGAGCAGGGGGTTCCACGAGGAGCAGGGCTTGGGAACGTGAGGCTGCTCCTCTCTGTCTGTTGAGGGCCTTATCCATTCGGTCTTCCTGGTTGGGTGGCCTGGAGCAGACCCCCACTATAACATCCCCTGTCCCTGCCCTCCCTTTAATCCTGACCCATAAGTTCTCTGGTTCTTCCTCATCCATCCCCAAGCACAGCTCAAAGCCCTCCGGCTGATCACTGGTAACCAACACTTCCTTGGACTTCCCTTGCCTGTCCTCCCCAAAGAACCCATATCCTCCAATTCCAAAACCTAGTCACAGGAGTCATCCCACCACATCTCTGTGATGCCCATAAGACCACAGACCTGCAGGTGTGTGCACATCTCCAACTCCTCTTGTTTATCCCCACTGCTACATGTGTTCACATGGAGACTTTTTAGTTGGTCTCCCAATGAATCTGACTGACTTGGTGAATAAAACATCCTTTTTTGAGCAGATCCACAAATCTTTTACTGTAGTAGATAATAGGGGCAGACACAGCTCAGAAGTCTGTATGAAGTTGACAGCTTTTGGTATCAGTCACTTGTTAATGCACTCTCCATTTTATCCAACTTTTTCTTTTTTTTAATGTAAAAAAGTACAGGAGAATGTCACCTTATTCCTCAGTAAACAGGTCATTGTTTCTAACTGATTTGCAAAAGTAATTCTGAATGCAACCAAAAGCATCAACAATATTTCACTTACGCAAGGAGTTGAACTGCCTGATACAAGATAAGCTTTATGAACCAACCAACACAGATAACAGCAATGTTATTTTGGTCAGTGGCATACAGAAACTGTCAAGTGAATTAATCAGCCCAATGTATATATTGTAAGTGAGAACCACACTGCATTTTTGTTTTCACACAGCTGCATTTGTATTCATTCACTTATTTCTTGAAGCAAGTTGCAGGCTGAAATTCCAGGTCAGGAAGAGGCCAAGACACTTCGATTGACCTATGGGAGGACCATGAAACCTGTCTCTGGGGGCTCTGACCTGAGACCACAGTCAGGCTTTATGCCAGCTGTGCAAGTACTGTGCATAAGCTGAAAAAATCACTTGCATAGCTCAGGTTAAGTCGATCAGTATACAGTAAACATTCAGACTACAGGGAACATGTGATATAGGCAGAAATGTAGAATTTGATGACAGAAATCTCCTTCCTCGTGATTCAATCATGCTGCTAGTAAGTACACAGACAAGTACTAATCTCAGGACCTAATGACCAAGCCCTGATTATCCAAACTCAGCTGTTTTCTATTTTCAAACACTGAACAATTCCATTTGTTCCATTCAGCAGGACAAACACACTTCTCCAGTCAAAGCTGAAGAGGGACACTTCCATCCCATGAGGATCCTTCAGAGGTCCCTTCTCAGCAGAGGAAACCTGCCTGCTCAGCCCTGCTCCACATTTTCTCAGGAGAGACAAATACAGAACTGTATTATTGGTAACCATTTCAGTGACAGACATGTAAGCACAGTATATTCAGGGACAAAAAAGCAGCTGAAAAAACACTGATCTGTTACAGGAAGGGCAAAATGATTTGTTCCTGTAACAGAACCAGGTTCCATCCTACTTCCCAGCACCTTCAAAAATGCAGAGCACATTTTTTTCCTCCCTGTAAGAATGATCGATGTATAATGTGGCAAGAACTGTTTTCTACTGTTCTAACTGCATTTTCTTTCTTACCTCACACAACAATTTGTCTGGAAGAGATGGATAAATATTTGACATGGCATCATTCCCAATGCTCCCCACAGTATAAAACTTTTTAAAAGATTAAATGTTTTGTTTTCCTGTGTAATAATTAATGACATAGGGGTTTTTTTTCTTGCTTCTGTATTCAGTGTAATTACAAAACAAATTACGTAATTTCACACAGATAAAAATCCTCTGACGTTATTTTGCCGGTTCTGCCAGCTAGGATTTGAATAAGAACAGGATCACAGCTAATGAAGTCAGCACTAAAACCCTCATATAATCTTTCTGAGTACCCAAGAACTTCCATATGGAGTAAAAATAAATCATTTTTATGATTGCTTTCTGACACAGTTAGGAAGACCATAAAAGCCGACACAGACTAAAAAAAAAACATGAGAATTATGAAAATATGTCATATGTATGATGTGACACTAGGACAGGAAGAAGCCAGTAAGGGATGAAAGCAGTGTAAAAACATACCTTTGGTTTATCAGTAACAAAGTTTGTACAGTGTACTTAAAGCTAGCTAGAAAAATAAATTGTACTGAAATAAAGATTTAAAATCTGCTGTGCTTGCAATCTGTCACAGGCTAAACTTTGAACCAAAGATTTATAGTGTTTTTTCTTTGTCAGTCCATTAGTGATGTACCAAAGAATAAAAATGTCTAACTGAAAAAAAAAGCATTTTTTAGGGAAATAATTCTATTGTCACTCAGTATAATGCATTACCATTTCAATCACAGAATGCTTTGGGTTGGAAGGGACTTCAGAGTTCATCTCGGGTCAACCCCCTGCCATGGGCAGGGACACCTTCCACTAGACCAGGTTGCACAAAACCCCCTCCAACCACTTTCAACCTGTAGAAGGAAATGAGCATATTCAGTTTAACATCGCATTTCATCTTGCAATGGAGTCATTAAAGAGACACAGGAAACACACCCCACACATGTCCACACTAGATATGTACCTGTTCAGGTACCTGTGCCCACGGCACACCCCCTGGGTGACACCTGTTACCAACACACAGAGTTGACAAAACACTGCTCCTCCAAGTGCTTGGCAACTGCTTTAACATCAACTACTTCACTAATCTTACCATGAGATTCACAAATAAATACAAATATTTTTACAATTTGTAACTGGCCATAATCTGTTCCACTCTCAATGGTTTGTGTGAGAACTTGGCTCCAATACTAACAAATATCTCATTTTAAAGACTGAACTCTGTATCGTAAGGACAACAAGGGGTAGTATTACATGTGCTATCTCTAAACTTTTGACAAGTCATTTCACTTTTTTCTTTTTTGCACTGATTCTGTTCTTCCTCATTTGAAAGCATACATGTGCAATGAAGTTCTTTTTGATCAGTAAAATCTGGTAAAAATATATTCCCTTCCACCTCCAAATTCCCTTGCATTTAGAAAGGAGACAACTTAGAACTCATCTGGCTACATACCTTCCCAAGACCTCCAAGAAGCAGACTGTGGTTTTGAACCATGGATCTAGAAGCAAGAGAAAAATTTGGACTGCCAAGTACATCACTAACCCAGGTGTTGACAATGAAATTATTCTATCATCTCACAGGCCTAACTTTATAAATGAGATTTTTTTTTATTACAGCAAAAGAAGTCTCTTTTCATATGGAAGAAGAAAGCTGCATAACTGAGTGGCAAAAACCCCCTCAGTGATCTGGAAGGCAGACAAGTGCTTTAATTCTCAATATTTGGATTAAGAACAATGACCCAATTCACCAGGGCAGAGACTGTGCCCCAGCGTGTGCTGTGAGGGGAAGCACCGCCCCGGCAGGAGCTCCAGCAATCACAGCAGCCAGGGCAGACCCTGAGAGACACTTCCAGGCTGCACACTGAGCAGCAGCACACCTGGTTGATGAGGAATCTGGCTCTCATCTATAGCTCTGGAGCACAAGGAAAAGCTTGGACCTTGTGACCATAGTGAGGATGACACACCCAGGAGACAGTGAAAGAGCATTCTGTCACCCTGCAAGCTGTTTAACTTAGTTAATTGTAGAAAAATATGGTATCCTGAGTTGGAAGGGGCCCACAAGGATCATCAGTCCAACTCTTGACCCTGCACAGGACACTTCAAGACTCATATCACGTGCCTGAGAGCGTTGTCCAAAGGCTCCTTAAATGTCAGCCTTGGTGCTGTGACCACTGCCCTGGGGAGCCTGTTCAGTGTCCAACCACCCTCTGGTCCAACCCTTCCCTAATAGCCAGCCTAAACCTCCCCTGACACAGCTCCAGCTATCCCCTCAGGTCCTGTCATGATCACCAGAGATCAGTTCCTGCCCCTCCTCCTCCCCTCACCAGGAAGTTGTAGACTGTGATAAGGTTTCCCCTCAGTCTCCTCCAGGCTCAACAAGCCAAGTGACCTCAGCCACTCATGGTACAGCTTCTCCTCCAGACCCTTCACCACCTTTGTAGCCTCCTTTGGACGCTCTTTAACAGTTTTATATCTTCCTTATTTTGTGGCACTAAAACTGCACACAGGACTCGAGGTGAACTTGAGTTTCCAGAACAGACCACACAACACTCAGTTCTTCTGCTGGAGAACCTGAGGGAGAAAAGCTGTGGGTTTCCCCAGTCCTAACTTCCCTTTCCTCCATCTGCACCCAAACATACATGAGTCCTGTCACCTCTGGATAAGGGCCTGGCTCAGTGGGGAATGGAGCATCACAATTCCCAGAGCCAGACTGTAGATTGCCAAGGTGCAAGGGATGAAGACTGAGGCTGTCTCCCTCCACCTCAAAATGTATTAGAAAGAGCTATAAAATTAGCAGTTAATATTAGATTTTCATGTTGCTTTTACATACTATCATTGCTTTTGTTAGTCATCTGAAGACTACATCAGGAATTTTTTTCATGAAATGGTTTTAGGCTTTTACCCTGGAATTAACTGTCTCTATAAAAAAGGAAGTATTAAAAAAACATTTAACAGCTGGATACAACATCTGCCTTTCCCAGGTCATTAGTACTTAAAAACAGTTAATTTATGAGACTACAAGGTTACAGAGAGACTGACAATTAAAAGAATCACACTTCTTTCTAGTTTAAACCTTGTCTGTTGAGCATTCCAGTTAAAAAAATTATCTTTTTTTTAAATTATTTAAATGTAACTTATGCCAAGGGGAAAGAGCCATCAACTCTGCAATATTCCAGTATCTTTGTCACAACAACAGGTCATTCTTCTTTGGACGCCAATTCACAGTCATCTGATTTTCTACAGTACTTTCATATCTCAAATTCATGCTTGCAAAGTTTAAAATATGAACTTGGATGGTTAAAAAAAAAATAAATAAGAGAAGCAAAAAAAATTGCTTCTCATTTAATATACACATGAGCTCCTTTAAATACCAGAACTTGAAACAATCTCTGGATTTCTCTGGGATATGGTACATAACTTCTGAGTATGTGAGGCAGGCAGCACTTAGTAGTTCCCTGCACTGGTTTCCTTGCTTTGATCACCATGCCCTGATCATATAGTGACACCCAGCCTTCACTACCAAAAATCACAAACCACCTGGCAACTCGACGATGGGTTTAGAAGTACAAACTAATTTTAATTCATTAACAGACTATTGATAGCCAGCATCTATTTTCAGGTGAGAATTATAATCAAAATCCATGAGTCTGTATAAAAAGGTAATATGAATCTTGCTTTCAAAAATAAAAACAAATGTAATTCTATAAAGATTAAGAAATGGAGCCTGAAAAGCACAATTTAAGAATATAGCAAGAAAAAAAAATATTTTGAAACAGTCCAATTATACACTGAATAGGGAAGCACTGGTTCCAATTCACAATGAAGCTCTTTTTAAACATCTCTGTTGTCAAGATCAGATTATTATACTGCTATTGAAATTCAATCCCTGCCAAAAGTAAGAAATCCAGGTCTTTTCATTTCATATCTTCACATCTAAGTTTAAAAGCTTTTTTTTTTCCTTTTCCCTAATCCCAGTTTTATTTACACTGTTGTAGGCTTGTACCTTGTACAGGTATTTTCACTATCAGGGCTTTTTAAGAAAATATTCTTTCAAGAATGATATTGGCATGCATGAAAAAACTCAAAGTTTACAAAATCTGGCATCAAAAGTTACTTCTGCAGAAAGCAAAAGAGGTGAAAAACTCCTTTGCACACCCCCACTCATCCAAATAGATAGCTTTAAAGTCAGTGAAAGAAGAAAGGCACTAAGCATGTAAAGGATAATTGACTACAAATTGATGTTTAGAGGGATGCAGAGGACACAGGGATGCACACACAGCCCTCTTTGTTCAGTCTCCATCTCCAGGATTCATGTCCCAAGCTAAATGGTCGTAGGTGGAGGGAGTTTCCTCCCGTTCAGATTTCAGTGCAGAACTAGGACCTGCATCTGTTCTGAATTATGGCTCTAACTTACACTTGATTTACCATTACCCAGAGCTGTCTTGGGCATTAACACTTTTATTACACCAGTCCTGCTGGAGCAGCACAGCCCTCTGGTAGCACGTGGATGTACTTGTAGCAACTCTCATGTCACCATAGCACTGTTCATGTCAGAAGCCATACTAATAAATAAATCCATTCTGCAACAGAAACATAACCTGCCCCCAAACACAGGGCATCCAGATTACACACCTGGGCTGCAACTAAACTCATCCATAACTTCAGCAAAGAAGTTTTGCTTCCGTTCCTGTAACCTCTGTCAGTCTTTGAAGAATCAGGCTTAGCTTCAGTGTCAGTCCTTCTCCTGAAACAGCTGCAACTCATCATATGATAATCCCATCTTCAATTCCTAAATCTGTCCTTTTCAGTGTACATTTCCTTGTGTTAAGCCAGTTATTTGCCTGTGGCTCCCTATTCTTTCAGACTTTCCCAAGACCTGCTCTCTTAATATTCAGTAAGTGCTTTTTCCACACATAACATAAATTGTTCCCATCACTCTTTACATTTTAAAGACACAAACACACACATGTGGCCTAAGATGCATGTTCTAACCCACATACTACACTGAAAGTCTGCCAAGTTCCACTTTTCAGTCTCTGAAGCGTAGGGGGAAAAAGTGTTAAATCAGATGTAAAAAAAATTGTATATTCTCCTATGGTGAGAAGTTTCATGCCAAAATGTAACACAGGATGCACAAACTTTCACAGTTATGTTAAGAAAGTTGTGAAAATAACTTTTTTCCCCGATGAAGATAGGGAAATACTGCCTTGAAATCCTCATAGCTGCCTTGTGTGAACCACCAACAACAGTATCATACAAAGTAATACAATCTCCTATATTGCTATATATCGTATCAACATAAGCTACATAGTTATGTAAGAATGAACGTAGCAAAATCAGAGACTGAGATTTACAAGGGAACTGAATAACTCAATTTCCATTTGAAATCCAACTTTTTCATTTCACCTCTGTATTCCTGCTCTTCTGCTAACACGCAGCATGCTCTAATTTCAAATTCTTGCAATGTCCAAGTAGAACGGAACAGACATGATGCAATGAGTAAGAAATACTGATTTAAGTCATGTACAACTCAAACATATCAAATAAAGTTTTTAAATTTTTCAAATCCTTATTTCTGTTTTTTATTACTTACATCTTACGGGGAAATTGTTTTAAAACCAAATCCACATTTCAGAAGTTAAGTATATTGATTTTAGTAAAATAGTAAACTCTCTACTATATATAACTGGTGTGCTTGCCGGAGTGTGCACGAGGGCATATCTAGATGCAGAAAATGCCTGTAAATCCAAACTTGAAAAACACTTCCCTAAAAATCACAAAAAAACTGATATTCCACTATTCCGTGAAGTAGATGCTATTCACGTTTCAGCTTTGGGAAGTGAACAGAAATGAAAAATTCTCCAACAGTGGCACGGAGACCTTGCTGAACTAACCCATACATCCAGAGGCCAAGGTATTGCAACTGCATCACTGCAGAATCTCTAATGCTGTACCATCTGCTACAGGCAGAAACTCAACCATAACAGCACTCAGCACCTTGATACAGCAGAGTTACCAAGGAAGGGAACCTCAACCTGCAATTTCTTCCATATATTTAAGAAGGAGTTCAATAATTGACCTCCAATTCTGCTTATCATCAGCCTATAAATGGCTACATTTACAGTTATATCTGTAACTCGGCTCTACCAGTATTTCTCCTCCATAAAAATGAAAATCCAACTCTAAAAGCTGCTGTAATTTCAAACTTATCTAGTGTGATGTAGGTAGTGCATGGAGCAAGAGAGTCAGGAGATTTAAGGGATACACAAATCACACCTCAGATCTCCACACAGCACCTCCTTCCAGTTACTTGCATGTTGTCGTTGCTTGTGCATCAAAAACCAATACTTTTTTGTCTATTTTCATTTCAGAGAACTCAGTTGTCTTCCACAATATACTTTGACCATCGCTCAAAAAACATCCACGGCCAGTAGAATCCCATCTCGTCTGTCTAAGGAAATACTGTGCCCTGAAGACTCCACTGAAACCATCCCAACTCCACCTGTCAGGTGGCTGAAGGGGCTGTCTCGGGCAGCCTGCAGCTGGGGAGGATTACAGCCCACAAACGCTGCCAGCATCAGCCAGACAGCAAGTAGCAGACAGTTCATTTTACAAAAACTTAATGGAGTGTATGGCCCTGGGTGCTTAATACGAGCACTGTCAAGGCATGTAAGCAAAAAGTCTCAGCTGTCACTGCTGACAAGCTGAGTAGAATTATTTGTCACACTAGAATAGATAGGAGGCCAGTAGAGTGGTGTATGGTGAGATTCCCATACATCTCCATGCTCGGTCCCAGACAGCAGGCATGTGATTCCCTCCAATGCACTGGCAGTATAATGTAATCCTTCTACAAGGCAGTATGGTTAAAGTATTATTCTTATATATTAACTACATTATCCTTCTTTTAATTAAGTAGCCTCAGATTTCCTCTTCATATTAAAAAAAAACAAAACAAAAACAAACAAACCAAAAACTGAATGCAAGCTGCTGAAAAGTCTCCAGGTCATTAGCCAGCATAATTCATGTCATCAATATGTCAAATTAACCAGCTAAAGAACTAACCTGATGCATGTGTTCTACAATATAAAAGCTTTCATCTGGATACTTCTCCTAATCCTATCAAGAAGACAATCATTTATTATCTTTCAGCAGTGTACTCATTACAAAGACTTCCAAAAAGCTAATTCTTCCCCCGCTGGTGTTTACACACAAAGGTCTCATTATCCAGAGCTATGGGAGTACACAGTCTTCTTCTTAAGGATATATATCATCCTCCTACACAAAGAGACACGACCTTAAAATTCTCTTGTAACTCATGATTGAAGAGAAGTGGATGTTTTTAATTTATCAGCATTTACTCTGCAAAACCACATTGATCTTAACACTGAACAACTGTAACCACAAAGATGCACAGTCTCCTACAGAACTCATGAAGCTCAAATAAATTTTTTTAAAATAATCAGTCAAGGACTACAAAATGAACAGAAGCCCGGCAGTTTTATCTGATGCACAGGTGTTGATCTAGTCCTAATATCTATTATACAACATAAAATAAATTTATTTTTTTTTTGTAACTCTACTCCTGTATTGCACTACCATAGACTTCATAACATCATTTGCTGTTCTATCAGCCTGCTGCAGCTCATCAAATCTAATATATGAGTTATTTTGAACAAATATCTTTTTATGGAATGATTCTTGGCAATAAAGCACAGTAGAGATCAGGTTTTCAATAAAGGCCTCCTGATGTTAACATAATGCAATAACAGCACTACTAATTCACATCCAACATCACTGCCCAATGAATTCACATCCAGACATCTGGGGTTTTTCAATGGCCTGCCAGACAAATGTAGGTGGGTCTATATTCTCTGTGCTCCTGTTCACAGCCTTTGCCTGCCTGGCATACTTATAAAATAAGCTCCATGGATGATGGAATTTCTCTTCTGTTTATATAACACCTTGTAAAAATAGGGGCCTACACTGGACTAAGCCAAATACTCTAATTTTCCCAATACCTACAAATATTTAAGCCTTTATTATGAAATCATATACTGTTTTTCAGAATGTGTGTAAGTAAGCTATAAATCTATAATTATTCAGGATCATTGCACTCGATTGTCTGATATGGAAGACAATGAAGTACCTGGAAACGCCATTAGCTTGCAGTATTTCTTCTTCCAATTGAAAGAAAGTAGGTTTAGATTAGATATTAGGAAGAAACTCTTTACTGCAAGGGTGGTGAGGCACTGGCACCGGTTGCCCAGAGAAGCTCTGGATGCCCCATCCCTCAAAGTGTTCAAGGCCAGGTGGACAGGGTTTGAAGCAACCTGGGATAGTGGAAGGTGTCCCTGTCCAAGGTAGGTGTGTTGGAATGAGATGATCTTTAAGGTCCCTTCCAAGTCAAACCATTCTGTGATTCTATGATTGCAACGTATTGAGTATATAAGTGAACCCCATCTGAACTTTACTGAAAGTTACTTACCAAGTTTGAGAATACAGTTTTACTTGGTATCACTTAAAACCAAAATGTTGTCTCAAAATCAAATTTCAAATGTATGTAAATATGTTGTCAAAACTAATACAGTGAACGTTATTTATGAGTTCTAATCACCAAAATCAGTAACCACACAAGAAAAATGCCTGCAAGACAGTACTTTGTATCTGGCAAAAGAATTCATCCAGGGCCAACAGTTAAGCTGGTGCACCCACAGGACAACTGCTTAGTGATACAAAGTTCATTATTGTACCTCTAGTTTTAATCCTCACAGATTGTCCGTGATAATCCTCAAAACTGAAGGGGGTGTGGAATGAGTATCACTCACACCATTCTCCCTTGGCAGCCTAAGGCAGTAGCACTATCAAGGCTTTATGCTCATAGTATCACACCATAATTCTTTATGAAGGTTTTGTAAATTTATTTCAGACCAGATATGGTCAAACTGATATATGCATGATTTTCTGCATGTGGCATTAATAAGTAATCAATCTGTCATTCACAAAAGGGTTGATGCCTAGTCTGAAAATATGCATCTATAAGGAATGTATTTTATAGCAACTCACTCAACCCATTCTCAACTTATTAACTGGCAACCATTATTACATGAAGATATGCAAACTGCAGATCTATGCCACTGCAAACCAACCATTTGACAGAAGAGCTCTGTAAAAGAAACATGACAGGCTAAGTCTGAAGTGCAAATCTCCTTCTTTTAGTCAATATAAAACACATCCTTTCCCTTCAGACAGATTTCTTCCTCGAAGTTTTAAGAAAAGAATGAAGTAGGAGCAAGAAATGAAAGTAATAAAACAGACTGAGTCAAGTCATAATGGCTTGTCAGACAAGGATGAGAAGGGAACTGTGTGACAGAAAAGAAGTGGAAAGAGGTAAGGCTACAAATGTTGTACCAATGCCAGTTTTGCTCACTTGCTCCTGCTACCTCCTGCCTTAATATCCTGGGCCCACAGCTGAACTGTCTAAAGGCATGAAACAGTGTCACTTCTTAGGTGCAGTCCTGCAACCTGAGAAACACAATGAGATCACCACTGGATGTGATAAACACACGTCGCCACATTATTTCCTAGTTAATGAAATGGTCCCAGGATCCCCAAGGCAATTCTTTCCCATGCTAGTTTTCAAGGACAAACATACATGTTTCTTGCAACGTTCTTTTTCACAAAAGCACTAGAAGGTACAATTATTGAAACGTTAGCAAGAAAGGGAAAAGCACAAATGAATAAAATTCAGCTAAAAGTGTCATTATCTAGTCTTTGATTTGACATTTATTAAATTTAGGAGTTTATGATTGTTTCAAATAAAATTGAAAAAAAAAAAAAAAAAACTTCAGCACATCACCTCATCTCACAAGGATTTTCCCTGCTTCCAAACAACCAGTGAATATTTCAATATTATTTCCTGCCCACTGTAGGAGAGTAAAAAAGTTTTCACTTTCTCTACAGGAAAGAACACGTTCCAAAGATGAGGCCTAACAAAAAGATTACTACTACACATTACTCATTTACAAATGAACATACTTTACATACAAATTTATATACACCTACAAGAAACAGGTCAAGAAACTCATTGGGGAAAAAAAAAATATATACCTCTCCAAAAAACAAAGATACCAAAAAGAGAGCCTCAGCACTGGAGCTGAGAGCCCTTTCCCGTGGCTGAAATTCATTCATGAACAGACGGCTGGTACGTAGTTTAAATTCCATCCAATTCATCAAGAAATGGCCCCACACACATACATGGACCCTGAATAGAGTTAATTTTGTCTCCTGGTTGTGCCATCAAACATCACAGCTCTGACATCACCAGCCCCTTCCTCACTGAAGGGCTGACAGGGGTGCATTGGGCTTCAGCAGACAAGTTGATGGTTGAGCCACCATCCCAGAAGATATTTAAAAGTCATGTAGATGTGGCACCTGGGGACATCTTTTAGTGGTGGCTTCAGCAGCACTGGGTTAATAATTGGACTTGCTGACCTTAGAGGTCTTTTCCGACCTAAATGATTCTGTGATTCGTGACCAAGAAAGAGCTGTACTGATGATGTAAAGCTTAGTGCTGTGGGAACGCTGTACTAAGTTGTGGCACCACAAAATTACCATTCTGAATTTGCAGAATCAAGGCTTGGGGAGCAAAAGGAGATAAAATTCAACAGAAAAGAAAATTAGAATGAATATAAGATGTGCATACACTAAAGGCACATGCTTGCTAACTCAAATTGTTGAAAGAACTTTACAAGTGAGCATCTCACCTAACTAATGGGTGCTCAAAGGACCTAAAAAAGACAGCACAGACAGCATTAAATTCCATTAACTCACACACAAAGTTATGTCACTATATGAGCAGCAAATCGTGTTTTGAAAGCAGTTAATCAGCCATACAATGAGAACTGAGAGGGACAACCATAAAAATAAGTGCAAGCATTTCAAAAGCATTTCTTTCTCATGCTGGTTTGGGAAAGGACCTCTGCTTAAATTTTATTCATTGATAAGTGAACTCCTCCCTACCAATTCAGCCAGCCAGTTAACAATGTTATATCATACTTCCTAAGGAGATATCGTTAACTCAGTATCACAGACCAAGAGAGAAGATTAAAACATCCTAATTACAGAGAAATTAATAACATCAAATGGGTAAAGATAATGACATAATTCAAGGGAAAATTAAAAAGGTTAAAAGCACTAACAATTTAATAAAAACCAAAGTAACAAAATAAACATAAAGTTACAAATTACAAGACATCGATTTGACTTCTAAATGTATACACAAACTTTGGATTTTTGTCTTGTACAAACACAAAAGTCCAAAATAAGACACACTTCATCAGTGAAGAATCAATGCACATTTATAAACTTTCTGGTCCATCCATTTTCCCTAAAAGCTTCAAAGTGAGGATTTTGAGGCATGTATTCTGAACCACTTGGTAAGCTTGCCTTGTAAGATTTGAAGAACTACTTATGTTGGCACAAGCAAAGCACGACCCAGTGACCACATCATAGAAACAACAAGGCTTCCTCCAGATACCACTGCAACAGATTCTTCAGTGGGTAAAGAAACAAGGTATTAAATTAAAACCTTTTGCTACATGATGGTGAAATAGTTGCACAACTCCGTTTATACAGTGAAAGGAAAACATTCAACCTTCAGAACCCTCACTCCACGCCAGAACAGATATACAAGCTGGTTGTGCTGAAGTCACAAATGAGAAAGCCTCTCTTGACCAGGAGATAATATCAAATTGCAGCAGCAGGGCCATTCACATGGCTGCATTATCCCATCCTAAAAATCCTGTCACTGACTCTACTCAGCCTGACACACAAAAGAGAAGTAAGCCCAGATCGAGTTCTCCTCAGCACTTGCCTGCATGGATGGTCCCCTGGCAAACAGCACCAGAAAAGATGAAAGCTGAATGGATCATCTGAAACCACTTGTCAGTGTCCCACATCCCACCCTAAATCTCACAAATTCATAATTACTAGGGCATCAGGAGACACGAGAAAGCAGGAATGGCTTACCTGGAAAATGAGAAAGCAGTAACTACAGCAGATAATTTCCTCCACTTTTCAATATTCCAGTGATTTTCTGAGCTTTAATAAGCCATCTCCTCACCTAACATCTGCCATCCAACAAAAGGCTTAACCCAGAAAGAAATTTTTAATACTGGCTCCTTGTGGGACCAAACTGATACATTTTAGCCCATTTCTAATAAATGCAATGATTTTAATCAAATTTGTTCAGAGAACAGAAGATTAGTTAAAGAAGAGAAGTAACTGAAACATTAAATTAAGGTATCATTGGGAATTAAAAATTTAATTTTCTGCTACTATCTGTGGTATATTATGAATAAAGAACACACAATATGCAATTAATATGCAGCACAATACGAACAGCATTTGAGAAAAATGAATTTGATATATAGGACAAAAAGGAGCTGAATTCTTAAGCCCAATCCAATTTGCTTTACTCTGTTCAATTTTCCCATGGGCATCTGTTTAAATACTTCCAGGTAAGGAAAAAGTCACTACTAAATTCTGAGATATTTTAAGGTGATGATGGTTCATGACAGGCAATTCAATACTTCCTATATTGTATATTTCCTATACAAATCAAGGCACTACTTCTGTAAGCTTCATTTTGTTTGGGTAGACAGCTGCTTTCCACATGGAGCTCCATGGAAAGGAACGGGACAAAGAACACCAGTTTGTAAGTCAAACAGTAGAATTATGTCACTAATTAAAAAGTTAAAATAGGCTTAAAACTTAATCTAAATTCCCAGGTTATCTAAGGTTAAAATGTGTTATTCAGAGTCACTAGCCAATGCACAAAATTACATTTTCCTAAGCCATTCAGTGTTCTGTGTATGGATATTTTGAGGAAGAAGAGAGGAAGCAATGTAGTATCAGACAAGCAGTACTTTTTTCCTGTAGGTATCAACAAGGTGAATAGGAAAAGTATCCATAAAATAAGGCAAATCTGCTGCCTGTTAAAGAATGCCTATTTGACTTAAAGGCATTTGCATTTGTACTTAGTTGAAATTATTTTTATTTGATCAAGACAACTGAGACACTGCCAATTTGCTTGACTTCAGCACTTTTTGTGTAACACTAATATTGCTAAGGATTTAATTAAGTTTTTCTTAGCTCACCCTGATTACCACATAGGTTTTGAATTCACACGTATTTGAAACTCTTCAGAAAACAAACAGCCAATAAAAAAGTTACTTTTATTGCCACTTGACTCCACTCAGGTGCAACTGCATAAAACAAGCCAAGTGCAGGTGGCATGGGCACATTCAGGCTTTGTAGTGGGTTTGGGAGCCTGATTCCAGATTCCTTAACTTTCCCTTTTCTATCCCTTCCATTTTCTGCCTCCCCAGGCAACCAGATTCTTTAAGCACACTGGAGCTCAAACAAAAACTGTATACATGGAGTCCTGTTTTGTACCCTAAATATATATGGAAGGAAAGATTCAGTCCACCAGAATTCTGCAAACCTCATGGTCAGAATCACAACAATGAACGCTATGTATGCATTACAGACTTTTTTTTTTTTTGCTTCAGTAAGATAAGCCAATGTTACTTTCATGCTTACATGAAACCAGTAATTTTTTCCATCAGTTTTTCTAAACACATTCATTTTATCTACCCAGTCTAATTTAACAGATTGACAATTATTTGCTTATTCCATGTTATCTATTGCCATTTCATTTCCAACAAATCCTGTTTCGTGCTTCTTGAAATGCATTCAGCTGAATGCTCATTTTTGACAACCAGCATTTTTAGAGGGCAACTGTGATCACCCAGATTGACCTTCTACACTGCACAGGCTAAAGAATTTAACTCAGCGATTTCTGCATTGAGCCCACATGCAGCTGGCTGAGCTAGGTCACATATTTTATAGTGATATACAACCTTGGTTTAAATAGTCAAACCACCAGTAAACTATAAATTGGTTAATTACTGTTTTAGATTTCTCTGCCTATAACTGTGACCTTCATATTCACAAAACTAGTGGATCCATTTCTTCCTTACACTTAGTACACGGGTTTGAATTTCCAGTTTATTCCTAAGGTTCAAGCATTTGATAAATCCTCTCCACTTTAAAAGACAGTTATTATTTCCCATCAGTTCTGAGGCCTGATAACGGACCCAAATTTTCTTAGATGCAAAAGGAAACACAGCAAGACACAGCTACCAAACCAGTTCTGTAAACAGGCTTATTTATCCACAAATAATGTGCAGCAAAAGCAGGAAGTGTTGAAAACTATTCACTGCCAAAGCTATGCTGGGAAGTCCCTCCTTAGGAGTACTGCTGCAGCTCAGAGATCAATAATTCTGTGCTTAAGCTTGTCAAGTCATAACATTACATCTCATGCATCAAACTTCTTTACACCGATAACAAAGAAGGTGCAGTTTCAAGAGGCTCATGAAGAGTTTTCATGAATGGGGGGCTATGAAGTAGTTTTTTCAGGGGTCAAGTACAGTATATACTGAGACACTTTTTTTTTTTCTAAAAAAGGAAAAAAAAAAAGATACATTTGTAAAATTCCAAGTTCGGGGATTTGGGCTTATTTGAAGTCACAAAATCAGTTGCATGTTCCGAAATAAAACTACAGACACCGCACTTACGTCACAAAACCACACAGCTGGGACACAAGATATTATGCATAAAGACCTATCAGCTCTTGGCAACAGGGACCAAGGTGACACTGACCTCATATAGTGAGAATTACTGACATAGTTCTGTTCATTAACTTTCAAGTACAGCAGCTTTGGGCAATTACCTGTTCAGGGCTCTCCTGAAGAGGATCACCCTGCCATCACTCTCATTTTGGGTGTTTGCTGAGCCATCAACTAACTCCACGTCCTCAGACAGGCTGACACATATCTCTGTATGTTCCAGTCTTGCTCATGGCCAGAGATGATATAAGCAAGCCTGAGAGCAAGAAGCCAAGATAATACTTAAATCATATTACCAGAAGTCTTTCTTGTACCATAAACACCTAAATTAAGATTCAAAGGAAGTCTTTAACAAGCGGGCAAAAGAATTGAAAATATGTCCTTTATTTCGCTGCTGTTATCCTGATGAATTCTGCCACAAAATAGACTCTTTTTTTTCATTATGTTATAGGCATAAACATGTTTACATATACTCACTCTGCATGCATTCTTGAGTTAACTCATGCTTTAGTCTTCCTCAGAAGAGATAAAGAGTTTTGTTTTTTTTAAAATAAGGATGAGTGTACACTGAAGAGACATTTTCTTGAGAAAATTACATGGCTCCAAAAACTTCAGAAGTAAATTTTAAGCCACAAAGCTTTTACTTTTTTAAAGCATTTAGTTATAATTTGCCTTTACCTTATCCCTTATTTCATAACTGCAATTACTTTAGATGATCAAGTTTAAGAGGGAAAAAAAGCAGTACAGTAAAACAAAGGAAAAGGCAGCAAAATATTTTCAGTGGTTAAATTCTGCTTTGGAAATTCATATTCACATGTGATTTGGTAACCTAAGTGCAAACAGGAAATCTGCCAATTAGGAATATTTTTATGGGCACATTTCATTGAAAACTAAATATCTTTTGAGATATTTACTAACTGCTTGACTTTTTAAATTCTTTACTCCCGTAGAGAGCTATAAAGAAGCATTGTGTGTTTAACTGATTAGACAAAGATACCTGCTTACTCAGCCTAAATAGAGTTTAAAACTTTTGCTAAATCCAGTTCTTAGGACTCAAGGCCTGTCAGAAAAAAAAATAGTGTATATATTATGGTTTGAGAATACACACATACATGGACACTATTTATTTTAAATTACTGAAAAGAGTATTAATTGGTGCTGCATTCGCAGTACAGGTGTGCTGCTGGAATGCAAACAAGCACAGATTATGCAGAACGAAGTACAGGCAGTGATTTTGAGGTGTTAATTAGAAACACAAGGGATATGAGAGCATAGTGGAAAAAAATGAATGTGCTGACTCTGAGAAAAAGAGAAACTTTTTAGAACAAAGCATCCAGAATAACACTTCCAATAAAAACAGAAACATGCAGTTGGCAAAATAAATTGGGTACATCTACAGTGCCTACAGGAAACCCTATTTAGTGCACTGTAGAAAATGTAACATGCATGTAACATGCAAATCTATTCTTGCAAGTTGCAGTTCTCATAACTGTCCAATATGCCAGATGACAATAACCTGATCCTGAATTTTCAAGTGTGTGTGAATGCATAATAATAGAGACTGATAATCAGTGAGATTTCCCCAAAACATCTACATCAGTCTGCTACCAATCTCCAAAGGTTTACAAGGATCAGGTTATTCAAAGAATTTTCATATTCGAGCACGTTATCATTCTGAAAAATTGTTTGAATCTGAAATATTTTGAACAATGCTACCAGGCACACCCAGGTAACAAGATCTTTGGAAGTTTGGTTCCTATTGAAAGTCAAATGGTAACCTCTGCACAAGCTCTGTACTGGCAAGACCCCCCTGCTCAGGAGCCAGTGAATCACATTAGCTCATGTTATTCCCATGTCCTCTGCTAGGGCAGAGGACCACCAATTCATGTCAGCATGACTTCCAAACCAAATTTGCTGTCTGACCCCAACCTGAAGCAGAAACAGGTTTATCAGAGCACCGCTGAGTAAACTCTCCATCCTGTAACTGCTCTGCCATCCTGTCAGAGCACTTGGTGTGTACTGCTAAGGAAGACATGTACAGCTGCACACAGCAATAATCAACAGATTTGTCCCCTGCTGCTTCAAAGCTGTTATCCAAGTCTACACACCACCACATCACTGTGCTCCTTTTTCAGAATGGAACGTAATAATACAGATTGAAGTCTCTGGATAATTCAATGAAAAGCTGCATTCTTGCTTAAGAGGATCTGCTTAGAGTATCATCTTCCAGAATCCACTGAAAGCCAGCAAAAGTAATCAGGTAAAACACTGCCTTTTGGAAAACATCGATTTGCTCAAATGCAAGCATGCTTTTCACTATGAACCCTGTATTGAGCTCTCCCTCAAAACAACAAACAAAAGAACTGCTACTTCTCAAACTGAGTTTCAGGAGAAAAACAGAAGGTCTGTGCCTCTGCAAAACCATTACTGCTGACTCCGTATTGACAGCATTCACAAACCCTGAGAAAGGAGTACAATAAAACAAATACTGCACAGATTAAAAAGCATAACAGATTATTTTAAGAAGAAAAAAAAATGGAAACACCCAAGAATTACTTCTTCCCCCTTCACTTTCCTCAAATCCTAGACCACCAGTGTTATGTCTCCATCACGGACACTTTTGTGGGCAAGGAAAGAAAATCTCAGACCACAGGTGGCTCCAGTAGTTTAGTGAACCTTAACCTGCCATAAAACTAAGACCAAGAACATAACACCATTTGCCTGCTGTTTCAGCTCAGTGGTCATTTTGAACTTAGCAGGTCATAATCTAACACAGCCCAGAAAAGGTTCATAGGGCCTTTTCCACAGCGAGTAGAAAGACCTGATGTTCATCTGTTCCATAGAGTTTACAGCACAAACTGACCTCCACATCACAGAACACTGAAGATGATGCATCAAGGACAAATGTAAGCTAAGCAGCTTTAGAGTGTTTTATGATGTTACCCGTATTCCAGGTTAATATGAGATCTTTATACTGGTATATTACTGTGTCTGAGGCCACTGGAGTTATACTGCAGCTTCTTTACCAGATTGCATTATATTTCTTTACAGTTCCTATCTGCTTTCAAATTTAAGCAAACCCCAGGGAATGCAGCCGTTCGGTATTTTTGTTGATAGCTTTGCTGCTCTGCCACCATCTCTCTCAAGAGAGCTTGTTAGGTGTAATACCTCTAAGAAAAGGTTTAAGTAACAGTTTGTTCCAACTCCTGAGAAAAGTAAAAATAGTTTTAATTATGCTCTCATTTCCATGCCAGGCCATCTTCTTTACTACAACATCCAACTACATTCTGCACTGCAACAGATTTTGAGAAACAAATGAAAAAGCATCCCCAGCTCCTTAAGATGGGAAGGCAGTTTTATTTATCCAGCAGTAGGTATCTGAAATGCCTATCATAAAGATACCATAAAAACAGTTGAACAGATATTTCTTATTGCAAAGGGAAATGAGAGAAAAATCTGCAGTATAGCTTGAAGACAAATCTTCACAGCTGCATTTGTCAAGCTTCAGCTGATTCTGAATATATATATTCAGTATAGGAAAAACACAAACGAAAAACAACAGGATAAAGAAAGGAAGCAGACTTCTTCCATTGGGATGAAGGAACTGACACTGCTACAAAAGCTAAAAAACAGGGCACTCTCACTTCTTATTGCAAATGTATTCCCACAAACATTGCAGAACCACCAGACTATTCAAAACTAAAATGCAAAGGGTCACATCCCCTGTCAGCTGCCGTGTCTCTTCCAGAGGCTTCAATTCTGCTCCCAGCCTTTCCTTTATTTCCACACGTTTCAACATGTATCTATGAGGCAGATTTTTCTGTGTGTTAAGACAACTAATGGAGAAATGAAGATGTGAGAATAGACATAGAAAAGCCAAAAAAAAAATAAAATGTGGGAATGTGGAGAAGTATCATCTTATGTACTAAAGGAAAAGTTCTAAAGCGATTCACCAACATAATTGTCTTTCAACTGAGGTAAACTGAGCTCATGAAATTATATTTCCAAAATCCAATCTATCATTTTCTGAATGATATTCACCATATAGCTGTTGACTACAACGGTGATAGTACTATCTAGGATAAAGGATATTTATCTGACAAAGTCACACTTTGTAAAAATAACTGCTAATACACAGCTTGCAATAAATGCTACTCGCTAAACTCATAACGAAACCAAAAGGTCTGCAGTGACAAACTCCCAGTGCAGTGTGTTTTAAGACATCAGGGGCTTAGCTGATTTTGACAGAGAGCACAGGTGGACTTGGAGGAGTCAAAGTGAAAACAACAGGAATACTTTAGCCCTGGGAAGCTGCTTGCCTGCCTTCAAGTGCCTCAATCCTGTCTCTAAACAATGCATTGAAACCTGAGGCTTTTCAGTTCCACTTCCTGCAAGCCTCACATATTGGGCAGCCTCCTTGTTGAAGCTGAAACCTGTGTTACTTTAATTACAGTATTATTTATTTGCCGTGCAGGTGTTTTGTTGGGGAAGGGAAGCTGGGATGATTTTTTTTAAATCAAAAATCGGTTATGGCTTCGGCTTTTATGAAAACAAAACCACTGCAAAACATTCATCTCTGCGGAGACGAGCTCTTTTCCGTAATGCACTGAGACGCCTTAGAGCACCAAAAGTGCTCACACTAGGATGGTGAAATATTTTGCTCCTCTATCTATGCATATAAACTGAATCTCCAGCAGGTAAGACTCATTATGTTGTTGAAATCCATCAGAGCTTTGTCACTGACATCACCGGGATGAGGATGGTTTATTTATAGAGGTATATCCATATTTTTTCTAAGAAAATATAAAAAAAATCCTTATAATTGACAATGTTACCTAAAGGAGTCTCTTAACTAAACAGCTTGAACAGCTCGATTTACTGATCACTATTGCTGATCACTTTTAAAATGTCACTCTAACCCAGCACTTATGCTTAATCCTGCTTCCAACAAAACAAATGTCAAAACTCTCCCAAGAAGATTATCTCCTTCATAGGTCTTTAGGGTATAGGAAACACTCATTTTAAACTCAGATTTGCTATATTTAGAGCAGCATAGTCTTAAAGAATTATTAAGTATACTGAGAATGCCGGGAGGATGCTAAATATTACACCTCTGCCCTGAGTTACAGCAAGGTCTGAAGCATCTATTTCAGCTTCCATGTTTTCTTGAATTTTTCAATATTCATGTGAGAAATAAAGACCATATACCTTCCATGTTTTGATAATTTCTTTTGCACACTACTCTAGATATTTATCAAGTAACAAATTGCAATTATGCTTGAAACCAAAGGCTCGTTGTCACGTCATGCAAAAGAATCATCAGTTCTAATTTGCACAAATGGAACCACTCATGCCTTTGTTTGTGCCAAGGCATGTAATCTCCTCCAAGTTTATGGAATTATTCACCTGAGGGAGGCAGTCAATCAAGGCGGGGCTTAAATTCAATGTTTTTTTTTTAATTAGACTTCTGAATTTTTACTGCACGTTCCTAAAGGCTCTGCCACAGTAAACTAGACCTCAGTGTCTTGTTTCTTCAGGAAAAGAGCCTTACTTTGGGATATGACAGCAGGGACCACTTCCACCACTGCTGAAAGTATAATTTAAGGAAGTGCAAACTGAAACAGCAGAAACACACAAGTCTGGTGGGCTGTAAAGAACCTCTCAAGTGCAACACACTTCACAGCACAACGAGGAGATGTTCTATAGGGGAACAATAAAAAGATGGTAAAATAATGTCCTCCTGGGTTTTGGAATTCCTGCTATGAGCAGGGGAACATGTCAGCTCAGAGGAGCTTGGACACAGAAGCTTTTCTGATCAAACTCATTAAACAGTATTTCTAGTCTTCCATTAGAGCAGCCACGGGCAATGTCCCTCCCCTTCCAGCCAACACAATCCTCTATTACAAACCCACGCTTAGAGCATGGGTCAGTTAACAAAACAAAAAAAATAAAAATCCAAGAAAAACCCAACCAAGGCTAATTTGTAACACTGTCTCACTATATAATCCCAGCTCTCCATTCACTGCTGGGAAAAAAAAACTGCTGAAAATTGTCATCCTTAAAATTTACAGTATGGGGCCATTGCTGTATTAGTTTACACCATCTGTAACAAAAGAGATTCTTGATGTCTTGGCACAGCCCTTCTAATAGTCTTCAGTCCTCACAGGAGACAAATATTTTACATGCAGTTTCCTTCAAGGCAAAGAACACAGCATTCTGTGTCGATTTTTAATTTTAAGATAAATACTTTCACTTCCAGTTTGCCACAAGCAAAAATCACTAGAAGTATGAACCTTTTAGGAGTTTTGTAAAATAAATATGCTAGTCTAGAAAAACTGTTATTTTTTTACAGATGATTTTACAGTTTAGTTTTTCTATGGTCAGTTGTGCACTACTGCAGTCAGAAAAGATGAATTTATTCCTCTAAGGAATTAATGCAGTACTGAAGGATTATGTTATGGTCTCCTAATTATTTTATGGCACCCTATAGAGAGAATCGACTTCAAACAACACCACACTTCTGTTGATGAAAACATTGCTCTACTTATGTGTCATTTTAGTGTGGCATAGCAGGCTGTCACAATCTACCTCCTGCATGCAAGTCAAGCTTTTACTAATGTTAAAATCTTAATTATGTCTCTATACTTAATTCAAGAATATGAGCCAAATTCTTCCCCAAAACAGTGGAAAATAAGGGAATACCCCTAACAGCAGATGGGGGATGGAAGGCTGTATCTGTTTCCTTTATATGAAGACTGTGTGTGAAATCTTTGCTCTACTGGAGACCACTGGAATCAGTGACAAGTTTGCATAACCTGTTTCTAGAGCTACAGAAGGGTCGCAGGAGTTGTATTCAGCACTCAAATTATAGCTAAAATTTTAAAGAAGCCTAGGGACATGCCTATCAAATATAGCCAATATAGTAACTCAGTGGCAATTCATTGATTTTTCTTACATAATTCCACTCTATATGAGGCCATATGAACTTGGGAACTGATTCTGAATGGAATTTCAAACAATTTTGTTCTAGGAAGTGCAAAAATATAAAAAGCAACCCCACTTGCAATTATCATTATTTGTTGCTTAAACAAATATTACCATTTCATAGAGAAAAATTAAAATGCATTAGGTCCTGCTAATGCTTTTCAGTGCTGAAAATATTCCCAAGATGCTTTTGCTAAAATAATGACTCGAGGAAATGTAGTCAAAGACACTTCCCTGGCCACGCCCAGATGATAACAAAACATGCATTTCGAGTCACTGTTTTGACTAAAGACTCAGGTTTCTGGGGTTCAACACCTGAAGCTTCCTCCCCTGCCTTTGCTCTGCTGAGTTGGCAGCAATTGAACCATTTCACCATTAAGCTACTTCACGGTATGTTCCTGTACAGTTTCAGTGACTTTCTGGCGGTTAATCTCTCAGACCATCATTAACACATTACAGTCAGAGGCAATCGTGAGAGAATGATCAATTAACCAAGTGATTAGCAATTTTCTTTGCCCTGTCCCACCCCCTAAAATTAAGTGGTTCAGGCTTGACCACCGTGCCACAATGAAAACAAGCAAATCGCATTTTACCTCATTATTCCTGTCTGAATAGCAAATTACCTAAAACCAACTCGTTCAGCCATGGCAATGAGGAGCTGCAAATTGTTTGTTAGCATTGTCTTTATCTGTCCTTTCTGCTACGAGTCCTATTGCAGCACTTGCTACTTAAAAAGCAACAACACAAAATACTTCACAGGAATCCAGTTGGATAATGGTTTAACAGCTGAAAGGTGGCAGCAGCACAGAGTAGAGTCTCAGATACAAAGAGAGATGTAACAATTTCTTTTTTCCATGAGTGACCTTCCTGAAGTCAACAGAAAAACATAGACACTTAAGGAATAATATGATGCAAGTCAGAAGAGGTGCTGAGCATGATTTTAAGGAGGAATGATCTTCAGGATTTTAAATGCATCTTCTAAAAGTAATAAATTATAATGAATTGTAATAACCTAAATAATTGTAATAACTTAACTGACACACTCATGAATGCAAACTCCTCCAAATCTTATCTTTCCCTACTTTACCAAGTTATCTTCCCATACTTCCCCTGCCCTCCTCCCTCTACCTCAATTACATTTTCTTCATATACAGAAAAGCCATCTTGCTCCAGGAAGAGTCATATATTTGGGCACTGGGAAAGGTCTGTGATTCATCCTGCTAAAATATGAGACCAGCATGTCCCCATGACTTAAAAATACAGCACCTTTACTAATCTGAAAGGGAAGAGAGACATTTGTGTATGGAAACAGGTTGCAGGAATATTCTGGGTTCAAAAGCTAAACAACTGTCATAATGAGTAGCAAAGTCTAATTACTTGGGGGAGGAACGGAACAGGATGGACCACAATCAGTTAAAATGAAACATTTTCACTTACAGTTTAAGAACAGAAACTGATGCAGAAAGATACAGCTCTTAGTTCACCTCCCTATTTCTTTGCTCCTAGTTGAAAATAAGTTTACTGGAAACCTGTATTAGTGGCACAGCACTGTCTCTGGCCCACTTCCAGGACAGGTTCTCATCGGAGCAATTCCCTTCGGTTCCTCCTAGGCTCATTCCCTATTTGCAAGTTCCTTAGTCAACTAAATAAGCAGTGGTGGTGTTCACATGTTTCTCCTTTCTTAATTAATCTGTGTTTGCTATTTGCTGGATGGAAATCTTAAACAATCTCCCACTGAAGTTGTATTCTAACTCGTGGTGATTTTGCCAGCCAGCACATTTCATCCATCGCTTGTAGGGACACCCAGCACTTCAGAGAAATCTCATGATTCAGACCAATATATGGAATTAATTCCTGTATATGCAGTCAGCTGGCACACAGAGATTTAAATATGCATCACTATGGATCAGAGTATGCCCATCTCTGTAGAAGAAGCTGGGATAAATCAACATCAGTAACATTATCAAACTTGGTTGGGAAATTCGGTGAGCAAAAGTCTAAGCTTCTGCAAATCTGCCAAGTCATATTTAAACATATTTTTGTCTCCAGGCATTTCAGAAGTGTTCTAGATTGGCCTTTGCAGCACTGCTTTACTCCTAAGTTCATGTCCCATTTAGATGTGAAATGCTACAGATTTCTATTTAGATTTACCTCAAAACAATTTACTATATGTAAGTAAAAGTGGAATGGGAGGGTGAAGTTTGGGGACTACATAGGCCTAATAGCACAGAATTCTACTTTTATTTCATCCTAGTTTTCCTCCCTTCCATCTCTGTTTACAGTATTATTAATTAATTACACAAATAACAGCCTTGGACTGTCTGGTTCCTTTCTTGAAATTGTCATCACTTTTCACACTGCCAGAATTCATTTTCTGACTTAGTAGATTTACACCTCAGATTTTCTTCTAATGTAAACAGAAGAAAAGCAAGATTGAGCAGCCCACTGCTGATAACACAGTATTAGAGATTGCCTTAAAGAGCTTTTTCCCAAAGTTTCTACTAATATGTAAACAAAACAGCATCCAAAGTACAAATTAAAGGTGTTCTTTGGAAGTTCTAGTTAACAAAATTTTGATTTCTAGTTAAAAGAACAAAAATTAAAATTCTAAACTTTAAGGAAATTTAATGGTTATTTTAAATATTAATTTTAAAATTGGTTTTAAAACCAACTCAACACATTTAATTTTAATTAAGTCAAAGGTATACTAGAACTGTAAAAACCAGCTATGAAATGTGATGCATTAAAAATGCTTAAACAGGTAGTAAACATTCATACAGCAATGCAAAGAAATTAGTAGAGCTAATCGGGCTACATAACAATCCCAGATAAAAGATGAACAGAAACAAAACCTCCGTATAGGGCAGGTGACACTGTAAATTGTTCTTGTTTTCCCTTGAAGAGTCCAATTCCTTCCCCAATTTCCTAGCAGTTTCCAGAGTACAAAAGGGACAACAAAGTGATTTTCTTCAGTTCTTCTGTTTTTAAAAATCTGTTAGCAACAGTGATAAAACACAGCGAGGTTTTAGGATATGCTGTGACAAAAAATAACGTGCACTGAAATAGAAACTTTGTGTTGTTTGCCAGATTGCAAAATGTGTGGGAATCGTTATTGAAGAATCCCTTCAGAAATACACAAAACATCACAAAGCAATTCTTTCTGTATGGTGTGAACTCATTTCTTTTAGGGGAAAGTGGTAAACTCCCATTCTACTGCTATTTGCAGGTTACACTTCTCAGACATCAAATGCAAAACAGACAAAAATTAGATATAGCACTAGGTCTGTCTTCAACTTCAGCTCATATTTAAAGGATCACAAGTATTTCTAGAGAAGTTAATGAAGTTTCTTCCACAGAAGCTTTAGTAAAACACTCTGTATTTTTGATTGCAATCTCAAAACCTGAAGTTCAAGGAAGAAATAAGACATTTTTATTAGATGTGACTGTAGTTTAGATGCTTTGCTGTATCTAAACCATCTCAAGCATTACTTAAAATGACATTTCAACGGATACCCATTCTTGTGCTAATACTTTTGCATTAAAAGGAGTAGACTGATATTGTGCATTAGGTTCACTTGCCCAGCCAGCAAATATATAAGAAAAATAACTTAACTTTTGATTTGCTTACAAGCAGCAATATCCCCTATAATAACCATACAACATACAGTGAAAGAGTGAGAAATTATATTAAGGAAAACTATCAAACTTAGAACTATTCTTTAGAAACAAATAAAACCACACAGCTATTCATATTTTATGTGGCTAGTACTGCTGCATGAAAAATTTTGCAAAGTAATTACCATAATGCACAAATATTTCTGTAGAAGAAACTAGGAAATAAATCCATTTTGTTAGTGGCATTCTCAAGCATGGATTGTACTATACAGCTCCCATACATGCTCATCAGGTAATTGGTAGGACTTTCTAGCATTTCATCCTTCATAAGCACTGAAAAGTCAATGTTATTTAACTGTTGCACAAATGTTAATAAAAAGTCATAATCCAGGGAGCTTACCCTGGGGCAACAGAAAGAATCCCAGAACCATCCAAAGTTATTTCCTAAGTCCAGACAAGAGATCTGAAAGAGAGAATAACAAAGGGTTTGTGACAAAGCTGACACAGAGTCCCCTGAAAGGAGCAAAATCAATTGTGACATTTTTCATTTATTTGTAAATGCATCTTTGGCAGTGTGCTCACTCCAAACGACAGCTGACTCTTATAGAATAGGGGAGGTGATGGTAAAAGAGAGGAATCCTGACAGTCGCTTTAATGAGATTCTGCATCAGGATCACTCCACCACTTTCCCTCAACAAGGAGTGTGCCCTTCACTTTCAATCTTGCCTCCTCCAATTTGGAAAGCATTAACCCTATGAAAAACTCAAGTCAGCCTCCTCTAATCAGCATCACAGCTCTTCTTCCTACACCTCCATCACCATCTCACTGACATTTATGTATGGAGTCTGCTCACGATTTTAAATACGTATAAGTACCACAGAGAAAATTAAACTTCAATCTGATAGTATTACTTTAATCAAAGTCTAGTTGCAGTGTGTGTGGTGGGAGGACAAGACTTAAAATACACCTTAGCTTATATTAGGAGCTCAAGCCCAGAAAGCTTCCCTTCCAGCTCTAGGAATTATGCTGCTTAAAATGTTCAATGCAGGAACCTCGGATGCTCACATTTTCTTTATTATGAAAGTAAATAGGGAAATTTGTAACAGGACAGGAAACTTGCCTTGCAAATATTGAGAGAATGATCATTCTGGGAACAGAAGCAGACAGATAACTTTAATAACTAATGATGTGCAGCATGATACCAAGTATTTCAGGAAAAGGCCACTGGCTTGAGGATCTAATGCTTTAGTACACTTACTCTAATCTGAGATATTTCATTCTCACATTTTCCAACAATAACACATTTTTTTGTTGTTCAAACTTGTTTTCTAGTACTATATCACATATCTTTCAATGGAACTAGATGACAGCACTGCATATATCATGGTAGCCTCAGGCTGCACTGAAATTAGTATTTTATCCTCTGTTAACATCAGTAAAACATTTGTATTACAACAGGAAATTTTTTGTAAAAAAAACCCAAACACATAGACACAGAAAAAAATATCTCCAAACCTCTCATACTGGCATTGCTAAGAGAAGCCTGAATCCCATCTCTTTTGCATGCAATTCTCCCTCTTCTGAGCAATAAAGCTGGTGAAAGGACGAGAGAAGTCCTGTGAGGAGCAGCTGAGGGAGCTGGGGTTGGTTTAGTCTGAAGAAAAGGAGGTTCAGGGGAGACCTTATCACTCTCTGCAACTACCTGAAAGGAGGCTGTAGCCAAGTGGGGATCAAGTCTCTTCTCCCTAGTAACAAGCAAAAGGACAAGAGGAAACTGCCTCAAGTTGTGCCGGGGGAGGTTTAGATTAGATATTAGGACAAAAAAATTCACCAAGAGGTCTGTCAAGCCCTGGCATAGGCTGCCCAGGCTGACTCACCCTGCCAAGAGGTATTTAAAAGACATGTAGATGTGGCACTTGGGGACATGGGGCAGTGGAGGCTTAATGGTTGGACTCGATCTGATTTCTAGATAAACAAGCTTGGTTTGAAAAAACTAAAACATCTGCACTAATACTGGTCAGAAAACAACTCCATCTCACCTCTGTATGAAAGCTGGCTAGTAAGTCATGTTTGAGGAGTCTGCAATGAATTAATCTATGCCACAATCTGCTCGACAATCTGTCTACATAAACCATGAATAAAGATCATTCATTGCTTGAAAAAAAGGAGAGAGAGATGGATCATCTTCATGAGTTACAGAGAAGTTTGCCTGACAGCCTTCAGAGAACCAGTGCAGTAATCCACAGCTCGAGCAAAACTTCCATTTTCCATTTGATTAATTTATTTTAAAAACACAGTTCTTTAGAGTATTGTGGAGTTTCCTAGAAGAAATCTTTTGGGCACCTTCAAGTTAAGGATGCAGATTAAAGGTGTAACTTTGAAATCGTTTGCAATATCCTTTCTGGTGTGTATGATCTTTCAAAGAGTCTCAATTGATAGAAACAAGGACTGTAATCCACTTTCTGTATTAGCTTTTCTTTTTTCTCTCACTGAAGGTTCACTCTTCGTTGAAACACTTAAATTAGCATCACAAAGCCCAGCACAAAATTAAATCACTTACTGAGCATATCAATCTCAGTTAACAAAAAAAACCCAGAGTACACTTAAAAACAAATTCTCTGGCAGTTTCTTCTGATTGAGATCAAATCTCCTAAGTTAAAAGACCCCTCATATTTCATTCCTAGAAATATACAGTTACTCCTAGCAACCTCTCACATTTGGATGGAAAGCAGAAAAGGCCAGTTTTGGCCTGTGCTCCAGTAAGGGAGCACCAATGAAAAATAATGAAGTCAAACACACATTTGGAAAAAAATTACTATTTAGCTCCAAGGAAGGTTGTTTTATAATTCAGACAGGTGATCTGGAGGCACAGCGGAGCAATAATGACTAACATCACATACTAGAGGGAGTATAAATTTTAATGATACCACTCATAAACCCCACATTTTAAAGGTTACAAAACAGAAACAAGCTTACAAAGAAAACACATAAATCATTCAAGGTGTTGGGTTCCCACTCCTTAGCTATTTTAAGAACTAACAGCCTGTCCATCACTAAATAAACTAGAATATGCTGTACTCATTTATGCAGGGCTGAAAAGGAATGTACACTAGAGTTCAGCAACCATTCACCATTATAGACTCTATTCTTAGCAACACAATAGCCATAACCATTTATTCATTACTCAATAAAATTAAACAGAAACACTGGACCAAATTCACTTTCATCTAGACAAGATCTCAACAACACATAATTAGCACTATAGTTACACGGAGTTCTCCGCCAGAGACATTAATGCACTTAGCTATTTGCTCTTACACACTTTATTGTAGGCCCTTAAATATCTTTAATGGGGCAGCTACATCAACAGACTGGATCACTTGAATGCCCAAAGACAGTTAAATATCACGGAACAACAAAATCTATTAAAACACTGGAGTGCCCACTATAATCTGTTCTTGGTTTTTCAACTTTAAGTTCAAAATTGCCTTGCAGAGAGTTCACTCATTAACTGCTGCACCTGGACAAGGAAATTGAGAAGTGGACCCATGGGAACCTCATGAGCTGCAACAAAACCAAGTGCAAGGTGCTGCATCTGGGCTGGTTGGAGAATAGAGACAAGAGTGTTGCAAAGCAACTTTCTATCCCCGCTCTCCACTCATCCTATGAGGATGAAACAAAGCCCTGTATTCTCATTTTTATTAATTTAATTGGACTGAATTGCAACTGTATTTATTGTTGTGCCTATAAGCTACCAACATGGGACATTTTAAATGGATGGTTGTTGAAATGCTGACTCAGAGCCAATGAGCAACTGTTAACTTCATAAACTGTGAACTTTGACAGACTTGTCATTCAAATCCAAAAATGATCCTTTGAGTTGAACAGGAATTTCCAGAAAAGATGTGTAGCTTTGCTCAGTGGTCACTTCTCTTAGTCACAGAAACTGGTACCTCCATTTCACTGCAAGTAACTTCTACCTTCACAACACTAACATACTCCAGGCTCCCTGCTGGAGGCAGCCCACCAAGGGTCAGGTTCACCACAAAAAGCTTTCACTGCATAAGGCTTGCTCCATTCCAGAAATTAGGCTTTTAGAGTTTGGTTTTCAACACTCACTCTGCTTTAACATTACTTTTCATCTTAATATCCTTTTATATTTGAGCTGGTTAATGGATAACTCAAAATTGATTTATTTTTTCAGAATTAGACACACACTGAAAGACACTTGAACCAGGGTCATTTTGCCTTGCTGCAAAGTCCAACAAGATTATCAAATAAGGCCTCATCCAAAATCCTCCCATGTCAAATAGAATATTTCTACTGGCTGGGTTTCATACGGAATGCAGATTTGGGATCTAGTCTCAATCCAAATGCGAGTGTAGCAATCAACAACACAACTACAGAGCTCTCACTAGCACTTATGGGATTTCAAACTGCAACCTTACCTCTGAAATTTCTGCATCCAATTACCAGTTACCAGAGGCCACCAATCTCTTAAACTTTAATAGTTAAAGAAAACTCAGTGTTTGGTTTACAAAGGCAATAAACACCTAAATGTTTGCAGTAAACTGTTTTCCTTACGGTGTATTTTTAATTCTTGAATCCTTTCCTGTTGCTCTGGAGAAACTTTAAGTAAACTGCTAACCTATTATTTTTCCAGTCTTTGTTTTCTTTAGGAAATTATTTAAGAAAAACCTCAAACAGTGATCTCAGCATTCATACAGCAGTGAACTTCAGATACAGTAATTGCATTGCTGTGAGCTATGACGACTTTCCCATGGGGGAGAAATGACCTGGTAATTCAAGAATGACAAAGTCAAAAGTAAGGTAAGCTGGGGGAGGGAAAGGATTTCCCCCTAGGATGAGATAAATATAATTTCTCACAGCAGTGTATATGTCTCTTAAGCCTCAGGTGGTTTTAAGTTAATGAGATTAGTTCCAGCAGGCAGTGAAATCCCAGGATATAGGATTTATATTTCAGCAGTTTTCACTTCATCCAGCAAGCACGGTGAAGTCAATCTTTGTGTCATTTTGTTATTGTCCTGGTTTGGGTCTTGTTCTCAGGCTCAAGCCTGGCTAAAGCACCTCATAACTTTGACTTGAAAGCTTAAGCATCATGTAAAGAGTATGTTTAAAAGGGAGGAGAAAGGCAGCAAACTTAATCTCCAGGAAAGGATTTTTTATTTAACTTTTCAGATGTACTTTTATGCAATGGAATTTGTTCTTATACCTTTTTTTTTATTCTACCAAGGTCACACACATTTTTATCCTGAACACGAACTAAAAACCAGAATGCATTATTGCAAAAGACACTGCTTTTAAAAAATTTACACCCTAGAAAAAGAGACATCTTTAGGATGACTGACTAGTTCAGTCTTCTATGTGTTGAATGATTACCCTGCTTGATAACAACCAAAATGAGCTCCCACCCACTGGATGTACAAACTGGAGTTTCACTCCAGCCCCCAGTTCTGCTCATACAACCAAACCTTCACTCCAGTTGCCAGTTCCAGTCTGATCACAAATTATACTGGGGCAGCCTCATGCAGTGCAAGGACAGGGCAGCATTCTGGCTGATGACAAAGCACAGTAGAAGGATCAAGAACTGTACGGAGCAAGTGCCTGGACCTATCTGAAAGATAAATCATTACACTGAGCTGTTAAGCAGAAGGTTTTTAGAAAATAAGAAAATGGGGAAAAACTGAGGTCAGATGATAATACTGATTTACACACACTAAGAATTCTTCTACACCCAGCTTCATTTCTATTTACAATCACTGCATATTAATATCTGCTAATTTAGCAATTGTTCTACACACTGGATAGTATTTTTAGCTGTGAATTTGAATTTAAAAAAAACACTGTAAAGAAAATGCAGAAAAACCTAGTGTTGACAACATACTTTAGGTAACTCTTTCCCATGCCATAAGGGAATGACCACAGTCCTTTCCTCCCCTCTTGTGAAACAAAATGTGTAGATATCACATCAAGAAAATGCTCATATTAGTCCCAGGCTACTTTCCAAGACAGTCTGATTAAACTTCATATCCAGAAAGCACACAAAGGAATTATTTTTATTGGGGTAATTTAACCTCGAGATACAAGGTAAAATCTACTAAAAAGATTTAATAGAATACCCAAGTCCATCACAGGAAAAGCTGTGTTTATTTTAGTTTTAACTTCCAAGCCTGACTTTAATACAGGCAAAACACACCCACACAGACATTGGTGCTTGAACTTCTTTGTTGGTTTATTTATTTATTTACTTTTATTGAGGGACCTGCCTTCTCATTCTGTGCCAATGCACCACCACATTTTTACTCTTCATCCTGTGCAGAGATGTCCTTCCTACTTCAGGTTTCAGCACTTGATAAACCAGCTGTCTTCAGTTACATATGAAAAAGTCAATCATCTCTTTGCCAAAGGAAAGCAAAAGCTAAGAACAGGGCAGCCATGCAAAGCTGTGACACTCATTTCCTTTTTCTCTGGAAGAGCCTTACCTGGTAGAAACACGTATCATATTAACTAAAGAGAGGCAACATCAGCAAATGAATCTGAGGACACGGAGGCCAAAGTCTGACCACAAACTGGTTTCTGGCACTCTTCAAAACTCTGTAATCACCGGAGTCTGATACACTGGATAAACACTGAGCATCCAGTATCCATCACTACTTGGGCTGGCTGCGATTTGGAAAAACGCAGCTGTACAGGGATGTACCATCACATACAAGGGATATTAAAATGCATTTGCCTGATTGAGATACCTAAATGTTTGCTTACCTGCAAAGAAAATAGACCTCTGCTCTCAAGTTAAACCCAGTGAGTATTTCCACACGTGCATGGATCAAAGCATGCAATTTTCCATTAAACATAACATGCAAATATCATTTCCAACAATATGAAAATGAACTGTCAGGGCAATTGCTCCAGAAGTACTGCAATTATGAATGTCATCAGACACATTATGCTTTCTGTTGGCAAAAGAATTATTTTGTAATGGGTCAGGGAACTCCTTCCCACACACTTTAATAATCAGCATGCAAGCTTCAAAAAGAAAATCTATTTCTCTCTCAGCCTCTGAAAGCAACAGGCCTACCAGGAAAATATTTATAATAACAGGGTGAATTATCTTAAAATATTTTAAAACAAAAACAAAACAAAAAAAAAGCAATGGTCTGAAAATATTTGCATTTCTTTTAAGGTCAAAAGGGTCAATTAAAATGAACAATTTGGATGTCTTCCACAATTACAAGTTAAGCCTCATACATAAATACCTGCCACTAGAAATTTTAAAAAGAAGCAATCATAATAGATGTAAAATATTCTAGAGGATTTTTGCAGGAAAAAACGTGCAGCTTTGTGATTCTTTTTTAAAGTGTTAATGTGTGTTCAAGTGGCCTTAGTCTGCTCTGATAAGCTCTAAAAAAAATAAAATAAAGTCTAAATACTTTCTTTAACCTTACCTTTCTCTTGGTCAGTTCCACTGCTGCTACACCCAATTTCATTGCTAAATGAATCACTGCACAAAAGTTCCCTTATAGAGCCCATTATCAGCATTTGGCTTGAGACAGCCCAAAAGCATTAAGCCTCCTGAAAGCAAAAATGAGAGTCAATGCTCTAAGCTTTTCACAACAGCAAGGAAAAATGGCCTGATTTCCAGAACAGCTTGCTGCACCCACCTCTTAGCTGGCAAAGAACTGCAATTTTACAACTGCACATCATAAGCTTTGGATGCTCTCTCCTCCATTCAGACTACACACCCATATAGCTGGTCATATATAACAAAGCACAGGGGAGTTGTGCCCTGTCATTTCATTTCTGTGGAGAGGATGAAGAACAAAGCATCTAAACCAGCACTGCTGCTGAAAATAGAAGAAAGGGACAACTAGTCCAGTTCTGTCCCAGAAGGTGTGGAGAAAAACTCATGCCTAGCTGTGTACAGGTATTTATCTTCTCTATGCTTTGTTTCTTCTTTCACCTGTATGTTTATCTCCTAATGTTTGCAACATTAAAAGAAAACTATTGACTAGGGAATTTACTAAAGGAATGTTTTACAGAAGAAGAGGAAGAATTTAATCTCCACTACATTGCCAAAAAAATGCTGGAAAGAGTGTGTATAGGACAGCACACACACTTAGAAATGTTACACATTGATGCAACCTTTTCCTGCATATATGGAAAGCAGCCTTAGTATAAATGGGAAAAACTTCACATAGTTCAGTGAGAAAACTCCACTTTGAACATGAACAGAATCCAACAACTGCAGCTCTGTCTGGCCTAGGACAGAGCACACCCTGTCAGACTCTGGATATTAGACATCACATAACCCTAGATGGTAAGACTGAGTGATGCTACAGACTGGCAACACTAAAGCTTCTCTGCTTTGCCTGCATTGCAAGTATCCCAAAGGCAGAAAAACAACAAGGCAATAAAACATCAAGTTTGAAATCTCATATTCCTGAAATTTTTGCTCCTAGGTCCAGAGGTCTGCCTGCCAGAGCTGCCTGGACATGTCAGGAAAGAATCAGCTTCTTTCTGCTGCAGGAATGCAACAGATTAACTTAATGCATTAGATGGAACCTCGTTTGGGAGAGAAGAGAGCTGCTGGCATCAGCCTGATGTATATGAAAGCAGACAGACTACAAAGTTTAAGAATGTATGGAAACTTTAAGAGACTGTTTTGTGATTAAAAAGGAGATAATGAAATGGACAGAAGTTGTCAAAAGAATATTTCAGTTTGCTTTGCTTACTCAAACCAGTATTGATTGATACATTCACAGTTTCATTGCAGCAAGCATTAGATTAGGACTATTGAACTAACTCACTATGATGCATTGCATGACAGAGAGAAAAATTAAACAGTTCAAGCTGTGATCTTGTCAGATCTCAGAAGCCAGACAGGATACGAATGATCTAATAGGGAACTTCCACAGAGAGCTGGGAAGTACAGCTGGGAATTCAGCTCCCATTCCTACCGAGTATATGCCCAGAAAACTTGGTTCCAGAGGCTGAGACTTAACCCAGGCTTCTAACTACAGTGATCATTAACAAACACCAGCGACACCTTTTGCAAGCTAATCCTCTTGCTCATGAAAAGCACTCCAGTGACACTTTGTCATCTCAGCACAGAATAACTCCAGCTTACAAAGCTCACAGACAGGAGTAAAAATGAATGCTTTTGCAGAGTCCTTGAACGGAGCTGCTCAAGAACTTTTATTATTTTAATGACAGATAAAACCTATTTGGTTAGAAAACAGGGCAGTTACAAAGAGGGTACTCCATCAGTCTTCCGGGAAGAAGTGCCCTTCACTTTCCATACCAGACAGAAGCAGGACAGTCTTTTCTGCACAGCAACAACTCAGTGGCTGAAAAACAATTACCCACAGACCAGATTTTTGAATCACCAGACCACAAAATCTCCCTAGAACCACTGTGTACACTCAGCATATCAGGATGTTGCATATCCTTCATTAAAAGAACCACAGAACCACATGAAAACAACTGCACAGAGAGTTTCCTCTTGCACTGCAGTTCCAGGGCAGGAGCTTCCACACACTAATGATACAGTCCAATTGTTGAATGATGGTCTATTTAAAATAAGTGACAGTGTGCCAACACTTTGCAAATGTTGTAGCAAGGCTTACCCTCTAAAATTAAATTGATTGAGCAGATTGTGCTGGAGGAAATTAAGTGCTGCTACAGTTCACTAATGGTTTTCACACCTTGGATTCCAGTAACATGCTTTCATTATTTCACAGGACACAGCTTACATGAAGTCTTGTGTACTAGTTTGCAATAGGTCCACACTCATTAAGAAACCTCAAAAACAAGCAACATCATCTTTTAACACTATTATGTAAAAATCATCACATGAACATTATCAAGAGTGCTCCAGAACAACCTCGGGCAAGGTTTAACTTTTCCTGGTTTTAATCCCTTCACTAACCTCACTCCACTGGGAGTTTTCACATTGCATTGACTTTATCACTGCCATAAAGGACAAAATAGATGTCCCACTTCACTACAGTGGAAATAATTTCTGTGCCCAGTCTTAAGCAAATAAGCAGGGAACATGACTTACTTTTGATCTGAAGAGATTGATAACCCTGAGTTTTAAACAGCACCTGGTGTTTCCCCGATCTTCATTTGCCATAAAGAAGGTAGAAAGTCCTCATCTGCAAATTACTAATAATAATCAGCTGCAAGATGTGACCTTGGACAAAGCAATGTTAAATTGGCCAGCAAATTTTTTGGAGGCATCACTGTTATTAACTTGCAATTTTTTCATTTCAGTCTGCCACTGATGCTTGGCAGGTTATAATTTTTCATTTTCTCACTTGGCTGACGCTCACTCAAGTAGAGATTATGGAGATAGTGGTGGAGAATTTTTACAAAGAGATTTTCCCCCTTTTGACTCGATCACATCAAGATACAAACACAAATCACCTCTGTGAGGTGGGTTACTTTCTAGGTATAAATGTCAAAGATCCTTTCAGTACTCCAATGGCAGGAACAGTTATCTTGTCTTCTTTGGAACTCATGAACTCTCCAATGTGTTAATGGACAGCTGGACAACTACTACCTGTTCAGTGCATTCCCATCAGGCATGAGATGGCCCAACTGCACTTCTGTTTTACAGTTAATATACAATAGAAGTTGAAATTTTAGTGCATTAGTACTTTCCCTTGAGATTAACATTTTTTTTTTAATAAAAGCAATTGATCACTTTCTACTAAAGGAGAGTATTCCCCAATAGTATGTTTGCCTCCACATCACCTTCCTACTCTCTCTCATCATTTCTTTGCCACTGATTAATGAATAAAAGCTGTAATAAACAGCTCCTCCCAGTGATCATTCTGGAACCCACAACCCACCAACACTTTCCTTTTTCTTTTCAAATATCCTCTGGTCACAAGGAAAATGTCTAAAATACAAGTATGTAACTAAACACAAACAGACCCAAAAATGTGCTTTCAATTAAGTTTTTCTGTCTTTGGTGGTGAACCAAAGCACCCTTCTGCCAAAAAATTTATTTTGTGGCAGTCCTCTGACTAAAAAATACTGTCCCCCAAGCAATCCTGATGTAGGAATTGTATGTGACATGCATGTAAATGTTTGCAGAGTTTTCCTCATTACCAAAGATTATTCTATTACTGTTCTTCTAGTTAGAGCTTATGCAAGGAGGTACTTTGCAAGGGGAAGCTGAAGAACACATTTAAGGTTGGTACACCAGAAGAATAAGTCACAGTGGAAGGCATTTTCATTGATCAGAAACTACAGTTCACACGAAGCTGGAGACACTATGATGTTGTTACTACTAAATACAGCCCAAAGGACATTAAAATAGCCTGACAAAACATGCCCTTACCTTCATAATTACCCTTTTTAAGCCTTCCTTTTCAAACCATGAATATTCAGCAGAAAGCACATGCCTGTGAGATCACTCACCTGAGTGCTCAGAGAAACAAGCTCACATTTACTTATGTTGCCTTTGCTTTGTCTTTTTTAACTGTACTTTGAAATATTTATTATCCTAGCAACTGTATCAAGAATGAAATATCTGGCAAGACATCGACTGCCATTGAGAATAAGTTTCATGGTTCACTCAATGAGATTAGAACTTCAGCTGATAACTAGAGTGACATAGTAAGGTTTCTAAAGCCATATGACTATACAAAACTGTAAGTCTCAGATCTAACTCGCTGCTTTTTATTGTATTTTCTGAAATGTCTTTAGAAAGACAGCATAACATCACTCATTTTATATGCAGGGAATTGAAAGCCCAGGAAAGAAAAGTAGCCTTGGCCAAGGCCATACAGGGGAACAGTATGGCTACATTTTAAAATTTAGCAAGTCTCCCAAATCCAAGTTCATTCCCTCTTCTGTTTAGTTAGATATTCATATTCTGGACATTTTCTTTGTGAAGAGAAAACATTTAAAGAAAACAAACAAACCCCCCCAACACCCAAAGAAACAAAATAACAACTTCCACTCCTAAAAAAATTGAGACAATTTCCTTAAAGGTTCATGACTACATTTCCAACAGCCACACGGTCTAGAGAACAACAGATAATGCTGAAGAACTCCCATAGAGCCTATTCCCATCTTTGACAGAACTCCCAGTTTTGTGTTTCCTGGCTTACAACCCATGAAAAGTTGCTTTTAACATCTGCCGGCCCATTAACACATTGAGCACCACCATGAAATCAGCACACAGTAAGCACAGGGAATTCCAGCCTCCTGGGTAGCTCCAGCAGGTAAGGAATGTGGCTGCACAGCATCAATCCTGCTTAACTTTATGTAGATGTAATGCAGGCTTAACCATACTGAGTTTGCAGAACTATATAACTTCTGTTCAAATAAAATATTAGCTCTGTTCTTCATATTATAATTCTGATTCTAGTATATTTTTCAATTAACTTGGAATTAATTTGGAGAATCTATATCTCAGTAATATATAAATATGCTATTATAAGCTATATTATAAACAGGGTTATTTGGGGTTTGGGTTTTACATTTTCTCATTCACCTTTCAAACTGGACTCATTCCATAAGCTGATTAACACTAACTTAGCTCTGTTGGTGACCATTTGTGCCAGTCAAAGCATATCATGTGATGGGGGGACACTACAAAACAAAAAAGGACACAACTAAGTTGTATTAATCAAGTCTGCATTACTCAAAACAACAGCACAAAACACTCAAGCCTTTCCATGCATTTCTTTCCACCAAATTAATTCTCTTATAACTACCAAGATTGCAGCAGGTCTGACCTCAAGTCCAGTGAAGTATAAAAATTGACATATTTGGATGGGAACAGGCATGAAGTACAGATGTGTGCAGCTGAAGCTCTCTAGCAATCTCTGCCAAGTAAGATCTCTGCTTGTTAAAAGGAAAAAAAATTTATATCATACTACGAGTTGAATTTTAGAAAAAAAAAGCCTGTTTAAATCCTTATGCACTTGCCTAAAGCTAATAAAATCATGCATAAATCAGGAAAAAACAAACTGAAATAAGCTATTTATGAATCTTTGTTACTTATACATGATATTTTCAAAAATTCTCACTGAGAATCAAATTCAGAAAGTCACTCTTGACATGAAGAATGCAATAAAAATGCATTCCAGCTTCCCTTGCTGGATTTTTTTTAACTAAATCCCACCTTACCATTCACTATGGCAATGTATTTATGTGTTTCAAGAACTCAGACTTTTCTAAGTACTTGTTACTGCAGCCCAACTTTACAATAGTCTATTCTGCACATGATATTCTAGCAGTGGAACAAGAAGACAAAGACCCCACCCTCTTCTCCTCAGAGCATCTTTTACTATCAACTAAAACAATTTCTTTGATGCTGCTGATGCAAGACAACACAATTTCTGTACTCTCACATTACTGTGGCAGCCTCACTTCAAGATTCCAAGTACTGCTCTTAGGCCACAAGGACTAACAGGCATAAAGACCACATGGAAGGGGCTCTGCACGTGTGAGAACTGGGGCTCTTCACATCAGCCCTTGACCTTCAACTAGGAAAGGTCAGACCAGACTGTTAAAGCACTCAGAGCACACCAAATGGGCAACCCTGCCTATTCCATATTTTATTTCAGCCATTTGTGCAGCATCTGAGTTTGTCAGTGACCACAGATCTTTATTCATGAAAAGAGAGTAATTATCTCCTCACAAGGAAGTGAAGTCCGTGAGACTTCAGCAAACACTCTTCATTAATTTGTTGAATTAGCAGAGGAAAGCATATAATGTTAAATATGAATGCTTTGGTGAGCAAAAGCCTTGACTTAAGCACTGCATGGTCAACCTGCAAATCCAGAGATCTCAGTTTCATTGTCCCCAAATTGGTTTGACTAAAGCAGTCACTACAAAACCTGAGCACCTCACACACCTCAGGGTCATTCTGCATCAGTACATGCTCTTAACTTGCTTAATACACTCACACATCCCCACCTTGCAAAATGGTGCTTAAAACAATGTCAGAAGCAGCCTTAAGATAAACAACAGAAATAAAGTTAGTGGCTGGGAGGGGGAGGAATAAATCTTGTCTAGAAAGACAATAGGCTGCTAATGAAAATAATTTACAAGTTTAAAAACTAGGGCATATATTTTAGTAGCAGACTATTTAAAAAAAATATTTGCAATATTAGTCTATAATTCATTAAAGGAAGACAAAAACAAACAAAATCCCACAAATTTTCTAACAGTTTAACTTCATGACATTGATTGCAAAATCCTGCAATTTTTAGACTGAGTATATTTATTTTATTCAAGTCTGACCTGCTGTTCACTCTACATGACACAGCCAAGAGAGCACATAAAGACTTAAATACTACAAAAATGCTAACAGTCTTCAAAAATGTACCCAGGAAAGGATCTAGAAATCTCTCATCTTAACAATATCTTAGATAACCACTGAATCCCTCTTTATTTGGTATTCCTGTTCTTACTATCGAGTCCTGATAAACCAAACTCAGTACTGAGTCTGCAGAAGGTACTCCTGATTAAATTAGTTTTCACCAGCACTTCCTTTTAATTTTTAACCTGCTGCAACAACTAACAAAACACAGCACAGATCTCTGCAGGATCTGATTAGTGTAACACAACAGTGAGGATTAAAAAAGTGCTCTGAAACAGAAATCACACCCCCAGTACTGCATGTTATGGTTCAGTCAGTGCCTACAGGACTGGCAGAAATGAAGTCTTAAGAAAAGCCCTGATTGAGAAAAGATTACCAGGAAAGATTAGTGTGATATTTACATTAGATTCTGTACATTCAGGAACATCTTGGTGCATAAAGAAATGTCTTTAGCAGACTCCTGTGTCTACAATTCCACCAGTGAATAATTATTCCACTTTTATTTATTTCCAGATTGCTTTTTGTTTGAAGAAATATCTACCCAAGTTTCCACTTCACATCAGGACAATGGTCATCTGCATTTTAAGGCAGTTTGTGAGGCACATCTCATATCACTGTAAGGCAATTTCCTCCATATAGTTTCAAAGAAAATTCTGTTCTTTTTCCACTTCTCTTCACAAACCAGTATAACTTTGTGTCAATCAGCAGTCAATCACTTAAATAGCACTACATTCACATAGCAGGTTAGAATATTTCACATTGCACGAGCTAATTGAATAAAAGTTTCTAGATGGAATTCCTCCAAGGTAAGAGATAAACAATAAATGGATTAATATTCGCCAGGGAGCACTGTAATAATAATAATCTCTGAGTTTTTCTACAGCTTTCAGTTAATTTATTCTAGAACCAACAGTGTAAATGCAAGCCTCTAACTGAATAAAAATCAAATTTCCACTAAAGTAGTTTTAAGATCTAAGTGTCTTGATAGTTCCTCTTTAAATCACATTTATTTCAATTCAAAAAAACTAAATTACTTTGATACATCTTTTACATTGGCACTTTTATGCCTTCTCAGGACATCAGTGATTCTCAGACTTTTGAACTGGTACTAAAAAAATTACGCATTAAAGGTCAAGCAAATTTTCCCCCTTTTTTGGTAACACTTCTATCTCATCTTTCTAGGAAGTATCATTAATTAACTCCTTTCAAGCAAAAAAAAAAAAAAAGAAATGTATCCATTAAACGTAGAAAGAATTTGACTTCAAAACTGAATCACACAAAGTATCTGCTAGAAAAAAGAAAAAATTACTTAGGCTTTGCCACTTAGAACATATTATACATCTAGAAATTTACTTTATTCCATAAAGGAAAAACAAGAGAAACAAAGAGCAGAAAGCAGCCTCTATACATCAGTATTACTTTCCAAAAATGTAGTTAATCTTGAAAAAGACAGAAGAGTAAGTTTTCTCAAGTCTCTCATTTATGCTTGCACAAATTAGCGAACAAGAAACAATTCTCCATTAAAGAGTAGCCCCAAGAGCAAGTATTTTACTTAAAATAACTATAATTTTATATTCACTAACACTTTTTCCCTTCAAGTACTGGAACACAAATCTTTTAGTGGAAGGAACACTTGATAACAGGTCCCTCAAAACCTCACCCCACCCTTCCAAAACCTTCAATAGGTCTGCTCTGACACAGAACACACAAAGTCAACTTTATGGAGCCCTGATCTATCAGCAACTAGACAACAAACAGGTTTCATTCACAGAGTATACAAGAGAAAACTAATACCTATTTCAAAAGGGAGACCATCTCAGGTTACTTTCACATAACTTCAAATAACAACTCCATAACTGTTCAAACTTTATATTTCCTAAGAAATGCGCATTTCATCTCACATCCCTCTTAGGACTGGCACTCAGAAAAACTCCTATAAATATTCTCTACAAACCTGGAACTACTTACAAATTCAGAAGCCACAAGCCTATCTGATCAAGATTGTACACACATAAATAAATTCTTCTATGTTTACATACACGAGCATATAACCACTACATATATGAAAATGTGTATTTCATTTCAGTTCCCTGTCCTCAAAAGTACATTGATAAGATTTTCGTGCAAGAACCATCTGTACATTACTCAACAAAACAAAACAGCAGTCTGCTCCTTTTCACAAACAAAAGGAACAAAACAATAACTTTACCAAAAAAAAAAAAAAAGACAAACCCTAAACAAAATAAAACTCACATTAGAAGTATCCTATGTTTGAACACACACCCCAGGAAAATTTTTTGTTCCTGGCAATTTCTGGTTCTGAAGTGCTAGATCTTTGAACACTCATATTATTTAAAAAGAGAAAAAAAAAATCACTTTTTCCTGCAGAGCAGACATGTTTTTCTCCAGAAAACTGAAGTGTTCTTTAAAGTTGGTTTGAAAACTGAAACCTATGGAAGACACACATGCAAATTTCGTGAATTTACACTTTCATAGTTTCAAAGCTAACTATCCACTCAACTTCAAAATCTAGACCCAAGTGCTGGCATACAAAATACACCAAGAATGAAGTGTGCATGCAGAATCACTTTTTGTTATGGTGGAGTATTAACAGTGCAGAGAAGCCAGCTAGACCACAGGGAAATAAGTATTTATCCACACACGCTTATGAAAAACAGCTGTTAGAAAACATGAAGAAAAAAATATCTTTTTTACCAAGGATGAAAGTAAGAAAGCACACCCAAAATAATAATTTTCAAAGTGTTACAAGTAAGTGGATAAAGCACTTGAAAAGAAGCCACAACTCTGTAATCAAGGAAAGCTCTGTATTAAAATTGTAAAGTCTAATAATTGATCAGAACTAGAGAAGCAAATTTTATTTTTCGCCACGTTCTCCATGGCCTCTTTGCTCACTATATATATTTTTTTCACTATTTCATGAAGACAAATCAAACCATCTGGCTTGTGCCAGACACACTTGCCCATGTTGTATCTGTTTTTCAAACAGCAGACACTCAGCAAGCATCCAATACATGTGATTAGCTGGTAGGAAAACAAGAATTCAATTTGACTTAAAAATATCCTTGCATTTGTTCTCATTCCATCCTGGGAGAAAACAGAATACTTCTGCATGCTTGTCTGCAACTAAGAAATACTGAATAACCACTGGTTCAGCATGTTGAGCATATGCTCACATACCAGCTCCAGGCCAATACTTTGGTCTCAAAACATGACCAGGCTTCTCAAAATACTTCAGCAAATGCCTGTCTTGTGGAAGCACTTATATAAACAACAATGTACAGGCTTTATTCTCAATTGATACAGTAAAAATATGCAGTAAGGCAGCACTCCCTATTCTGAAATAACAATTTCAGAGGCACTGTTCTGACCCCATGTAACTCTCTCCCCTATTTGAGTAGAACTTTTTACCTTTTCCCCCCCTTGATGGTCCAAATGGCTGCTACAGCCCATTTACAGGATGTAGAAATGGGCACAGTGTCCCAACTCTCTCCTTTAAAAGTTAAGGGAAGCAGCAGCCTGATCTATCCATTACTTTCTTCCACAGGTATTCTTAGAGACCTCTAAATGAGTAAACCCACGAATATTTTAATAGGCTTCCATATCTCAGCCTCAGACACAGTCTAGAGGCAGAGGCACAGAACATTTCACTTCTACATACAGGTAACTCCCCCAGGGTTCCAGTTTCCTTCTCAGAGGTAGTTCCTTCACACAGCAGATGCTCTGCAATAGTTCCCACGCCAACTGCCAGTATCAACAGGAAGCTTATGAAATTCTGTAAGTCCCCAGCATAATGCTTTATTTGTTGTGGATACAAGGTGTGTATCTACAGCAGTTCAATATTTCTTGCTACCCTCTAGTTACACTTTCAAATATTCATGCAAGAAATTATTCTGTGCCAGAGTTCACATTAATTTGTTCCTGCTAAAACAGTACTAAAATAAAGTTATTGAAGCAAACCACCACAAGGAAAATATGTATTTTTAACATGCCCAAATATTGTCATCAAAAAAAAACACCGACAGACTAAACAAGGCAAAGACAATTAACTACTGTGGACAGCAACACAGTGTAAATTCCTGCCCTCAGTCTCACCCAGCATGGTCTTTGTGATTCATAGATGTAAATGCCTTGGAACACATTTGTAAAAAGCCATGTTTAATAATTTAATGTTTCAATGCAGCCTGCAGCTCCCACCTACAAATGCCTCTGAGACTTTACCGACAAATTCATTTTTCCCCACAACTGGCATGACCAATGGATTTCGAATTTCACATTAAAAGACAAATAGGAAAATTAATCATCTGCCAACTATTTCTCCTGGGGGGGTATTGTATTAAATTTAGTGCCCATGAAGTGTGTCAGATTGACTGTAAAGAACCAACTGTGACAGTAGATGGGATGTGTCCCAAGGTGTTGAAGGAGCTGACCAGTGTCACCACGAGACTGTTCTCTATCGGCTTCACAAAGCTGTGGTGACTGAAGTAAGTCATAAAGACCAGAAGAATCAAGTCTTACACTTATCTGTATAAAGGCAAGAATGAAGATGCAGAAACTTGAGATCAGTCAGCCTCACCCCAGTCCTGTCTTGCCAAAGCATGACAAGAAACTTTAGGAAGTAACTCTTGCCTGCACTTGGGGAACAACCCCTATTATATGAAAACAGTGAAACAAAGTGAGAGTAGTTCAATGTAACTTCACACCTTTGCTGACTGTAAAACACACATCAGGTACAATATAACCTGTTATGCTTCAGAAGAGCTAGAAACACTAATTTCTCTTCGACAATCTGGAATAAACCAGCAGTTTTAAAGTGTAAAACTTACTTGAAGCCCCACATACAAACACCATCTGCACTTTTGCAAAAAGTATAACATTTGAAATAACGTTCTTTTCTCCTTCTCTTAGTACATGCCATCACGAAGAGAAAACTTTATTTATATAAAGAGCCCACAAAATGAAGTTCCATAAAAACAGGAACATATGGCCAAATAATTCTGAATAGCACTTAGCATATTCATCCGTAAAATAAGAACTATAATGGGTAGATAAATACACCCAAGTCTACTTGAAAGTTGCCAGTATGTACATGGTTTTCTGCAAATAATTAGTTTCTTTAAGAATTTCTCACCCATCACTCTGCACAGATACTTCTCATTACAGTTTTACCACAGTTAATCTTTTCAAACCACAAACTTGGCTTATACCACCTTATATCCCACATAGTAACAGTCTATGTCAGTGCATAAAACTAAGTCATCTCTTTTATAAAAGTAGAATTATTACCACCATTACAAAGACAAAGCTTGAAACAGATTTAGGTAATCTCTAACATGAATGTAAATATAAAGTAGAAAAGGTAGAACCTATATAGAACTACTTAGAACATTAAACAAAATGCCTAAATATAAACTTAGGATAAGAAATAATAACAACAACAAAAAAACCCCAACACTAGTCCTGAAGGAAAATATGTACACACCAATGAATTACTTTCTGCTGTTAGTAAGGAGAAAAACATGCACCTCTAGTCAAAAACATGCACCTCTACCTTGCAAAGATGTTCATGCAGGTTTACCTGAAATTACAGCATTTGGAATCATCTATCATCCACCTGTTTCTAAGCCATTAAATACTAGTAAGAAACTGTACAATCAAATTAAGTGGCTTAGAGTTTGTGGATTGAGCTGTAAAACCTCCACTTTTTCAGGTATCTCCAACCCTTACCTTGGTGAATACTCAATAAATATTTAGCTTTCTCTTCAGCATGTATCATGAAACTTTCTGGATAGTTGCACATTATCCCTTGAGACAAGAAGCACAATCACCTTCAGACTCTTAAAAATCCTTCCAGCTGCAGACTCTTCCTGCTCTAATTTGCTGCAGTATTATAACCAGCTGGTCCTCATCATAGACATGATTTGGTTCACCAAACAAAGCTCCTTAATCAAACATCTGGTCATTGCTTCAGTATCTTTAGGGATTTAGGCAAAAAGACTGTTTTCACTGAGTGATGTGTGCTTGCTTGGGTCCTTTTTTATTTATTTTGATGATCTCCCATCATACTGAAGGCTGATTCCTGACACATTCTCCAAAAAGCTGAAGTGTTTGTACAAGACAGGCATCTCTTGACTTGTTCTTCACCTTGATTTCTGCTCATCCTGTCAAACGGTTTTAAAAGGAGGTTTTCCTATTCTGATGTACAATTCTTTTATTTCTCCTTATGCTGCTGTTGTGGTTTAACCCCCACAAGAAGGTTAAAGCTGGCAACTCAGCCCCACGCAGCCACTGGCTCACTCCCAGTGAGAAGGGAGAGAGAATCAGAAGAGTAAAAATGAGAAAACTCACAGATTGAGATAAATCCAGCTTAACAGGTAAACCAAAAGCTGTGCACACAAGCAAAACCAAACAAGGAACTAATTTCCCACTTCCCATAGGCAGGCAAGTGTTCAGCCATCCCCAGGAAAGTCAGGCTCCACCACACTTGGGAAAACAAGCACCATCACACCAAATGTCTCCCCTTTCTTTCTCCTCCCCCAGTTTTATGTTGAGCATGATGCCATATGGTCTGGAATATATCTTCAGTCAGTTGGGATCAGCTGTCCCAGCTGAGTCCTCTCCCAACTCTTTGTGCCTTCCAGCCCCCTCACTGTGGAGTGGGAGTGAGGTGAGGAGCAGGAAAGGCCTTGCCTCTGTGTAAGCGCTGCTCAGCAATAACCAAAACATCCCTTTATTATCAACACCATTTCCAGGACAAATCCAAAACACAGCCCCATACCAGTTACAAGGAAGAAAATTAACTCTATGCCCAGCAAAACCAGCACAGCTGCCTACAATCCCACTAAACCTAAGACCTGAAAGCATTGACTGCTAAAGGTATGTAAAACTGGGCACAAGAACAAAACTCAGAATATTCCTGCTGGCTCTTCACCACAGGAGGTAATGCATTATAACACAGGTTTCCCAAAAATCTCTGCAGGATCTCCTTGCAAACCCTCCAATAATTCCCACACAGTGGGTTCTTCTGTAACCACTCTGCTGTAATCAGTTTTCTGTAACAGCCCAAGTGTTCTCTTCTGTCAAAGTTACTCTATGACAGCAGGATTTTATTTTTTTTTTAAAATTTCACCTTTCTTTCTGATTCTGAACTTCAACTACCTTAATTTCCACAGTACTTTGATGAAAACTTGTAAGAAATCTTAGAAACTGACATGCTAATTTAGTATTTAAAATGTCTGAGACCTACTAATGCAGAAATTGAGTCCGAGGACACCTTCCCATTGCTGAAGAATTACTCACCAACACAACTTCGCAATCTTCAATCTTCAGTACAGTTAAAACAAGTTCTTGTTTTAGAGTTCTTTGTTTTGGGGGTTGGACTAGATGATCTGCAGAAGTTCCTTCCAACCCTAACTATTCTGTGATTCTGTGATTCATTGTTTCCAGGCATTTTAGACATTAAAAGTCTTGAGTTAACTATCAGTTCTGTTCTAATTTCAACAGTCTCCTGGGCTGAAGAACCATATTTCATTATTGTCTTTTTATGTAGATGCATGTATTTAGATACAGAAAAAATACTTTGATCATCTGCTCTGACTTCCACAGAGTATGGACACATGCCCTCAATTAAGTTTTATTTAGGTACATCTCAAATGAAAAATACTGCATTTGAATTAAAATTTTCCTTTGATGAATATCCGACCACAATGTGCAATAAATTACCCTCGTTGCTGAAGACGCATTTCTTATTTCTACTGCAAATGTGCCTGGCTCATATTTTAACCAAAGGATCCTGATATCCCATCATTTTCTGTTTCATCATAGAATTTCTGTTCACAATGCATACAAACGTTGCAATCCCATCCCTCCCTGCTTTTCTCTTTGATAATATTTAACGTACTGAGCTCTTGGAATTTCTCCCTCAGGAGCTATTTTCAACCCTTATTCATTGTTACAGTTCTTGTCTGAAGTCTCTTTGACTTTAACATCCTCCTTGAAGTATGAACACCTAAACTTGACAGAGGATTCTTGGAGCAATCTCATTCATGCCAAACACAAAGATATTATACATCTTCTGCTCAGTCATATATAAATTGGCTCATATTGAAGCTTTTCCTCAAGACCACCCATAAAACAATCTGTATGTAGATGGAACATTGTTAACTGAGAAGTTAAAAAAAAAACTGATGAAGTGATAACAAAGACCCAGTGATCCTCCCAGATGACTCAGATATATTCCCCTCACTACACTCGTGTGTGGGTGACATATCCCTCTGATTTTCAAGGAGAAAGCCCAGTAAAACTGTTGATTGCTGAATCCTTTGGCTCTGTATAAAGGTGGAATGCTGTACTTACCAGTACAGAGAGTTTAACCAGTCTGAATCACAAGTCAAGGCTTACTGAGGTCAACAACCAATGTCAATAATGTCATTATATTGATTTTCAACACAAGTAACGAACATTAACAAATAATAGCACATTCTCACTTTTATTTGGCTCCTGTACTTATTCTGTGCTTCTCACATATTCACAAGCACATTTGTGCAAGAAACCAGAACCAGCAGCATTCATGAACCTTTATTTGATTACTTCTTGACTATGTTTTCAGATACACAACTCTTAACAGTTTTTCCCTGCTAGATTCCAGCTGACCAACAGATCTAATGACCAATAGATGGCTGATAGAAAACGACTGCACTTCTGCTCTCAGCCTGGGCTGTCAGAGCTGTACTTGATTTCCCCTTTTTCAGAACCACGTAGTTAATGGAGGATGGACAATGACCCTTCCTACTTCCACCTGCACAGCAGCATTAACCAGGCAGATGCGTATTTGAGGAGAAACCAAGTGCTTTAATGCACATGCTGCTAAGGCTTCAAGAATGAAGTAAATTGTTTTCCACTGATCACAGAATCACAGAATTTTCTAGGCTGTAAAAGTAAGAACATCATGTCCAACCATAATACCAGAACTACCAAGCCCACCACTAAATCATGTCCCCAAGTGTCACATCTACACATCTTTTGAATCCTTCCATGTATGGTGACTCCACCACTTCCACGGGCATCCTGTTCTGCATCTCACAGCTGGATATAATGCTTGTATTTCAGAGTTGGATTAACTACAGCTGTCTTCAGGGTAGCATTAGGACCCTTATTTTACACATCAGCAAACCAAAGTGTGATCTGCACAGAAGGGCAACTTACAGGATCACAGTTCTAAGTTTTATCAGTAATTTACAGCCATCTATGCAATGACTTCCTCACATTGCATTGCATACTTCTAATAAACTAATTTATAAATACATGTATATTTATAATGCATGTGGCTTAAACACAAAACCAAATGTCACAGTGGGGAGATAAAAGTAGGGGGAAAAAAAAGAAAAAAAAATACTGCCTAAGTAGCATTTAAGCAATTCTATACTGCAGGAATGCTCGCCTGGCCAACAAAAGCACATTTAGAGTAGAAGCTCCAGAGCCACTAAAAGAGTCTGAGGACTTAGAAGATGTCTATTTGACAAATTACCATAATGAAGATCTACGGCACACGGTCCCTGGAGGGTTACACGTGAATCACTAAGAACTACACTTCTGAAACAAATCTGTTTATTAAGGGGGAAGAAAAGAATTTTAAAGATCTATTTTTGTCTAGTTTGTATTCATACCCTGAGAGTATTTAAGAAGGGGGGGAAAATAATGCAGGTATGTACTGCGGTAGTGACAAGCTAAGACTTTAACTATGAAGATTAACAGAGCTGAGAGTCATATGATTGAGCATGACTACTGGGAGCTGCTGCCACAAAAATCTGCAGCTTGTGACATACATGTGAACCACGAGCATCTTTTTATCAACTTTGACAATTCTGACTTTTTCCCACTTAATCCTTTTTTTCTGCTTTAGAGAAACCTGGACCCAGCTCTTCAAAGCAAACAAAACAGCTTCCCATTATCACAAACAGAAGCTTTGCTTCATTATGGAGCAGTGTGACCTGTAATAATGTCTCAGATAACATCTTCAGCGATGGAAAACCATTTTAATCCTAAGGATGTGAAAAAAACCCCAAAACTGCAAAGTTTAGATAGACACTAAAACTAAGAAAAATCTGATGAAACTTGGAGAAAAGTACTTTTCTGTGAGATTATTTTCTTCTATTTTTTAAAGAAAGTGTTGTGTGGATAGCTCTAGATTTTTTATTTAAGAAATTCCAACTGAAAAAAAAAAAAAACAACCAAAAAAAACCCCCAAAAACCCAAAACCTGACAAAGGTCAGCTACAAAAAAATCATTCTTTGGCTTGTTTCAACTGATTAACTTTATGGTAGACTATCCTACGGTTAAGACATCTACTAGGAATGTGATCCATGACCAAAATTCAGAAGACACACTTTAGTGTTCTGACAATAGTGGAGATAAATGCTGCATTATGGATGCACTGGGACTCATACAAGAGCTCTTTAGATTAAAATTCTAAAAATACATACAGCATTACTTGATATACAGGACTCTGGCATCATCAGTTTCAGTTATCTAATGCTTTCCATATGCTAACCACTGAACAAACGCATTAGCCTGTAAATCCAAGGAATATGTACCAAGTAATAAATAAACCAACATGAAACAGGCTGTTCATATTAGGGTTAAAATCTAAATTCTTTATTTCTTCCCTGAATATTTCTGTCCTGATGACTCAGCAACAACGCTGCAAATTTCAGCTGAAGTCAGCAAGATTTCTCAGCACTGTTTGCAAGTGTCAACTCCACGGTCCTTACAGAGTATGTTTTAATGACAATTCTGAGGCTATCTCGGGTACGGGGGACTTTGTATACGGATCCCTGCAGAAGGCAAGGAGCTCCGCATGGATGGAGAAACGGAGACGCTGTGGCTCAGACAGAAGGGCTACAATGTTGTCCTGAACCGAAACTTGCGAAATCACCGGCTGTGTTTTCGGTAACACCTGAGCACATCCCGAACGCCGGAGGGGACGACGTGCTGCCACCCCCCTCACCGCGCTGATGGCTTCCAGACAGCGATACCTGACATCCTGAGAACTATGGTTTGGGGGTTCTGTTTTAGTGTTTAAAAGCTTTAAGGAACTAACGCATCACTCAACACATAATTCAGGTCCTAAATCCAGCCGACACCGACGCCCGTGTTCAGTTTCTCAACGAAACAGAAAAGAAACACTAAAACAGCGAGTAACTCAACGCGGTATCTCGGAGCCGGGGATGGGAAGCGAGCGGGAGGACGCGGCTCCCTGGGGCTGTGCGGGACCATCCCCAAGGCTCATCTACCTGTTCCATCCCAAACAGCCCCAGCGCGGACCCCTCGCGATCCCAGCGGGGCGCAGCCCAGGAGCCCTCGCAGCCACTGTTTCCCCGAGTTCTGAGTTACTTTTAGAAAAAACAAACAAACACACACTCCCGGAGCCGGCAAAGTTCTCCCCGCGCTGACAGCCGGGCTGCGCCCGCGCCCGCCCCGCCGCGATGGGGCCGGGGCTCCGCGGGTCCCGCCGCCCCCCGCCCGCCCCGGGGCCCCGTTACCTGGCCCGCCCCGCTGCCCCGGCGCCGCAAGGCCGCCCCCGAGCCCGCCCAGGGAGGTTTTCAGCAGCCGTAAAGCGTGAACGCGCCCGGCCCGGCCCCGGCGGCGCGGCCCGAGAGGGGCCACCCCGGGGAGCGCCCTCGGGGCGGGCGGGGCGGCCGGCGGAGCTGCGGCGGGACGGGCCGGGTGCGCGGAACCGCGGGGCGGGCGGGGGTGCAAGGGAGAGTGAAGGGCATCTCTCGTTCCGACCCCCCTGCCCTGGGCAGGGATACCTTGCACTAGACCTGGAGCGTTCAAAGCCCCGTCCAGCCTGGGCTCGGATGCTTCCAGAGATGGGCAGCTTCTCTGGGCAACGTGCGCCAGGGTCTCACCGCCCTCAAAGTCAAGAATTTCTTCTTAATATCTAATCAACGTTTGCCCTCTTTCAGTTTGAAGCCATTCCCCCTTGTCCTGTCACTACATCACTTTGTCCAAAGTCCCTTTCCAGCTCTCTTAGAGCCCCTTTAGGCACTGGAAGAGGTTCTAAGATCTCCCCGGAGCCTTTTGTTCTCCAGGCTGAACACCCTAAGCTCACTCAGCCTTTAGTAACATTTGACAGATACAGCCTTGTTTTACAGCTTTTTGGAGGGGGATAATTTGTGAGATGCAGAATTTTGTGCATCTACAAGTTACACAGTGACATACTCTATACCCACAGACCCACCAGCTAGGAGGGAAGATGAGTAATCAGGTGCACCCAGGAACCGCAGGTTATCCCAGCACAGCTCTGTGGGAGTGAATATCTGAGCACTGTGGGCACACCTGACACTAATACCAACAGGATCAAATCACACCAGCACAGTTTTACAGGTGTCTCAACTGCGGCAATTACACTGCTTTAACAAAGGCTCTTAATGTCCATTGGTAAACTTTGATCTTGAATGCACTTCCATTACAATACTGTCCTCTTATAAAAAGGAATTTTTTCAGTACAGATTAATGACTTAGTTCTACTTGGAAGCATTTTGCTGTTCATTGAGTCTTAAATCTACAATTTGTCCTGTAATCCTGGCACTACCACACAAGCAACAGGGCTGAGCTGTCTTCAGCAAAGGCAGGAGAAGCATCAGCCTGTTCAATTGCACTGTCTGAAGTCGGGGTTAGTGTTGTTTACCCTGAGAGAACTAGCGATAGAAATGTTAATTTTAAGAAGACGAAATAATATTAAGCAGCATTTCCTGGAAAGACATTTATGAAAAAATGAAAGAAAGAGACCAATGAAAATGTTTTTTTCTACTCAATGAGAACTACTACAAAAAAAAAAAAAACAACAACAAAAAAAAAAAAACCAAAAAAAAAAACCAAAAAAAAACAAAACAAACAAAAAAAAACCCGAAAGGCATCTTAACCCAACAGCTACTGCAGAGAAGGCAGAAAAAGTATTTCAGAAGTCTTCCATGCATATGGTGCACATACTAGCAAACAGAAAAGCAAATTACAGGCATTTATAACAGAATTGGTTTCTTCTAATAAAGTATTAATGGGCAGGTCTGGCTGGACTGCTGTAGCTCTGAAAGCAGTTTCAGAAAGAACAGGATGTAGTCACTGAAGAGCAAGTAAACTAATATACAGCCTTCATTAATAAAGCCCCTTTTCCGCCATTAAGCAGAAGTAAAACAACTGCAACTGGACGCATACTTTTCTTGCCCAAAGAAATCAGGCATGTAGGTGTAGAAATGCATTTACTCAAAGCATGATTCATCAGTTTTTATTCACAGTTTTCTTTTCTCCTATAATAACATGTTACAACTCTGCTCATTCCTACATTCTTCTCTTTTCTAGACCACCTCCAGGTGAGAGCCATGGCTATGTACTGGTTTTGTTAGTCACTCCAAAGTACAGACCTGAGGTTTTTTGCTGCTTAGCGTAAGCCAGTCGTGCCCATTCTACGTGAAAAGCTGAGGTTGAAGTTCAAAACAGATTTACCATCACAATAGTTCTGCATTTACTTGCTTCAGCTGAACCACTTCCAGATAGTCCAGAACTTGGCACAAGTGTGAGCTAACACTACAGCACAGAAAGCATATCCAAAGGTGAAGTGCACCAGCCATGACTCCACGTGCTTTCACACAAGGCTCTAGACTCACTAGGTAACCATAAAGCTGTTTGGAGTCTCATGCATTTGCTACATTTTAGTTGAAAATTTCTGGACAGGCCTCTTAATTACTGAGCGATAGCAAAAAGTCAGTCAAATATAAAATTCCATTACCCTTTTGCTAAAACCAGGTTTGCTTTGCTGCCCAAACTCTCATCTTCCTGCTGCTGTTTTAAGAGTACCTCTCTTCCCCCAGCGTTTTTGCCAAGGATTGGCCTCATTACAGGCAGGATGAGAAGCATTCTCTTTCCAGTACAGAGGTGTAGTCAAAGGGAAAAGTTTGAGACAACTGGCAAGTTTTTTCATACTGAATCAGGACCACACTCGCCAGAACTGAGTCACAAAAAAGCAAGTGATGCCCCAACATTCAGGCAAACTGAAATAGATTTGCACTGAGAAGAAAAAAAAGCCTCCAAGCAATTACATTTTGCAAAAACTTAATGTGACATGACTAGAAAAGAACATACAAGATAGTCAAACAGACTTAAAACCTTCCATAAAACTTTTCTGAAAGGAAATAGTCCATATAAACTATACATCTATAAAACACTTCAGTATTTGTGTGCATCTTGCCTTATCAGAAAGTATCTCAGGTACTTTGGAAATGTTCATGGAAATATGGAAAAGTTGAATGTTATGCTTAAAGCGACATTACTGACATTGATTTAGACTTGAGATACTGGATAAGGCAGAAAAAGTTTCTGCTTTACAGAAATTCTATCATAGAATATCCTGAAAAAGATTACTAAGTCCAGCTCCTGGCTAGGTTGAAAGGTATCCATTTGATGGTTTTTAACTGCTGACTTTAAATTGCTGTTCACAAAAATAAGTTTACTTTTCTTCCATAGCCTTAAGTTGAGTTCGTTTGTTTCTCTTTTGTATTTTTACCAGCCTGAAAGTGATTGAGCTTTAACTGTTCCATGCAGCAGAAGTGCCATCTTGTGGCTCCCTTAGACACTGCTTTTTCGGGTCACATTAGAGTTAGTAATATAAAAATCCAATTTTAAGACAGTTCAGTCTGTGATCCATATAAAAAAAGATCCTACCTGGTTCACACGCTGATGGACTGACTATGAAGGCTGATATTCTCCAGTCCTTGCTGGAGGACACGGATCACTGTATTTGGCAGGACTATTTATTCTGCTGCAGGAGAAGGAGAGCATTAAAACTGTCATTTTAAAGGTCTGAAAGGGACCTACTGTCCTGCCCCTTATCGTCCATTCCAGCAGTATTTAATCAAGGAAGGTACTGAGACCGAGAGGATTGGTAGGCATGCCTGGAATGTCAAGTCCTGCCTCTTTACATAGGCTGAAGACACCACACATTTAAATAACAGAAGCCCCACTTGAGGAAACAAGAAATTAAATACCATTAAAACCATCTGCCAAATGTAATTTGAAAGTCTAAAATTCCTTTTTACGAGCAGTTCTGCTTTTTATACTGAAGAATTAATTGGATATATGTATTTTACAGAACAAATCCATGATTCAGCAAGAAAATTAATGAAATTAAGGGACAGTTGGAACTGCTGCCAAGAGTGGTCATTTCAGACCTAGCAACCTTGGAAAATGACCTTTTAGATAATGAATTTGGAAAAATAACACTACAAAGCAACAAAAATGAGTGCTATCTACCTATGAAGTCTGCTAATAGCAATATCTCCTAAAGAATGAAGGCATTAAATGGATCATGGAGCTGATGTTTCTGTCTCAGACATCCTAAGCACTGAACATACCTGCCTCAATGCACCTCCTGTGGTAACTCCACAATAGCTCAGTGTGGGTTTCTGCCCCCATACAACGAAGTACACTGATCCACTGAGGACAGGAATGTGGAGTTGTATAGCATTAAGAAAGTGAGAAGATGACAAAATTAGGCCTAGAAGCCTAGCAGCTTCCCCAAGTACTTAAGAAAGGATAACTAAACAAGAAGCAATGTGACATGCTTAGACAAATGATTATTTATTCATTAGCCCATAAGCAGTGAAATACCTCCTAAAAAAGGCTTTTAAGCACACATGCTTTACACAATTTGAAGGATGTCTAATTCATGTTGAAGTACTGTTTAAGTAGTTTACAGTGATGCAACAGAAGTTGTGTGATTCTACAGTTTATCTGGAGTTTCCTCTATTCCTTGATCCATGCCTTACAAAGGAAAATAATTAGCAAAAGCAGGAAATTCTGATTTTTGTCCAAGCTTAAACTAGAGTATGATTCTTCTGTAAAGGAAATGACTCCCTATTAAGTAGAACTATCACTTTTAACTTTGAAGTCTATCATATTGAAATTAAATGGAAGTACCATTCCTTATCAAGGCATTCCTGCACCGGACTTTTTTCAGTCTTTTCCCTGCAAGTCAAGAAACCTGTATCCTAAATTGCAAAACATACTTCCCTAAAGTCTGTGCAGCTGTCTTCGTACTGGAAAGGGCTCTAAGGTCTCCCCTGAGCCTTCTCTTCTCCAGGCTGAACAACCCCAACTCAGCCTGTCTCCCTAGGAGAAAACCAGGACTCTATTTTTGTGACCCTCCTTGAGACTCATTCCAACAAGTCCATGTCCTTCTTATGTTGGGAACACTGCACTCATAGAATCATAGACCGACTCATTCAAAGGATGTGAGTAAATATAATCAACATCTCTAACAACCAGGACTCCACAGCACTCCAGGTTGTTTCACAAGAGAAACAATTCCTATGATAAAGGTTATAGCCACAGGTCATGGAGATAAAAATGCCTCCTATTTTTATTATTTAAAGAATAATCACTGGTGGGTTTTAGGAGGTGTTTGTGAATTGAAACAGAAAATGAGATTGCAGAACCTGAGCCTTAATCCTCCAATTTAATTTCCTTTAATCTTGCTTATAGCATATGACCTCTTTTTAAACTATTCATTTTTTTTCACCAAAGCCTGGCACTTTCAGATCCTTTTATGCCTTTTACCATGAGATACATGCATTGCAACTCTCCAGCCAGACTTCCCTGCCCTTTCCAGGTTTCTCCACCTCATGTTCGACACATGATTCGGCTTCTAATCTAGGATGGCTAACACAGCAAAACGGGAGCAGGAACAGAAGATAAAGCATTGCAAGTGGTCATTTGGCAACCTGCAGGGCTCGCACTTACAGCAAATACTCAGAGCACAAGTAGGGTGGCGAACACAACATTAAGGCTAAATAAAAACCAATTTCTATTCTCCCCCATTGAGGTTTGAAGCTGAGATAGATAATTTGTTCCAAGTGGAGGAGGAACACTACAGACCATAGTGCTCCAGGCTTTTCTGGGTCTTGATCGTTTAACTCATCATGGGGTTTCTTCACATAATCTGACCTCCAGTTGTTTTTGAACAAAAGAGGTAACTGCCGAAGGAGATTGTGGACAACATAGGAAGGAGACAACCCCTAATTACTTAACTGGTTGATTTCATCAGGTGCTGCATTAGAGTCAGTACTTAGCAAGAAAAGAGACTCAAACAAAACAGATATTTTTAAACCAACACAAACATAAGCACTTGTATTCTTTATTAAATCAAAACATTTCATTTAAAAGCAGCAGGCCTAGCAAAATAAGGAACAATTTAAAAAGAACCCCTGGTGACTTAGACACATTCGACTTGGTGTGATAAAAGACAAAGACCCACATATCTTGCAATCTATAATTTACTACAAAGGACAGTAACTTATAGCCTATGATTTTAATGATTGTCCTGCAGCTGATCATTTTGTGAAGCACCAGATAAAGTGCAGTTAAACTAAATATTATCCTCATACCCTTCCAGACAACCGTTTTTCATTTAAGCCATTCAGATACAGGTAGTTTTGAGGGTTAGTAGTAGGTTTGAAAGCTTCTTTGTAGTTATTTGAGCTCCAAAACCTCTGCATAGGTTAGATTATTTCACATTTCAAAAACTTCTCAGAAACTTTAATATCGTATATATTCTAAATGCTCAGCTTAAAATAAGTGTCCAGTTCTGATTTTGGATACATCAGTAACTTTCAAATCAAGATACATTTCTCATGAAAAGAGAGAATCTTTCACCGCTCAGAATAATTATGGTGCCACTATTCATATTAAGAGAAAAAGATAGATGGCCTTTACTCAAAGGTGCTCTGATGTGCCCTTACAGAGTTAATTGGATGACTGACACCTGAAAGAACTCTGAGTCTCACAGGACTCATTTTTTCTTTACTCATACTGCACCAGCGTGAACGACAAAAACATTTAAGAGACTGGTCCCCAGACGTGCATTGCTTTTCCTGGTTTTTTCGCACTGAGGTGTAGCAATCCTGCCCAAAACCTCACTGCAGCATCTTGAAAATGAAATACCTACTGTGCCAGCAGAGGAAGTTGTCTGTTTTGCTCTTACTCGAAGAATTATCAGTAGATACCAGGAAACAGTGTCAGATATGCTCATCAGTCACAAGTAATTACAGATCCCTATCATCATTGTTTTTCTACACAAGGCACAGAAAAAAGCATTCACATAGTGGGGAGGATTCATCCTAAGTTTGCTGTCAGAAAAGTAAGAAAATAATGTGTAAGAACCCAAATAGATTTCTTGCTATCTATAAGCAAGAGTAAAACCAATTTTTTAAATTTTCTTTAGATCAAATTAAAGCTTCTAGACATCTCTTTACGCTTGCTTTTTAAAGTTTTCAGGGAAATATCTAACATTACTTTCTTAAGGTACTTTGTGGTTATTTTTCATAACTATCTAAATAATTAAAGCCACATTCAAATCACAATTATGAGGAGTGAAGGCTTTGCCCAGTGATCCATCAGGAGAGTCACTAGAGTTTATGCCCAGTGCAGTGCTTCACTATAGAGGAATCTAATTAAGTTAACGAGATGAACTGAGTGACCATATGGAACCATCAGTGATGGAGAGATACTCTAACTTGGAAGCAAAATTATCACAAGAGACTCTAAAACAAGGAAAGAAGGTGCAAGTTACAAGAAGGCATCTGTTGAATAGTCAAAATACTGGAACAGGAGCTCTGTTTATAAGGGGAGGTGTCAAGAGTTAGCCCATACAAAGAAACAATAACAAGTTATCATAATTCTGAGGCACTTTGCAGAAAACCATCACAGAAACAGAAGATTTTCTTTCCCTTTAACACCAACTGCAATGGCCACATGCTGTTCTGTGTTTGTATTTATTGTGTATTTTTGTTGGTGCCACCAGAATATAAGCTCTTCCAGGCAGGGCCCAGCTGTTTGTTTGGCACAAACTCCCCTATTATACAATATTGGGTACATTTAAATAGGGGCTATACATACTATGTTAATCCTATCCCTGAAGCAGGCTAATTAAATCAAACCTGATAAAATGGTGTTACAATTTTCACATAAATCAACAGAATCAAGGATATCTCTGTTTAAACTCTTCAGGGGACCAATGTATAAAAAATGAAATATCATTTTAAAAACTATATTTAGAGCAAAACTGTTCTCCTGGAGTAGTGACAGTTAGACTCAAGCTTTTGTGTGCATGTTGGGAAGCAGCAACTCAGCTCATGTTGTATCTTATATTGCAACAGGACCTGTCGATACAGTCCTGAGCACGGGGAGAGGAATCCTGCTTATGTTCACACTGCAAGGCTGTACTAGAGTTTGCTTTCACTATATATCCAAGTGAAGATTAATGGCTCAACACCTATTTCTACTCCAGGACATGGTAGTTTTTCAAATCCACAGGGCAGCATTACCTGCTGCCCTGGGATAGTCCATCCCACTGCCCTGGGATTCTCTCCTTGCACCTGCTCCCGGTTACACCTGCAAGAGTTTGCACATTCTCAATTCTGTTGCTGTCAGGAGGCCTGTGCCTGCTGTAATTCAGACTTAAGTATCTAAAAAGCCTAGAGAACACCCAAGGGCTGGAGCCTCTTTGCTGTTTCCATGGTATTTTCTGCCCCATTGTATGGCTGCACTGACAGCAGAGCAGGTTCTGCTACACAGAAGTCCTCTATGTGAGAGCATACATGAAACTTCCATTTAAATCTGTACCTAGTCTCGTGTTTAAACCTAACCTTCTGTTAGCTTAAATAAAGTTGAAACCCAGTGTTTGAATGTGTTTTATTTCCTTTGCATTGTCATAAGAGACTACACAAAGCACAAGAAGGGCAGGCAGCAGTGAACTGCGTGCCTGATTTCAGAGGTGACTGGTGTGAACCAGAGCATGTGTGTTAATACCCTGTCACACTATAGTTCTACAGGAAAAACATTTACCTGAGCTGGTATGAAATCCATACAGTAAAGTTTGTTCTGTAATTCAATAGCTGCAATTCTTCACTGTTTTCCAGACACATACCCAAACAAACTCTAATAAAGGGAGTCAAATAGTGCAAACACTAAAAGATAATTGCAAAACTAAGAGGGCACCAGAATTTCATCAAAATCTTATCTGCTTCTAGCAGTGCTGCCCATTTGTTGCATATAGTAAAAGCAAAGTCAAGCCAATAAAACACCCAAACCCAGATTAAAGTGGATAAATTGGTGGGGTTGTTTGTCCAGGGCTTAGGTTTTCTTTATAGCACAGCTTGTACCCTATTTACTGGTCCTAATGCAGACCACTCTAAAGAGTATGTTATTAAACCTTTTAATTTCAAACACACTTCTGTGATTGCAATTTAAATGAAAACACATGACTGAATCCCACTTGATCTCTTCACACTAGTTCTGGCAGCACATGGGCTTTAATTCTAATCAGGATAAACAAATCCATAGCTGAGACTGGTAAAGAGAAAAACATGCCAATTTTATAAGAAAATCTTGCTGTTTTGTTAAGTTCTGGGCAAAGGGAGAAGTACTGAACAGTAACTGGCAAAACTGGCCTGAATAAAATGAGAAAGAGTTGAAGTACAGGGAAGCAGAAGGGATCCAGAAAAGACCATGTGTGAGACAGCACTGCTTCAGTACCTCTTCTCAGACAGCAGAAGGATGGTTTAGTATTTTCCTTAACTCTCATTTCAGCTGGTTTTGTCTTGAGTATTAACAGTTTTACTCCCTGTGGCCAAAGCTTTTAAAACTAAGGGTGATTAAATTACCCTTTAAAGAAAACATAATATGCAGACTGCTAAGGTACCAACTTAAATGGAATAAAAGACCTTTTCAAACCAACACAGGCCTGAAGATGCCATCATATAATAAATAGCTTTTCACTGGTCTGGTTCACTTTCATACCAAGCACCAGTGCATGGAGCAAGACAACAATTTGGCTCTGAACAGTCAGGGGTTTTGTGAAGTGTGATGGTATAGCTGGATACTTCCAAGAGTGAAAATGCTGTCAAAGCTGCATACAATTTAAAGTTCATAAGTGAAAGAAAGACGAGAGCTCATCAACAAAAATGTCATTTCTAAGAATAAAGACAGATTTTTTTTTTTTTTCTTAAACGCTACTCATGACTCCAAGGGAAAAATTAGAGCCTTTACAGACCTAGTAGGAGAAAGCAGTAAGGACAACAAATGTCAAGTTAAAGCAGATGTATTTGCTGTTGGGTCATTTAAATTGTGCCTGAAGGATAATCCCAGCAAGATGGGTATTTCAACTTCCTGTAGCAGCATCCCTAGCTGGGATAAGAAAGTCTAATCACTTTGTTAGAACAACAGTGTCGTTAGAGGAGAATTTGGGAAGAAGCAGCTATAGTTTTGGTGTAGTGGTGGTGTTTTTTTTAATTTTTCTTAATTTTTCCTAATTTTTTAATAAGGATTTAGCGGGATAACTTCAGCAACCAGCTTGAAGCATGGATGTTTATGATTTTAGCAATTAACCTGACTTCATGGTATACCAAAAGGCTGACTGTGCAACAGACTAAGAAATGTACTGTTCTTGCCCATAAAAATACATCCTATATTTATGTTTTAAGGATGGCAGAGTACAGCCCATTTTCTTTTGCACTTTAAATGTTTTAGAGCAATACACTCTTTACCTCCAGTCATCTTCATTCCTTTTCAAATAATACCTAGAATTCAGATGACACATTAAGATTCATGCAGTTTGACCTTGCTTGCCTTTCATGCAGCAAAGCTGGGGACACAGATAACATTTTGCATCACAACTTAGTTTGTTGTAGGGATATCTATAATGCTGTGTTAAGTGTTGCAAACAGATAGTTATACTAATTAACTCACACTGACTTTTTCTACTGGCTTTAACATCTTGCCCCATCTAACCAACAGAACACGCAGTGCCACTGGCATCCTCTTAGTGCTACATTTGATTTTTTTTCTATACTGTGAAGGAAAAGTTGCTGATGAAATGAATGCAGCCCTATTCTTTGACATTACACTGCTAACTGTAGACTCTCCCTCTAATTTAAAACTGCTGAGTGATCAGAGCACCTCGAACCTAGAACTGGAATGTCGAAAATCTGTCTTCATTTTAAGCTGCAAGCCACGTGCCAGTTTTCATACTGAAGAGTCCACTTGGAGCACTCAGTAAACAGCAATACTGAGCCCCACCCAGCTAGAAAATGAAGTTCTTCAACTATAAAGCTTAAAGAAAGTAGTGCATAACATTTATAAATTGGGAAAAGATAACCAAGGGTTTTCTGCCTATTACTTGACAGTCTAATACCATTTGTTCTTAGGCATTCCTTAACATTTTTTCAAAAGTCAGAACCGTATTACAAATATGCCCAGAAAAGTAAATGTTTTCTGTAGTATGCAGAAAACAGAATTCGGCACCAAAATATTTGATATCTACTGTTGAGGAAACTTCCCTCTCCAACCATCCAGGAGCCAGTCTGGCAGTCACTCTCACACCACCTGAGCTGGGAGTGAAGCCCCTTTGCAGCTGCACACCCCAAACTCAGACCAGGTTTCCTTACCAGCTCAACTTCAGGTTTCCCATAGCAGAGTCTCAGACATCCAAATCCTTAAAATATTTTAACCCTGATGCAACAACTAAGTAACAAAATAACAGCTCGAGCTGGTGCCTCTGAGGAGGAACCCGGAACAAAGGAACCCTCGGGCTTTTATACCTTCAGTCTAAGCACGGGAAAGTCCGGGGGTGCTCAGCTCCTGCCCTGTCTCTCAGCATCCAGTCCCCTGGCCAGCCCACAGGTCCCCAGGCCCTTTGTTTTGCCAAGGGTAGGCAGTTCACAGCCTTTTGGCTCTGCGTCCTGCCCCACAGAGCTCAACCTGCAGCTTTCAACCCGAGCCACCTGCACTAAATATATTCCCCAACATCTGCAGTGCCCTGTTTTTAACTACTAGTAAAATACTCTTTAGCAGCCAGGAATATGATGCTTAAGGTGAAGATGACATGGAGCCAAAGCCATTCTACAGACTACCTGACTGCTCAAAAGGAGATATTCTGCGCTGAAAGCATCATCATTGTTCTCAATGGTCTATCACTTGAAATAATCACACCAGCAGACCACCATTAACAGCCAGTAGCTTCTCCTTTGGGCCCCCCTCCTCTTTTTATTTGTAGACTTGAAGGAGAAAGGGCCTTGGACAAACATTTTCATTTTGAAACACTTCCTACTCCAGAGTCATCTCCAGCATCAAAATGAACAACTGCAGCGTGAATTAAACCTTGTAAGATATGACTTTTGCCAAGTATCACCATCTGGATATTTAAATCCACAAAATCTCTGCTACAGGGGCAAGTGTAACACTTACACATCTAGAAGTGGGAAGTCACCCACTCCTCAGATGTGTCTGTACTTATTGGTGCAGACAAGGTGCAAATTACACCAAGATTCCAACTGAGGTAAATCAATATCAAAGAGCCTGTTTGCCTCATCTCACTGTAACTATCCATGAGGAGACTGATCACTTAGAAGCTCTTGAGTACATTGCCTTAGCAATGACATGCACACACATCTGAAAAGGAAAGAATCAAGTCTTTGTAACCCATTGATTTTTGCCTCCTCACATTTCTCTACCTGAAGATAAAAGGTAGTCAAGAGGCAAACAGGTACAGTAACTGTTTTATAACTGCAATATAACACAGTATGGCCACGTGTGAAGGGAGAAGGAGTTCAAGCCAGAAACAACTGCCCTTTTTCTATTAACACTTTCCTTTTTATTTACAACTTACCTTGCACACTTTGAATTCACCCTCCAAACACCATCACTCACTGCTGATACTGGACTGTATTGTACCTCTACAGCAGTTGTGGTGAGCATTACAAAATGTGCCATATCTGGATAGGGAAAAATGGGGGTTTATTTGCCCTATTACTAATCTTAATTGTTGAAAGTAAGTTATCTGACTTCCCTTTCAGCAGTCTAAAGATATCAGTATTTTGGAAATTCTCTCAAGTGTAGTTTGTGTAAACAGGTGTGATATTTAAGGAGTCAGGAAGTCAGCATGTTGCACTGTGCCTACTACATTCCTGACATATATCTAATGTTAAGAACACCATCTTCACTGGAAAGTCAAGAGAAGAAATCCCCCAAGCTCCTGGGCTGTAATTTGTTTTGCCTTCTGCTATACTCATGTAGGTCAAAAGGAAGTTTATACAGGTGCACCAGGCTTTGACAAAAAGATTATATTATGATCCAAAACCGCTGTCTGCCATAGTGGCTCAGAGCTTTACCCAACCAGGTTTTGAAATATCTCCACAGTTGGAGACTACACAACCTCTCCGGGCAAACAAAATGCTCAACAAGCCTAATGATGAGAGAGTTTTTCCCTGAAATCCAATGTAAACCTCTGTAACTCCAGTTTATGTCCTTGGCCTCTCAGCTCCCTGCCATCACTGCTGTAAAGAGCCTGGCAGGGTAACCTGCTCAAAGGCACAGGAAGGCTGCTGACAGGTCCCCCATAGAGCTACAGTTTCCTTGTACTGAGTCAACGCAGCATACCACGGGGACTATGGTGTATTTTATGAGATGCAGCTCTGTGTGACCAAATTACAATTTCCAAGAGAAATTGCAGCAGTTTTATCTAGAAACCAAAGAGCTCACATTTTTGCCAGCAGCAAAATGAAAAAGAAAAAGAAATCTGGTTAAAAAACCCCAGCCTTCCCTGCCAAAATATATGTTTTTTAAAAAACTAAAAAACACAGTAATGTAGTGCTAAAAGTAGAACACCCACCTCCTGGTTATCCCAGTATCTGAGCCATAAGACTGCTTTGAAAGAACAACCACAGTCACAAATAGAACAGTAAATCCCTAGCAGCATTTATCCAAATACAGAAAAGCATATTCCATACAGAAGTTTAGCAACAAAAACAGAGAAAGTCTGATTTAGTAAATCCAGTTTGCCTTACTTGTTATTTAGCAAACACCTTCTACTAAAATCCTACAGTTTGTTGACAGCAATCTGAAATGTGTTGAAGTAGGATACACATACAGAATGTCTTATTTACTAAAGCAGAATTATTTTTGGAAAAGCTGAATGAAGAACAAGCTACATCTTGCTCTAATTTACAGCTGAGCATCCTGTTTACATGCTGATGTCCGTGTTTACTTTTTTGGTTACAGGAAGAAATGCTGAAAGACTTGAAATAATTTTGCCTCCTGCTGCCTATCAAGTTATTCCACTCCTGTAGGAAACAATGGCTGGGGGGTCAAGTTAACTCATGCAGAGAAATGCAGGATGCAGAGCTGTTTCACAGCTCTAAGACAATGCCATTTTAACAGCTTTGCTACATGGATTTGCTTTGCCAGGCTTCTTCGCCCAATCTGTCTCTCTGAAATATGTACGACTTCCTTCTGGCACTTCTGCTTAGAATGTTCTTCAAATTATTTTTCCTTCTCTCCAAACCTTATTCTTTCTTTCTCCCCTGCTCCTCTTTTACAGTACTAACATTTTCACATGATTTGCCCTCTACCTTCAAGCTACAGTCTTAACAAACAAGTCTGACCTATGGAGCTGTACACAACAGCAGTTTCTACATTATATTCTTACATTCTGATTTTAATTTATATCTTGAAAAATAGAATGACTGGTCTTATAGAGGGTTAAGAGGAGGAAGCCAGGACAGTTTTCCATATGAATCTCTGTGCAAGTGCCAGCTGGATTTCACAGCCCCGTGCTCAGCAAAGCACAGTGGAACAAGAATGCTGTTAGTATTCTTAGAGTGCTCTGAAGAGGAACAGGAAAAGGCAAGAAAATAATCTTACTCTGTACCAGAAAGAAGTGCTGGAAAGTCAAAGAGGAGAATTCAAACTCCATCCTCCCCACAGCACACAATCAACATCACTCACAGTCACTCTCATGCATCACAGTGACACTAAAGGTAATAAGCTGTACAAGAAGGAAGGGAGATACTGAAGAGGTGTTGTTGCAGCACATCCCCCTTTCCTCTTGCTCTCCACACCCTCCAAAGCTGCACATTACTTTCAGGATACTGAAAATGCTGCTTACTGAAGCTCTGCCCAGGAGGGGACCCACCACGCACCCATTCCTGCCTCTTGGGATATATTTATTAATGACTTAGAGCAGTACACTCTTTGAATAACTAGACTTGACTTAATCTCTCAATTTACAGTTTAATGGCTGATTTACCCTACCTAGGAATCACTGCTAAGGAGCATGATGGAGCCCTAAAGCACAGGCAATGTTGGGATGATGTGGAAGTGTGGATGGCTCCCTAATATTTTAAACAGGTCGTGCACAAAGCTCGGGGCCTCCAGGCTGTTCCTGTGCACACAGACAAGTTAATTCAAACACCACTGATTTTTATTAATTCTCTATCAAGAGCAATGAAAATTGAAAGAGGTCCAGAACAAAACCAAACAATAAAATTCCCAATTCTCTCATTGTGAAGAGCAGCTAAATAGGGAAAGCAGGACTGGAAACAGTCCTGTCTCTGTTCCTTCTACCCTCACCTGCCTTGCTCTTCAAATACACACATATTTGCCCCCACCATTCTTAGTATAGCACAAATCATGACATGCAGAGGCACTACCAAGTGGTACACAAGGAAAATCCTCTGAACTCCAAGGTTATATAGAAGGGAAAAAAAGACCAGTTTCTTCACCTCAGGGGCAAAATTGTACTTCAAATGTGTGATGGACTGAATAATGCTTCATCACAAGAGCCAATTTTCTTCCAGCTCCCCTACAGCTCTTAAAACATAGATCTTAGTTTTGCACCTGATTTGCTAAATGGCTTTCCTTTCTATCATGTCTTAAAAAAATAAAAAGGAATAATAAATACATAGTTTCATGATTTACTGTGGTCATCAGAAGGTAGATATTTTAGGAAGACTGTTCTCAGTTAAGAAATACGTACTGAAATAAAAATAATCAAAAGAACCCCAGACAAACATGTCACTCCCCCTCTTCCACAAGGAGAGAAGGGGTATTATTTCCTCATGGAAAACAAAAGCCAAAAGGAAAAGCTAAGTAGTTATTAATATGGAAATTGCCTAAAAAAACCCCCAATCCTCTATGATGTATAGCAGCAAAAAGCCCTAGGACAGTTCCATCTTACAGAGCTTAAATTTTAGTGCTCACTGTAGTAAAAACACAAGCAGGGAAAAAAAGTTAGAACAAAAAATATATATAATGCAGGCCTTGAATCAATAAAGTAATTAGGATCATAAGCATTGCAAGAAATCAGCAGTTTGGTATTTTCCTACTGTGTAGGACTCTATCAGAGAGATGTAGGACTTTTTTTTTTTTTTAAATTAAAAACCCTTCCCCTCAATATTGAATTCTTTCTTTGGACTTGTCATATTGAGTTGCTGTATAAAGAGCATGGTGAGCAGGTACAGTTCCTTGGCTATTAATTGCCCTGGTCTACCCCCACCTCAATACACATCTTTTCAGGATACTCCATTCAGGACTATCTGTAAAAGAACCATATAAGTGCTTCCTCTCATCCCTTTTAAGATACTCAAACACCTACTTGCACTCTGGGGAAGGATCCTCTTCTTCAACTGAAGGTATTCTGGGTGTCTCACTCTTTTCAGCCTTCCCTCCACACCTGCTTTGCAGCTGTACATCAGGGCCCCAGAGCTGCAGCCTCTGCCATCTGCCCACCTCTCCCCTTCTCACTCCACATCTCTGCTTTTGCAGAGAAACTTCTCTTTCTGGAAGTTTCTTTCCAACACAGACTCCTGGGAGTGCTGGTATGTCCCAGCTGCAGTCACTGATGCTCATAGGACTAAACCAAACCATTTCCCCTTTGACACTTATATACAGTTCATGAGCACCTTGATGAGCTCCCAAATGCAAAACTCCTGGCTGCTGTTACCTGACAAGAGCCTGCATCACCTGGGCTCAGCCTGGTTTGGGGCTTCCCAATGGAAAACACTTGACCAGGAGAGGATCCCCATCACTGAGGCTGACCCAGGAGCTGAGCACACGAGGAGTGACTAAAGCATCAGCTGGGTGCCATGCTCCTTAGCATGCTGCTGGATCCCAAGTTTGAAAAAAAACCAGAACAGGGTTTAGGCACCTGTTTTACTAATTCTTGTCACCATTATCACTGCTCAACTTCCCCAAACACGTAGGATTGCCTCTTCTGAAGAAAAGGCTTGTGCTTGACAGTACAATAGCAGCTGTGCAATTACCCCAGTAACATCCAGTCCTCTCTGAAGCCATATCCAAAGTTCCTGATGCCACTTTCCCATTGCCTATGAAACGCAGGTTAAAGTTTATGTGAGGAAATCCAAGAATCTGTGGTGCATCTGAACAAGGCCATGAAGAAAAGAAATTGCCTCTAGTTAGGATTGTGAATAGGGAACCTAAAAATCGACCAGGAGGTTTTAATTTCTTAAGTATGAATGTAATCACAGAAATTTTATTCATGGAATTCAGTGCCATGGGATAACAGTTGGTTTTAAAAATGTTTGATAGCTAATGCAAAACTGACCACCCAGAGGGGAGATTATGAACTGATTTGGTAAAAGGTGCTTGATTTATCTGCCTTTGCTGTTTTTTGTTTATTATTGGTGAAATCCAGAAGCATCCAATTAAAACAGGAAGTTGAGCCAAATATATAAGATGGGCCAAGGTCCCCTAGTGCTTCCATCATGTCACAAAATATATACCTTTTATAATAATGCAGCAGGAATAAATCAGGCTTTCAGGATCGAGAGGAGACAGCATTACTTGTTCTGGTGCTTTCTGCCTCTCAGAAGTGCGTGTGCTCCAAAATATTGTCACTTTTGTTGCTTTCAATATGTCAACTTGGAAAGGAGATCACAGAAAAAAGATCAGGCCAAGACAAACATTTTACTACCCCTTTTCCCCCCCTTATTATTATTGCTTTTGGGTTGCTATCAGTGTAAATTTTAGTTTCTCATACCAGCCAGAGGAAGGTTTTTACTGGACACAGTGTCCTTACAAGGTTCAGACTTCGATGAGATCGCATTTTATTTTTAGCTGTTGCCCCACTACAGTGTCTTTTAATTGAAAATTAGTCATTATTTAGCTCTTCAGGAAATCACCACATCCCCAGCCATCTTCATAGACTCAAATCATAAAGTTTTATTCACTCATGTGCTCGGTGGGATGGGAAGAAAGACCTAAAACCAGGTGTGGCTGTGCAGAGCTGTGGTACAGCACCAGGTCTGGGAGCATGCTGGGACCAGCCCCATGTCCCTGTGTCCCTGTGTCCCTGTGTTCCTGTGTCCCAGCCTCCAAGCCCCAGCCAGGAAGCCCTGGGTATACCCAGCACTCCTGCTTTCTCCAGGTTCCAAGTGAACCTCACCCACAGAGAAATAGTGATTTACTTTTTACTTAGTGCTGCCTTCAAAGAGTTTCTCAATTTTTAGTCCATTAACAAATCTTTCCTGGGATCTATTAACATGTCACTAACAGAATGCCTTTTTCTTCAAAGTTTAATACATCTTAACTCTCTCTTAATCACATTGCTCTACTCCACTTCATAGCCTGAGGCTTCAGGGAACCTTTGCCTTTTATTAGAGCCCATATACAATCATGCTGTCATTCCAAAATCCAGTGCTGCTTTGGGTTTCATAAATTCTTATACCTTTGATTTACTTGGCATGTCTGCAGCTCTCCAAGAAGGAGGATGTCCAGGCAGGGCAAGGAATGAAATGTTACAGGGCTGAGCTGTGCTTTGCAAGGAAGAGCTGTACCTAACAGGAGACACTATCCTTTCTTCCTTGCAATGATGCTCAGCAACATTAAAAGTAATTCTGGCTCTGTGAAATTCTTGGTGCCATCCAGGTGAGTCCCTGGAGGTATTGAAAAGACGTGGAGATGTGGCAGTTGGAGACATAGGTTAGTGGTGGGCTTGGTAGTGCTGGGGGAACAGCTGGACTTGATGATCTTAAAAGTCTTGTCCAAACTGAATGATTCTGTGATTCCTGTTATGACAGTCAGTGATAGCTTGCAGATTTCCATGCTCAGAGCTTTGCTGTGGGTGACTGTTTCTACCTTGGTGGTGCCCCATAAAGTGAGATCTCTCATGCCACAGCCTTGTGGGAGTCACAGTGTTTCTGGTTCGGCCCGTCTAGAAGCTCTGCCTGGTGGGGCAGGGAAGGGAGTACCTGTCTGCCACCCATTTGGGGGCATTTGCACCTCCAGGGGAGGAAGAAGAATACTGAAAATCCTTAGAAATGCACATTCAGATACATGGTTTAGCTGTTATTTGGGCTGATATTTTGCACTTTATAACAGTGTTTGCGAGTGACATAAGAAAGTTTCAGTGTGCTAAATCTGTGGTCTCCATTTGATAAATCCCTTATTTGTATCACTGAATTCATATTGGAGATGGCAAAACTGAGATTATGAAATTGTATAAAAGTAGCTGCTGACAATTCTGTTGGTTTTTTCAATTTCTTTTCTACTGAGAAGCATATTATAATGCGATTTAAGGTGCTATAGTACTAGGAGCATGAACAAGATATATTCACTAATTAAATGGAAAAAAGGTCCAGCCTGCCACTTCTAAAATACAACAGATCCTGTCATAGCCACGTCCCTGTTTCTCTGCTGTTAAAGATTTGTCATTTGCAGGTGCTCAGGTTCTGTTTTAGCATTATGCCAAAGAATCTGAAAAATATCTATCTTCTAATAAGACACCATCTGACTTTTTTTAGAGTAGCATCCAAGTAGGCATTATCTGGGTCTGCTTAAACTTTTTTGTCTGTTCCTAGTTTCTTTACAAGAGTTGTTTATTATTATTTTCCCCAAGTCAGAGTTGCTGCAAATGTGCTCTGTGTGGTGGGAGTGTTCAAAGGCTTTGGGAATGTGCAGCTTATACAGAATGCAGCTGCCTGCCTGTGAAGCGGTATTGGACACAGAAAATACAGTGGATTGATTCTTTGGCATCTGTATCAGCTTCCTGTTAATTTCTGAGGATAATTTAAGTCCTAGTTTTTTACCTGGTTACTGACAGGTTACTCGTTTTGTCTATATGAATTGCCATAGCAACTGTGATGCTGGAGCAGACAGTCATGAGCTTTAACAGCCTGGGGGTGAGCAGCAGAGCACTCTTAATTTAGAGACCTCCATCTCTCAAATCTGGGTTGTTTTACCAGCTTGACTGGGTGGTATTTCTGTACGTCAGCATGACTCACTTTGTGATCCGTGGGCTATGTATCCTGAATTCCATGTGGCAGGGAGGGGAGAGATGTGAGGTTTTGTTTGTTTATTTAGGAAGTATTATATTCTTTGAATAAACACCATTCTAGAATGAAACCCAAAGTGTAGATTGGCTGAAATGTATATTTTGATGAAAAGGCTATGTTCTTATGCCTTATTGCAAGACCATGAAGCCAAGATGAGACACTGAGCACTACAATATCACATCTGCTTATGCTAAAGCTGAATTTGGCCTGCTGTGCCTCAGGTGCCCCCGTGCCTCAGCCTCAGCAGTAAGATCGAACAGCTCTGGAATCTTTCACACCAGCTGCAGAGGCACCGTGTTCCATTGTTGTTCTCACTTCTTTGTTTATTGTTTCCATGGCCTTGCACCTGCAAACCCCAATAATGTTACAGGGCGGGTTCTCATGGGAAGCCATTACCAACAGTATGAAAATCAGCCTTTTTTCCCAACCTTTTCATACCTCACAAAGCAGTGTTAGTATACTCAACACTATTAGTATTTTAAATACTGAAATATTATCCAGTAATACATGTGTGCAGAAGGTTAACGACCAATGTGCAACAATTTCTCCAATTACCGTACTCAGCTGTGCTCATACCACAAAGAGGAACATCCAAAAGGGAGTTCAAGTTGATTCCATTGAAAAAAACCAAACATATAATAAATAGTTCTATGACTGCATCCCATGTGTTATATCAGGACTTTGGGATTTAACCAAGACTGGCTCTACAACTGACAAACAGCTACATCCATCTCTGTAAGTACCAGAAATAGAGACCTGCCCACTCACCTTTTGACAGGTATGGCTTTGGGTGACAGTTTCTGTGAAATTAAATATTATTGAAAATACTGCTTCACCCTTCGCCTGCTTCATTTTTAACACCGAGATGTATTTCACCAAGGGAGGACATTGCCATGTTCTTCAGATGAGTAGGTGCTACCTATCTTCTACCTAGAACAGAAAACATCAAGCATAGCTGAAATTACTCCAAAAAACAACTTTATATGAATCTGGAATATCCAGAGGTGCACTGAGCTCTTTGGTCACAAGCATTTCCTTGACTGATGTTGCTTGCATGTAGAGGGATGAGTTAAGCCCAGTGAAAACATTTAACTTCTGCCTTTTGGGAAATCCCACCCTGTACTTCTCCTTACTTAAAAAGCTTCAAAAGCAGCTATTCTCACCACCTGAGTGTTAACAGAGTAGGCTGCCGTGATACAGCAAGGGGGGCTACCCCTTCCTGGCCAGGTGGCTCTGTCAGAAACAGATCTTGGTCTCCTGTGCAAGCACGGAGAGGGGGAAGAAAAAAGAGGAAAAGTTTAAGATAATTTCAGTTTTACAGTCTCCTTTTTCAGCTTGCAAACTGGAGATTAGAGCAGGCAAGCTTTATGACGGTGTGGAGAAATCAATACATTTTTATTGATTCTTGCAGCTGCAGAACTCTCACCCAGCACAAGTACAGGGGTCAGAGTATGAGTACATGACTGTCCTGCTCCACTACGTGTGTGCTTCTCAGAAATCCTGCTGTTTGATTCACCCAGGATGAAGCTCTGTTACATGACAGCAACAACAGCAGCTGACCTGGGATCCCTCCCAGCAGGGACAGGTAGATGCTGTAAATTATCCATTGCACAGGCCAGAAACTACAACAAAGCCAGTGGCAGCTGCAGCCGAAAGGCACAGCTTCACATAAGGAAAATACTTTCTTTACAGAAGACTATTTTCAAACAATTACACAAAGTCTACTGAAACAATACATGGTATTCCAAAAGAAAGAGGTCCACAAAATTACATATGAAGAATGGCACAGAAATAGAAACATCAAAACAAAACAACTTGGAAAACTAGCTAAAAAGTTGCATAGTCAAAAGGGAATTAAATTAAGAACTTGGAAAAAGCATATAGTTTTGAAATAAAAGTAGTTAGAAACAATTAAATTAATGAAAAATTGAATGTGTAAAATGATTGTAGCAAACTTGTAAGGTTTACATTTAGTTTAAATTTTTGTAAATCCTCCAAAATCAGCAGTGAGAGTCTGTCAAAGTTCTTTTGATTTTGCAGAAACGTTAATTTCCTTAATTGGCATTTTCAGTTTCTGTTAGAAAATTTCTGACCTGCTCAACCCTACCAAAAAGCTGTTCATTAGCAAAATGTGAGGTTCTGTCACCATTTTCAGTCACTGCAAAGCTGTCAAAATGGTGTAAAACTTACTGGAAGGTCCTTTTACTGTTATGGCCCACCTTTTCAGGTGACATTTCGTAGCTGATTTGATTGTGCCACGATGGACCTGACCTTTGTGTTGTGTCTTTCCTTCCCCGTTTCTTCAGCAGAGTCCATTATCTCTCGTTCCAAATTCCTTCTCTTCTCTTTGACTTTGTGTTACTTTCCACTTCATTCCCAGGCTGCACTGCCTAACGCCCTACACCTGCTTTTGATGTCACCAAATAGGGACAATGACTATAAAGTTATTCCCCTTTACAAGTCAAACCTGGAAGGTCTCTCTGTTGTTGTTCATTCTATTTCCATTGCCGGTGTAAGTGTCCTTGTTGTTTTTCCCACTAGTGAGGAAAGGGCAAATGTCATATTCACTGAAGCAAAGACTTTGCTTTGAAGCGGTATTGATTTTTCCTTTTCCCTTCTGAAGCTTTGCCAGGCTCCATAAAAGCATGTCTCTTGTTCAGAAACTCTTTGGACTGAGACAACAGGGGCAGCAGAGCCAGCGGGGTGCAGTGGGAAGTTAGGGCATTTGGTGGGGAATGACAATTGTGACAGCAGCAAGAGAAAGAAAGAGGTCATTTTATTTTTAACTGTGCTGTGAGAACTTAACTAGTTAAGCTAGAGGCTTAACCACAAAGGTGATAGCAGCAGGACGTTCTGGCACAATGCTGTAAGGATATGAGCCTTACACTGCACTGTGTTGGAGCAGCATCATCATATGGACTTGCAGAGAACTCCTGAATGAAGGTCCAGTGCTATGACAGGACTCATATTTAAGGGGTCTCAAATACTCTGTTTAGAGGTAGCTTATGCAATGCAGAACTATCCAATAGCATTTATTCAACTCACAGGTACTGCAAAGAACCAAAATTACTCTCTCCTTCCCCAAAATGTCTCTGTCTTTCATAGACTCCTTGAAGTCTATGACCACATACACTTATTTCTCATCCGTGCCCTGGAGAGTCTCTTATTGTGAAGAAGAAGATGGGTGCTGGCTTTAAGCCTTATATGAAGGTGGAGACTCCCGGCACCTTTAACGTTATTCCAACACATTTTTTTCATGCTGACTCAAAGGAAAGAATGTCACTTATTGAAACATCAATGCCACTTTTTGCCATGCTTCTGTATTTCTCAGAGCTGTCGGGCTGGAAGAGCTGGTCTTCCAAAGCTCATTAGATAAACAGCTGCTGCTGGAGCTGCATGTAAAATTACAGCAGCTGCCTTTTGCAGAGTAGGTCAAGTAAAAAATATAGTAGTTTCCTACAGTTCTTGTTTTTTTGGTTTTCTTTTTTTTTTCTAATAAGATTAGTACCTACTACCAGGAATTAAATAACAACAATAAGAATTATTCCTAGTGCTTGTGAGTGTGGTCTCAGACTCCCAGTCAGAAAGTTCTTTGAAACCTAAAAATCCTAAAATAGCTTTCAAATTCTCAGCTATTTTGAGAATTTTGCATATGTGACAGCTAGAAATGGACTTTTTTTTTTTTAAACACCTATGAAAAAAACTGTTATCAACAGCAATGAGAGGGTTTTGTTGATTAAAGGTTGTTTTCTGCTATTCATTTGTAAGGGAAGTGAATCATTAAGCGCTGTCTGAAAACTTTCTTCATACTGAAAAAAAGCAAATGTTTTGTGGTTATGGGGGTTACAGGAATAGCTTGAACTCCCACCACCACTAATCTGCGCTGCTGCTCAGCTCTGCTCCAGCTGCTATTGACACTTGTCAATGCACTGCCACCTCCCCCAGCACAGCCATCACTACAACAGCTGCTTTTCCTTCCCCTTCCAACCAGCTGTACCTGTCAGTGCAATTTTGCAGTCTCTTTCTCCAAGGATAGGGAAGCATCTTAAAGCTGTGCCACCCTGCACAGGGGAAGAAAAGCATAACTGATACTGTTTGCCCTGTCAGGACCCAAGCACAGCAAGTAATGAATACACAGAAGCTCTTTTGGTGTCCTGGGTCAGCTTTGACTTTACACAGTTTCCTGCCATACGTTCCGGGGCACATCACACTGTTGACTCCTGCTCCAGTGGTACCCGTCCAGTTCTCAGGGTACATTTGTTTTCATTATTCCTGCCCCCTCCTGCTGTTTTTTCTGACAAGCTGGGGATCTGAGAGCTGCTTTCCCAGACCTTTAAGTAACAACCCATCATCAGCTGTGCTGTGTATGGAAGGTAGCAGCTTGAATTTGTTTTCACAAAAGGCACATCAAAAGACCTGCCTAATCAGCAGTTACCTAAGTTTGCTCAGCCAGACAGAGTCAATTTACAGACCCTGCCTGCTGTTGACCCTGCTGTCTGCTCTGGATGATTCCAGCCTGCCTCCACTTTCTAAAATTAAATGTTAGTATTTTTAATTGCTGGTTTTAACTCTTGTCTAATGGGGCACAACAAGTGAGAGGGACTGTGTGTAAAGGAGCCAGAGTAGCGTTGCTGGTAGTAACAAAATGGGTCTGTGTCTTTCTGTTCCCCATCTTCCACAGGTCACTGACTGGAGATGCAAAAGGTCCAGTAGCACAGTCCCCTCGCTCCTCCTGCCTAGTTCAGAGGCATCTTCACAGTGCAGACTCCAGCTCTTGGAACATGATGCCTCACTGCCAGTTTAACTCAGAGCAGCTCTGAGGCTGCTACTTGCTCATGTTGCAGCTGAATGAGCTTGGAGATGTTGAAGGATATATCTTGTGGGTAGGCATCTCGGGCTCACATGGGGTAAATGCTCAGTGAAGATTACAGATCAGGATGATTGATTACTAATCTTTCCTTTTTGTTGTTGAAGACATATGAAATAAAACCAGTTCATTCAGAATAACAGCTGCAATATAATTTCGCAATAATTTTGCAAAATATAGGCTATTTTTCTACATATTATGAAAAAGCATTACTAAATTTGACCAAAGAAAATAGGAAAATTGATTTTTATTTCTTTTAAACTGAGATATAAATGACCAGTAAAATTATTATTATATCACTTCTTTCTCTTTGATTTTTAATGAGATTTTTCTTTCTTCTATGCAACTATCTATTGTTGATCCCATCTTAAAAGCAGTTTCACATTATGGGAAGAATGCAGCCTGTCCTATGGAGCTGGATATATGGGGTGTCAAAAGTTTGCAGTCTGCAGATTCCAAGTTTATCAGTTTTTGCTACCCACGACCAGGCTCTGACTATAGCAGCACAGACCCAAGATGAACATTCATGAAAAAATAAGCTCAGCACCTACCTGAAGGTTTATGGACAGATCACAGAGCACAGAAATTATGAGGCTGAAGAAGTTGCAGATGCGCTCTAGTTTGGAAACAAACAGCTGAATACTCTGGCCACTGTCACCCAGTGTGCAGCAAAATTGCAACAGGTCTGCTGTGAGGTAACATCTGCGAGTTAAGGTCATCAGCCAGCCAACAGTTCAGATTAAAATTTTAAACTCAGAAAATGTTTGCTTTTTATTTAAGATTTTTTCCAGGATTTAATTTGCTGTTTAGCACAGCAGACCATGGACCTAGATCCAATACCATCACAATAGTGATAAAAACCTGAAATAAGCTCTTTGGTTGCTCCCTTCTGCTGCATTTCAGTCTGATGTGGAAGGCTGGGACCACTTATCCTGACCAGCCTGCACAATGAGATACTTTCCAGTGCCAGTGCTGCCTTTTGACAACCTATCTGGATTTTCCAGTGAGACTTTGGCAATGCCAAGACAGACTGAGGAGCAATAGAAACTGCAGTGTCTGTGGTCTAAAGCTGAAAGATTGTTTTACACCATCATGATGCTTGTACAGTGCTGTTGTATTCCAATGACCAACTTGGACTGTAAATGTGCAACAGCCTCCTGACACCCTAGGATTATGTGTCACTAATGTCAGCCAGGCAAAAAGATTTTTAAACTCAAAAGTTGAACAAGAATAAGCAAGATTTCTTGTTTCACCTACCTATAAGAATGAACATAGAAAAGCGAGTAGATATTAATGCAAATCTAATTGCAGAAACTAACTGTCTGAATGCCAGCAGGGAAATTCCTCTTGACAAGGATGAAAGACAAGACATCTCCCATTTGCCAGAAGTGCTCCTCATTAACTTTGTGAAAGTCAAACAAAGCTAGCATGCAGGTAAGCAGTCTGCACTAGCTCCTTATCTCTCCTCCTCAGAAAATGCCACGTATAGTGCAGGACTGAAGGTGGGGACATATAGGTAATGGTCAAAATATCAAAAAAGGTTATTTTCTGCTGATCAGATGTGAAGCATATGTAATCACACCTTAGTCCAAACACCTCTGCTGTAAACCAAAATCTGCTGTGCCTGGTATCTTGCTTAACTAGATGGCAACTTCTTCATATAAATTAGGGTTCCTTGAAGATCTTAGAGTCAATGAGTCCAGTGAATGCTCACAGCTGTTCTCTGAAATTCATAATTTTCTAGCTCTGACCTCTAATATGAGAAAGCAGTTTTACAGAAGCCTTATAGATCAACAGGCTGGACATGCACTTGGTGGTGATTGCCCCACAGGTGGTCCCCATTAGCTGATGCTTTTCCCGTTGATCTCTCCTCTAAATGGATAATGTTTAGTAGCTTCATAAATGAGGAAGCCATCAATATCTGTCAGTATTTACACCTCTTTGACCTCAGCATGTGGCAAATATTGCTATCAGTTTTATCTATTTTGTTCTGTTTGTTTTTAGTTTTTCAGTTAATCTGATTGCAACACACAGCTTGAGGTTGAGAGGGTTGAACAAATGCAGCCAAGGCACTCATGTAGCTCCTCTCCAAGACATAAGTGATCATATTTTTGCATAGTTCTCTTAATAACACCAATGATTTATAGGACAACCGGTTCTGTCTCCAGTAAAGTCAGTTTACAATGATTTATAGGTAGTATTGCTCTAAAGCATGTTTTTATAAATCTTGTGGTCTTAAGTGCTTGTCAAATAGATGTCAGAGACCACACGGAAGTCTAAAAATACTCACGTAAACCCTTCTTCAAGTGCTCGACATCAACGCATCTATTGTACATCTTCATGCTCAACACAGGTTAAAGTAGTGCCACTCAGTGTGACAGTGTAACTAGAGGCTGCTAGGCTGACAGAAATAATTTATTATGCTGTTACAGCTAATAAAACCCCTTGTGCTTTTGGGCAGTTTTTGAAAATACGACTCTCATCCTTTTCACATGTGAACTCTTGCAGTTCCTATCATTTCTTGTAGTCCTTAAACAAAGGTTTGAAGCCTGCAAACACACTCAAAACTACAGAGAAGGCAGAATATCTGACTGTATAAAAAAAGGACTCCTCAGCACCAGAACAGGCAGCTAGTAGTCTTTTTTGTTAAGTACAGCTATTGTGTGTTAAACACATCTAAACCCACACTAACTTCTGAGAAGAATCAGCCCATTTGATCAAAGATGCTCAAACTGGCAAAACACAGCAGTCTCACCAAGTGCTACAAGAAGCCTCTGTTTCTGCTGGTGTGCCAGGCTGCTCAGTAGTGATTTGGTCAAAATTCCCTCCTCTGGGCTGGTGTTTTTCCTCCAGCTCTTCTTCCCTGATTTCTCTTCTCTGCAGCATTTCTCTGTTCTGCATTTCCCCTTTGCTAAATCACTCCTGAGGAAACTTACCCCTCATGAAGTAATATCACATGGAGTGAAATGTTGTGGAACTAGCAATTCTTGTAAACCTCGTCACTGTGTCTTAGCTGTCTTGGATCCATCTATCTAATCCTGGAGCTATTTAGAGAGATGGAAGAAATAAGAACATCTCCATCCCATTTAGCCATCCCAAGGCAGAATCCATTCTGAAATGCATTCTGTGCTATAGCAGCCATATGCAGCCTCCTCCAATCTTAGCTATACTTACTACTGTAAAGTTTCTACATTATGAAGTTTCACAAGTGAGGATTTTTTCATTACTTTGTGCTGCCTCAGAGTCTTTCCTGTTTAGTTCTTATCACTGCTGCTCTTATTCCCTCAGCCCTAGGCACTATGGTAATAAGATAAAGAATGGGCATGAAAAGCTGTGATTCTGATCTGGAAAAAATGCAATTTTTCTGCAACTGGAAAAAATAATTATCAATAGGATATATATACATACATGTGTGTATATAGGAAATATATCTATAAATGCTTGTGTCAGGCTTTCACAGTGAAGCGTATCTGAAGGACAGAAAGGGCAGTAAATTTCTTCACCTACTTTTGGTTCTCTCTTAGTCAACAGGGACAACCAGATACCAGTACACTATGATTTATCCAGTACTAAAATTCCTCCTCTTACTAACTTCAGGTAAAGTCTAGTCAGCTTCCTTTAAATTAGGCACCTAATACTGGTGGTTAAATTTAGGAAGGAAGAATTTCAGCCTGATAACCTTCAACATCCAGCACAAATCTACAGTAAAAACACCTCCCACAATCATACCCACACCACCAAGCCCTCCTTCTGCTCCTTAAGAAGGAAATCAAAGGGCTGTTTCAAATTATAAACCAGTAGAAAACTGAGGTTGATGCTGCCCATCTGTAATTCATTCCCTTCTGCCGGGGGAGGTGCTCATCTTTCCTGGGTGGAGTCAACAGAAATTTGGCTGTTTCCTGCATGGGGGTCAGGAGGAGCTCAGCTGTGGCAGACACAGGCACCACAACAAAATCCTCTTCAGAAAAAAACAGTCTGATGTCTGCACAGCCACAAAAAAATACATCAACACTTGTCTCAAGCATAGCCATGAGCTGGAAACTATTAGTTTTTTAAGCTTTTGAATCTAGGAGGCAGCAGAGTTTGCGAGTCTCAGCTTGTTTCTGAAGGCATGTGTTTACCTTGGCTCGAGGCTGGCTTTTGCCTGTGAAGTTGCACCTCTGGCATCTATCAAAGGGAAAAATTACCATCTAGGATGTGTGTGAGGATAATTCAGTTATGACTGTGACCTTCCTGGCACATGCCTGTTTTTATTGACTGAAGGGTTTCTTGCACCTACCCACAAACAACTGATCTGGGCCATACCAGATGCTAGAGGTACTAGAGTAACTAGATTTCCATTCCCAATCCAAATAGGAGTTCCTATCACTGGGAGTTCATAAATTAGTAATAGCCCTGGATGTGCAAATACAAGAAAAACAAGTTAAAGTACAATTTCCAGCAGAATAAACAAGAAGACTGATAAAATGAAGAAAACAGATATTTAAATTATTTCAAATATTTGCACCTGTGTGAAACAGTAGCAAGGTTGTGAGAGGGCATGAAGAACAAAATTGCACTTATTACAGAAACTCTTAAAAAAAACCCAACAAAAACTCTAAGGAAGTAAGAAAAAAGAAAATCATAACTGAAATGATTATATTTGAGTAAATGATGAATGAGTTAGAGACAACAAACTGCACCTAGCAATAGTCCATACTGACTCAACTCAATAAAAATGAAGAGTTTCTAGTTTTAAAATAAAATCCCTAAATTGAATTGTAGAATGGAACCAGGGCAAGTATGGGACAAACAGGAATTCACATGCAGTTTTACAGTACAGTCAAAATTCTAGTAACCAAGCAGCCCTTTTAGATTTAAGATAAAATGTATTGTTGAAAATGAATTCCTTGTTTAAAAATAAGAATCTCAGATATACAAATATTACCAATATTTTATTAATTTTAACATGTGTTCCTTCTTCTGTCAAACACAGCAGAATTTGCAAGTGTTTTCATGCTTCCTTGGTGGGTCTCAGAGCTACAGTTGCTGCAGTTGGGAGTGTTTTTTTGGAGAAAGCTCCTTTCATGAACTTAACCCTGCCCTTTCCTCCTGGACAAGGAAAGAGGAAAATTCCCAACAAGGTTCCTGGCTGCAGCAATTAAGGTTGTATCCTCTGCTGGGTTCTGGTCAGCCTTCAGAGAATCAAGATAGCAAATATGCCTATAGGGAACAAAGAAAAAATTAAAAAAAAAGAGAAAAAAAGAAAAAACCCAACTCAAATGCCAAACTCTGGCTTATTTTTCCTCATCTATGCCATTTTCTGATCTTGGACACTGAAGTCGTGATCCATGAGAATAAACCAATGGTTCCTGTTATCTTCATCTTCTATGAAGAGCAGGAACACTTACTCCAGTAAATAACTGAGGAGAGAAAAATATATTTATGACAAACTGATGAATGCTAAAGAAAAAAATCAGCACATGGTTTAACAAGGGAATCTCTACTATTTCACCAAGAGTAATTGGTTTTGGATATTATTTACTGTAGTGAAGGTCCATGTTTCCACTTTCAAGAAATTGCTCTAGACTTACCTATATGCAAATAAGAGCAAAATTCATTCATCTGTTCAGCCAAAATCACCACTACATAAGAGTAACCTTATGAAAAGTAGAAAAACACCACTGTACAACCATATATTTGTCATCAATCACTAAAATGTTGGATGACTTTTTCAGAAAATGCATTTGGTGTCAAACGGATCGTATATCACTTTCAGAACTTTTCATATAGTCTTAATTGATTAAAATTACTGCTGAAGCTGTTTCTAGAAATTAGTGGATGAAATAGGTGCATTGTACATCTCACCCTCCCAAACTGCCGGAAAGTTCTGCCCCGCTCCTCCATTTACCCAGAGAAAAGGCAAGTGTATTGCACCAGGTCTAGCCCGTGACTGCTTTGCAGTCCCTGGCTTTCCTTTTCTGTCCTTCACACCCATGAGATACAGTCAAGCTCCATCCCAAAGCCACGTGCTGAGACCAAGCTTGCAAGACCTGCTCAAAAATAAGTTACCTGATTTCACAATGTCATGGGGATGTATCTTTTTGGGAAGGATCTATCCGTGTCCAGCCACTGAGCATGAATACCTGAACATACACACTCCTCTTTACAGAAAAATGGATGGATAAATGACTCAGGGAGGTCTGGAAACATCCAAAGACTCTTAGTTAGCCATGGACATAGCTGGTTAACTTTTATATGGACCTCACAGGATTTCATACAGATTTCTGAACTGATTCTTCTTTCCGTAAGGCAACAGCAAAATTCTCATTAACTTCCTCAGTAACTGAACGAAATCACTAGATGAAAAATTTGTCTTTTTTGTATTTCTAATAATGCAGTTAAAGTGTTAGCAGCTCATACAGTCTCTCTCGAACCCCTTGTTAATTGAGCTCTGGTATTATCACCTCTGGTTGCCAGTGTTACCAACTTCCATTTGAAAAAAGTTACTGGCTCTTAGAGCTGTAAAGCAAAAAAACCTGGATATGAACTGCAGACTCCTATAAACTTAAGAACTCCCACTTTTTTTTTCTTTTTTTTTTTTTTTTTAATAGCATCATTATAAAGCTAAGCTCATAGATACTAAGTGCCTGGCATTGCTGATATTAAGAGGGGGAAATTCAGAAGACAGAGGAAATCCAGCTATTTCTGTCCTGAATTTATAGCAACATGTGGTCCAGTTGCATGTCTCTTCCTTTCCAGAATGAAGCAGAACAGAGCAGGCTTCCAACTGCTGTAAAGTGTCATTATGACTTTGACATATAGGTCAACATATAGATTTGAGGATCAGACAGAACTGTTCCTTTTATAAAGATTTTAACATAAAACTTACTACAGCATGTTAAGGCGACAAACTGTGGTACAAACCTATTCTTTGCATCAGCGTAATTACTATAGATTTTTTCTTTATAAAGTAGACTTTTTTTCCTGATTTTGGCCTTACATACAAATAAGTGTAAGCTTATTTTAAAGCACATTTTAATGCCTGGTAGTGCTCATGAATCAGGTAGTTATACTTGTAATAATTTCTGTGAGTGGGTGTTCATGTGCAGGAGAAGATATTCAAAATTGGATGGTGAGATGAGCCATGATGAACATTAAAGCTCTGGAAGCAGATCAATAGCTGGTGTAAATTTTCAGGTCTTCATTGATTTCAAAGGTCCTACGATAAATATTAATTCAGCTGGTGCTAAAAAAAAATGTCATCAGTTGAGCATCTGGTCAATAACAGTGGAGAATGAAGAATGTACAGGTGTTACTTCCACACCTTTGAATGGTGCAAGAAGGTAAAATACCCTGGTTAGTCACATTTTTTGAAATCTCCTTTATTGGCTGGAGTAGTGCATGTGGGTATGCATGTGGAGACAAAGATGCACATTTATACAAGAAGGCATTTTCTGTGACAAAAGAATACTTACACGGGTTCTACTGCTGTGACGGTACTTTTATCTTCACATGAAAACAAAATAAATTTGAGGTAACTGTATAAAAATTACTTGTGCAAATTTGTTGCACTTCTATGAAGTTGTTCATTCATCCCAGTGGCAAGGGACACAAAACTCAGAATAGGCTTTAATCTACAATTTACATACAATACTTAAATTCCTTTTCGAAACTAAAGCTTATTACAGAAATGACAGTTTCCCATGGGTACGAATTACTGAGAATTATAATACCAACAAAAAGGAACTAAGCCAGGTTGCATATAAAAGTCTACACCTCCTTGGTGACTCTCAACAGGTGTTTTTTTTCCCTGAACATTTTCCACCAGATAAAGTTCATTACCTTGTTCTAACCACTTCCCATTTCAGAAAGTTAAGATTCCACTGAACCTGTAAATAAGGAATTAATTATACAAAAGCATTAACAGAACCTAAGAGAAAAGGGACTTTGTGCATGGCTGGTGATGAACTCATCGATTCTGCTCCATAGTTCTCTTGAACACCTTATCAAATGCTACTGGTTTCTAGTCTGCATACAAATGTTTTTACGTGCCAGAATGAAATCACATCAGAATGTTTTGAGTGAAAGCCCGTTCACCATGTTTAAAATTGCTCATATTTATTTGGAGGCCTCAGGAGGACATCTTAATCTCATAGTGTTATTATTTCAAATAGAAAAAGAGATTTTTAATGTTATTTGGAGAAAGTCCCTTAGCTTACAAACTGAAAAAAAGAGAAAGCAGAACAGCTGCAATAGATATTTTGACAAGAGCTTTGAATGAAAAATAACAAAACCTCTGCAAGGAATTCCCTATTAATCTAATTTATTTGGGAGCACATTTTCACAATAATAATTAAATTATCTAATGTTCACTTACATTAAAAAGCGACCATCTGTAACTGTTCATTACTAGAAAAAAAAAAAGAGAGGGGAAAGCCAATATTTAAACTAACATCACAGGAAAAAATCATCAACTTACAAACATCAAAGGTATGCCATGATGTTTGACAGCTTCTTATGAAGTCAGCTGTTTCATCTCCTGGTGAAGGTGGCAACAGAAATTCCAACACCTCCTGTGCAGTGGTGTCTTTAAAGCTGTAACATGTTTATTTGTTAGACCCCTATTCATCTGGTTTTCAGGATGTTTGAGTAACACAAATATCCAATAATTAAAAGACTTGTGACATAGGAATCCATGTTTAGTACAGATAACAAAAACAACTACATTTTCCAATGAGAGATTATATTCAGGAAGTTCTTCCATGCCTTCCAAGTCTTCCATGTGTGGAGAATACCAGGTATAACCAACTGAGATACCATTGAGAGAAATGTGTTTTTATTGGTTTTATTTCTCCTAGAAATGTCAGCACAGCACATTATATTGCCTGTAATTTTAATAGATAAACGAGACAATGATTCCATTGTTTGTTTGGGTTTTTTTCTCAAAATGGTAGAATACATTTTCTTAAAAAGGTCTGCAAACATATTTACAAAAGTGTGAAAGCAATAAATGCAGGCTTTTTTATATTTTTACTGAACTTCCAAAGACTGACTGATATCCTAATTTTATTGGAAATCTGGTCCAAGGATGATACAAGAAATTAAATATCACACTCAGTTTTGCTTTTTTGTAGGATACTGTGGAAAACAAATCAAACAGATAAATATTTTGAAAATAACAAACTTATATTCCATGAGGCATAATGAAGAGATTCCAAAACCATTTCCTATATTTTCATTTCAGCGTTAAAACACCTCTTGATCTTTCTTAAAGTTGCATTAAAATGTGGGACACCATCTTACTTTTGGAAAGCCAGCTGCTGTAATGTCATTATAAAGTAGCCACTAAAATATCATTCACAGTATCTGCATCACAGGAATGGACTTTTTTCCTCCAAACAGGAGTGACAGAATTTTTGATGTTGCTTTCATCTTTCACATTTTAAATACTATTGGCTGACAGAAATAAAGTGTAGTGTCATGCTTGGTTTACCTAAATCATTTATTTTGTAACTAATAAAAGTAAACAATTACCAGATACTGTATATAGAGAGATATATAGATATATGGCCACAAATAAACTATAGTAGAAAGTTATTTTGGTTTTGATAAAGTTAAGAAAAGCACATAAAATCATATTTCATTTATATCTTGTTTTATGGCCATCAATATTTTTGTATTTTTTTGTTTTGTTTCATCAACATAGCAAAATACAATCTTCTTATTAAACAATAATTATCAGATGGCAAACAATTCTTTTTATTGGTTTACATTGGCAGGTCACAGTCTAAAAGCACAACCACATCAGGCAGAAATTGCACACAGACCGCTCTGGATTTTGAAGACTATTTTTTATGCTTCTACAAAAAGACCTTTATTTAAAACTGGGGACTGTAACAAGTACTAATTAAGTACATGGGTTTCTTTTTTCTTTTTCTTTTTTTTTTCTTTAATAGGTAAATAAAATAACTGAAATTGCAGAACTTTATTTTCACTTCAGCTCGATTTTTAATGTCTGTGCTCCATGTTAGCAAACACGCTCTGAACTACCAGCAATCTTTTATAAAAGTTCAATCACCCAGATAATACCCAGGTGATTTTTTTTTTCCCTATCCTGGAATACTGCAGATTTATTTCAATTAGGCCTGTTCCTTGGCTTTTTTTTGTGTGTTGATATTGCATTTTTAACTCATTCCTGAAGTCTAGGGGAGTTTTACATGTGATATGACGCCATACAGTCACAATGTCAATATTTCTGTAAGAAATGGTTGTAGGTGGGGTTGGCCAATAAATATGCAGTTGTACTAGTTGTAGAAGGCATTTTCATGTCTTCAAGAACCAGACTGGTCTTAAGATATTACTCTTTATTTGAGACAGTTACCATTACTTCATTAAAAAATGACAAAACAGCAATAAACATTTTAGCTCTTTAATGAGCAAAGATCAGGTCTCTTAACATTGGAATAATATTCGTTATCCAGATTATCTTTATTTCACTCAGTGACCAGTAATATGGCCAAGAAATACAAAGTAATTTTCCATCAAGTAGTATACAATTTTTGTGTGTAATAAGCTTTCATTCTTGAAAAAGAGTAACTGAAAAGAAATGTTTCTGTTACTGCAGTTAGTTTGTCAGAGAAAGTTCTTCGCATTATCTTACAAACTATCAAAATTGCTAGTAATTTGAAAAAATGTAAAAAAAAATCACATAACTTTAGTCTAATAGAAATATAGTACAGGTAAGAGAGAAAGTATTTATCAGGGATGTGCTCTTAAGTCCATCTCAATTATTTCTTTTATATAAATGTACATCTGATTACATATACAAACATTTTGAAAGGACCGTGGTATAGAATTACTGGAAAGCAACAGGGGAATGAAAAATTTCTTGTGATTTTAGAACATTCACTTCAAATCACACAAACATATGTAGTATTCAGATTTTTAAATTTCCAGTTGTTGGCTCTCTCCCCATTCTTACATACCCTCTTTTTCTACACTCTTGCCATCTGGTCTAGAGAATTCATTGGAATGGAAAAGCTAATGTATAGCAAAAAGGGAATTAACATTATTTTAAAGTATTATAAGTAAACTTTGTAACATGCAACATGAGTTGAAACAATAAACTGAAAGGTGTAATCAGAGCTATAATATTGGGGCATTTTTATATGACAAAATGTTGTTGCAATTAAATTTTTGGACACACTTTTCCTTATCAATTTGAACTAAATATATCATAACTAAATCACAGCAAATTATAAATCCTTCTTCAAAGGAGATTCCATTAAAGTTGTAGTTATTTTAAAGTTAGAAATTATTTAGGTGGAAAGGAAAAAAAACGTTAATAATACACATTTTTTGTCTGGGATTCATATCAGTGAGGGTCCACCACTTTTTACTTAGAATGCCATAAATACCTTTAAGAACTGTTGCAATTCCTTTTCTTTCTGAAGCTACCATGAAGTATTTTACTGTAATTACTTTTGCCCCTTTAAAAAAACTTCTTTAGGTTGTGCCAATTGATGGAGAAAGCTTCTATTAAAAACTCCAATGGGATGAGAAGAATTTTAATTACGGCTTAATCAGCAGCACAGCCACCAAGCATATAAATTATCATGCACATCGTGCTAAAAATATCCAGTTTCCTTTATTCCCACAACTTTTATACTGACAGCACTTATGTGATAATGTTGTACCTGCCAGGCTGTAAAACTTCTTTGACTGGCAGATTTCAGCATGAGCCCCTTTCTAAGGCCTTAACAGCATTGGTGCTTTGTGTACTTATTCAAATATGTAAATATGGTCTACACAAGAAAACAGGTCCAAATAAAAATTGGTGAAAATTATCTGACATTCCATTAGTGTGTCCCTTGTGCATATTTATAGGTTTTTAAAATTTTCAGTCATAGTTCTTTCCTGTTTGTGTTGCACATGCCTAATTCCATTATGTAACTTAAATCTTCAAAAAATTAATACTTGAATGTGAATGAAAAAGTATCATTCAGGACAACTGCTTCAAGCAATTGCAAACAGTTGGTCGTTTTGTTTTTTGTTTGTTTTTTTTTTCTTTTGTTTTGTTTGTTTCGTAAGTTCATTTGATATATGTACAATTCATTTTTTCCAAAACCCCAAAAGTTCTTGATATGTATATTCACATAATATTCCTCCATATTTAAATAGTAAGAGTCTTGTAGGTTGAAAGCCAAGTAATCTTCAGTAATATCACCTACTGTAATCCATCAAAAAATAAAGTTTGTTTCGTCTTGTCTGGCTATACCCTGGTTGTTGAGTGTGAATGGGGGTGGGGATGAGGATGGGGCAGAGTGTTGTTCTGTCCTCCGGTGAATGTGTTGAATGTGTGTAGGGGTTGAATCCCTGGTATAGTGTTGGGGATCATTGTGATGGTGTTGGGTGTCATTAAGGGAATATCATCAGGAGACCTTCTCATAGCTAGCGTGTAGTCTGGGGGACAGGCGGTCCTAAGAACCACCTCATGTGGATGGATGGACTCACATTCATGATCCAAGTCAGTGTGCTTCATTTGGAGGGACATTATCTCCTCTTCTTGTGCATGGGTAAGATCATTGGTAGTCGTACGCTGTGGGCTACATCTCCTGTGGACATCATGTCTCCGCTTGTCCTTTTTGTAGTACAACGCTGCAAAGGCCAAAATGTTCAGGAACAGCAAAGATGCGCCAACTGCAATAGTAACGCTCAATTCTGTGGAATAGTCCCTTTGATCCACTGAAAATGGGCTTGGTTGTTGTTTGGGATCATCTTGTTTGGCTGTAGGAAAGGCTGAAGTAACTGAAACAGAATTTTTCCTTGTTGGTCTGAAAGTATTATCAGTCGATGGCACTTTAGTTGTGGTAGAGGTATACTGTGAAATGTCGTTAAGATTGTGCAGATGAGGTACCAGTTCCAACCAAAGGTTCACTTTATTGGCCCTATAGTGTTCTTTAACTCGTGGTTTTAATCCAATGTGAAGATAGAGTTGGTCTTTCTGAGAATATCTGGTCCATGCTACTTCTTCAAAACGATTTGGTTTTGTATGGATGAATTTTGTATCTTGCGGCACTGGTTGATTTGGGTCACTAAAAAAAAAGAGATATCTCCAATGTTACAAAGCATTTCAAACAGAATTATAAAATTAACATAATTAAATTTTATACTAAATGTTTAAATCTGCCTTTGGACAGAGCAGAGTGCTATTCCCTAAAATTAGAGGCCTTAATAATCTTGATTAGAAACAGCATTATGCAAATGAACCCTTCTTTTACTCAGATTTCAGTGACTCCCTTAGTTCCCCAAAATGTTACTGTCTCTCTCACATTGAAAACTTGTGCTGCTGAGGACAGATTGCCATCAGTGTGGTGATGTGGACAAATGATGAGAGACGAGTGTGAGAGGACATTAAGATTTGTTTTTCTTTTTTACCAACATGAAGCTTGTACAGCTCAGCATTTCCTTTCATATGCAGCATCTGTGGCCTTCCAGGGGGGAAAGATCATGGCAGAGCACAACTCAGTGCAACACAAAGTCAAAAATAACAATGGTCAAAGGTAACAAAGTGTGTTGAGCTTCCAGTGAAAGAAGAATTAATGAAAATGACAACACTTTCCAAGTTTAAAGTCACGTATTTTATGGCCAGAAATGTCAATTTAAGACAAACTGTGCTCTTAAAATAAAATGTATTATATTTGATGCAATATTTGTGTAATTTTGTGTCTCATGGGATGAAAATATCAGTATTGGGATAAAGTCAGTTACTAATGTAACTATATTTAACTATACACATATGTTAAATGCTTAGTTATAACACCTTTCTGGGGTCCCCATAGTTATATTTGTGTATTTTTAAAAATTTCTTCACGCAGAATGTCCGTAAAGATATTTTTCCCTCTTTTTGCCAGAATAGGTAAGTGAGCTGAGGGACATTACAATAAACATAAATATCCAACCCAATTCTTAACCTCTTATTCATCCTACAAGTACAGAGACATTCCCAATGCAGATAAACAATGGAAGGCACTGCATCATTCCATCCTGAGTTTGCACACGAGACCATTCATTATCTGGTACTCACCCAGTCTTTGCAAAGTTTGTCCAGTACGTCATCACCACCGCGCTTAGCATGACGTCATTTTTGGAGAAATTGCAAGGAAATAATTCAGTAGGACCAATCATGGGGATTCCTAGTACGTAAGGAACCTCATCTCCATGGGCTGCATCTGCCCATGCAGGTACCTGATCTGTCTGGCAATGATGGTAGAAGGCATAGAAGTATGTAGGCGATCCAAAATTCGAGTGAAGATCTGCTGTGGCCACTGCTGGTGCAACCCACTGGTGATCAGTAAACAAAGCCAGCAGTGTTTTCCTTCTGGTCTCAGGATTGTGTCGATCTGCCCAGTCCGTGTACATAAATTTAATAGTTTCCCTCAATATATCTTTGCCTTCCGGGTATCCGTACAAGTTATCGACAAAGTTAGAAACTGCAAAGTCAAAATCACTAGCCGATATGCCATCTTCACTGTCCACGATGTTTTCAACAAATTTTAACCCTTCCCCTTGGTTAACTCCCAACATGATGTCATAGTTGAGGAATTCTCCTTGTTCCATCAGTATCTGAGGATCATCTGGTATCACGTCGCCATCAATGACCGGTCCGAAGGCTATGTGGTATCTTGCTGGTTGAATGTCCTGGTCGACAAGTTCTCTATAAGGCTTCTTCTGTAGACATTCTACCAGTTCTACAGTGTCTGACATGTTGCAACCGACTTTTGTAGCCAACATCCTGGCATATTTTGCAGGCTGAAAACTAACTGCCCAGCTGGAGAGAGCTGTTCCACTTTGAGCTATTGCTCTTTGAAAAAGTCCTGTGGGGAGAAATATTTGAAAACTACTGAAGTGACCTTGAAACAGCTACAGACTTGAAAGATTCAAAGGAGTTCTTTGAAACAACAGAAAACTTCAACAGGAGAGACACCTGAATCTTAATAGTACTTAAATACAAGGGATCTGACTTCTGTTGTACCTACAGGTAATGTGCACAAAATAAATGCAATGTGTGCTGAAGCAAATGATTCTACCTCAGTATAGTCCAGCTGAGGAACAGATTTTTGAAAGAAACTCAGGCAGAAAAAAAGAAGTTATCCTACATTACCTTATGTAGGATAATACTAACAGCTTGAAAGAAATCCCTAAAATTAAAGCAGTTTATAGGTTGGAGGAAAAGCCAACAAGTCTGTGAAATGGGTTGAAGTTGCATGCATACAACAATGTGTTAAATAAACCTAATACACTTCTTTATGTTTTGTTTGGGATTAAACCTGGTTTGAGAGGTGCTTTTGAATTGTCTATAATTTCAAAAGTTTATATTCTGGAGCAACAGATGAGAAGGTACTAGGCAGCTATTAAATTTATAAGTGTCTAAGTCAAAATCCTTTCTTGTAAGGAGCTTTTTAAATGCAGGTTTATATTGATCACACTTACATAAAAAGGGAAATGATATATTTTACACTATTTAGCTTTGTAATTCAGAGATTTAACCATATGTTCATGTATTCTTTTAGAGGAGAGAGAATGATCCAGCACTGCATATAAACTTGCAGTAAATCCCAAAGACTTCAGTGCAATTAATTTGAATTTATGCTAGTTTAACTAGCACTCTGGACCAGGAATTCTACCCACAGAAATAACAAAATATATTGAAATTGACATTTACTTTTTTTTCTTCTCCCTTCTGTAAGCATTTTTAAAACATATCATGGATGAGAGCCTCAGCCCTGATAGTCAATGAATCAATCTAATTTTTTTGCTATTGGATTTAATGCAATCAAAACTCCATCCTTACTGTTCACACTTCTTGTGTTCTCTTTGTGTTGGGGCTTGGACTTTTCCAGCTCCATTTGGGGAGGGTAATTTGGTCTGAGATTATGAGTCTGAACCTTGTGCAAAATAACACTCAGAAACTTAGGCTATATTTAGGTAACTGTGACCTATTCTGGGTTTTTTGTTTATTTGTGAGTTTGGCTGGTTTGGTTTGGTTTTTTGTTATTTATTTTCATTAAAGTTAATTTCGGGAGTACATATTTTGCACAAATTACTGGAAAATATTTTATACTGGACCCTGCCTCCTATAGTTCACTGTGGATAATAAAAAATGGCTATAGCATTCTATGCTGATTTAAGATATATGGGTCAGAATTTTGTTTGACTTATCCTGATAGACACCTGGAATCATTCCACTGACTCTGGGAGAGTTACTTGATGACTGGAAGTGACATCTGGCTCCACTCACTTAATTTTCCTAAGAATGCATCTTTGTTCCAATGTTTGACGAATAGCTGGATACTCCCACTAAATGAAGTGGAGTGAAGGTGCTCAGCTTACTTCAGAAATGTATTCCAATAATGCACAGGATGGCTTTTACTTTGATAAGTAACATATTTCTGTTGATAGAAAACTTCCATAGCCTCTAAATCCAATCAGAGACATACTTTCACAGCCTCTACTGCAGCATCAGACCCTGTGCACTCACAAGTTAGTTGGAATCTGTTGCTGGCAGGAAACATTTTACAAGCTTCTGAGGAATTTTAAAATCATTCTAGATTGTATTAGATCCAAATCCAAAAGTCTTAAAATAAGATAGGTGTAGAGACTGAAATATGTAAACTCCAGCCTCTCCTTAAATTTATGAGAAGTTATATCCGAGATATTATTTCCTAGTATGATATGAGTAAAAATAAGAATGAACTTGAGCTATAAAACAGCTAAAAATATATTTGCATGTTTATAAGGTCAGATATTGAGCTAGCATAAATCAGCTCAAAGTCAGTGGAATTACCACAGAGGATCCAGGCATTGTAATAAATATAACAAAGTGACAAAGCTGAATTTTAAAAAAATATGTATTTCATGATACTCCATAATGTGTGGGAGTTTTTTGCATCTTTTGTAAATCTATTTTTATTGCTTTATTAAATATGCCTGAACAAGGACAGAAAGTGTAAGCTAAGTGTAAGAAAATGCTGATATAAACACTATGGCTTGCTAAGTGCTACATAAACATCAAATGCAGGATTAAAAAGTGGTCAAGACCTCTGGCCATAAAGCTTTCTGAGGAAGGGAAACTAAACATCCCTCCTTTTGCTGAAGAATGCTTAGAGAAATATTCCTCCACTCAAACCATGTTGGTAAAAATGGACAATGTTATGAAAAATTATTTTCATTCTGTGACATAATTCCTGGAAGAAATTTGTACCTCACAGGATGGAAAACTACATTTTTATCTGATAATGTGTATGGTTATTATCTCTTATGGGCTTCAGACTGATGGAAAGAAGATTTAAATGCTCAATGGACCATAGCACTTTGTGACTCCTATTCAAAGCATCACCAAAGTAAATAATAAATAATTTGCATATATCCATCTATATTTTCAGAGCACTTTCCGAAGATGGCTGCTGTTCTTTCTGCCCACTTGCAGGTGGGTGGCTAACAAACAGCACCATCTTGAAATAGGCTGAAATCCTCATCTCAGCTGCCAAGGGAATCTTTCAAAGGGAAATGACAGGAGAAAAGAGAGCACCCAAATTTACAGATTATCAAAGAGACTGGTTGATAATCATAGAATCATAGAATGGTTTGGGTTGGAGAGGACCTTAAAGATCTTCTTGTTCCAACTCCCTGCCCTAGGCAGGGACACCTTCCACTATCCCAGGTTGCTCCAAGCCCTGTTCAAGCTGGCCTTGAACACTTCCAGGGATGGGGCAGCCACAGCTTCTCTATCCAGCCTGTGCCAAGGCCTCACCACCCTCACAGGGAAGAATTTTTTCCCTAATATCTGATCTAAATCTGCCCTCAGTCAGTGTGAAGCCATTCACTACTTGTCCCCTTGTAAAAAGTCCTTCTCCAGCTTTCAAATGTGAATGTGAAACAAAATAACATGAAATAAAAGGGGTTTGGAAATGTTAAAATATTGGAAAATGTTTAAAAACTTGAAATAATTTTTCTTATTTGAATGTGACCAATTTTTTTTTTCATGGCAGGTCTAACCACCTCTGAAAGAAACATAACATACTTGGGGCTATGGCACATTGTTCTGTTTAATCCAAATTAGAAAAAAGCATGAGTTCGCTTTCTCATAAAAGAAATTCTCAAAAATTTACTAACTTCAGTTCCCGTCCCATAGCTCTGCTATGTTGACAATTTGCTGCATCAGTTTCCCCAGACAAATTCTGTCAGAATTCTGGCCATGTGTTGCCACATGACATGGTAACATCTGATTATAAGAGGCAACACATGACTGTCCAGATACTGTAAATATGGGATTTCTCATTAATGCCATGTTATGTCAAGAGAATCAATATTATCACAATGTAAGATTTAGGGGAGGATAAACCAGGTCTCCTCAATCCACCTGAACTGAAACCCTTGATAACAAAGTTGTTTTTTGAGGGTTCCGATAAAAGAAGATGGTGCAGTGTGACCCTCCCGTTACCCTGCGATGAAGTAATGCTTACATCTTGTTCTTATAGGTCAGCTTATAAATATCTTCTGTTTAAGTGCAGGTAGTTATGGAACAAAAAAAAAGAAAAGATTATTTTCAAAATCAAATTGTGGAAATAGATTAAAATTCAGACCACAGTCTTATTTTCCACTTGACTTTTCTTGTAAAACATATCTTTTTTCTCTCATTTAAAATAGTGTAATGGCATGATCTAAAGAAGCTGTCACTTCTATTGACCTCAGTGAGATCTGCACCATGACGTTGGGTAAATGCAGCTCTTTTAATGTCAGTGGAATTACGTTTTTATGACTGGCCAATTAGTCCCCCATGGAGATACAGCAATAGAAATTAGGGGAGGATTATATGCACAGGGCACAGTGTGATGTCCCTGGTAAAACTAAACAATACAGATAAAAATACGTGAAAACAGTGAGACAAAAGTAATGTGATCAATAAGCAAGAGCCATGCAAATGAGAGAAACTGTGTGAAACTGTGGTGCAAAAATCATAGAAAAAAAAATTGGGTGCCTCAAACAGCATGTTTTTAATTTCCTGCTGTCTGCCTCGACTAGAGAGAAAAGGTGTTAGTTATGGAATAGGAAAAAACATATAGAAGAAAATCCATTTGCAACTTGGATGCTTTGACAATTTTGGATCATGCATGCAAAACATTCAACCATTCTTTTATTAGATGACAGCAAGTGAAGTTCATGCAGTTTCAGACAAAAGATTTCTGAACTAGGTACTTGTTTCCTTCACACAAAATAATAGTTTTAAGCATTGCAACTGTTAGCCTGAAAAGAGAAACTGTGTCATTTTATTTTTCTTTAAATTCTGCTCCTCAGGAGAAACTAAACACGCCTTTCACAACTGTCTGAATAAAGACGACCTCATCTACCGTGAGCATGACTGACTGGTTTTCCAAAAAGGACACCCTTAGGTAGGAAAGAAAAGAGACAAAAACGATGCACCAAGAAAATGCTGTTCAAAAGTCTGCTATAAAGTGTTTCTACAAGGCTCCATAGGAAAAAGAAGAAAGTGACCCAAAATTTAAACATGCACAGAAGAGCTGAGGGAGAAGGAGGCTTGTACAGCCTATAAAAAGTTTTCTTAATATTGAGCTGAACTCAACAGTTCATAGGAACAAAGAGAATATACAGAACATCACATAGTACTAATGGTGGTGGCATGCAGACACCAAAATTGTCAAAATTTGCAACCTGCATAATACCTTTGGTTGAATTGCTCCAACGGTTACCTTCAGAATAATGGGATAAAGTCAACAGATTGACGCATGAACCGCCTGCACCAGATCCAAAAACAGTTATTCTTAGTGGGTCACCACCAAAGAACCCAATATTTTCACTAGTCCATCGCAAAGCTTGAATTAGATCAAGGAGGCCATAGTTTCCTTTTGCCGCTTGGTCCCCGGTGCTCAGAAATCCTGTGAATGGAAATGAAAATAGAAAGGGTTAGTGAGGGCTCTTCTGAGTAATCCTGTTTAAGTCTTCCAAGTAAGATTTCAAAAGTATATGCTGTTAAATATCACGGAACTACATAATTTGCCATATTACCTGGGAAAAATCTGCAATTTTACACTGTTTCTGAAGCCAAATTATTCTGTAGGCACTCTTTTGGCCATGATATATTAATACAGGGAAGATGAAGATCCCAGGCAAAATACTCATCTGAATCTTAACAGGTTACAACATATTAATCCCAAAGACTTTGTGTTGATTGTACTAAGGTTAAGAGCAAAGGTTAGCAAACAGATAAGATGCAGTTGTTTTGTATGGGATTTGGTCAACTCTGTGTTGCACTTCTGCACTTGGATGCAGCCATGAGCTTTGCACATGGCCTGAGAGTCAATGATTCCCTGTAGACTCTGTTTGGTCATATCTGGGCAACATATCACCTTTTGCTTTTTTCTCCACCCAAAAATGCAGCTTGTGTCACAGGACGAGTTGAACAATGAGAGCAGCTCTCAACTCCCTGAGCTCCATCCCACAGTCATTAACCTGAGTTAATTGAATCTACATTAAGTGGATAAAGACAATTTAAGTTGTTTCCATGACCCCTTAACAGCAAAAAGATAGGAGCTCAGGGATAATCTGGAGAGCACTACAATTGCTCCCTTTTATTCCTAGTGGAGAAAAAGCTGTGAAATATGTGAGGTGCAGGAACAACTTTCACACTTTACTCCCAGCAGTACCCTCACATTTAGTATTGCTGTTACTCTTGTCATTAGAGCCTACTGACTCCAAAAGGAGTACAGTAAAAACTTTGAAGAAAGTCTCTGTTGATAAGAGACATTGCTTTTGGATCCCATTTGTTGGCATTTCCAATTTTCTCAGTTTAATAAACAAATGTTTAAATAATACCAGCATTATGAAGTAGTCCGTACCTTCATTTGCATATCAAACTGATTTAGTGCTCCCTAAATCATGTAACTGTTTTTCGGTACATGCTTTGTAGAGAAATGCAACCATTACAACAATTATTTCCACATTAATTAGATATCAGTGAGTCTTCTAATCTCGTCAAAGTTCTACTGATTTAACTCTCTTGAGTGCAGACAGCCTACTCAAAAGAAGTTTACAGTAGTTTTGCAGACAAATAGCTCTCAAAGGAGTCCTACTGTTTCATTATGACAATAAAAGGAGCTTTTGAGACATTTCTAACAAGACACGTGTGCACATACATCTATAAAACAAGGATTTAAGAAGAATACAAATAGGTGCATGTGTATACCTATATTCATGGATATAATGAACATGTCATTTGTTACTTTATTACTCTGATTTGACTTCAAAGTTTGCATTTGCTATTCTGTCCTATGTGTAGACATTTATACTAACAGCCCTTCTCTGCTGTAAGCTGAACTGAAAGCTAATTGGCCTTGCTGCCTCAGTAGTTGAGCTCTGCTCCATTTAGGGCAAGAAGCTTTTCTTGTGTAGGTCAATCCTGATGCTATCATGGAGAGGGAACAGTAAAGTGGCATAGGGTGCCAGGCCAGCAATTCTCCTGCTTCCAGACCTAATGTACCAAGTCTAATGGACATACTTCATTCACTGTAGCCATAGTAAATTGTTACTCTGTACTAGACTTTAAAATAACCACTATTCTACAACTAAAACCTGCTATATTTACTACCTAACTGCATATAAAGCAAAGTAGCATTGCTACCATTGCTACCACCTTGATATTCAGGGAAGGCCCAGAAAAGAAGTAATAATTATAACTAATTCATTCATTCTTATTTTACTATTACAGCTCAGCACAGAGTTGAGATTATTATGATGTCATTTTACTCTGTTTCACTCTTCTTTATTTTCCTCTGTGGCCAGAGGGTTGGTGTGAGTGCCTCTGTGAAAGCATGGCCCCCATACAATCCTTCCAGAAGTATTCATTCTTCTCTTCATGCTCCAGTAAAATGTTGTCCCCCATGAACAATTTTTAAGGACACAGAGAGATGAGGCCTTTGAACATGATAGCAAACCTAGTGAAAGCTCCCTAACCAGTGTCACTGCCTTTGTCAGCCTGCTTGGAATTGAGGAATGGTACCAGGGACTGTAAGAAAATTAAAATGTAGGAATTGATAGGAACTACAGAATCCTGTGCCTACATATGTTGGGAGAGTCTTCCCCTTTCTTTGCATAAATATAGGACCTTGGAAAATCAGTGACAAATCAGTTTATCATATTCAGCACATAAGTGACTGCACTGATTTAAGGGATTACAGGAATGATTGGCACTAGTGGTCCTTGAAACACAGGCGGAAATGAGATGAGAGTGGTTACAGAAGTTACCAAAATTGTGACACAAACGTGTCCCTCTTTGCTTTTTTCCATTTCCCTGGCTTGCAGATTCCCTCAGCCTGGTCAGGATCTGCTCTCATCACAGCTGCAGTATTGGTTCAAAGAGATCCTGTAGATTTCTCAAAATGATTCCAAGGCATTTATTAGGAAAATAAATGGTGGGTTATAGATTAGATAGAGCAATTGCCCTGAAGGAACACAAATGTAAACATTCAAACTTTCTGAAAAAGTTGTTTTCTTTACTCTCTATAATACGCAGCAGAGTAGAAATCAAGTAAGTCTTTGCCTGGAAAAGCAACAGATTAAAATTAATTATAAAGCCTTAGAGCAATCCCCTGGTGTTAAATGAGTTCACATCAAGCCCCGAAGCTGGATAGAGAAATGTGAAATCCTTGGAAAACTATAAATATACTACTTTTAAAGAATCTTTGTGAAAAGTCTTGTTGCTAAAAGTAGACATAAGGAACCGTGCATTCAGTTCAGGGAATGTGCCAGGAGGGGGAGCTTTCAGTTTAGTTAAAAAAAAATAAAAATGGCAGTATTAGTAATATTCTCCTCATTCATCTATATTAAACAAATTATGACTTGTGTCCAGAGCAACAGCTCTGATGCAAAAGAAATATCTCACGCCTCCTCAGCAAGAACCACATTGGCTGACTTCCATATCTGCACAAGATGGATGATGATTGATGTTGACTTTCATGACATGAAACATTTCTATCTCATTTTTCTGAACCATAAGAAGCCTGTTAATATCACCACCTGTTCATGCCTTTTTTCCTGTATGCAGTGGTATCAGCATGGCTTAGGAGAATTCAGAATGTCATGAAATCAGACATAGGACTGATAAAACAGATGAGGTTTTTCTTTCCAGTTTGTGGTGGGGGGGTTTTTTTAGCTCGTGAGGAGTGCCTCAATACACATAAACTCATCGAGCTAAACACCTGTAGAGAAATGCTTTGACACACAGCATTGGATCCAGCCTGTCAGTCTGTGGGTACAGGTACTTATCCCTATTTATCACTTAGATAAAATGGAGATTGGAACAATATGCTATGTCTTTATCCCAAGAGGAGCTTTTAGGATGTAATTAATATAGATACCATGCATTTCCATGCATTCCTATGACACAATCATCACACTATCTAGTTATTAAGCTCCCAATTTTGAGTCACAGAGGGGAACCTGCTCTCACTGAAAAGGGCTTGTGTGTCTGAAAGATCCTCTGTTTTTAAACTGCATCAGCTAGTCTATTAAAATATATTATCTCTTTCTGCAAATACTGTCTTATTATTATCCTTGGATTGTCATCTCACCAAGAACACTGCTATCATTTTCTGCCACCTTTTGGCCTTGTAAAAAAAGGGAAGTAAATTATTCCTTATTTTAGTTATTCCAGGAAGACAGTCTCAAAAAAACTTAGTTTTGCATTATTCTCTAAAAAGGTCAAATTGAGCTAATTTTGTTCCATAATTAAGTCCTTCTACTGGAAATATTCCATTCGTCAGCTGAACAATTGCTATTTTATATTCTGAATGGAGAGGTTATCTCTTCTTTTATCTCCTCCAGAGGAGTAGACTCTAATAGAATTATGGAAGTGAGGATGTGGTCTTTTGTGAGTTTAAGAAAGAGATTTATTAAGCCCATTTGGACTATTTCTCTGTTACATGTCTGTTAGACAAATATGCAGAGAGTGCCACAACTAGGTCCTGTATTTTTTATTAAGATAAATTTTAATGCTTTATAGGCTTATCTGTCTGGGTAATGATTTCTGCTTGCCATTCAAATAAATCTTTTTCTAATATGATTCCAGCATTTTTGAAGAGTAAATAAAATAATGGACTTGGGAAACTTAAAATATTTAGTTGAAAACCTTACCAGTTTGAGTTACTTTAAGCTCTGGCCTAATTTGAATATTCAAATTAATGCAGAAGGGAAGGCCAAGACAGAATTTTTCCTAATGTAAGGGGCAGAACATCTTGTTGGACAAATAAAATATCTGCTTGTGAGAAGATGCACAGCAACGAATGTTACTTTAAAAATAAGAGTGTATAAAGACTGGTCTGACATGCTTAAATGGGTTTTTCAAAGTGCTATGTCTCTGAAAGCAGTAACACTTGAGACTTTAATATTACCCACCTGCTTAGGCACGTGTTATAATAACGGGGTTTCCAGTTACAATTCCCTGTGCGATCAAATACCATCTTTTATTTTGTTAAAAGAAAATGTTAAGTTGCACAGGTATAAATGCACCAGTGCATACTGGAAGAATACAGGACATATTTTGAGGGAAGAATTTGTGTTCTCTCTGAATCACAAGTTCCTTGCTTTGGACTTTAGTTTGACATTGTCTATTGCTACTGAATGGTAATTGCCACGTACAGAAATTTTCTGCTGCCCTTTAAACTATACCTACTCGGATAGGAATGGGAGCAAGATAAGCAATTTTTAAGAGAGATGGTTAAACTTAAAGAGCACATTTGTTTTCATCTTAGCCATCTCTGTAGAATTCACATCAGCTAACTAACCTGAAGGAATTGTATGAGCAGCACTGTGAACATTAATGTATATGTGATATTCATGAAGCAGAGGATCCTGCTCCTCGCTTTGCTGACCAGCACTTCCTAATATTAATGGCATATTTTAGTCATGGATAAGGGGTAAGGTGACTAAAAGGGCTAGGAACTCCTATAAGAAAGATGTAGGAGAATATGAACTATTCAGTGCATGAAAAATATTGCTCTCTAGACATCTGCAATGTACCTCTGCTTGAGAATCAGATAAGCAAGTCTTCTGAAAATGCTGCTCAAGCAGGAGTTTCGTATGAAATTCATTTAATATACAGAAAAGTGATTGCAACATTAGCAAAGTTCTTGTCTGTTCCTGTAGCTCTCTGCCACATACATATTAGTAATAAGATTAATGATTTCAGAAGTGCAAGATTTTAGCTTAACTCCATGAGATATGCATAGTATCATGCTACATCATTATGCACTCTTTCCTGGATGTTTGAGATCATAGAATCACAGAATCATAGAATCATTTAGGTTGGAAAAGACCTTTCAGACCATTAACCCAGTGCTGCCAAGCCCACCACTAAACCGTGTCCCCAGGTGCCACCCTTTAAATCCCTCCAGGGATGGTGACTTCCCTGGTCAGTGCTGCTGCCTCAGCAGACAGCCTTTAGAAATTCCCAACTATTTCATCAAAGTAAACAATTTACAGAATTGAACCAGTAAATACACAAACTTGTCACTGTATCCTTTGGCATTTTGAAAGTATGCCTGGAAAAAAGTGTGTGATCGTGTATAAACTCCGATGTGCTTTTTTAACATCGGTCTTCTACTGTTGGAATTTTTAACACTTGCAGGGTACTAAATCCTTTGAATTAATATTAATGAAGTGGCTGGAGCCTACCAAAGGACTGGTCTTTCCTGTGGCTCTTTGAAACAACAGAAGTTTTCACTTCCTTGCCTTTCACCTATTTTCTTCTCCTGTGAGAGACTAAACCAACTGAACACTGCAAGGTACAGAAGTCCCTTACAGCTGTTTCAGTCTGGCATCTGTCACTTGCCAGCACTAAAGCATTACAGCAAATTTCCAGTGTAGAGGCAGACTGCAAAAAAGTGGAGTGTCCCACACCAGAGCACTTCATTCCACTGCCAGAGATATTTTGGCATGACTTCACTGGTTGTGATGCAGCCCAAAGCAGGCTAACCCTCAGGCTCTCTCCAAAACACAGGTTCTCTTTCACAGGCTTTGATACATCAAAGTCCTTTAAATGACAAAAAAAGATCTGGATGAAGCTAGATTTTTTTACTATCCTGGAAAGATAATCTTCAGCTATTACAGAAGGAAAGAAATTTCTGAAATTTACTGTGATATTCTTGGCAAGTTGGGGCTGTTCAGCCTAGAAAAAAGTAGGTTACATGGAGACCTCATAGAACCCTTCCAGTATCTGAAGGGGCCTATAGGGAAGGCAGAGAGGGACTCTTCATCAGGAACTGTAGAGATAGAACAAGGAGTAATGGGTTCAAACTGAAAGAGGGGAAATTTAGACTAGATATCTGAAGAAATTATTTTCTGTGAGGGTGGTGAGGCCCTGGCACAAGTTGCCCAGAGAAGCTGAGGATGCCCCATTTCTGGAAGTGTTCAAGGCCAGGTTGGATGGGACTTGGAGCAACCTGATCTAGTGGAAGGTGTCCCTGCTCATTGCAGGGGGTTTGGACTAGATGATCTTTAAGGTCCCTCCCAACACAAACCATTCTATGATTCTATAATTCCGAGTATGCTGCAGATGCTGAAACAGTCTGAGATTATAATTTCTAGCAATTTTTGAAGGCTGAGAGAAGAGAGTGACTCTATTTGCCTTTAAAGTTTCATTAAAGAGATGATGAAAGTCTGAGAGTGCTTTGAAAATCTAGATTTGTCTCTTCTTCACATGGTCAGTGGTTATTTCCCACCGTGCTTTTTCTGTCACATTGGGACAGTTGCGGGCAGGCTCTCAAAGTTTGGGTATTTTCTCTATGCAACATAATGATGTGTCAGTCCTGTCCTTGTGCCAATCCCATACCTACACACAGGGTTGTGGTGTGGGGTAGGTTTCAACATGGGGAGCATGGATAAAAGGGGCTCCAGCTGCCCTCTGCTTGCCAGCCCCTTGCTCTAAGTACAACACAGCTAGTCCCAGATGATCACCAGGGAGATCAGCTCTACAGTAACTTATTATAGATGATCTTTACTGAAGTCAAATGAAAGTCTGATAACAATCTCAGAGATACTTTGAGAGCTCTATAAGCAATAGGGTTAGTCCACTAGACGTGATCTTTAATACTGATTTCTTGATACGCTGTAAAAGGAAAAAAAGAAAAGGAGGGGCAAGTCGAGTTTCAGAAATACAGCTGCAGATACTAATCCTACAAGATTTTAAGTGATATGAGCTGACACATTTCAGAAAGCAGAAGTGAGCCTTAAGGACTGATGAATGACATTATGGCATGGGTGGACACAAAAGGCAGCTGGAGTCCCTTTGATTTGAATGTCTCCTCTTCTTCTTTAAAAAAAACACCGGAAAAAAAAACATGGAGTTTGTTATAGAAAATAGCAGATATCTATGACTAGTCTCATCTTTTAAAAAACAAGCAATTCTGCTGCCAGCAGAGAACATCTGCTTAAATGCCTTCCACAAGGTAAAAATCACAGTTGTTAGTACATGGCTGAGTCATGCTCTAGGGCAGCTCAAGTTTTAGTTTAAAGCGTTTTTAAGTTGCATACAAAATTTTCATAGAAAATGAACATTTTATTACTGAGTACTACACTAGCAATTCTCTTGTGAACCACCGTCTGAGAACTTGAACAAAAATATAAATAACATTGTTTCTAAAAGACAGCAAGGGCAAAACAAAATCTTACAGGATAATGTGTGGAATAATAAAAATCAATCGCAGTCTGATCCTTTCAAAATACTCAACCAAAGCCCAAATAATAAGGAAAGACTGCAGGAGAGAACAGAAAAGTCCACATCCAAATCCAACACTTGACTCTCCCACTTGGCAGAAGAAAGCGACGTCCCAAGGGAGAGATTTTTGTCTTCACTAGGATTGAGTGCACAGCTGTTCCAGTCCTACCTCCTTCAAGCAGAGCAGTATGCAAAATCAAGCAGCCCACAGCACATTGCACCAAATATCTGTCCCTTACTACGGTCTCTCAACATCCCCATTTTCAGTAGCAAGCTCAGAAAACAGGCACTGAGATATGCTGCACTTTCATGCAATATCCCAGAACTTTTGACTTTAGACGATACAATCAAAGGCAGCAGCGACAAACTTGGAAAAGATGTTATAGTGAGGAGTTAATGAATATCAATGCTCTCAATGTGCAAGGCTTTAAAGATCAAAACTGACCCTATAAAGTTCTGCTTTCCCTTTTCATTCCAGATTTTGGCAAAATCATTATCTGAAGATAGTCCAGATGGGGCTTGAAGGTCTTCCTACCCAATGTATTTTGAGAAATTTTTGCTATATAATAAGCTGTGTAATATGTGCAGCTACTTAGAACTACATGGAGTTCAGATTCAGCTTTCAAAAGCATATTTCAATTGATTATTACATGCCAGAGAACACTTTTTCTAACTCAGACCTGGAAATCCTCTTTGATTTATAATGGTCACTCTGGCTGTGCATTAGTGCATGTTTTCAGTAATACCACACAGTTTTTCAGAATTTTGACTATGTATGTAAATGAGAGAAAGGATGGGCTTAATTTCACTAGAAGGGAAAATTCATACTTTAGAAATAAAAAAAAAAAATAAATCCTAATTAAGAATTCCATTGAGAGGGACAGCACCATAATTTTTGATACTTCTTTCCAGTGTTGAGATTTGCAATGAGGGTCCAATCAATGCTAATATATATTCTATGAGCTGATGAAAGGGAAGTTAGAAATCTTCACGTAAAACTGCATATGCAAATCACTGGTTAGAAGCCTAGCGGCTGTTTGGAAGTGCAATCTTTCAATCAGAACACAAAAATTATGGTGCTAATTTACTGTGAACTCAAATCTCCTTATTTGAAAATAAATAGAAAGATTAACCATTGGACCAATTTACGAAGGACTCCATTCAGTATGTCATCACTTGCATTCTCAAATCAGTATTGGAGGCCTTCTGAATATGTCACTGTTCAGACAAGATTCAATTCAGGAAAGTTTTATGAACAGTGGAGTACAGGTAGAGGTCAGACCAGATCATCACAAAATGCTGTCTTGCTTTTGAATGCATGAGTTAAACAATACATGAGACTTAAATAATCCAGATCTGACTTCTGTAGCCTGCTCAGTGCAGACAGACCCTTTAAATGCACTGGGAATTTAAATAAGTTTTGAGAAAACCTGAGAAATGAACCTTTTCTATCCTCCTTCTTTCTCTCTTCCTCTGCCTTTCCTATCCCCTTCTCCTTTTGCAAAGCTTAATCTTATTTAATCAGCATCAACATTATTCTTGCAGTTCTGTTATTCATGTGGATTTATATCTGTGTCCACTGTGCTCTTTGAAATGCTCTTGGGGCACACCATCAATTTATCACTTGACAAATTCTTGGGAATACCTGGCAGTATTTTTACCCCGGTGATAACAACCTGCCACGCTCTCTCCAGATGCTCTGTGGCTGAATAACTCCTTGACCTACCTGTGGCATCACACCCACACCTGCTTCCCTGCTGCAATACACTGTGCTGCTGGTACTGCAGGGACCAGGAGGATGACATTCTGCTCTGTCCCTTCTACCTAGAGGCATATTTGTCTTACTGAAGTCACTGCATGTGTGGCTATCTTAGCCTGCATAGCAGAACGACTTCTTATAAGAAAAAGTAAGTAGAAAAAGCAGCAACCCAGTTTCAGTTTGACTGGTGAAGTGAGGCACATTGCAGCACAGTGTAACACCATCATAATTACAGCACATCAAGGTGTATATCACAGCAGCTGCCTTTTGTGTTTGTGATGGCAGAGATGCTGAATATATTCTCACTCAGAGAAAAAGTCATGTCCAACAGTGGGAAAGCTAAGAAATATAGTAGGTTTTCCATTTATACCTGTTGACCTCTCAAAGTCTGTGGGCTACTTCTCAGGGGCCAAAAATCACTCAGAGGAGCAAACCAGTTAAAAGCAAACACAAACAAACTTTATGACCATCTAAGCCACGAAGGAAAACTTGGGAAGGTCTGTAACAAAAATATGTTGCAAACAACTATTTTAATCCACAGGCTTGTGCTAGTGAGATTCTTATGCTGCTTTCATTGCTATTAGCTGAACACCAGAAACATTTGTAAGAGCATATATGCCCAGATAGAGGCATCAAATCTAATTTTCTGGTAAATATATATCAGTTCTGGTAAAATGTGAAGTAAGTAAGAATTAACTGCCTCACCATATGCCTGTTCTTTTTTTACACAGCATCCTGCCTCTCCTAGTATGACTTTTGCTTTCTGCTGTGTCTGAATTTCCTATTCCATATAGCAAGGTGCTTTATTTCTTCACTATGATTTTACTCTGCTGCAACACACATTTTGTGTCTTATAGGCAGGGAGCTGAAGAAAAGTCAAGGATGGGATGAGGGTAGCTGTTATAGAGATGGTAACTGCCATTTACCCAAAAAATGATTGCTGTTAAACTATTCCTCCCCAGCAGAATCCTGAGGGATTTGGCTGCTGCTGGTGGTACAGCTTTTAAGCTAAACAGTAGGACATAAAAGACATGTATTAATTTATAAATCATACACACAACTCCTGCCTATCTCTTCGGAGTGGTCTTAAAGAATACCTGGTCATATACATATCCTCTAACTTTTCTAGCAATAGTTTAAATAAACACAAGGTATCAAAGAATCATCCACAGTCCAAGGAAAAGGAAGGAAAAAAGACTCAAATCCACACAAACTTAATTGAGGCTAGAATTACTGAAGCTCCATCTCTTGCAGTTTCACATTGGTGCACTTCAATTAAGGCATAATAGGAGTGAAAAGTAATTTAAACTTATAGATTAGATGTCGTCTGTGAAAAATCGCCGATTAACTCACAGTGGGCTTCTGGAGCACCGGAACAAACGTCGTAGTACTCTGAGTTTCACTTTTCAGCTGGCACCTTGATACCACAAAAGCAAGGCTGCAATGCCTTTATTTACAGGTGCCGTGAACAAATACTTTACACACGTGGGCACGCACAGACTCATGCTATCAGCACGTTCAGGCTTCAGTACATAGAGTTTCACTCACCAAAAAAGTACCATCACAAAAACGCCTGTATCGTTTGCAATGACAATCTAAAATCTTTAGTTGGTCACTGAAAGGCAACTTTTTTACTCTGTTTTATTATAATTAGAGAATTCTTTGAAAGGTTGCCTATTGCAACCTCAACTAAATGCAGAGCTATAGTTTTCTGTTGGGTGTTGCATCCTGTCATCCTACTCCATAATGAGTATTATATGCATTACCACTACATCATCTGAAAATGATGGACCAGGCTCATTGCTCTTTTAAATCTAACTAATTCTAGTCATGTCAAGAAAATCTGACAGTTCATACCAAGCAAGGATGTAATTCCAGTCCATTAATCTTTTGAGATATGCAAAACCATCACATTATTAAGTACATTCATAGATACAGCATCAACCATACAGCGTCAACAAAGTGTCTAAACTAAGTAATATTTCATGGGTAGTATAAAATAATTGATATTTCATATAATTATGTGAGATGAATGAAAGCTGAAGTAAGAGCCTGGGAATCTTTGGCAAGAGAAATGTGTGTACATGTGCCATCCAGCTTCCAATAACTGAGATTGCTCTATATTTAAAGATTTCTGCAACAAATAGAGTGAAAGAAAACCAGAGTCCAGCTGAGGTAAATACACTGTTAAAGATGCTAACTTTGCATTTACTGCCCCTATATTCAGTCCACAGCAGGAAGCCAGGTATTCAATATTGCATAGTTGGAGGGTATCACAACAGCCTCATCTAGTTTCATCTTTTTGCCCTCAGAACACAGAAGTCTGGTAAGTACCAAAGTGAGGGGAAAAAAATCCAGCAAAATCTAAGTTACTTCATGTTTCTGTCAAATATTTTAAAATTTAAATTTTTTTTTTTTTTGAAAGCCATTCTGTAATTATAATGTAGTGCTTTGATATAATACAATTGCATGGTTTTGAGTATGAGGATTCTTTTATCAGGAGGGTAATATTCTTCAGTTACTCATGTTTGGGCTAAATTAGATGTCTTTCAGCTTACAACACCCACTTACAGCCAAACTGAGAGGAGGAACACCAGTCAGAGGTCACAGGGAACACACTCTCAGCCCTGAGGAAGAAATGAATTTGTACAAAATGGTCACGTCTAACAAAACAGTGCTCAGAAGAGGACAAGAATGTCAAGCACTTCTATAAAGCAGCTAAGAAACATTGGCAAGGAGTGGTTTGCTGAGAGACAACACTTTGCTATTTTGCAGCTACAATTCTTATAGCTTACTCCAAAGGGAACTAATATGCACAGGATTCACATGGTAGGTAAAACGGTGCTAATTTGTTTTTAATACTTAAGCAAATACTACAGGTTCTAAAGGCACTTTCTTAGCCTCAGATGAGTTGGAAAATCTAATCTGTGCTAATTTTCCCAAAAACAGATGGTACATGAATTAAACTGTGTAGACCCTTTTAAGCTTCCATTCTCACTAGGTCCCTTTTGGGATAACTAATGTTCATTTCTTAGGGCTCTATTCTCCTGCACTTATTTCTCTTAAGTAACTGAAAACAGCCTCCTTAATTGCATAGGAAGATACACTCAAGGGGAGAAAAGTCATAGGGTTTGGGCCTTCAAGGGATTATGTTATATATGCAAAGCTTGTCACTAAATTCAATATTTTTTGCATGGACAGCACAGTGCTATCTTTGTTATTTACAATGGAAAAACGTTTCACTCCAGTCCAAGAAATATCATTAGCTATGGAAAGCAGGACTATGCCAGTAAACCTCATTCATTTACATCGGCTGAAGGTAGGAGGTATGAACTCATAGGACGAAAAGCCGCCTGACCTGAAATTAAAGATTGCAGACAGTATTAACAGGTGACTTTAGATGTTTTTTATTATTGTAAATGGCTTAAAGCCTCACCACAGCCCTGGGCTAAATTTTGTTAGTAGGTAGAAAAGGTTAGAGGTAGAAAAGGTTTGTGCAAAGGAAATGAATCAACATGTGAAATAGCATTAAAAGAGAGTTTATTAAATGAGTTCAATTCACAGCTTAGGAGACTAAGAGCAGATTTCTGCTGATGTTGTTGCAGCATCATAATTTTTAAAAGAAAAAAAAAGGTTCAAAAACCCTTCAGTTATAGGATACTGTGTTCTCCTGGAGCTGTTGCACCTCCTTGCACAACACTTGCCACCTCTCTGTCCTCTAAGCCAGACATTTCCGCAGGGCACATGAGCAAGACCAAGTCCCAGAGTCTCCTTAGATTTCAGTTATGATTTGCTCCATAAGGGAGAAGGTTGAAGGAAAAAAATGTGAATGGTCTATTACTCTCCTCCTTTTCTATGACATTTACGTGTTGCCTTGAATTACTTTGGAATCAGGATGGTTTACAGTATGTTATGTTTTTATCCTCATCCTGAATAATTAGATAATAGCAATACTCAGTCATAGGAACAAGGAGATAGCCCAAAGAGGGGAGTGACATGCCAAGATTATAGAGGAAAGCTGTGGTGTGAGAGGAAGTTGAACCTGGCTCTGAATTGTGAGGACAGAAATAGGATCTGGTAGATTTAAGCAGTGAAATAGAGAATTATTGTGCCATTATATTTTGAAGATTTTTTTTTTTTAAACCACATACCCACCTTTACAATTCCAGTGTGAATGCTCTTTTAAGATACTACATAATGTAAGTTGGGTGCTAACTGATGAAATAAATTGAGTTTTAATGGACAACACACCCCAAATGACACATCAGTAATTACCATCAATCTCAAGCAACATCCTGATGAAGTTACTGAGTGTAAAACGCATCTGCTGATTGCAATGGATTGCATTCTTGGTCTGCTTAAGATTTGTAAGAAAATGTATTTATACTCAACATTAATTCTGCTGAGTCTGAGGATTGCTTCAGTTAACAAAGGCATCTCTGACACTGCAATATTGAATCACGTCCCATTTCTGGCAAAGTACTTCTAGCAAAATACCAGCTGTTTTCAGTGGAGGATCAGTGTGATACAATGAGTTGATGTGCTGGCTTGATTAATCTTTATATGATTTCCCAGCTTCTAACATAACATGTGCATAACTTTCTATTTGTAGTCACTGGTGTAGAACATCACTTGACAGTTAAAGTACTTATGTTCCTGTTCTTTATTCAGGAGACAGTCACTGAAGAAAGAAAGTTCATCTCTTTTCATTTGTTAACTTCTGAAAACAGCAGTGATGGGTTGACTGCATAGACTGTAGAAAGGGAGTGGCTCAATGACTACCAGTTTAATTTAGTGTCACTCTGTGTATCGTTACTGTTTTCTCCATCAGAACAAAATGTACCACATGTGTTTTGCTTTTCAACGATCCATCAGTTCAAATTCAAAGAAGATGACAAATCATTTTGTTAATTCCCATGGAAAAATCACATATGATTTGGGAAATAAGTAGAATAAGTCCCTAAATATTTAGAATTAGTCTCAGTAGTTTTAAGACAATATTTTTCCTTCTAGGGTAGAAATTAGAACTTCTACTGTGTCTTCTCAAAATTACAATTCTTTGCTGCAAGTTTGGAAGACTATTTAACAGCATTATAGAAGATCACTTAAAAGTATTACAGTGGCTGGAATACTGTGCTCTCCCCTGCTCTCAATAAATCAATCTCCATCTATGACAGTCTATATGAAGGTGGATCTAATCTAACAGTTACCTGTTTGGCTTTTCCCCCCCCCCAATCCGCTTAAGACTTTTTTAATTCTTTATTTGCTGCTTCATTCCAAACCATTTTTAAATACTGCTGTGCACTGCCCCAGCTATTGTTTCCCAGAATGTATTCATCATAGTCAACAATGTGTTATATCTCACACTAAAAGTGACTAAACACAAATACTGCTATGAAAAATATTTACTTTAATACTGTAAATCACTGCCTGATAGCTGTTGGGAACAGGCCATGTAGGAGAGTTTATTCTTCCTTCTACCTTTGTCCTTCTTCCCAGAACTATGTCAAAATAGATACAGAGCATGAAAAAAAAAGGTGCTATGTGCTAAAAAAAGTGTTGAGTGAAAGAATGCTATAGTTGGACAGTAAAAACTTGCTATTGCTTGGGGGTTCCAGGCTTCTTACATTTTAAATATGTATCATGTGAATCCCTTCTCCTTTTCAAAGCATAGGAAGAGCTGTGAAACCAGGAATGTGTTCTCTGCTTTAAAAATTTAGTGATGAGTTTGTTTTTTTCTCTTTTTGTAATATATACATGTATATTAGGATTGATGAGTTTCATTGTTGACAAATAAAGATCAGAGAGCTTTCTGCATGTCACAGTATCCATGCATACACCCCTTCCCCACATAGACAGAGCAGGTATTGGCCAGTGCACAAACCACAGTAAATAAGGAGGTACTGTTATTATCATATAAATGATAAGAGCTCAGATAATAAATGTGGGATGGAAGAATGAACACACCCAACACCCCTATGGAAAAGCCATCCAAAATGGAAATCCTTACCTGTCCCTTCCTATGAATTTGCCCATGGGGATTTTGCAGTGCTTTCCAGAACAAATTATTGTTTTCTGAAGCAGCAAAGACAGTGAACTTAATGAAGATATTCCCATTAATTTCGTAGACTCTACATTCCTCATTTAAAACAGGGTCTGCACATTGGTACATTTCCTGCTGTTTATTGTTGTTGCAACAAAATCTCACGTATATGTTTTAAAATCAAAACCTGAAGCTATTTATTCCAAAGCCATTAATTGATTGGGGAAGATGCTTATTATAAAATAATGAAAAATTTGCTTCACAGCTCAACTGTTGAATCTATTTACTGTTTCCAATAACACAAAGGGAAGAAATGGAAGTAGCAGTTATTTCATCACTAAATTGGTTCCTTTCATCTGTTTTCAAATTAGTAATCAGATTACCTTTTGTCTACACTCTCTCGATGGAGGGGTGAACAGAATGAACTTTTCACCCCTCGAATCTTTTATATTCAAAGCATTTGTTTTCCCACAAGCTAAAGAAAAAATAATTACGCAATCTTTGTTCCCACTGCAGGCACCTAGCAGGTTTTAAATATAATAAATGCATTCTGGCAAAGTTAATGTACCATAAAATCAAGCAGACTGTATCACTCTTTGATACATATACCTGGTAAGCCATCACTGAAAATAACAATAATTTATGCTAACAGATTATTCATCCATAGCAGACCCACCTTCTCTGTCAGGGAAGGTGTTTTAAGATACAAAAGCATAATCCCCTCCTCCTATATGTTTTCCCTGAGTCTATTATTTACCCAGGATGCACAGTCTGGTTTAAGTCCTGCTTTTAGTCAATTTTATAGCACAACTGAAACACTGGAAGTCAAGTGACTCAATGCAAGGTCACACAATGAATCTGTGCCTCCATGCAAACCAGGGCTTGGATGCAGCCAACACCTGCTCCCTCATCCTAGATCATCCTGCCTTCTCTTGTGAAAGCATTAGCCTCAAAAACAAGTTGGTCTTGCATATTCTGTCATTAAGGGCAGGTGAGGCTCTGGAGGCAGAGCAAACTGCACTGGTAAAACCAGCTTAAATCCTGGCTGGGTTCCTCTGTGTTGTCACAACTGTACTTTCATGCGACAAAACAGTGCAGATGCCAAGGTCGTAAAAAGTTTTATATGGCTGTGCCTGCCGTCTCTTCAAGGTGGGTTGGCGAGGTGAAGGGCTACAGACAGAAAAATGGAGTAATAAAGTTTAAGTAGTGGGCAATAATATCCATCTGCAGTGCTGCAATGCCGATTAAGAGATTGAAAAAACTCCCTGTGGCTCTAATTGGATTTTCCTGTGTTGTGCACAACCCTTGGGGGCCGAACGCTGATAAAGCCTCCTTGTGCCGCCTGTTTATCCCACATGTGTGACTCCATGTACTGGATTTATCCGTAAAACACACAAATTCTTACAGGGCTGTGGAGCTGGGCTGTTGCAATGCCCTTTAGAGACCACTGTGTATTACTCAGAAAACCACAATCTCATCAATTAGCAAGACACAATACAACACTAATGGCAATCTAAAATTTTCGTAAGAATACTGTATTAAGGACAATAAAAGAGAATGCAGAAGTCTATGTGTGGTTAACTAACTTAGATCTTATACGTTGCTAACCATAAATGTAAGTACATTTGAAGAAAAATTTAAGTATATTTGAGGAACAAACACAAAACACATGGTAAATACTAAGTTTTGAAAAATAATATTTGTCTGGGAAAAAAAAGCTCTAGCATTTGAACAACATTGCCTTCTGCTAAACTGAATCTGTTTTCATTTATGAAGGTCTTCACATGTACTCAAAATTAAAAAAGGAAAATGAAGGCCATTCCTGAGTCTGCAGACAGCCTTTGCAAGTGTTTCCTTTTCTTCTCACAGATTTCCTAAACTACAGACCAAAGCCATGGACTGTTCCCATTCAATGCTAATTTTCCAACCCATTAAACAGGAGAGAAAGCTGAAACTATTTCATTAAATGGAAAGAATACTGCAACTGTTTAGTGAGAAGAAAACTCCAAAACAAAAGAAATATTAGAAGACTGGGGATGTAATTATGTTTTTGTAAGGAACAGAAGGAATCTGGAAGGATAAAGTAACAACCCTCTCACTCTCCCGGTAATTAGAGCGTTAAGAGTCAGGAAGGGAAAATCAAGAAGCTGGGAACAGAGAGGTAAGTCTGTGATTCATCAACACAGAGCTGACACTTGTATTTGTTTGAGATTATTGAATGCTGTTTATTGAATTTTGTTCCTTGCTTATGATTGCCTGCTTCTTTCACCAGATGACTCCTACATGGCCTGAAGATTTCATAAGTTCACAGTGACTGAGCTCTTGATTTTGGTAACCATGTTGGTGGTATGGGGTATTGAAGGGAACATCCCAAAAACGGGGCCAGCACCTCATTTAAAACCCTGACAAATAATAGGGAAGAAGGAAGATGAGCAGCTAAATTAAGCAATGACACAAAAAGGAAAGGGCCTTGTGAACATTGAGGCAATAATATAGAGGCAGAGAGTATAAAAACATAATGAAGAAAGATTAGCTTCAGAAAAAAATGCAGACTGCTAAACCTGGGGAGAACTGGGAGAAGATAGGATAACAATGTTAAAGATTTCTCCAATTCTACCCCAGTTAAGTCCATATAGGTTTGCATTGCCATAGGGCAGGCAAAAGTGATCCTTCTGCAAATGCAGCTCGGCACTGGCACTTGTTTAGCAGCTGAAAGGCACCAAAAAACCCAGGTATCAGAGTGTGTCTTTCTTATCTGGAATACAAAGGAAAAACAAATGGGAGTAAGTTCACAAAAGAGAAACAAAAATGATAAGGTTCTGAAAGGGAAAGTGTTCAGAAAAGATTTAAAAGTGGGTAAACAATGCAAGGTAAAGTGAATATAGTTTGGTCAAAAAACACCCCAGGTAAGGCAGGTACATTACAGTATGAATTATTCAGGTTGCCACGTAAGGTTTATCACTAGACATAATAGCACCAAAATAAGGACAAGAAACAAATACATTTCTTGGCTATGACAACTGCTAAAAATGAGGGAAAGTTTTTCTGAGAGAAATGGTGACATACCTCATTGTTCTGAACTTTGAAAACTAAGAGACACAAAGCACCAGAAAGTTTTGAGATGGTGGAAATGGGGAGATGAAGATGAAAAAAATTAGAGCTTTTCCCTGTCTAATTTCTCAAGTTCTGTTTCTGCAGCTTTGCTGATAGTGTGATTGATAAATGATCTCTGCAGTATTTTACCATCACTGTGCTCCTGCTTTCCAGTAATGAGAAGACTTGCCTTAAAAGGGCAGCATATGGGAGGCTTTCTCTGCTTTATAAATTTTATCCTTGAAGCAGGCCAGCTGCCAATTATTGCAGAAGGTTAGAGAACCTGGAATGTGAGTGCACAATATGCTTCAGATCCCCTCTACGGCTCTCTAGAAAAAGGCATTTTTTATAAAGGATGTCGATGTGATTTCAATAAGGTTTTAGAATCAAGGGTAAAGCTTTTCTGAAGAATTTTGCATCTTCTGTCATGAACTGCAATCTAGGAAAACTCCCCTTCATGCCTGCCTTTTTTTTTCCAGCAACAACAAAATTAACTCAACCCATTACACAACCAGACCACATTACCAGATTTAAGTCTGATTAGTAGTTCTTGTCCATTCCTACTGACATTTATATATCTACTGTTCTTCATTCATGGAAAGTAAGATAACAGAGCTCTTGGGGTCTCTCTCACCTAACCATTGGAGCAGGGATCAGTCATGCAAGTTTTCCCAAATCAGAAGAGGAAATGGCTCCCAACCTTTTCAGAAAGAAAGCAAACATCCAAACAAGCTTCAGGCTGAAACAGCATCTGACCTGATTGATTTTCCTTTTTCAGGGCAAACCTTGATGCAATATGTACTTTGGCAGCATCTTTTGAAAGTGGCTACAGGAGCATATGAAGCATTCGTGCTGTTTACCGCTTAGAATTTGGCAAATAAGTCCTATTTGCAGGCATTTAGGAATAAAAAAAACATTATTAGAAATTGCCTCTAATAAAACTTCTCTTTTTTTGGTGGATGGTGAGATCAAATCCATGACAGATTAAAATTGCAATCATGATAGTTTTGCTTATAACTACAAAAAAAAAGAGCTGTATTTGTAATACAATTGAATAGTTCTGCAGTCAGTTAAAGAGCTCTAGAAAACTAAAAGCAGAAAGAAAAAAGGGTAGTTTTTCAGCACCTGCTATTCACCCCTAGTTGCTGTGTTCATCAATCCTGTGCAGCCGTGAATGCCTGCGAGCATCCTTCAACACAACTGACACCTGCACACACACATCAGTGGTGCCATTAGAGCCTGAAAAGAGCATTTATGAAAGCTCAAGGGGATAAACTCTAAAACCCATATGCACTTTACTATTGTGGTTGTTAACCTGCACAAGTATAGCTGCAAAAACATCTGTTTGTACTGGTGGAGGAACACATTTTAGAGGGAAACATGGCAGAAAATTTGGTCTCTAGCACATAGAAGCTGAATACAAAACTGCTGAAGCAGGTGTGAGGGTCAGCACTAGCCAGAAGAACAAGATGGTCTCATTCTTTCATGCATTACTTTTTCATCACTGAAGACCAGGGTTCAATATCTGAACTGTATCTGTTAGACTGTAGCCAGCTCATAGACAAGTCAGTCTACAGTCCAAAATGCTGAACACTCCTCAGTGCTTGGCAGCTTTTTCTGGCAAGTCCTTGTCAATGGAATACACTTCAGCTTGGAAATAGGAGCACTTTCAAACTGGCTTCAGTACCCACCTAAGTCAAAGTAAATTGGATCAGGATTCAATGAGGAGTATTTGGACTGTGTGCTTGACACTGTCAAAATACTCTTAAGTTTTTCATTTGCAATAATGAATAAGACATTTAGAGATCTGAAGTGGAAAGTGATTTCAAACAGCTTAGGAGAACTTCTATATTTAGCCTGTGTAAGTACAGAATAAAAGCTAGAGGCGAGGGTTGCCATTTAAGGGGCACAAGCAGAGAGGTAGCTGAGCTCGAGAGAGACCCTGGCTCCTGCTGCTCCAATGGTACTGTCAGCCCCATCCAGGGCCCCAATTTAGTGCCCATCTGCTAAATTGCTTCAAAAATATGCCTGATCACAGGGCTGCACTTCCACTTTCTTTAAAAACCCCAGGCAACTGAGAATTCAGCATTTAGTCGTTGGTCCTGATTCAGCAAGGAGTTGGAGTACCCAAGTGCTTAGAATTAAGTGCTTTGCCCAATCAGGGGCTAAATGCTGAAAGTGATTAAAACCCCCTCATAGTCTGAAGGAGAAGTCATTACAGTGCTCCTGCATAAATTTAGATTAACTACATCTCTGAAAAAATCATCAGAGCTTTGGAGCCAGTTTGTACAAAACCAAATGGCAGCACAATTAGTGAATCATGTAAGTCTAAACATCGCTATTTTTGTTTTTATAACCCCCAGGCTAATTTTATTTTGAAATGGGTTAGATGGCAGAAACAAAGCAAAATGCTTCATGGCTATGTTTGGAATCTCAAGGCTCTGCTCAGAGGGAAACAGAGTTGCTGCAGCTGAGAACTGCGAGGGACATGCACTGCGGCTCTTGTCCTTCCTCTTTGCACTCTCAGCACGGGTGACTTTCCTCGCCACAAATAACTCAGTGGTTATGAAATGCACTCTTAAACAAAGCCATGATCCGTGAGGCATGCTTGCATGTCTTATTCATTGCTGCAAATGAGAAACTTAAAAATTCCTAAAAGGTAAATCTATATCACTAGATCAAGCATAATAATATGAATAATTTTCAACATACTCTTCCTGCTGGCCTTTTCCCAGCTAACACTTTTAAATCTGTCCTTAATGAACCCCTACAGACTATGAAATGATGTCCAGAGGCAGGTAATCCAAAAGGATTTTGCAGGAGCCATCCGCAATAAATCTGTTTGAAGTTTAGTTAATCTGCATTTTAATAGTTCACCAGCCAGGAAATTCATGATTTCAGAAATTCAAGATCTGAAAAGATGGAAGCCAGTGATGCACTGGGTGGAAGGAAGTCTGTAAACATGAACAACTCAGAACTCTTCTCCACTGTAACTAATCTTTATATGGGCTTCAGCTGAGGAGATGGTGCTGAACCAGATAGCTCTGCAACCACAAAGCCTGATTAGGGTGACTGAATTACTCCCATGCTAGAGATGCAGTTCATCACTTTGGGCCTTCTCCCTTCCTTTGCATGTCTATCAGCACCCATTTACTGGCCCTCTGCATTAATCTCTAGCAGGAATGGGTAGAACTTTGCTGACTCTATGGGAGAATCATTTGTTTTTGAAGGTGAAGAAGCACTTTCTGTGTCTGGCTGGCAGCAAGCCATCTCCCAGGCAGCTGGAAAGCTCCAAACAGGCACTGCCCCTGCAGGTTATAGACTGTTAATCCAGTTTCTGGACACTTTCGCTAAACAAACTATTTCGTGGTTGGAGTAAACTGGTACTTTCTAGTTTTCATATGTGAAATATTTGAAAAGTCAGTTTGTCTGAGTCTGCTTTCATGACACTTTAAAGCTCGAGGGACATTTTTTCATAATCATATAGGCAGGTAATGACCAACATGTGAAGAAACCAAGGTTATGGTGTGGAGGTACTTCTTTTAACCTACTTATTTTCCTGGCTTGGGAAGCTTTCAGAGAAGGACTATTAAAGTCCCTTCTGAAGAATCTAGTGAAGGGACCCATCTAGGTGAAGGTCAAAAATATTACCATAGGTATTTCCAGGTTGTGTTAAAGTTTTGTTTTAATTAGTGATTTCTTCCCTGTATTATAACCTGGTTTCTCCTCCTTGGACTTCAGTCCTGGGTGCCTTGTTTTGCAACAAACACAAACACATAGACCATATTTTTGTGCAGATCCGTTCAGACTTTGTGTGACTAAGCAATAATCCCTTGGATTAAAGGCAGCTGTGACTTTTACAGCAACTCTGAACTGGTCACATAATGTGACCACACAAGCAGCTTCAACAACACAGTGCAAAGAACCGCCCAAAAATCTGGCATATATACTAATCCCCTCACTAGAAGGCAAGAAAAATCACCCCAAAGAGGAGGCACATAAGTATTTCTGAGTTTCAATTGTGGTTTTATCAATAGTCAAACTAGGACTAAATTTCTTCCTAGTGAAACGCTTGCGCTCTGCCTGCCTTCCCATCCATGGACTGATTTTGGATTTTCCTGCTGTGTATTGTTTCAACTGGTCTATGACTGAGAAACAAGTAGCTGTTCCAGAGCACTGCCTGAGTGTGTTGGGGCACACAGCATCTCTCCAGCAGCAGGTGGCAAGACTCCCTTGGTTTGTCAGCTGCATCCTCTCCTCTGAGCTTCAGACAGATCACAGCTCCAAGTCTCATTTTTCCCACACAGGAGATGAGGATTACAGTTATCTCTTCTGAGGATTATTTTGATGTCTGCTGGTATAAAATGATACACCTATCATTAACAATCTGTTTGTGAAAATCTTTTGAGATTGTTGTAAGACACTTACATTAAGGTCCTCCAAAAGGAAAAAAAGATCAACCTTAAACCCCCAGAGGTTCTAAAATGACAGTAACAAGGGATAATATAGACAACTCTGATACTGCCTTTAAGAGACATTACATAACTAAAAAAACTATCATTAGCTTGACTATCCTAGGGCCTCCTGTAAATTCACACCTGATAGTTGCAGTCAGTCATTAGCAGACTGCTGATGAATGACTCATTACCTCTCAAACAGGTATTTATGAGACTAGATTTTAATATTTCAGTGTTGTATTAACCCAGAGGTAAATACTGTTTCAGTCTTGTTGATGCATGATCTGTGCCTGCTCATCAGCTGTGCTTGTAACACTTCTTGTTTGCTCACCAAAACAACACAGCAGCCTGTCAGCAGAGAGATGATGGTTTGAAAAGAGTATCACTTGATAGCATCTGTTCTGAACTGCCTGGGTTTTCAACTACCCTATAAATGGCAGGTTATTTCTCACATATCAGGTATTTTCATGTCACATTTCCACAGTATCAGAAACCTCCCACTCTGTCAATTACTACATTATTAAAAGAAAGGGCTACATCAAATTACAAGTTTTCCTGGGTTTAGAGATTGATTGGGCAGGTACATAGAATCATAGAATCAGCCAGGTTGGAAGGGACCTCTGAGAGCATCAAGTCCAACCCTTGATCCAACACCACCACAGTTCCCAGATCATGGCACTCATGCCACATCCAGTCTCATCTTGAAAACCTCCAGGGACAGAGAATCCACCACTTCCCTAGGCAGCCCATTCCAATGCCTGATTACCCTTTCTGTAAGGAATTTCTTCCTACTATCCAACCTAAACCTCCCCTGGCAGAGTTGGCTGAGCTAAAGACCATGAGAGTAGAGTTTGGAAAAACACAGACTTAAAACTGCAACTGTAGGATTCCTTTCTTCATGCACAGACAGATAGTATTAAATTCCTATGAAAAAGAATGACAGCCTCATTTAAATTAATTCTGTAGGTGTTCCGTATGGAAAGGAATTTATTGTTGCTAAAGAGAAAACCAAAGGGCCATATTTTGGCTAACAATGAAATACTGTTGATTCAGACTTGGGCTCCACTCCCATGGTTGTGGAAAATAACAACAATTTTTAAAAATCAGATCCTGGGTTATTTTGCACTGAGAAAACACATTGAAGAGATCTGATCTAACCTGAATGGATGGCTCCACCACCAGGCACTTCCTACAGTGCCAACTGCCCGGTGCCCTCCTCTTGGCAACTTGAGATGTGTTGTTCCATGGCTCTTGTGATCCCAGATTTCCATGGCAAGAGGCTGGTGCATACCAGAGCTCTCTCATGGGATCACGTAGGACATCAGTGTTCCAGTTGTATTGATTACTTTTTTCAACAAGCCCAGTGTTTACATATTTTGTCACAGATGCAGTTTGAGTTGGTGCAGGTAATTTGTGGTGGTCAGAATAAGTATTTCAAATACCACTGTGGAACTGTAACCTTCTGAATATTATATAAAGTGACCAAAGCAACATGTCAATTAACTGTCATCTGCATCATGCACTAAAAGAACAATCTCTTTTCTCTTTTCTTCAAAAACTAGTTTCAGTTTTAAGCTTATCTTTACTTCACAATAGTATTATGCTTATCACATTCAGGTTTTTGTCTTAAAAAAATCTTTTTTATACAAAACCAACGTAGTGTTTCATTAAAGAAATGTAAATAGGCTCTGTAGATAATTTTTTTCATCTGAGTTGGTTCAGACCTTGCTGTAATCTAAATAACCTGATTTAGCTGTGAAAGATGGAAATGAGGGTGCTGAATATAAAAGAGAAAGCATTATAAAGAGGTTTCATTCTAATTCTGATTCAAAAGCAACTGTGTAGCTCCTGGTATTTTTGGAAAAGCCATAGATGGCTAATCTTAGACTTGATGAATGGGGGTTACAGTGCTCTTAGGAGGAAAAATAACAGGAGAACAGAATATTGAATCAAATGAACAGACACATCCTTGTGAGTAAGCCTGACAATAGAGAAACCTGAATCAAGCATACAGGAAAACCACTTCTCAGTACCTAGGTACCTACCCATCTGGTTCACTTATTTTCAGGTCAAAAACCAAATTAGAAGTAAAATGCACACAAATTCCATATCAAACCAATGGATTTTTTAGGATATACCCATTTCTTCTCAATATACAATGATGGGAGCCAGAACAACTAAAGCAAGAGTACTCACTGCACCAGTGCTGTTCTCTGACCTGAGATGAACATTATGTAGAAATACACACAGATTCACAAAATCTGCTGCTGACATTTTCTGTGAGTCAGAGAAAAAAGTGCAACTTTGCCTATTAAGGTATTTAAAGGCCACATGCAGCATCCTTCAGACTCTTCACATAAAAGAGATTCATATTCAAGCAAACCTTACAGCAGTGATGAGAGACAAGGTACTTCCAGACATATTACAATACCTTGTAAATGCCTCTTTTAACTGAGTCAGTAGAAATTCTGTATCTCTACTAATCAGGTAATGCACATCAGTGGAAGACAAACCTACACATATGAGGAGAAAAGAAACTGATAATTTGAGAAGATGCAAAGCACTGTTCAAGGAACAGAATAACACGGGATTGATACCTGTGCAGAATGGCCAACATAAAATTGTGGAGATGGCATCTTGTCCAACATGCCCACAGATAGACCAACCACACTTCTCTGTATCTATGCAGTAATTTAATTTCAAAGTGAATGCAAAAACTACCATAATTTAGGTCATATACCCAAGTACTTACTTATTTCCTTGTCTCAAAAGGTAAGAGATTTCAAGAGCAAATTTCCCAGTGCTTAAACACGTTAAAAGTTAAAGTTTATATCATTCAATAATTTAATTGCAAAACTGAGTTACAATGCCACAGTTGGCAGTGTGACACCTTTTCACCCTGACTCTGTCCCAAGTGTTGTTATGTTCCCATTTATTGAACCCCCTGGATACTGATGTCATGGTTGCAAATTGGCTTCCCTCCCAACCTAATAACTTGGAGACACTCTCTAAAACAAATGTAATATTAAAATGCAGACAAGTGACCTAAAAATGGCCCTTGAGGGCAGGCCTGCAATTTCCGGAATCACACTTTCCTTATTCCCTCATTTGTTAAGTTTCGCAACATCAATTTTTATACCGTTGCTGTTTTATTCTGTCCAAATGATTGCTGAATACTAATGAACTGTCTCTCTTTGACAAATGAGTTATTGTTTGATATATTACATTAGGGACATTGAGACTAAACTACTTACAGATACTAGACATTTATAGAAAATACATTTACATAATAGTATACTATTAGCGTAATGAGGTCCCATATCTGGAAATAAATAGGGGTTTCAACAAACACAAATGTTGGCAGATATACTGTAGTAGTATTTTGTAAAATAAATGTAGGGAAACCACAGAAAATTACTTTCTTTCCAAATACCTTTTAATTTTGATGTTGTATCCTACACTAGGCATCTGTGCAAACGCAGTGGTCATTGAAAGTACAGTAATATCAGGGTTTTTTATCATGGTTCACCACTACGGTTTTGCTTTCTAATGTAAAGATATATTTTAGGGCCTGAAACTCAGCATATTCAAATTATTCACCAGAGGCATATTTAGTTTGTATGCTTTTGATCCCCTTCTATGGGAAAATAGAGGCAACATGTACAAAATATCTCGAGTGGACAAGCCTCATTTATACAGAGCTGTACAGAGCACCTGCTCAATGTTGGAACTTCTGCACTGCTCGTGGTTAATTGCTTTTTTCAAAGAAAAAGCAAAATTCCGCAGAGATATCCCCTCTCCTTCATTAATTGTCAGAGGCTGGATAGTCTCAGAGCACATAAAGGGAGTCACTGATGCTCCTTGAAGATTTACTAGTCTTCTTCAGTTCTGACTACATTTTCTCTTTTTCCGGTGTTAGATTTTTTTTTTCAGAAAGAACTCAGAATATTTTACGTTTCCACTGATTAAAGAATTTTATCTGCATTTATTTTTTAGCCTTTCTTTAATCAGAGTATTTTTCCTACAGATTGTTCTGACCACCTATATAAGAAGCCAATATTATGAAATACTGTGGTCCATGCAGGCTTCAGTATTTCGTGGCAGGATTCTCCAGTTCTAGTTGCTGTGGAAGAGCCCACAGACCTGAGCTGCTGTAACAGAGCTGCTCACAGAGCTTCCTCTTCAGACTGAGATCATGTAACCACACTAGGCTGTCTTTTCTTTGATTTTTAATGTTTTTTAATCTTACACTGAGACATAAATATTCTTCTTTTGTTCAGTGTTGCTTGCTGTAGGAGGTTTGGTTTTCCTTTCATAAGCCACTTCTGCACAAAATCTACCTTTGCTTAGATTTACTTCACTAATATTGGCTGGCATTTCCATTTAAACCTCTCAGCTAAATAAATGTATTTCTATTTTGTGGTCTGTGGAGAACAAGGTCCCTCCTGAAGGCATGAACAGAGCAGCATGTGTGCAGCAGTCTATTCTTTTCCTTGGTTCAGATCACGGCCCATAATGAGACAAAGGGGAAAAATATTTGATTTTTCAAATATTTCAGATTAAAAAGAGATAGATGTGATGCTCCCCTGTTTGCCTCATTATTTGTAGTCATCAGGATTTGTTTACAAGATTAATATTTCAGAATTGCTTTCTACTCAGTGACTAGACATACAGTGTGAAAACTAACTTTTCTATTAATTAATTCATACACTTTATTGCTGTTTAATTACATCTTCTTTGTTCTTTTTGTGTATTACATATGGTCATTAAGCTGAAGGAACACTTCAGTTCAGTAATACAAATATTTTTCTTCTTTTGACACTTCCCTTTGGCAAAATGCTGAACTTGAGCTTTTTTTATGTTTCTTCTACCCAGTTGAGTCAAGCAATACTAGAGACACTGAATTAAGCCATCAGCAGGGTTATGGTGCTCACTGGGACCTAAACATTTGGCTTAGAAATTTTACATAGCAGTAAAGATCAGGATGGCTCAGGAAACACTCTAATCATTAGCACAGTCAGCGACACTTCTAAGAACATGATATTGCTGTTCTTTAAGTTCTGGGCTAACTCAGCAATGAATAGAGGCATTTAAATGTAAATTAATTTATAATTTATAAGAAATTTATAAAGAAATGTCCCAAAGAACCAATTAAACCCAACACCTTGTAGAGATGATTCTTCACTTAAAAGCCACAGAAGTTGCTTAGGATAGTGTGTTTACTTTGAAGTGATTGCTGTCTTTTATGTCAGTTTTATTTCATTTGTTACAATTAAGTACTATCCCCCCACAGAGTTCACCAAAGCAATTCACACAGAGATTATCTACCATTTATAATATGCAAGCAGACTCATCTGATTGAATGGATAAATCCACACACAGAGAAATAAAGAGGAAAGAAATGGATCCATAAATAAACATTTAGTATAGTGCACCTCAGCAACTAAACAAGAACTCTGTAAAACTACATTTTTATTCCCTCCCAATTCTCTTGTCAAATGTGCTGATCTTGAGCTCTCATTTATCAAATCCCTCAGTGGTCAGCATTTCTTTCCCTTTTGCTATTTCATCTTTGTCGTTCCTCTTCTCCCAAATGCTAAATACTCTTCTCCTCATTCAATGTCTTCACTAAATCTCATTAAGAAATATTCACCAAGAAAGCCCATTTGTGCAAATAATATGTACTCTATGCCCAAATCACTACGAAACATGAATATTACCTGGCATATAAACCAGGCCTCTGCACTGCTTACTCAAAAAAAGGAAAAATTCCTCACACCCCCAATCTAAGGAAATTTCCTGTCCTTATAGGATGGTCAAGATATTGGCAAAGGACTGTAAGGCTCAAAGCTACATCTTTGATTCCCCCAGTGAATAGAGTACTAACAATGAAAGATTGTGCTTGATATTTTCAACACATTCACCAATTACTGAATTTGTTAGTTAGGCAAAGTGCAAACACTACTGCAAAACATGCAGCATGTCTGGGTAGTTATAACAAGAGTTATTTCCATTACTGTGAGCATTCAGGATGTTGCTATCAGAAGGAAACATTATCTGCTTCATTCGTTTCTATTCTTATTTTGACCATACAATATTTCTAATTAAGCATCCTGTGACAATGGTACTTTATGAACAACATTTATTAAAGGCATTGCTGCATTCTCATCTATTTTTCAAAGGTTATTAAGTTAATTCAAATGTCACTTTTAAGTTGTGAGGAAATAAGCCCAAGGAGTATTATAATTAAAATCAAACAGAAATTGGAGGTTGATATACTATGTATGAAGTTATACTAAATGAATGAGTCATTTATTAAGTGCAATTAAGAGGCTTGTGGATTTTTTTTTAAAGTTCCTTCAAAAGCCTTAACTAAAATAAACAACTAAAACTCAAATAAATTCCTTTTAAGGAAAAGAACATGAAACCAATACACACAACTGTGAGCTTGCAGATATGATGTAATTTACTGCTGCTGCCCAAACAATGCTGAATACCTATCTAAAAGACCCTGCTACATCCCACAGAGATTAAACCACACAGGTCATTGCATTCTCAGTATAGAGATGGTACCTTCATTTCCATCTGCCTTCTTTTAGATCTAAAATATTGTCTTCCATTTATCTCCATTTTTAATACAAGAGAGAACAACTATGCAAAAAATACAACAGGGAGAAAAATGCATGTGTATACCTTACATCAGCTTTTACTTTGGAAGTGTGTGAAAATAATTTTTCCCCCATCTCTCAGAAAAAACATATGAAAGATAAGGAGATAATAATAATTATTATTATAAAAATCTCCTTGGATTATGAAATTCAAGATCCAAATGATATCTACGTCTGAATTTCTTGTCAGGAAAGAGAAATACCATTCCAGTGGAAAGATCAAACCCACCCAAATTAATGTTGTACATTATGAAAAACATAATCTTTAAACTGCTGATCCAGGTCAAAGTATTGAAAGGAAACAGCGTGCAAAGTGATGACAAGTACATGTGAACTTCTTCATTAAAAGCATTTTCAAGAGAGTCACTCAGTGATTTGTTGTGACAGACAGAATGTTCCATGAACTCCATGTACTGGTGTTTTGGTAATCAATAATGGAATTGGGTTTCAAAGTAAGTGCTTTGAATGAACCTTTGGCAGAAAGGTAGACACTATAAAATTAATAGCTGTGGATGGTACAGGCAAGAAATGTCAATTGAGGAACTCTTCTTTTATGTTTATACTTCAAAGAATAGCAGGAATTATGAAACCTGCTTTTCTATGCACCCTGGTAACAGGGTTAAATTCACAAGGCAATTTTCCCCTCAGTTAGGGCATTAATCTATATCTTCCTCTTCTATCTGGCTTCTCACTTTCATGAGACATGCAGGTCCCTAACACATTTTTAGAGCTTTACCTTCAGTCATATTTGTTTGATATAGCCCAGCAGATTAACAAGCCACTGGCACGGGAAACCAGACCGGAGGCAGCACAATGAAAGCAGCAGACAGCATAATCACTTAAGCCTTTTTTCTTTAGCAACCCAAACTAAAAGTTTCCTTTGGTACAATTTTCAACTCAAGCTTGACAAGAAAAATGCTCTAATACTGTAGTTGCAAATATAAAAAGCACTCTCTCTGGTTTTTTTTGTCTATGTTGCTTGTAAGGCTTGGCTGAAAAAATAAAATACAATGGTAGCACTAAATAAATAAAAGCAACAAAATGACCTGGGCAAAACGGAGCAGCTTTCAACAGCTTGGGCTGGAACCTGAATGACTGTACCTTAGATTACAAAAAATGACATCACCATCAGCATTATTAATGATTTCAGTGATACACAGAGAACTCACCAGGAATATTTTCCATTGCATCACTACAGTCTCATTTTAATAACAGGTTTGATAGAAGGCAGCTTAAAGTGCATTGTTTCTTGTCTGACACTGTTGTGATGATGTGTTACAGCAACTAAGCAATGAAGATGCAGTGATATATCACTACAGTATGTTGTAACTGTGGCCCTTTACAATAGATGATTATTTGATACCTCATGAGAGCACTTTTGGAGGCACAAGTCTAGGACACTGATCTGCTTGGTAAGGTCTGAACTTTGTGAAAGTTTGCTAATAAATAGTTTGAGGCACAGATCTGGAAAACAGCTTTTTGTGAGCCCACTTTTTGTGTTCCTGGGCTGCAGTGAATGCAAGAGAAAGCTCTCCATTCAAAACGACACCCCATTTAAACAGGCGGTATCTCAGAGAGGAGGACAGCAAACAGTTGTGTTATGGGGCTGTGACCAAATATCTTCCAACAGTAGAAAGGAAGGTGTTTGAGAAGCAGCTCTGTAGTGAGGGAATTGAGAACAAAAGAGACAGTGGAAACAGGGAACTGACATGGGGACAGGTGGATTAATGAGAATGAGACAACAGAGGTGATGGGGGGGATGGTGATATCAAGATACTCTTATAGTCTTCAATACTTTGATTACTGAACAATACCCCTGGAACTGATATAACCAGGCAGAAATATTCCAAAGGGAAAACAAATGGAATAATGCAGAGTCTGTGGAGATACTAAAAACATGGACAAACATTCAAGTGCTCAGGAACACATGAGAACAATAACAAGTATGGCTTTTGCTGTTAGAGACTGATTTCACGCAGTGGAAAAGCTGCACAGGTGGATGACATCTAAAGAAGTGAAAGGTCCCGTTCTTCAAAAAAATTTCTTCAGTAGTTAGGTATGAGGGGTTGATATGGCACAAAACAGGATGTGAGTGGAATATTTGCTTCTTCATTTTTCCTAAATGTGCAGAAAGCTCACATTTGAGTCTAAATGAGCAAATTCCAGGTTTCTGAAAGCCTCCTATTAATCTCAGTAGTTTTTCTGGAACAAATGGGAGCTGGGAAGTTCAGTAGAAACACATCAAATATAATTGGAGAGTTACTGGCAAGTTTTGATTGCAGTTTTATCAACAAATCTGGGTTAAGAAACATACAGCCACTCACTGTTCCTTATGAACAAAGTGAAGGGACCTCAATGAGCCCTAGAAGTGAGATGTCCTCACTTCCACATCATGAGCAAATTGCAGGATGCAATCTGAAAACTTCTACATCTGAATCTACAAATGGGGCAGGTCTTTATAAACATTGATCATCGCTTTATGTGGATTAATAGGTCATTTCTCTCCTGCTGCTATTTCTTTTTGTTAAAAACAAACACACACACAGAGCTTTCATGTGACTTGATAGTCTTCAACTAGATAGTCTCCAACCAGCTTTGCTGACTTTCCCAGGCACAGCCCCACTGCCCTCCCACAGCGATGCCTGGCAGGAGGCAGCGGGAAGCAGGAGCTCTGATGTTGTGTTAGCACCGGCTCTGGCTTAGCATCCTGACAAGCTTCCCAGGGCCAGGTACTGCTGGGGATTCCTGCAGAGTTTTCAATTAGCACTACGCAGATGTAGGCAGTGCCAGGAGGTGCCACATCAGCCCGTGTCCTGCACACACCCCCTCAAAGTCCAGGTTTGGACCTTTACTTGGTGACCGCTGCTCAACGTTCCCATCCTAAAGGGCAAGTGTCCAGGGAATGGATGCATTTCCTGCTCACTTGGGAGCAGGGTCAGCAGTGTGTCTGTCAGGGTTTTAGGAGTTTAGCAGCAAAATAATTGCAGAAAGCTGAAAACTTATTTCAAAATGAAACTGGACAATCTGTTTCATTTATTTTTATAGGTCTAGATTTTAAAAAGTTGTACTTGCATTGAATCTCTTGGTTTCCCTTTGTCCATCGTTAAAGGAGTTCTGTTAGATCTGGTCTAGTGGAAGGTGAATATAGTGGAATTAAAATAGCCCAAGACAGTCTAATCACTGCAGTGATCTATATGTATAGCACTTAAAGCACTTATAGTACTCCTGTTCTGCAACACAGGGGAATAAGCTGGGCTGCCTGGACAGTTTTAAGATGCAAAGACATGCTTGTGCATTTCCTCCACTTCCAAAATAAGCTGGATCAATCCTATCACCATTCTTGCAACAGCTTAGTTTTTAAAATACTTAACTATAAGCAAAATAAATTCACTTGTCGAGCAATTTCTTCTTCAGAACTTCACTTCAGCCTTAACAAGAAGTTGCTTAGTCTATATCTTTACACCGAGTACCCAGTAATGACAGAGAGCACTGGCAAAGGACTGGGGCTGATGGATGCTGAAACTTTCACTCCCCAGCACCCAGCACTGTCATTATGTTATTTGGGTCTTTGCAAAGACAGAAAGTAGATAAAGATATTGTTGGTCCTTGTAGCTGAAATTTCCCTGCTGCTGTGACAGCAAAGGGGGAACAGTTGGCTCACTGCAGTGATGAATGAGGAAGTCATTATTATGAGGTGCATTAACATGATGGTTTTTTCCTCTATTGGCACTATATTTACCACTAATGATTTTCCCTGAAGAAGGGATAAACACTGCTGTAACTTTATGTGCCACTGTTTCATCTGCAGTCTATGCTGATGCTGCACCATACAGTGTTTTGCTTCAGCATTGAACAGAATGAGAACACAAAGCAATTTAAACTTTTTTCCCACGAATCCCAACATCATCATTTGCAGAATTTTAGAACAGAATAGAATGGAATAGAGTAGAATAGATCTGGATGTCATTTACATCATCAAAACACTCATTATAGCTTAGACAGTGAAAATCATAGTGAAAAAATGTGTGTCACTGGAATATAAATTAAGCATTGTGATTGCTGTGAAGCATCTGCATAGTATGTATCAATCAGAAAAACTCCGAAAAATTTCAGATTTTAGAAGAAGGTCTCCTAACCTGGATATGTTTTGTTCTACTGTGTGCTTATGCTCATATATAAATCTCCATTTAGTAAAAGGTATTTTGATCAGTCAGATGATGGAAAAACTCAGGCAAGTTTCACAGTAGTACAGACACTTTACAAGTTTAGCTTGGATTTTTTTTTTCTTCTGTTCTTATTCTTGTTCATATAGACTTTACACTGAAAACTTATCTTAAAAAGTACTCTTAATCCGAGCAACAGTGGAAGACTCTGACCTTCTGCAAAACACTGAAAAGACACTAAATGCCAATATTTTTATACCAGATGGGTTAGAACAAATTCCTTTAGGCAGCCCAGAATTGACCCTGGCTTTCAGCTACAAAAAAGCTTACAAATTCAGGTAAAAAAATTGTGAGTGGTATTTCTAAATTGCTTTATTTTCCTTGTCCAGTTTGACCTGAAATTGAGATTTATATTTGAAAAATTGTCTTTAGACCCTTGGAGGTTGCCTGAGCTATTTTAAGTACCATGTAAACTACATAGACATAACAGCATTTCTTCTAGTGTTGCTATATGAAAAAAAAATGAAGCTTATTCCCACCATATATTGTTCACAAATGCCTCATTGTCTCTGACAAATGGTCTGTGGCAAATTGCTGAAATAATCTCTTGCAGCACTGCAGCTTAAAAGATCCATGCCATTGAATACTCTCCCTCAAAAGCTAAAGTCTAGCCTCAAAATTTCAAATACTGCAGCTTAATAAAATGTTAAAGATTGAGAGACCCTCTCTCAGGATCAGCTGTCAAACATCTTTTGAAAAAAAGAAATGTGAACACTCTCTACTTTAGAGATTGTATGCCTTAGTCTTTGGAAAAGAAAAAAAAGGAAAAAAAAAGGCACAGCAAGGGGTGTTTTTTACTGAAAAAAAAAACAAAAAACAAAAAAAAAACAAAGAAAAAAAGCAGAATATGCTTTTTGATGTTAAAATGATAGTGTTTTGATCTTCTGCTGAATACTATGGCAGGGATAATTATTTTAAATGTTAGAATCCTGTTTGCAATGGAAATGCACAACTGCAGGTACCTCCCTTCTAACATTTTAAAATATCCACTACTTTTGTGGAACTTTCTTGGGAATTGTTTATGCTTTTTAATCACACATAGAGCCTTCTTCTGGTACATGTACCCAGCCTCGTCTGCTCAGCAAACCTCCAAGCTTTATCTGGGCTTTCCTCCCTGCCCCTAAGAAAGAACAAAGTTCACTGCAGTTCATGGCACTTTGGACTTTGTTTATTCCCTTCCAGTCAAGCCTTATCACAGATTTCTTTAGGAAGTTTCAGTAACACTCTTTGTCACTGTATGCCTGGAAAGCTAATCCCCCATAGACCCTTCTAGGAGGGAAAACTGACTCCTGTTTGATGACCAGAGGGAAGGGAATACAGGGCAGTGTCTGCAGGGACCACAGTGGGTGAGGTACAACCTGTGCCCAGATACATCACACTGGTGGCTGGAGATCACACACAAGGATGGGAACTGGAGAAACACATGGGGACACACATCTTGTTCTGCTGCTCAGTGCAGGAAAGGGGCAGTGGACTTATGTTTCAGGACTAATGTTGATAATTGTCACCACTAGGGCTCATCAGTCAGAGCACAAAGAGGATCATTTAGTCCCAAGCCATGAAGGACATTCTCCTGCAGCCCCCCAACCCCACATCTTTAGTCTTGGATGCATTTTATGTTCACATCTAACCTATGCTAAATAAAGGTACGTTTTTTATCGTGCCTGCCAGACTTATTTTTGAATGTGAAATCTGTGAAATCCGTAGCAACCACTTTAAATCCTGGAAGAGAAGAAGGGGAGCTATTTAATGAGAATTAATGGGAGATGCACTGAAACCTGAGCTCTGAGCATTACCCACACTGTCAGACATGCACTATGTGAGCATTCAGAGAGAGTTTTAAAACTTTCAAATTCCAATCTATTAGTCAATACCAAAACACTTAGTGGTAAAACTCTTCTGTAATTAATGCTTAGCTGAAGTTATAAAGCAAAGGGTTGTTTATGCTGTTTTAAGCACACCAGCAAGAGTCCATGTTCCAGCTACAAAGTGGTACTTAGGGAATAATCAATCATTTCTACCAAGTTAGTAAAGATTATTTATTTTGATTACTGACTGCAGAAAATTGTTCAAAATACTTCAATTTCTAATATTTTTTCTGTGCATTCTGACAGGAAGCACAGAACCCCTTTACTTACACCTACACCCCACTAAGATTAGAAGACTCAAAACTTCACTAAAACACCTAAGGCCTCATTATTTATTTTGTGACAAAAAGATTCCCTGTGGTGGTTTTTCAGTACATTGCATTTCAGCCTTTTGGTTCAGTGCCCACAGAAATTAAGGAAGATACTCTCATAGCTTCCAGAATCCACCTTCTGAGAACCTTGCTCTTGTCCTTCACTTCACAAAACTGGCATGTGTATATCCTGTAGAAAATGTAAATGCAAACCAAGAAGCCTCCTCTGCCTGAACAAAATTAGGGCTGCAGAACTAAATCTGAAGATTAAGCAGAACTGCTGCTTAACCTGACAATATTTGCACTGCACTGGTGGTTTGGGCTTCCAATGACATGATTGCTCAGTGGCATTTCAGCTGCACTGGCAGAAGAACAAATTATTTTGTTTTTATTTTTAGCTGAAGTCCCTAAGTACAGAGTGCTCAAATAAAGTAATGGAGTGATGGTAAAAACAAAGGCAGAAAGGAAGTGGTGCTTTGCATTCGTCAGGATCACTCCTCAGCTGAAGAAGAGGACTGTGGTACTCACAGAGCAAAAGCTGAGCTAGATGGAGCGCTACTATTGATCAGTAAGACAGAAAGGAAACTAATATACTGAGTCTAAATCTGATCTCTAAAACTAATTCCTATTATATAGCTGGTGTATGCATATCATTCTTTTAATCGACTGCACAGGCTTCAGAGAGAGTTTTAGTGTTTCCATAGTTGCCAGTGTTCTTGCCATTTTCTTCAAGTCTGTTTGCTTTTCCTGCATTTAAAATCCTCAAGTTTAAGTAACTTGATCATATTTATTTTCACTGACTTTTCTCAGGGCTAAATAAGGTGGGGTGTTTTTTGGCACATGGAAGACCTTAATTTAAATTTAAATTAATATCACATAAATAATGTAGATATAAAAAATAACTCAAATACACTCTCAAATATACTCCCTATGTAACTGTTCTCTCTACATATACAAAGATATTTATACAAATACACACAAAAGATATCTAAGAGAATCAGCCAACATACAATTCCCTCTCTAACAATACGTGAAATTCTGAAGCTAGATGGACTGTTGCCCAAAGTGGTCCATGCATGCAAGTGGTTACTACTTCTGGTGACCTGGTTCTAAGAGAAGATAATGAAAGTGAAATCATTACAAAATCAAACAACATATAAATAGTATGTAAAATTATAGTATAGTAGTTTTTATTACAGGAGACTATGTAATAATTTGACACCTCTATGCAGAAATGAATAAAAAAATTAGCTGAAGATGCATTAGATATATATTATATATATATCTATTTTTTTTAAGTATTAAACTACATTTTCTGCAGTACAAACTATTTTCTGTAACTAGAACACCTGCCTCTAAAATGCTTCTAAAAAGTAGAGCAAAGATAATAGAAATGACCCTTCACTATTCCTGAAACATTCAGCTTTTTGAGACCATCAGAAGAAATAAATTCCCAAATCTGTGATTGCAGCTGGAATGCAGCTTTATGAAGTTTATAGCTACGTTATCTTAGGCCAGTCACCATGTATGAGGTCACTTTGAAGAAAGGAGGTCTCTAAAACAGAAGACTTCAGCAATGTTATTAAATGAAGAATAACTACAGACACAGGTCAAAGTGTAAGAGGAAAACTCAGCCATGCATTCCAGATGGATGGGAGTAATGGACTAATCAGGAAAACTCCTGTGGTACCCAGTGACAGCAGCACTCTGCAGTGCAGCTTTTCCATATGGATGCAGAGCACACACAGCTGGCTCAGTAACATCTGCTGGAGGTGGGCATTCCTCAGTGACCCTGGGAACACACCATGTGGCAGTGCCTTCCCATCCCAGGCACACATCACCAACCTGCTGGTGTGGAGTCACTGGGAGAGCTGAGATGCTCTTTTCTCCCTTCTCTGAGAAGTCTGACCCAAGCATGGCATAGAGTTGTAGGATTATAGAACCACAGAACGGTTTGTGTTGGAAGGCACCTTAAAAATCTTTTTCTAAGCCCCCTGCCATGGGCAGGGACACCTTCTACTAGGTCAGGTTGCTCCAAGCCCCATCCAACCTGACCTTGGGATATTGTGATGATGTCAATGACACTGCAGCAGGTGAGTGTTTCTTCAGCTTTTGTCTGAATTACAGGTGACAGAAACTTTTCTTCTTTTAAACTAGTGCTCAGAGCAATCTTTAATTTGATTTTCTAATACCTTGGCATATAGGAAGAACTCCACAGTAATGGTATAAATATGGTTCAAACAGAGTGACAGAGGTAAACAGAGCTAAATTTAAAAATGGAATAATTTCGTAATAAATTGGTTGAAGAGCTTAGGGGATACTTGTAAAGTTCTGAACCTGACAGGTCTATGAATGGTATTACCTTTTAAAAAAGCATTTGAAGCCTAAATGATTCCTGCCAAATACTTTCTGTAAGTAATGGAGGAATGCCTACCATTTATGGGTAATTACTCATTTCCACCTGTTTCTAAAAGCAATAGCATGAGGTGAGACATGAATTGTGCAGTGTTTCATTACATAAGGATGCATTGGGTCTTTTTTCGGAATGTAACCTGCCAAAATCTAAAAGAATATATCTTATTAATAAATGATGCTTTCTCAAAGGCACTTTGTATTTCATAGAGGACAACAACTCGAAAGGGTAAGAAGAGTTCTAAAGCTGGAATGATGAATATGATGGTTTCCTTCCTGCCAGATCTGCATTACTCTGCAGCCCCACGGTGCAAAGACCTGCACTTTAGAGCTGTGTATTATGTCATCATCTGAAACTTGAAAGGAATAAAGATGTCACTGCTGGCACCTGCTGATGACCAAGGAGAGGTGCCTGACTCATGGAGTGCCAAGAGACTTGCTGAATCCTAGACTGATGACCCAAAGAAACACTACTGTTCCTTAGTGGGCAACCATGGATACATAGCAGAGACTGGAAAGATGTTTAGCTTGTTTTTTTTTTAGGCTGCCTTCATGCTTTGAAGGTCTGGGTGAATAAAATATTAATATTTACGCTTCAAAATGAATGGGCAAGTTGACTGTGGCTTCCAGGACTTCTGACAGCTTTGCTTGTTCTCACACACTGAAATTCATCTATAAAGCTCTCTGCTTTGTTTAAAACTTGAATTCAAGCAGAGCTCTGCCCTTCTAAACAACCAACCCCAAGCTCCAGAGGAGAAACCTCCACACTTTGCCATGTGGCCTTAATAAATATCTGGGACTGACTCTGAGCAGAAGTGTGATCCAATCCCCACAGAAGGAATGCAGTGAAGCAGGACGTTTATGATGGGCTTATTGTGCTGCTGAGAGCATCAGGCATAAACAGGATCTCTGAGCAGTGTCACAAGGACTCAACACAATACATAGCAATTAATTAAAAATTGGAGTAAACACCAGGAAAATTGCTCATTGTTAATTCAGCTCATATGCAATGGGCTGCATGGGATGGACACAAATGTAGCAGTTTTGAAAGCAGAGAAGCTGCAGGGCTTTAATGACATGCCCAAGCTGACACAACCTATACCCTGCATGTCCAGGGGATGGGTAATCCCAGCAGTGCCACAGCCAGTGACGTCTGAGTGACTAACAGTGCTCCTGGCGAAGGGAGAGGAAGGAAAAAGGTGCTGGATCACCTTGGTGGGTAAAGTCTGAGCTGGGATCCCGACTGCTGTTTCCTCCATCCCCAGAGCTGAGCATGGCAGAGATCACCATCACGAGTTGGAGCCCAGGCACAGGAGCAGCTGTGGCAAGAGCCCTGGTGATATGGGAGTTGTCACTGGACACAGAGCCTGATGAGGCGGGCAAGGAGTGCGGCTTTGACAGGGCTCTCTGCCGAGGGTCTGCCTACATAATGCCAGAATAAGTTCATTTATCTTAAATAAAAATCCATCCTCCTAACCCTGGACTCCCTGGTTGCAAGAGGACATCCCCCAAGCCGAGCTGGGGGTCAGGGAGTGCCAAGGTGGGGCTCAAGCCAGCATTGTCTAGAGGTTGTTTATTTATGAGGGAAGCTTTAGGAACTGAATCTGGTGCTTTCCCCTACTCCCAGGCAGGTTTATCAGATGAAGGATTTTTAATTTGAAGGATGATAATTTTAGAAGTACCCCAAGTGAATGATGGCTGTTGCCCGAGTTCTCACAGAGCCCACTATGACTAGTGTTAGATGGATAGTTCTGTTTATTCTACAACAGGGAGGGAAAGAAAAGTTCAGTGATAATTCCAATAATATAATGTCTGCCAGTATGGGAAGTATATGGCACAATACACCTCTTGGTATTGGATTCCCAGTAGATAAAATGAGGGGGGTTATTTTTTATTTAGTATTGCAGCATGTAGGGCCTAGGTAACATAGAGGCTTGGATGCCTTGAGAATATTCACAATATAATTTACCTTTAAGTTTTATTTGTGTACTGCAGAGCCTTGCTTTAGAAAACCACACAAAATCATCCTTAATTTTAACCCTATATTAAAGTATTGCACTACTCTAGAGCATAAATACTTAAGGATATTAAGTAATTAGTGCTGTAACTGTTTTTGAAAAAGGAATGCTGCAATTTAAATTTGTGACAAAATAAGGATGTTATTTTTAACCTTCTAAATCTCTGAGCACCAGCTGTCACAACATTATACTGAAAATATGCATGGCAGTCTTCTCTTTTCTCCATATTTTATACCCCTCCTCATCTTTATATCTTATGTTGCTGCAAGCAAGTCCTGTCTATTCTCAAGTTAATGGACATGTCTTCCCAGGTCAAAGACCTGCTTTTCAGTTAATTAGTGCCCCGCTTTTCAATCTACATATTCTTTTATTTTCTTTGGTCTTGTTTGGTGGGTTTTTTTCAGCCCCCTGTATTCAGGTAGATGTTTTTGTCCCAGTGAAATGCCTCAGTAAGTTCAGTGTAGTCCAGGAGAACAGGCACAAATCAGTTCTCAGGATCTTCCAAAAATTCTAACCATCATTCTGAAGCCTTGGTGAAAACATTGGTTTGCTCTGTCCTATGTAAGTGGTTGGGAATACAACCATACCTTCACCTTTTTGGATAAAGTAAATAGCACTCCCTATCAACTTCCTGAAAAATCATTTCACATCAAAAGAATTTTTTTTTACCTATGATTTTTCCTTTCTTATTACAGAAGTTTACTGTATCACCACATCAACAGAGGAGAAAAACAAACCAATCCCCCTCAAAGCCTGGAATATTTTTAGGAGATCTAGAAAGCAATGTCACAGATGAAAAAATAATCTTACAGTGATATTTAATTGCCTACATTCCATCTTTCTGCTGTCATGAGTTGGGTTGCATCAGTATTATTCAGGTAATATCTGGCCCATTATACTTAACTTGTCTACATTTTTTTTTTTTTTCAAAATTCTCGCATGTCCTTGATAATTAGTTCTCAGATCTAAGTACTGAATAACAGCACGTTGCAGAAATTAGAAGAAAAAAAAATAAACTAGTTGTCAACATCATACCGAGTAATTCAATAGTACTAGAATATCCTGAGGGTGGATATGAATAAACAATTCATGAAGAGCTAGTAAATTACATTTCAGCTTCTGTTTATTGCAAAACTAGTCAAATACTTAGCTCTATTGAATAAAGATAGCCCATTGGGCTTAGAATAAAGAGCATTTCTTAAGAGTTTTCCTCCTATATTTGTTTTGTGCAGGGTGGGTTGAGGCTTTTAAGCAATCTTGAATACAAACAGATGAGATGATACCAGACAAGGTCAAAGAGGAACTCTGATGACCTGCAGCAAGCTGGGTTAGTCCTTAATTCTTTAACAGTGTACACATAATAATGATGAACTAGAAGATATATGTCTGTAGGTTTTTAGACCAATCTTTAAGATAACATGAACTAACACAATTTTCAATATCTTCATGGTACATTTAGAAGCATTCATAACATTAGATGCCTCATGGATAAGCCAGTAACATCTGATTCTTCAAGGTCTGCAGTTCGTGTTCGTCTTTTAACCCTAAACAAAATGCTTTTAACCCTTTGAGGTCAGTCATTATAACAAATCAGTGAGGAAGGGAAGGTCACCAAATACTATTCAGTGTGTAAGTGCTGGCAGGGAATCACAGACTAATTTGGGGTGGAAGGGTCTCCTGAAGACCATCGGGGAAGATGACCTTGCAAAGCAGAGCCCACTTGGAAGTTGAATCTAACTCCTCAGTTGTTCCAGGTTGCTCAGGGCTTTATCTGTTTTTCATACCTCTAAGAATGGAGACTATAAACTATCTCTGGACAACTTGTTCCAATGTTTGGCCATTCTCATTCCAAATACTTTTCCTAATATCTGTTCAGAACTTCCTTTGCTACAGCTTGGGCCCCGTTTCTTGAGCAGTTTAACAACACAAAATGCTCTACCCCCCTCTCTCAGGTCACACAACTGATTTATGGAATGCCATTTAGAAAACTGAGAGCTGTGGAAATTTCCTCAGCCTTTATGGTGCTTGTGAAAAATCCCTTAAATTGGAAAGAAACCCCACATCTCCTGCTATGGGGTCAGATTGCAAGGTTCACTTGTTTGTTGTTAAACATTCTCCAGTGAAATCTTCCCCCTTTCAGTGGGGAAGACATTAGGAGAAGAAAGAAAGTGCAACAGAAAGGTCACATAAAAGAGAAATCCCTAATGTGCTGCAGCCTTTACCAGTGTAAGCAGCAGAAGAATCACTTTTAGTATGATAGTGCTTTTTCATATATATTAAGAGCAGTGTGATAAAGATCTATTTGCTGCATAACATACACCAAAGAACCTCATTCTAAAAGTGAAGTTTTTATTTAAATGCATGAATTCTCAAACCTCCTTTGTTCTGTAGAATTGCAGTTTGACAAAGGCGTCAGGACAAGCCTGAAATCCATCGTTAATTGCCTTAAACTTTGTTTATGTCCATAACACCAGATCCAATGAATCTGCTGCTTTATTCCTCAGCAGTAATGCTGGTGAATCAGTCTCTACACCCCTAAATTGGTTGTCCAGTTAATTCCACAGTGTCCAATAAAATTCATGAGATGTGCACTGCTTTTGCTTTTTGGATATAATTTGGCATCTAGTGCGAGATTCTTTGCGGAAGAGACCCTAGGACTGCTGAAATGTCAGGGCCATAAAAGCTAGATGCTGTTAGTCTTCAGGGAAGTATTATGAAGGAGAGTTAGCAAGTGCCTTGCTAGCCTTTTCATCCCAGTAGGAATGTGCTTTGGGTAGTTTAGGAGGAGAAAAGCTTGAGAGTAAATGGAACAAAACTGCTGCAAGGTGAACTGGCAAACGAGCTGCTGGGACGCTTAATCAATTCACTGATATTCACTCTTTTTGACCTGGGAAGAGAGGTGGTTTTATAGTATTGCTACTTAAGAAAATTACCAAGACAGAACTCATATTGTTTACTCAACCATGATGCTGTATGAGGTACTGATAAATAACACTGAAGTGACAATCTCTGTAATGAGATTCACAATCATTCTCATCACAAACCCACATGATTTATTAGTGTGAATTGATACCTCAGCTAGAGATGTCCTGACAGTCAGACTTTAACCGAAGGCTGTAGGTAATTTTAACAATATTTTCCTGTTCAGATGTTATGTTTGATTTGCTTCTACCTGCTACCATGGTTTATACTGACAGCATTAAAAATGGGTTAGTGCACTGTGGCATTTTACAAAGGTTCATGTCACTTCTTGTTACTTCATCTCATGTTGCAACAGGACAGAGCACGGTCTGATATAATGTGGTGTGGCCTCCTGTATTAGAAAGGGTCAAACATTTTCTAAACAGTAATATTTACATTTCAATGGATATTAATTCAAAGGTATTAAATGCTATATCTAACACTGGCAGGACATTATTTTCCATTTCTGTTAATTTGTATGACACACATGCTGGGTTACATCGGTCACTGCTCTGCACCAGGAAATTGGTTCTGCAGTAAGGAGAGAGACTGAGGAGAAAAAAATGGGTAAAAGCAAAATAAACCGTTTTTCCTACTCTAAAATGCACCAAAAATTTATTTACATTGGAAATTGCTAGGCTTATAGATGTACACACCACTTTGAGGTCTTAATAAGGCACCCAGCTGAGATTATCCTATACAGTCATGTCAAAACTTGCCTGTCAGTGTACAGGATAATGACACATGTTCTGAGAGCTTCTGCAGCTGTTTGTACGCCTTGTTTTTAGCCCTACTCCTCTCTGTAGGTTATAAGCAGAAGGGAGGGTCAGCTTTTTCTCTTATAGCAGCAAACTCATCACAGGTACAACCTGCATATGGTAAAACCCCAAGTCATTCTTTTCCATTTAGTTTAATTTCCTCCAATTTCTAGTGAAGTGAGCATAGAATTAGCTCCAACATTTACCTACAGACTTAGTGAACTTATGATCAAATTAGCAAAACTTTCCTCCTAGTCTCAAACAGAGTTTTTCTTGCCTTTCTCCTAAGTAACATTTTTCAAGGGCCAGAAGGGAGAGTTCAGATGAAGCCCAGTGACAGTTTTCACTTGGGTTTGAGAGTTCTGGAATTAGGGAGAAAATTTTGGCAAAGGGGTCATGCAAATACCGCTGCCTTTCCTCATCACAGAGACTCCTGCTGTTTTTCCTGCTTTGAGTCCAGCCTATTTTGTATGAATTCAGTATTTCTCTTGTTAAAATTATGGGAAGCAAGGAAAGCATGTAGGAATACTGCAGAAGATGAGTGTGAGCTCTAGTAATAGTCTCAATAAAGGTTGATGTATAAAAACCTGATAATATACAAATCACTATTTATTTGATTGTATAATATATAGGATAATTAGGGTTGAAGAACGGAAGATCAAACACATGGTACTGATAAGTTTCTCATAAATTTATACTAATTAAATGGTATTTTACTCTACAAGTGACACCAATGAGAGATGAGTTCATGTAAGTCATCCCGGACTACTTCTCTACTTGGTACTACAAAACAGCCCAGAAGTGTGAGCTTTCTGTGTGCAGACTGCCACTGACTGGTGGCAACAGTGTAAATGTTGGTATAAAATTAAACCAATTTAACTTAAAACAGGTGCAAAAGACTGTGTTATTTGGGCTTAAGCCAAACTCATTTAAGGTAATTTCAATCAATATGAATTGACTTATGTTAAATTTAATTAAATCAGTCCTGAAAAAAAAAATTAAATTGAAAGTGCTTTGATGAGAAGTTGTACAGAATTAGCTTAAATTAGGTTTAAAAATTACATATGGTAAATTGTACAACCATTTTTCATAGAGGAATGTCTGATGTTAAAGAGGTAAGTCTATGATGGGAGAGAGTTCGTGTCCTACATGCTACCTGAATGAGCCTCAGCCAGACCTTTTGCTGCAAACCAGGATGGGAACAGAAGTCTACTCCAGCCAGTCCCTTCTTCCAAGAGTGGTCTCACTACAGAGCACAGTAAACAATGGCAAGAGCTTTCTTGGAAGTTATCCACCAGCTTTTTTTCAAAATGAAAAATGGTAACTTCTCAGAATCTTAATAATTTCAACAGAAGCTTTACAAAAATCCCAGGTATAAACATCCTTAGACATCACAACGCTTTTTATGGAAACTGTAGAATTCAAATTAATTTCCTTTTAAAATGTATTTTGAAATTGCCTTTTCTTTTCTTTGTTTAGGTTATTGCACTCTATAGCAGCAGTAGTGCACCACGAGTGATACAGTCATCTATAGCACGAGAGTTGTGGATGCCCCAAGCCTGGTCTAGTGGAAGGTGTCCCTGGCTATGGCAGGGGGTTGGAACAAGATGAGGCCCCTTCAAGCCAAACCATTTTGTGAGGTTTCACTTTTGAGCCATAAAAGACACATTTGCCAGCCACCATTGATTAAAACATGTCATTTTCTTCTGGACTGAAACATATCCTGTTTTAGTTAACAGTGGACCATTCTGATGCCTTGACAATCAATAATAAATAACAGGTGTCCTTAAAATTACTTTAAAAGTAAACCCAAGTATTTCAATTATATTGTTTGATATTATGTCAAATCAAGAGCAGCACTGTGAAGTGGGGCAGGCTGCCTCCTCAAACAACACAGCCTGTCTTTTTGTTAAAGATCATGATGAAAACACAAAGAATTTCCATGAAACATCTCAGTTTCCTTGAAGCACATTTTCCAGGAAAAACCATTCTACTGGAAAATTCCCGACTAGCTCTTCTGTCTCATTTCTTTCCATTAGATGTACTTAGCAACTCAAAGTGTCCCTACAACAGGCAAGTGCATTACAAGCCAGACACCTGGCCTGGCCTCTAATAATAAGTAAAAGTCCCGCTGAACTAAAAAAAAAAATTCTCTGCAACCCTATCTTCCACTAAAATACATGGGAAAAAAAAATATCTGATTTTGCCTTCAGAAAATAGATATAATTTCTGCATAATCTAATACATCAAACTTCTGATTATTTGCCATGTCCTCAGAATACCTAGCACAGCACAGTCTTTGATGGGTTGTTATGTAAAAAAACTGTTAAATGTGGGAGGTTTTCAGCTACTCTGTAATTAGTGTTTTCACAGAGTCCTCTTGTGCTTGGTGTTGAGTGGGACCATTCCCCAGTGTGTGTCCCACCCGCAGGTGTATGATCCCAGCTCCAGAGAGCCAAGGGAGACCACAGAGGGGCCAATCTCACTATTCTACTCACTTCAGCAACTGCCTTTGGGAGTAAAACTACAACAGAAGGAAATAAGATTATTCTGTGGCAGAGAAAGGAAGAGAAACAAGGTTCAAGTGAGAACCCTGGGAAGCTAAAAATCACATATTGAGATGCCTGGAGGGAAGCACAGAGGCACCGGCACAGAGCCAGATAACTGAGTTGGGCCATCGGGCAGGAGTGACTGAGCTCCACCTTCATCAGAGGAAGAGGTGACAGGGAAAGGTGGGAGAAAAAGGCAGCAGATGGGAGGATGAGGAGGCGTGGAAGAGCAGAAATGCAATTAACAGTTTTCCAAGTGGTTTAAATGGTTATGAATTAAGAACTGCAAAAATTCGCAGATAACAACAGCAAATGAACATTTTCCACCTGTAGGTGCCAAGTGCCCCGAGAGGAGCCATACAGCATTAACTCCATCTGCAGAGAACAAAACTGAGGCACACAAGGGGAAAATAAAAGGTGCACCACAGGCTGGTTTCAGAGAAAGCAACAGTGTCAGAAGGGCAGCTACAGCTTCCCCCACCTTGCCCAGCTACACATCCTGGGTCTACTTTTTCTCATCTAGTAACTGATTCTATAATTATAAAAATACTCTGAGGACAAAAATGCAGACATGGGGGGAATCAGTCAATATGAAAAGCGAGTCTACAAAGCAATGTGCATCAGGGTTGTGCAGAGCTTGAGAGTGCCAGATTAAGGAACTAAGTTTTCAGGAACATTTATTCTTAAATGGTCTTCCAGACAAACTCAGTGACCTTATCCATTTCAATTAACTGAAATCTATGAACATGGTGGGGGAAGACATTTTTCAAAGATCTCAAACTCACATTTTGCACAATTTACAGGGAACAGAAGGTTCTCAAACCTTGAAGATGGCCATTAGCTTTTCACAATATTTTAGTGTTTAGTATGTAGCCAGGTCATTTCTAATTACCAAAAGAAGAACTCTTCAGACAGAATGTATTCTAAAGTTGTGTGCTAGAAATGCAACAAAATCTTCTCATAATTGGTGATAAACATGTTAGCTGATGTAATGACATTTGGGAAAAAAATGTGGACAATATTCAAATTCCAGCAGAAAGCAGACCTTTCATAATGAAAATGACTAACCACACATAAAAAAAAAAAAATAGAAAAAAGGGTAGAAAGATCAGACCCCGTAAAGTGCATAAAAAGGAGGAGAAAGGCAGCAGTGTGTCCAGCACTGACTCCTCCAACAGTAACAAAGAGTCAAAGGACTGTTGTGGGTTGCAGCTCTCTCCCTTTTTTCCTGGTTCCTCAGTTACTCATTTCTTTGCTCTATTAAAGAATCCTAATGGTGAAAGCTTTAAGGTCAGGCCTTGATGTACCAGTGTTCTACTCTGGGGTGGAAAAAAAATTCTTTCATTTTCCATTTTTATTTCCAGTTTTAATTTGACTTGATAGCTTGTTGCACTTTGACTTGCAGCAAGTGTTTCCTATATGAAGAAGTCACATCCAAAAGTTAAAAGACTGTAAAAATCAAAGTTTTTATACACTGAGCTACACAGCCTGCCCGACCATGCAGGGACCATCTTGCCCTGGATGTAAAGAACAGACGCCCACAGAAAAACCTCTCTGGAAGAGCTCTTCTAGGAATGCTTTATTCTAAAATTAATCAACCAGAGGCATCAGTGGCTACAAAGAGAAGAAAGAAAAAGGTATGCATTGAACTACCAAACCCGTTGTGTGGAATGGCTAAGTGGAAAAATCTGTGCAATCCACTAAAGCTGGAATGCTGCAAAGATATGAAGGCAGAAAAGCTTTTTGTAAGTGCTTCCTAGTTTCATATTATTGATCAAAAAAGGTTAAAATCCCAAAGAGTAACCTTTATGGGTAACCAAGATTTTCAAATCCCACAATGAAAACATTCCCTTCCTCCTATTAAGACTAATTCCACACGCATTAATTTTAGCAAAAAAAAAGCAAAAATATCGTTACTCTAAGCACCAACCTCTAGAATAATGGCATCCTCCACTGAGTGCTTTACACATCACAACGAAGGCCAAGAACTTATAGGTAACCCTGGTGTCTATAAATGTTTTTAATTAATATAAGTTTTCTTTCATCTCTTCACAGGTTGAAGGTGATATCTGAACTATAAAAATTCCATTTTAGCAACTCCTGTCAGATATCACATTGTATACTGGTGACATCTCTTACCTGTTGCCTATGTGCAACATTTCATTTGTGGTAAAGGATTTGTAAGGTTGGCCCTTGTTTTCCTGAGAAAGCCTTTCAATCCTTTATTGTCTGTGGTGTCAGGCATCTCTGCCTACATTTATCTTGAAAACAAAGGTCTTGCAATTACTGAACTTCTGAAAAATTACCAGAGAAAGGAATCAATGACATTTTCAGGAGAAAATACTTCATTGTTCTGTGTACTAGAGAAGTTTCCAAATGCAAGTACTGTTTAATTTAATCTCATAGTATCATGAAACAACAGAATTATTATTGCACATGCCCCAGTGCATTTAGTTTCCTTTCTATGCAAAAATTCTGCAGGTCATTTCTGTTTGAATGGCCAGTTCTTCATGTGGAAAGAAAGCTCAGACAATATCTTATTGAATAAAACAGGCTTGTTTCATGATTCATTACACCTCTTTTTGTCCTTACGTGTAAGCCAGCTCCTCTTGGTTCTACACCAAAAGAATGCACAATGGAGGTTGTGCATAGCCATAAAAATAATGCTGGGAATTCTCATTCATACAGTAAAATGCTCTGTAAAAATAAGAACATTTTGCAAAAGGTACTGATAGTCTCCATTTTAGAACTGATTTTTCATTCTGCATAAGCTCGTTTTTCTTTATACTTAAACAAATGACAGATGTTCATAAAAATGATATTAAGGATTCCTTTTGGCACTTCTGTTCAGTGCTCTCATTTATTACTCTTCTGGTAATAGAGTATGCAATGTTATTCTGTTGAAACCAGGATCATCAAAATTGCCAGGTGTCTGATGTGTGATCATTCCCTCTATATGCAAAGCAAAGTGTTTCCAAATGCATTAGTCTAGTGAATTCTATGCTTACGGCTCAATTCTTCAGAGTGTTGTGTACTTTGATTATATACACCTTAACTCCATGAGTTTAATGTCAATAATGTTCAGCCTCCTGTAAGATTGAGCCCTTGAATAAAAAGAAACTCTAATTGTGATTCTTATAGTGGATAGGTTAGTGTTCTTGAGCAAATCTATAAAATCATGTTCCAAACTATAAAATTCATTCCCATTTTTAAGCTCTGAGAAACACCTTTCTTTTTTTTTTAACAAAAATACTGGTCTGCAGATGAAGTTTGCAGTGAAGTCGGTGGGAATAATAGCTTCTGAATATAAAGACGGGCACTTAAATTAAGAAGTCTGGAACTGGTGCTGTTTGTGCAATCCTTTGCCTATGAATGATTTACGATATTCCTCTTCCCCCCACATCTACTCCTCCTCCCTCCAAAAAAAAGTAAAGGAAAAAAATTAGTAAAATATGTTCAGACCTGTTAATTTCTCAAAGTGAACCTCTGTATGGATAGATCAGGTTCTGGTGTGAAAGTCAGCAGTAAGAAGGGCAGAAAAGTTACAAAATGTGGTAAAGGAGGCAGCTGATAGCTGCAACTCACTCTGTATACACACTGCATGTGCACTGCACATACCTCTGAACACCTACTTTTGTGGAGTTAGCAAGGAAATTTTCATGGTTGGTAGAAGAACAGGACAATATGACAGAAGCTTTACAGATATTCAATGGCAGTGAAATAAAGGGGGCTCTCAGGTGGCTCCTTCCAACCTGCAGTGTCTTTGCACCTCCATTTCAATTCCCCCTTCTCACTGTAGCTTCAGAACACCTCTGTTCCCACCTCTCTGTTCTCTGGGCATCTCATATTCCCAATTTCTACTGTTTCCAACTGGAAGAAAACCACCAGTAATAAAATACTGTATAGCTAATGTATCCTTTATGTGTTTATGTGTACAAGGGAATGCTATTTTACTTTAAACAAGTCTGTATCTTTTCGAATATTCCAAGTGCTACTGTATATTTACAGGATTTTTAGCTCAGCTACATTCTCCTTTCTTGTAGAAAAAAATGCTCCTAATGACTTCAGTGTCACTATGAGGATCGTATTTATTGACATATTTCTGGTTTTAGATAAAATGTAATTTTATTGCCTTAGCCAGAGGGAAGTTAAATGGTGAGGGATTTACTAATCACTACTTTAAGAGGGATAAATCTGTTTACTTCCCAAATAATAGAGGGATCTTGCCCCTGGCTACTTCCCTCTGCTTCTTGTCTAGAAGTTTTTACCCTGTCACTAAGAATTGAACAAGAATTAGTCAAAACAAAGGGGTTTGTGAGATGTAGGCTAGCAAAGAGGACCAGTGAGAAGGCTGGGGGCCAAGAGAGAAATCTCTTAAGGTGGATCAGAAATACCTACATAAATGGAAAAAAAAATTATAAAATCCTAACCTTCCTACATTTGTTCCTGCCATCTTCATGAAGGTTTTCATCCCTTCCTTTAAGCCACTTTAGAAATCAAGCAATTATGTGACCACTGTCTGAGTTAGAAAGCCTGAACTGAAGTAGAGGATAGAAAAAAGTAGATAGAAAAAGTTATATTTACTTTTTAGAAGAGGATTACTATTGTAATATGAGTTGAAATTAAACAAAAATACTTAGGACTAGCATGGCTCCTCCTTCCATCCCCCTCAGTGCAACACACACAAAACGAGAAGATACAAAACTAGACTTTTTAAAAGTATCTACTGGACTTGTTTGAAAGGTGAAATAAGAGGGACTGATACAAGGATTCAGAAACAGACATTGCTGACCAAAAGCTACCTCACCATAGTGTAAGTATTTCCAATCCATGTGCCAAAACATCTGGGTGAAACGGTTTTTTCAATGACAGAATTTTTAAGACAATGTAAGCAAACCATCTTGTCTCCTCTGAACTCTTTTTATTAAAAGTCACTCCAATCCTACAAATTTGCTTGTGAATTGTGAGCAAGATTCTACAATTATCTTATAGCACATCCAGACTTATGGTTGGACATGCTCTGTATTATTTTTTCAGTACAGACCTTGCAAAGTCAGAGGCACTGTACATTAGCAGAATATTTGGATGGTTATAGAAGACCTGAGAAGTATGTGGAAAGAAAAATCAGTCATGGCTTATCTTTGCACTGATCAAAACCTCTCCAAGACCTACAGATTGGAAATTTCTTTCTCTTGCTATTATTACTATATCTTAGAGCAAAATGGAGATCCAGATTTGCTTATACCTAGGTAAAATATTTAGCCTTAGGCCAAATCTCTGTTTTATACATAATCTAGGTTTTGTCACCACTGAAGTCATGGAAGATATGTTTCTTTCTTCAAAAGGGATAAAATTAAGTAATTGTACCAACAATCCTTGCACTTTAATCTCCACATCATCCATCATCTGTCTCGTTCATTTAATATCAAAGCATGTTCTTCTTTCATTGTTTATACATATTCTTCTTGTAACCTTTTTTAACCAAGCAAAATAATAATAATAATACAGCTTTTCTTCACTCCATGTCAGATAACATTGTGTAATCAAACCCTGGTTTTGACAAGCAGTGAGAGTTTTCTTATAAGGTTGTCAAGGGTAGCTGTTGCAGTGTTGCCCTTGCCTCTGGTTTATGAGCATCAATTATCATCAGTATGAGGGAAAGGAAGTACAGCAGAGTTCCCTTGCTCTGGGAGGTCTATTCCTCTACAAGGAATTGAAACCAAACTCACTTCAAGCTTGAAGGGCAAATTGATCACATAACAGTCATGGGGAAATACTACAAATTGTTCCCAACTTTTCAGCCTCTCTCCCTGATAAGGTTATTACAGCGTATAACTGAAAAATCAGAGGTTAAAATAAAACCCTTCCATCTTTGGACCAAAACCAGATTAAGACCAGAAGAACCTATTCAATTTTTGTTATTCCATAGGAAAGAACTTCCTCTCTTTCCAGTTTTTTACTCCTCTGGCTCTTTACTAGACACGAGGTTGGGTTTCAATGTCAGTCTCCCGGTTTCACAAGCTGACTGATGCTGAACTCTGAGCCAACTGCTACCTGCGGAGTCACAATTTGCTCCTTCTCCCTAGGGAAGTGTGAACTTAAGGGCTGTGGTACTATTGTCAGTATTGGGGCAGCAGTCTTCCAAGCTTCCCAAAGTCCACACATGGGAAGAATACAAGATGATGTCCAGGGTGAGGAGTAAGAAAACGTGTGGGAATCTCTCAGGTATATCCTGGGTAGCACGAAGGTTAGACTGGAGGACTCTAAATCTTTTGTGACTGGACTTCCACATCAAAACTGTTTTCTTTTTTTTTTGTTTTGTTTTTGTGATGATTAGATACACTTATATTATTTCTTAGATTTAACCTCTGCTTCTACACTTTGCTACAACCCATTTTGCCCACCTCCCAGCAAGTATCATACTGCAGATGCTTTTGGGAGTGGTTGAGTTCTTCCTCCCTCGTTTCTGAGGGAGAAAGAAGGATGTAGCAATTAATTACCTTGCAAACACACGATCATCCCTGGTCATCTATCATCTGTGCAGTGTGTCTACTGTATTATGGTTAACGTAAGTCAGCAGACACAGGAGCCTGCCATCCATCTCTGTAACACATCTCTGTAGCAAGACCCCTGTGGGAGAAGACGTACGTAAAGCAGAGTTTTTCTCTGAGGGTGTTCAAATCAGTCATAAAATCTCTCTTTTTCACTCGTGAGCTGCGCTGATTCCCATCCACTCTGGCCCTCACAATGAACAAAACCGGAAGAGAGAGAGCGGAGTTCAGCAGAAAGTTCATAGCCCGCAGCATCTGCACATAAATAACAGGCCATAATGGTTGAAGGCAAACTGTGTCCGTTTGGGAATTTCAGAGTAAATTGCATCCTGGGACAGAGCTCTGACAAGCGCTCGTTGCACTCAGGACTGGAGGACAAAAATCTCAGGACTTTGGGCATAGGAGAAGGTCACTCAGCCTTGCGGCTTGAACCCTGAAGCGTTTCCATTCTCCTGCACTTTACGAGCAGCACTCGCTGTACCAGGGGTACGTGCTGCTATACTGACCTTCATTCTTTTCTTTTCCAAGCTATACAGTGCATTAGTAGAGGAAAGCTAATGCAATTGGCATCAAAGAACTTACGTGCAGTCTGATGGGCTGGCGAGCTGCCAAGCCTCTAATCCACCATGTGATGGGCAGGACTTCAGTCCCAAGGAGAAAGTGATTTTTCAACACAGTTTTCTGTTTCTCTGAAGTTATCAGCAGTTGCATTCAGATCATAGAGATCAAATGCCTTCGAGGTAAGTGATTATTTAAGGAATTATTTTCAATAAGAGCCTTTGGTCCTAGTGTTCATTCTGATAGCAGGTGGAAGGAAAAAGAATGCACTTTGGTTCTCTGATGCTGAGCTTTTTTGTACCAACTAGTGCCAGATGACTCTTATGCTACACACACAAAAATAAAACCCAAACCACAAAAAATCAGAAAAGAAGCAAAAACCAAAGTTCACAGCTAAATATGGTATTAATGCCAGGGGTCACCTAAGCAGATGAATCCAAATCAGTATTTTAAAAATCTCATGTCCTTACACTGCAGTTTAAAATACCAGTGTCTATTACAGCTGCATCCATGGTGTTTGCCTACCAAGGGTTCAGACAGGACTGAAGAAGAAGGATGCCCAGATTCAGGAAAGCACTTCAGCATGTACTAACTTTCCTCAGAAAAAGTGTCCTTAAGTAATAAAATTAAATCATTTCAATGGCTTGTAATAGGACTTTAACTTGGCTAAAGTTTTGAGGTAAATCTGCCTAGATCTTTGCCTTGCAGCGGGTTCACAGAAAAGACAGACAGTCTCTTAAAATTAAAAAGGCAAAATATCATTAAAATAAGAACCAAAATAATTAACTATTTAGGGCAGAGAAAATTCAAAAGGATTAGAGAGAAGATACATGAAAAGTGGTTTTAGGAAAGAATTCTCCCCTCCTTCTCTGCCCTTTCAGCGTGTTCATCTCTCCAATCTTGGGTAGCCTTTTGGGCTGTGGCAAGTACTGTTTGCTCCCTGAGCTCCCCACAAAATTTCCCTTCTGCTGTCCAGAGCCCTTGGGGTGTCTATTCCCAGTCCTGCTCATCATCCCTCTGTTTTCCCTGTGCTGTAGGCTCTCTCCTTGCCCGTGGTCTTCAACCACATCCCTCCTAGGCACTGTTGGGACACCCCCTGCCTTCGCCTTGCCTCACCCTCTCTGTAGATGAGTGGATTGCATAAACCAAAAAAATAAGCCAGAGCAGCTGCCACAAGGTCTGAGTCCAGGAATCCTCATGTGTTTTGGTGGCCAAAGTTTCTCAGTGAAGCACACACAGTGTGTCCATAAATCTTGCTCGAGGACCTGCGAGGAGCGATGCTCCGGTTTAAATCTATGCCCCTCAGAAGTCCCATCGATTTCAAGAGGATGACTTAGGCATGGGAAGTAAAGCACATACATTTTGCAGGCTGTAGCTTTAGCTTTCATAGGAAGTGATAAAGGAGATTTACAGCATTGCTTTTTCACCTGGGTTTTTACCCCATTTGTCCAGCTGGGTAGAAAAATGACCAAAGCTAGCCGGTAACTCTGGTGAGTGAGTGAACAGGCTTTCACTGCACAGGAATGTGAACAAGGTAGAAACTGTTTGAAGTTCTCATATTTACAGGAGGCATATGCTTCTTCCTTTTCTCTCTAAAGTCCCAACAGAGAGGGCTGGGTTCCCAATCAAGACAAAGATCCTCATAGACCAAGCATTGAAGAAATGCCTAATGAATGATGAACCCTGCCAAAAGTATCTTGAAACTTAAATATGAGATGCAAATAAATGCAGATATGCACCCTCTGCTCCCAGCGATACAAAAACAATCATTCAAAATCCTATATTTCCATGGAGTTGATGTTGCTCATTTTTACTACACAGTAGAGAATAAATAATTAGGCAAAAATCTGGTTAAAATTCTCTAAGCAATGTTCATTTATCTACACTGCAGTTATCTTGTCTTCTAATTTACTAGTTAAGCTCTTTAATATATACTTTACAAAGTCTAAAATCCAGTGCAAGAGAATCAATTTTAGTATGAGAGATTCAGTCAAGGCAATTGTTAGGATTGCGGTTTTTTGGAGTGATTAAATACTTAGTGTAATCTGCCATCAAATTATTTTTGGAGTTTAACACAATTTCTAATTCTGCTATGCACTTTGAAGCATACAAAAGATGTTATACGAATCAATATATGATCATATTGATTTTATTCATGTTTTAAAGATTCAAGGTAAAGGAGAGGGACAGAAAAAAGGTAGACTGATATCTAATTTTTCATGCCAGAAAATAGAACAGGTTCAAAAATTGATTGGAAATAAATAAAAGCTAGCCTCAGGTGCACATTTTATATTCCCTGAGATGGTTTTGAAACATAATAAATTATTGGAAACAGAGGCTTTGCATCCAGTAAATTAAGTCAAAAAGCCCTCCAAGGCCAATACCACTTATGCTCTGCACATTACTGCCAAAGATAAAGCATTTATTAAGGCTACACACTAAAGATAACACAAGTGTGTGCAATATCAAAATAGGCTGGGCCTTTGGGAAAGCATTGAAATGAACTATTTCTATTTCTTTAGCATACGTGGCAAACTGCTTTCAGATGTTGTTTTCACAACCTGTGCAAATCAAGATTCTCCACTTCAAATGTACAGACCACACAAACACCCTCAAAAGACTGGGGAGAATGGGTTGCCTGAACTCAAATCCAAGGTCAGATAATCTCAACTGAATGCAGCTGGAAAAACTCCAGCCCCTATGATTGCAATACTAATAAATTACAATGCAGAATGTCTTCTGTAAAGAGAATGTTAAATTCTTTCTTCCTTAAACACAAATCGGGTCCGTTTTACACAGAATGTATCCACTGAAGATTTAGCTCCGTGATGCTGCATCGTGTCTAATATTCCATAAAGTATATTCTGAAAAGAACAATTTGTTTTCTAATATGCCTAATGGAACGTGATTTATGATCCTAAACACAAATTGGTCAGCATGCTCAGGATGTCTCTCTCTGCAAACAGTGAGAACTTGTTTTATAAAGATTTTTGCTTGAACCAAACCAAAAAATTAGCTGAGCCAGTCCTCCTTGAAAAGTGCATAAAACCATGTGTCCAGATGGTAGCGAACTTGACATTAAATGAATTTGAAATTTAAGGGGAAAATAACACATTTTATATGTCTAATAATTTAAAAAGAAAAGGACATGGGTTTAAATTTTCGTTTTTGTGACAAACTGTAATTGGCCCTTTGACACAGCCTAGTTTAAATTTATAGTTGCAATGAATGTAGCATCAGAAAAATAGGCCTGAACAGCTCAGTCAAATATTTATAGAGCTACTAGAATTAGATATATTCTGCTTTAAAATATACTCATTAAATTGTAACTTTATAACCTTTTCAGTCTAGTGAGTAAGGTTTTAAGTTGTCACTCATAGCCTGATCTTCTTTATTACTTCAGTTCTTTCAAGTACTGACAATGGAAATACTTGGCATTATTTACAGCTACAACTAACCTGCACTCATCAGTACTTCTGAGGTCTAAATGTAAAAGCAAGACTTTTAAAATGTCAATAGATGCTGATGACCTAGGACTTGAGGGGGAAAAAAATACAAGAGAAAGAAACACATTCCTGGGTATCAGGAAGAGCAGATGTGGGAACTAAAACTACAGACATTGCCTGAAATACATTGAAGCCAGTAAAAGGACTTTTGCCTGTTTAATTGGCCTCTGGTTTGGACTGTTTCATGTCTCTGTGTGGTGCTGGTCAGCCTTAGTGATGGCTTAGGTAGGACTGAAGTAAATCACATTTCTAAAGTGACCAGCACTTGAAATGAAAAACCTTTTATTTCATATCTATTCTGTTTTGTAAAATTATAGAATGATCACAGAGAGCTGCACTGTATTTACAATACAATTTAAACAAAAATGTCACAGAATTAAAAAACCCTGTGCCTTCTTAAGTTTGTTCATATTTATCAGTGTTGGAATATAAAATTATAAAATTCTTTTTAAGAAGTTAGTTCCAAGTGAAGACAAAATCAAAAGTATCTTTCTGAAGATTTTCAAAGGAATTCTTGTTGATAAAAGTCAAAATAATTTTAAAACTCTTTTAAAAGCAGAAGTTAGAAGTTCTGCAGTATTAATTCTTCCTAGTTTTGAAGGTGTAACCTAAATAAATAGTGAGTATTAGCCACTTTATCAGTGCAATGAAAAGTCTGCTTTCCTGAATTCCTCATTACTCTGCCCCAGCAGTGCTGAATTCTGAACAGCAAACGTTGAAAACTAGAATGTTAAGAAATATCACTAACACATATTGGAAGAATGATTTACAAAGCCACATTTGCACTAGCCCGCAATCATATGTATTCCAGTGGATCAGATTTCATCCAGACTGTCAAAAAAATCAGTATTCCATTTGAAATGGGTGCAGTCTGCCAGCTCCAACAAGAATGTGTTTTGCCAACATCCACACGAATGCATCAGGGAGCTTTCTCTGCCCTCCAAAGTTCTCAAGTGCCAAACTGGGATAAGCAAAGAAATCAAGGCTGCAGTCCCTTGGTGTAAATAAGGAGCAACTGCTGCCAGGTTCTCAGTCCTGCTGTCTGTGAGGGTCTCTGGCTTCTGTATTAACTCTACCCATTACTTTAAAAGATATCCCAGTTCTTGTCACCTCTAGGGAAATCTGATCTGTTCAGTTCTTAGAATGTGTGTTTATTTATTTCATATAAATACACTGTAGTAGCCTCAGTGCAATAATTTCAGAGAGCTATTGTATCTGGGTAAAGACTTTTTTATGTTTTCTCTTTCTGCACATTTCAGGCTGAAGAACATGTAACTGTGTTATCCCTATGCTTTCTATGATGAGTCCATTTTGCTGTTGTACTTTTCAACATTTTGATTGAAATTTGTTAATTTTTTGCACCTTTAAAGACCACAGGCTCTCTTGTCAAGATGTGTTGATGCCACTGCAGGCTCAAAATCCATCTCTTTAGAGAAGGCATCAGACTCAGACTGATTATGAACCTTGATTTTGTAACAAAAAATCTAAACCCACTCTATGCCAAATTCTAGTTTCATATTTCAAATGACATGTCAACAATGTATTGACCAGTTTCTGTTAAGGGAGAAGATGAGTCAGCAGTATCCAAACTATATTACAGCATCTCTGCAATGAGACCTGAACTTAAATCTGTGATCCTTTAAGACTTAATGAAATACTGACCAGTGCCAAAGAGTGTCTCAGAGCATTCGATTCCCAGCAGGTCCAGCTCCCTCAGTGAGACATTCACAACACACCAGAAAATGTCAAACGCTTTCAGACTCAGACACTTGCTCTCTACCCTCCTACGAGTCGATTAGTTCATCATCATGACAACCTGTGAACTTTTAATGCTCTACAAACATTCTCCAAATATTAAATCAAGGTCATTGTACTGATACCTGCTTTTATTCTAAGCTGCAGACGATGCGAAGGCAGGTTGTACAAGGTGCTCATTTTAAACCACTCTGTCACCTGTCATTTATTTAGTCTACTAACAGAAACAAACAAATGGAATAGGGCAAGGAACACCCTCAATACATATTTGAAATATCAGATGGTTTTCTTTGTATATGATATGCACCCATGTAATAAATTTTAAAGCATAATCACCACAATCTGTAATAAAATCCTTATAGAAAGAAATGACAGGGTATTTTCTTGTGAAGAAAATGTGGAGATCTTTCAGCTACCCCCTCTTTGAACCTGTGTGGAGCTATGTCTTAACCTTAATTTCTTGATATAAAGCCTGATATATATTTCTTGATATAAAGCCTGCAGTAAATGAAAAACAAATTATCAAAGCAAAAGGCATTTTGAGATAAAGAGCACCAATTTATCTTTAAATGGACATGAAGTCAAATAAGGTATAGTAAACAGCAGAAATTAATTTAATAACTTCAAATTAAACTGAATCCATAATGAAGGGAAGCCAACCAAGTGAGCATTTGGATACAAAGAGCACATACACATGTGTGAAAGAAATAGTTGGCTCATATGTATAGCTCTAGCCCTTAAAAAATGCTCCCTATGTTTCTTTAGATACACAGAATTATCTAAATTAATGTTCTAATAGATATTATACTGTAGACATAATAAGAGAAACATAGGATAGTGTAGAAGAAATTACCTTTAATTTTGAAAGGGTAACAAATACAACAGCCAAAACAAAGGCACTAGTGACCTTATATATAGAAAGTTTTCCTGTTTCTATTAGAAACATCTACTCACAGAAGTACAATGAAATACAATAAACAGTGTGGTCTTGCTTTTGAGCCTACTTAGGAAGTCAGTGGATGCTAGCACTTAGAGGTGTCCTGATAAAGCAATCACTTGATGTAAAACCATTCTCCTTGATCAAAGAAGTTTGTAAATTGTTTGCAAATCCTCTCACAAATGACTGCAATAAATTCAGTCATGGATATAGAACCTGTGTAGAACCCTTTCTTGATTTGTCCTTTGGAGCACTCAGCAACTAATAGCACTCGATCAAAAAGGTAGGCCAAAAGTATTAAGAACCCAAATTATATATTTTCAATTTCAGATTGCAATTAACTGTGTATAATACTCACTGACTTCTGCCTCTGCGAAACACAGCGTGAAACACTTTGGCTTTAATTTGCTACAGCAAATAGCAGGTATGAAGCAAGGGAGGGTGCAAGGTGAAGGAATAAACCTACCTGCTTAAAAATTATGCAAAGCAACGTCCAGCAGTCTCTGAGCACTCACATGTTTATCCAGAGGTGGACAGTTTAAATGCTGGGAGAAGAATGGCAAACACTGGGAGAAGAAAGGCACCCCTTGGCTGCCATTGCTTACTGCAAAATGAAATGTTCTCCCACAAGAAATCTTGAGGCTACAACCCTTCATTTGCTCAAGCTCACAGATTGAGGAAGAGATAACAGAAATAATAACACTATACATTTGCATGCGTTTGAGCCATCTGAAGCCTTGGAGAATTTTGTGTTTAATCCAAATCAGCAATTTCGTGCAGCTCTGAACTCCAGTGAATGTGGGCACATTCTTAGCATTTCCAATGTCAGAAGCATTACTTTTGCTATCAGGTTTGGAGGAGATATGCACATGCTGATTGAAACAGGCAGATTAGTTACCTCCTGATGGCAAGAAGGAAAAAGAGAAGGAGACTGAGAGGTACCTTGTGCCACGGAACAGGCGCGTACCCAGATATGCTGCACTATCAGCAGTGTCACAGTGGATATCTAATAGTGAAAGAGTGCAGGTCTGATGCAGAGTAATTCTAAGCCAGATACATACTTGTAGGAGCAGAAATTTCCATTTACAAAGCTCAGCAATGGTCAATGCATCTATAGTTTTTGTGAAAACAACTCCAAAACAACAGGAACGATAACACGCACAACCACGAGCTGAGGGAAGATTTATGATCATACCAGGTTCAGCCTTATTTTATAGCTGCCATATGAGATTTTATTTCTGGAAGGAAGCAGCATTGATAAAGAGATTTAATTGTCTGTCAGCATGCCTTATGCTGCAGTTACTTCATTTACTTCAAGCCTCAATCTCATTACTACTTCAATTCCACAGGTTCCCCTCCATCTCGAGGTGGGTGCTTAATTAGAGCAGCTCCTGTAATGCAAGCAAATACAGCAGACTTTCGCTCTTTTCTCTCCCTGTCAGCCTGACAAATCTAATAGACTATTGATTTTCCATCCTCAAAGAGATCAGGCTCCACTTTTGCCATTCAATCATGATATTAGCTGTCCATTAACTCCGATTCCCTGGCCTGACAGCTTGTGAACACCTCCAAGGCTGTTCAATCAGCCAGTCAACACCCAGACAACAATGCAATTACAAACCTCTTCCAGACCACAGCCTGGGTCTTAACCTTCTGCTTTTTCTCGCTTCCTCAGAAGTTTATGTTCCTTTTTTCCTATATCTTACTTGTCAACTTATTCATACTATTGGCTATTTATTTACTTCACTTGAAAGAAAATATATTTTCAGGATGATTGTATTATTCCCTGGCAAAATCATAGTTTTAAGTGAAGTTATTCCTACATCTTTGCTGCACCTGTAATGTCTTGAAACCAAAGCAAACACTATAAATATTTGCTATTTGTCAGAGGAAATAAATTGTCAAATCTTGGACTTCTTCATTAACTTCAGCAGTGCAATTTATCTTGCCAGTTCAAAAATCACAGTCAGGCATGATTAGTTCACCAAAGAGTTCACTTAGGATTTGGAAGAAAATAAAACAATGGTGACAATTTTATGGCTTCTCTTTGCTTATTAGCTGATCCATTTTATGAAATGACAGGGAATGGTCAGGAATTCTCTGACAACTGTTCTTCCCTCCAATACTTTGGCATTAAAATATACTTTTAGCTAAATTAACTCCACATAATTGATACACCTGTTCTTTATTTTTTTTAAGTGCTGACAATCACCAGTGCTTGTCAGCCCATGGCATTTCTACCAATTGCAAAATGAACGCTCTAAGTATTTGACTCTGAGTTTTAATAGCTTGTAACAACTGTGGCTTGAATGACCTCTGTTAAGCACAGCCATGCAATTTGGCATGAACACAAAGAAAACACTTGTATCTTATGGGAATTCCTTATATAGAGAAAATATGTATGGAAAAGGAAGTGCTCATGATAATCTGATCTATGGGAATGCAGCTTAAATGCTGTTTGTTTGTTTGTTTGTTTTAGACCAATAGATTGACAAAACCAATCAGCTTTCTTTGGGTTTATCTCTAATCACAATGGAACAAGGCTCACGTGATATTTTTTAAAGCCATTTGTCTGGGAGATTTTGTGAAGAAATGGGGCATTTGGTGTTCACTGAAGTTCTGCCTGACACAATACATTTGGCTCAAATATTTCACAGCTGAAATTCTAACAGTTAACTAATTCTGTATAATGCCACCTGTATAATGCCACCTTTAATTACTTGCTGATTCCATGGCATGGCATTCTCACTGCAGGTACCAGGGGGTGTAGTCAAGCTACACTTTGAATAATGTACATAATATATGTGGAAATATTTTGGTTCTTTGTTGAGGCAATGTGCAGCTGTTTCAATGTGAAATATCATTTATCATTAATGAACAAAGGACTGGTTTTACATATCTCATGTTGAATACAATCTAGTTTTTTAAAACAATAGATATGCTTTCCTGTATTACTAGTAATGGTGTTAATAAGAGATCTGTAAAAGTTTTTACAGTGCATATTCAATTAACTAGATCTGTAAACAGATTTTCTGTTCCATCTCAGAGATCAGGAATGTAACTAATGCCACTGATTATATTACAGTTTATGCATCCTACATTCAAATACTTACTAGTTTTCCGATATGGCCAAATTAACACATCTCAAAAACAGAGTTCATGTCCTCTATTAATTTCTCCCTAGGATTCTTCAAAAAAAGAACTCTTAACCTAGCAAAGCACATTTCTGTACTGTGATGCAGAAAAAGATGAACTGGGAAGAATGATATTGTCACAATAAGCCCATTTGTATTCTAATAAGTCTATTTTATGAAGGCATAGAATACTAATTTACCCAATACTTGCACCCTATGGTAAATATTTGACCAACTGCAAAATTACTCTCATCCCTAAATTGCACATAAGATCCACTAAGATATCAACAGCAGATATTTAAATACATAAACAGAAAACTATGTAATTGGTTTACTGTATGGGTGGGGAGACCCTGGCACAGGTTGCCCAGAGAAACTGTGGCTGCCCCATCCCTGAAAATGTTCAAGGCGAAGATGGGGCTTGGAGCAACCTGGGATAGTGGAAGGTGTCCCTGCTCATGGTAGGGGAGTTGGAATGAGATGATCTTTAAGGTCCCTTCCAATCCAAACTGTTCTTTGATTAAATGATTCTGTGATAAGTTCTGGAACAATTAATACTTTTTTTCCCATTAAATTGTGACTGCATTGCTGAATATAAAGAGCCCAGAGACTCACATGATTTTTTGTGGAGGACCTGTCTTGGGACCAGAGAAGGGTTGTGTTGACCAGCCAAAGAAAACCTGCTGATCCCAGATTAATCCCTCTTTAGTAAGCTTGCAGCCTTTAGATCCACTGACATTATCTTTGCCCAGTCTACAATCAGGATAGATCTACAATCAGGGTGCCATCAATGCACTGAGACAAATTAAACACAACCATATGAAAACAATTTCATTGAAACTGCTATGATGACCTACGTATATGAGAATAGGTTTCGTAATGGAGATGTAATTTAAAGCAATGATATAGCTTGCCAATAAGTCTATTCAATATGCAACTCATTCAAATAAATTTAAAATTCGCTGTTCTTTGATTTATGAAAAAATAGCCTTTATGTCCTTTTATACAGGTTTTAATACACATTTATAATCAGCTTTCAGCCTGATTCAATCATCTTTACAGAGATTCAGTCGTGCTTACTTAAGTAGGCACACAGTCAACTGGACTACAAGGGTGCTTAAAGACTACCAAAATGAGCTAAGGTTAAAAGAAAATGAGCCCAGAGAGAAGTCTTCACTGAAAGAAGCAAATGTGTAATTAAAGTTCTCATTCTGTAAAATTAAAAGGAGGGACTGTTCTAAATAATACATTCTATTTCTAAAAACTTTGCACACACTCCTTTTTCATCTCCTGACCTTACCATAGGGAAAATTGCTGTATCTCTTTTAATAAAAATTACATCTCTCATTTGCAGCCTTCCAATCTGTTTCATCTGCAAGCTGTTTCATCTATTCCCTGTAGGTGGAACTCCTTCTTCAGACCTTTTAATTAGGTGGTGTTGCCTTGACCACTGTAGCTTAAATTTCATTTAGTATTCTGAGTCTAAAACGGTCACTTGTGTATTTGTGCTCCAGTATTGACCCTACAAATTTGTCTCAGAATTTGTTAAGAGTTTTAAAGTGTTGTGGGGTTTTTTTTCACCTTGTTGCAGTTCACTGTGTTTTTTACTAAGAAGGCCAATATCATTCTTTGATGAACCTTATTGTCTCAGGATTCACCGCTGTCTCTTTTGAACAGCACTGAAAAAACTGGCTAATAGAAAGCACAGGGTTCACTTCCATCCTCTGCAATGTGCTGTTTCACACACCTCAGTACACATTTGTGATTAGCACTGCTGCAGGTTACAACCACGACTTGTTGATGTGATTTATCTGCTGAATATTTCATGTATTTTTGATACTATCAATGATAAGATTTTAATGAATTGTTTACAGGCGTTATCTCAAAGACCAGTGGATAATTTCATCCACTGGTTTTCAAAAAAACCAAAACCCCAGCAACAAGTACATAGAAGATATCTCCCAATAGAAGATCCTGTCTGATTTCTGCTTTACTTCAGGGTGGAAACTTGGGTTCATATTTAAATGCTGATCCCTAACTGTTAGGGCTCTGTTACTTCTTAGTGCACTTTGGTTTGAATTTTCATTTGTATGCAAATAAGTCTCTGATTTATGGCACCAGTAAAGATATTACTCAATGACTCCTATTTTTCAAACTTGCTTTCAGGGTATGTAGAATTAGATAAGCAACAATTTTCTCTGAGCCTGCATGCTTGCAAAATCCGGTAAAGTATTAAAGTACTACCCAGCTTTTTGCTAAAAAACACATTTTCAAAAGAGCTTATTTCTTTAAAAATATGAAGAAATAGATCTATACTTCAAAAAGCTTGTTATCTTTGTTTATCTGGTTCTCTGGTATAACAGAAGCTGCCTAGGCTCTTCATTCACACTTTGCTTCCAAGAGACTAAGGGATTTATAATAATACTTGAAACCCACACCTGAGTTTTATTGAAGTTCAGTCATTGGTAACAAAACTACACCTACAGACTACAGGAATTAAATGAAAACAATAAATAGAAATAATGGTATATTGTTCTTAAAAAAATTCTCATTTCAAAATTATTCTTTCAATGTAACCAATCCAAAGTTGGCTTCATACAGTTTTCTAATGTTAAAACAACCGTGATATGGTTGTCATGGTATGTCTCCTGAAAAAAATATAGAGTAACTTTTTATCCACGTAAATCACCATTTTCCAAAACACCTTCTGTACCTTTATAAATTATTTGAAAAAGGTTCTAACAATCGATGTCTCAATGTTCTAAAATATTTAACTGTGTACTGCACCCATTACTTATCTATCACCATTAAGCTTCTGGCTTACTCATTAAATCTGAAGGAAAGGGAAAGAAGTAAGGGGCAGTGGGGAGAGGTGCACAAGATGATTTGCTAAGGAATTTTCTTATATTGTCCCCTTCCATATTGGAAGCAGCAGGAAGTGATCTCAGGTCTGATGGTCTGCCATACTTGCTAAATTAGAAATTAAAATAATCCTTTCGTGCACATCCCTGGCGTGATTCTCTGAGCCCCATTTTATCCATCACATTATCTCCAGATGAAGGAATGCTGTCATTAGTGAGATGACTGCACTTCTGATGGAATGAGTGGGCAATGGCTAATTGTACCTCAAGGCTGAGTGTTCTCACTGCCACCCTGCTGTATGGGAGGTACAAGTCACCTCTGCTCCAGTTCTGTGATTTCTGTGCCCAGGGAAGAGCCACAGAAAGGAGAGGTGGGAAAGAACACCGGGAAAACAGCCCCTCTGTCCACCAGAAAATGCAAAATGATTCTGGCCATCAGACGCTCTGTAGGTGGGCATCAGTTTTGTTCATTGTTCCTGCTACCCACAGCTTTTACCACATCACTTCACAGACTGATAGCCCAGATGCTCAAACTATGTGATCTAATTATGCAGAACATTATGTTTTGAAATGAGCAATTTATATTGGAAAGTGCAGACTGAAAATCCTTTGATTTTAACACTCTTCTAAACACAAGCCTGTCATTTACTGTGTGTATGACGTTCCTTTTTATGAAAATGTATTCTTGTACTTAATTTTTTTTGTGTGTGTTTTTGTTTAGATTTCCCCAGGGCAATGACCAAATTAATATGTTCCTCGTGGGAAAACACATGTTGGTAATAACATTGTAGACAAATTAGGTAGATAACCTGGAATCACAGTCAAAAGTAATCAGATCACTACTGAATTCTAGGACAGAAAACGGTAAGTTTTGCCTTCTGTAATATTTCTAAATTAGGTTTCTCTGTATGACCTAAAGAAAGTATTGTAGAAGACTTTTTACAGAACACCTGTACTACTGAAAAGAGATTTTTTCTGCTGAATAGAGAAAGAATAAACTTTTAGGCTTAACTTCAAAATCCACCATTTTAAGTGTGAGGTCTCAGGAGGAGAAGATTTTCCTGAGTTACAAACCAGCTCCAGCACTGGAAGAATACAGAAATAGGAATGCATAAAAGGTACATTGTCACCTCCACCTGCTTCTTTTAACTGTAGTCAGAAACGTGTCTATCTGTTAACCAATGGAACTTTCACCTTGAGCCACAGATGGCTAAGCCACAGATCAGTAAACCATGCTCTTCCCAGTCAGCCTAAATTTCCTGTGCTCCATTACAGCCTATTATTCTGGCTACAACCCCTGAGACACTCCAGATAAATCTTCCTCTGTTTTGTGCTTAGAGTCTTCGGACATCCAAGACAGTTATGCTTTCCCTCCCTTATATGTTTACAGCCTGATCCTTCTTTCTTTACAACTGTGTAAATCAAGGGTCACCGCAAAGAAATCAGCACATTTGTGCTGATGTAAAGGAGGCATTAGAAATATATCAGACCCGTTGTTCTGATTATGTTAAAAAAGCCATGTTATGGTCAGACATCAACACCTCCTTCAATATTAGATACTATTACAAGTAATTCAAAGTTTGCTCTTAATTCCTCATTTTTATGTTCTTATAAGCTACCTATGCAATATATACTTCATTTCCTATCCTTCTGAAAAGATTGGAAAGGTTTTGCTCACTTGAATGTATGTGCCAAGACAGAAACAGAGAAGTGATGGCACAAAGCATGAATTAACTCAGTGTCTTATTTTATAATTAAGTACCATTGAACATGATCCATTTACATGGAGAAAATAGTTTCTTAGTATGAGTGGGTGCTATAAAGATTATGAGGATCTGAATACGTATATTTATAGAGAGAAGATAATTTCTTCTATTCTTTCAAGTCCAGAAAAATATGATGGGGAAAAAATATAAGTTTCAAATTGAAAGAGATGCAATTGTCTGCAATGATGGAAAGTTTTTTGGCCTCTACTGGAAGATCTTCATGACCCACAAGAACCCCTGAGAAACAGGGGAGCCTCAAGCCACGTTTTACAGCTTGCCACATTATCCCACCATTGTACAAGCCTGCCATCATACTATTTCTAAACACAGCAAAACAAAAAGTACCCCATGAACAATTATATTATGGGTAAAGTAAAGAAACTGCATTTTATAAAATCTTTGGAACATGGCTGTCTTGGTGTATGACACCTTCCAGAGCACCTCTAAATAAGCATTTGGGAAAAGCAATCTGAGTAAATGGTTTTAAAGACAGGTTATTTATTTATTACACAAGACACAACTTCTCACATTACTGCCTCGAGTAAAATGAATGCTGATAATGCTCCCGTCTCTGAAACTGAACACATTTATATTAAAAATGTAGAAAGTACAGTATACACTGTGGTGCAATCTATTGACTATGTCAGTAATAGCAGCTTTTTCATTTTTCCTCTTGTAATAGAAGTCATTGCTTGCATTCAGAATGTATTGTCAAGCTTTATTAATCTCAGCACAGAGGCCATCCTGGGCCTTGAAAGCTATTGCTTTTTTTAAAGAGATGGTATTCTTTTTCTATGGCCTACTTGAGATCTATTTCAGACGTGTCATAAAAAGGAACCTCAAATTACAGGACAACTTAAACAACACTTAGTGATCAGTGATGTGTTTAAAGTCTTCCTTGAAAAGCTTGAAAATGAATTATAATATTTTCAATTTTAAATAAAGAGTTTCTGAGCAGGTTGGCAATCACATTGTGAGATGCTTCTTTATCTCATTATTCGCAAAAGAAATTTGGTTGTTAGGCGCTGAAGGTGATATTCTGAGCAGAGCTGAATGCATGATCCAGAGGAAGAATTGAGGAACATCCCTCTTTGACCTCTCTAGACAGAGCAGTCACTCTGGTGTCTTAATTCCAGAGCTGAAAGTCTGACCCTGGTGAGGTCATTGGCATTTTTGCTATCTACAGGGTTGTTTGGTTAATTTTTTTTATTTATTTTTTTTTTTAATCTATGAGTGCACAGAGGAAGTATTACACCACAAAGAACCCTAAGATGATTTGGAGTGCTTCAGTGTGAAGCTGAAATGCCAGTTAAGCCTGTGGGATTGAGGGAGGGGAGAGTTGTTATAAGGTTTAATATCTATATAGTATTTGCACTTGCTTTTCCTCTTAAGGGGAGAATGCAATGGTATAAGATGAATCAGTAACTCCTCAACAGTCACTGTTTAGATTCTTTGCCCTATTTTGCAGCATTAACACTGTAATTGTTGGATGTCTGCATTACTTGTCTGATTACCACTGAGGGACCAGAGCCAAGGATCTTACAATCATTTCAAACACTGTTGCCCTGACCTACCCACGACCTTGTTTCTGCATCTATTCCAAATATTGCTTTTTCAAGTGACTTGCATGAAAGACTCTACACAACTCTTATTGTCCTGAACAAGAACTAAATTTCAGCCTATTTCACTAATATGCAGGATTTTCTACTGTGTGTGATGGTTGAGTTGAAAACCATTAATAGTAATATAGAGTGGTAAAGACACTGAAATACAGAAACACCAGTTTAATTGTTTTTATGGCAAATATTGATAATCTGAATTACTTGTCTTTACCATAACTATATGCTTCTCTCTCCTGCTGTCTCTGGAGAAATTATATCAGTATTTTTTAGCTTTTAGTAAGACAGAGAAAAAAATTATGACAAGACTTGCAGTTTTGTGGCTTTACATGCAGGTAGCATAGGCAGGGTTATCAACTTGTTCTTGCTACTTGAATATAAAATAAAATCATTCCTCACAACTGGGTACCTGCTGCTGAAACTCAGTTCTCGTAAAAGCTTAATAGTTTGTGTGTAGCAAGTTAATAGCAACACTGAGCAAGATTTCACTTGGCATCTTTCAGTTATTATGTCATATTAGAAAAATAAAAGCAACTCCAACTCTCAGCAAAGTACTGAGATTTAAATCTTACAAGTGGTGTGCACAAAATGAAATGTAAATGAGATGAAACTAATTAAATAAAAGCCAGTTCAACCCCCTCCCCCCATGATTTACAATTGAAATATTACAAGCCAACAAGTGCTTATACAAAAACTCCTGTGATTTTTAGGCTTGATTTTAAAGTTTTCTTTCAAGAAGTTGAAGGTAGTTTCAAAATTCTAATTGCAAGACTCACAGTAAAGGCAATATGATAGAACACTAGTGTTGTGACTTGGTGTAAAGCCCTGTATTGGAGAAAATAGCTTTATGTCATTACATTAGAAAACAGTAACTTATTACTAAGTTGGCTCCTTCCCATTTAATAAATTTACTTGTCGTTACTTTGGGGGTGAATGTTGCTGACAGTCAGTTCAACCTGAATTTTCCAGGAATGGGCTGTGACTTTCTTGCATCATTCCTTGCATATAGGTGGCACTAAAGGTATGCAATGAGTTATTATAACCTCTTCATTGTATTCCAGTTTTTGAACCTGTTTTATTTATGATACACACTATGTATAGCTCAAATATTGCCATAGTTTATTATATTTGTTCATTTTTGCACATTCTGCAAGCTGGAGATACTATAAATTCCAGAAGTAAGTTCTCCTTTAAGCTGGAATTCTCAAGAAATACAGAGGAGCTTTGGTGTACTGTTTTTTTCTGGAAAATAAAAGGTATCCTTTACTGAACCTTTGGTCTATGAAAACCAAAGTGTTTTTCTTCCATATGAATAGCAAAATCACATCTTAAATGTGTTGAGCAGCCTCGGAGAATAATTTACGCTTTTTTCAAAATGGACTCACACACACACAAAAAGAAGCCTTCCTGCAATTACAGGGTAAGGGCTCTTTGTCTGTTTAATACAGGGAATTGCTGTTGAAGTCAGCAAGAAATTTTTATGCCATAGAACTGCAGAACTGAATAACTTTTGGATAATTCGACTATTCAAGTAATCAAGGCACTACCATTTATTTGGTTCCTTCCAGACAGAAGTACATGATGACAATATCCTGTTTTACTGCATTGTGAGGAAGAACTTTTAACATTAAGTGCCATTAACATCCTCTCACTATATACATTGATGAGATGACATTTGGGTGTCCCAATTTTAGCCATAGCAACACTTTTGTTTTATTTTAAAATTTCTCTTCATCGATAATTTCTTTGACTTTTCAATTTTCAGACTTAGCGTTACTAAATATGGCACATCTTAAATAAATCTATTCTCAAAGCATCAAAATATGTCTTTTATTGAAAAAAAATATACTAATTTGCCCATAAAATATAGAAAATTAAATCTAGGACAGCTGATTTTTTGTTAATCAGTCTACTCAGTCCCTAAAAGATCAGATCCTGAAGCAAAAGAGCATAGTTGCTCAGTGACTATAGATGAAAAAGTCATACTTTACACAAGAGAAAACAAGCCTAAAAGCTCCAAAGTTACATAGCATAACTAATAAATTAATTCTCTACTAAAGCCATCTCTCTTTCATGGCCTATTTTATTCTGCAGTGTGAATTTCAGACTAGAAGTTATGTCTTTACCTAGAAATTTCACATCTCCCCTCCCTGAAATCTTATGTGCCTCTGAGATTTGACCATTATCAAGAGTTGTGTCAAAGGCTCTAAATACACACACATGCACATGAGCATTTATGGATCCATTTATGCATATCCTCCATTCTCTTTTGCCAAACACACTAAAAATTGAGAATCTATGGCAATTTTAATGACAGGAACAGAATAGGAATTATAAGAATTGCGATAAAAATGTATGTACCAGAAGAATAATGTGATTCTTATATATTCCCCATTAAAGAAATTCCTATGACACCACTGTTTAATTATAAATATGGGCCTTTTTCCCTATTCAGACTGTAAAACAATCTTCCATCAACAACTGTATATAGCAAGCAAGGCAGACTTAGACATCTGATGGCTGCTGGGAATTTCTGATCAAGATTAGCATTGGCAAAAGGGCACAGAACGGGCATTTCATTACCAGGAATATGAGGAGGGGTAAAAATTTATACTGGTTAATGAAAGAAAGAGAAAGTCATCTTATTCTTTAACAGAGTGTTAGGAGAGGAAAATGAAAAAGAATTTGGATTTTAGTGTGAACCATGTCAAGGCAGTCCTCCTTTGATCTAGTGCTCCTTTGTCTAGACTCTACTTAAGTGCATGTAAGCAAGCTGCAGCCTCTCAGGTTTTAAAAGAAGTCTTTGTCTGCACTAAATATAATTGCATATCCCTTTTAATGGGTAATTACAGAGATTCTGGGTTGAAAAAGTTGAAGGCAAAGTTTTTGTGATAGAATCCAGAGATAAAACTGAGAAGACAGCTTCCTCAAGAAATAGGTGGATAAGGCAAGTGAACAGATAATAATGGAACTTAATTTGCCACTTGAGCTTTGCAACAAGTTTAATCAGCTCGAAGAAGGCTCTTCAAAAACACTGAACACTACAGGGCTATAATAGCTAGAACTAATGGTAAAAGTATTGTCTTCTACTGGATGCGCTACAGATTAAACTGTCTCTATCCACCAGTAAAAGCAGTAAGATTAGGACCCTCTGTGAATTCTGGAGAGAATAAAAGTGATTTGCAAAGAGAACAGGATGAGAAACCACTATCAGACAGTGCTATGGAAAGCACATGTGCTACACAAACTATTTCCTGTACACAAAGCAGAAAAGAAGGGAATTATAAACTCCAGATCACTCTCCAAATTACTGAAACAGTTTCTGGGGGTGGTGGGGAAAGTGCTTCCCTGATATTAGGTTTTCTTAGGTGCAGAAGTAGGATGTAGAATAGAAAAGAACGTAATTTTAGCACAGAGAGATCCTTAAAATCACACAAAAAATTAGTTGATCCAAAAGGAACAAAGCAAGGACTAAACACGTAACGAGTTACAAATTTAAAATAGTTTTCCTATTGTTTGAGAAGCAAATTAGTCCACTATGTTTGTCCTAGAATCAAGTATTCTGATCATAGCTACTTTCCTTCTTAGGTAAGAAGAACTGCTATCGAAGGATTTTTTGAAATCAAGAAGCAGCCCCTGCCCAGTGTGAAGGGTCCTGTGTCAGAGGCTCGAGCCCTGTGCAGGTGAGACACTGCACATTCCAGCTTGGTTGGGAGCTGCCTGGTGCCCAGGATCTCTCTAAAACCAATCTTTTCCTGGCAACATCTGTCCCAGCACAGCACAGGCTGTGTCATGGTGGGAGAAATAAAAGGAAAACAAGAAAGGAGAAATAGTTACTACCCAACACTGGGGCATAAACTATCCAGCCTGTGATATTTATTAAACACCACTGAAAACTGCCTAAAGCTTTGGTAAGGCCTACGAGTAGAATATTCATTTTCTTTAAAAAAAAAAAAAAGCAAGAGCTAGGATTACAGTTCTTCCTCCTTTTCCTCCAGCAAGGTAAAAGATGCTAATGTAAAAAGGCAGAACAAGTAGGCTCTTTATTTTTGCAGGACAAAGAGCATTTGAACTCCATCAGTGGCTCTTTGACTGCCTTCAAAGCTTGTCTCTGACTAAATTAAAGCCTCTGCTTGCTTCTGATTTGTAGTACACTGTAGACTTTCCATTGCAGTAGCAGCTAGATGCATGTAATAGATTAATTGTTACTTTACAATAATACAGCTAATGAAAAAAAACAGAATTAAGATTTACGAAGGGCTATGTCCTCACTCGATGCAAAGTAATGTAGCTCCCCTAAGATCAATTTTTATTATGTCACTTTACAGTGGCTCAGAATCTGCCCCCTAATTCAATGAGCTAGTTCAGAGAGAAAAGTCTTGACCCCATCCTGTATAACCAGGATAGCACATTTTGAGGTCACTGATAACACAAAATAGTTTAACTGGAATTAAAGTGATTTTTTTTGAAGTTAGAAAAGCACAACTTAGCAGATGAAAAGCAAAACTGGCCACAAAAGTAGGAGACCACTGATCCTGATCTGAATTTAAAAGGCACTCCTGTGAAGTCTCTGAGGTTATCTGAGTACAAAAAAACCCCAATCACAACAATAAGGAGGAGAGCAGTAAAGCACACAATGCATTTGCTTGGCTGTGCTTCTGATGCATTGGTATTTCATCATAACGTTACAGTAACTGGTTAACACCTAAGAATTTACATATGGGGAGTTGAGGGTTTGACATTTGCCATTAAAATAAAAGTGTAAACTTATTTCCCCTTTCCTCACTGCAAGCTGCCTCTGCACTCCTGAGTGAGGAAGAATTGTAGTTGTTGGAAGATCTTGCTGCAGGAACAGAAAAAAAGTGACCCTTTAGGCAACCTCTTTTAGATTTGAGAAGGGTGTAAGCAGTGCTGCTTTAGCCTGTATTCTTCCTGCACATGAGCATAAGGGGACAGCTGATAGACTGGCAGTGTTGAACTAAAGCAAATGAATTTGCATTTTGATTCTTTACACCTGAATTATACAGTCTACTCATAATAGCATCATCCCAGTTTTCAATCAGGTTATAATACAGCCAATAAGTTTTGAAAATGCTTTAAAATCACTCATTGATTTTCATTAAAAAAATCCAAAACCAACTTTCAAGAAAGTCCCTAATGATAACTAAAACAATAACCTTGAAATGTTGTAGTGTTTTCTTTTAGGCAGTGCAATTTACTTTGCCTTCAGTATTTAGAATATGAGAAAATATTCAAGGAGATGAGCCTCACTGGAGATAATATTTCCACAGCAATACCAAGTGCTCTTAGTGATGAGAACATCCATGGAAGAATTCACCCACAAATGTCAGGCTGCTCCCAACAATTTTAAGCTTCAAGAGGGTGAAGACAGAAAGCAGAGCTTAACATTCTTTTGGACTCATTGGAAATAAAGCCAAATTGCTAGAATTGGAACAATAAAAATCATAAAAGCTCCGGAATATACAAGAATCCTGTGCATGTTTCTTTACCATAGGCACCCGCTAAAATCATGAACACAGGACCAAAGTAGTAAAGATTTGCTGGAGGCTACAAATCGGGAACAGAAAACCTCTACATGCACTTTATGGAGAGAAAAAACAATATGTAGTCAGACCCAGATAAAGCTATATTTTATAATCTCTTTTATTCATTATATTGTCATTCAAATTATGAGTAAGCAACTGATTATTCCATTCCTATCATTTAAAACTGTGCAGTTTGAAAGAGACATGAGGACAGCAGTGAGCTGGGAGACATAAGGAACTGTATGAATCATAAATACATGAGAAAACATACATGCTTCGTGGATGTCACAAATTTGAAATAAGTTGCTTTGGCACAGCCATGAGACAAATCCTTCCTGGAGGTAGCAGAAGGCATTAGTAATTATGTCAAAATATTAATGTCTCACTTCAGTACCCAGCAGGCAGACACATTTCTCCAAAAGTTTTGAGAACTCATGTGCTACCATGTAAAATACATGAACTTAGCAATAAGTGGTAGGAGGAACTGACTTGCTTCTTCTTTCTACTTCCTACCCTGTTATAGTGCACACAGTGGATTGTCTGTATAGACTACATGGCTTAATTAGTGCATGTAATTAGTAGAAACACCTGCAGGATAAGGTCCTTCTACATTTACCATAAACTTGGATACTGGGCTAGTTATTTAATGAAAAAAAAATGGATACCTTCAGCTGCCAAAATCCACGGTTTGGCTGGCAAATAAGGTTTATTGTACTTTTACCCCTTTCAGAAATTAGGACATTTAATTATTAAAGCATAAATCTTAACTTCTTAAATATAAATCCCATTAATCCTATAGGATTGGGATTTCATCTGAAGGGCACAGTTTGGACATCTAGCCTGTTTTTCACGCTCGGCAAATTACCCTGCCCACCCCCCCCCTCCAGCTGTTGATCCGAAAGGCTGGGAGTCTCCTCTAGCTCCTGTGTTGTATTTGTCTTTCCAGGTGCAGAGTGCCTTGGATCCCTGAAGATGCCTTGAACAATTGTCTGCAACTGGAACCTGTGGCATAGCTCTGCCCGTTGGGGTCTGGATGCACAGCAGAGAGGTAAAAAACTGGAAGGATGCATTTACATTTCCATACAGGCTGCCTGCCCACAGAGCTTGTTAAACCACAGACAAGCTACTGCTTCTCACCACGTGTCCCTACAGCAGAGCAGACACAAATTCCCCCAAACCTCCCTGCCCAGTTCCATCTGCCCCATTCACTTAATAGTACCTTGAAAATGTTACAAATTTTGTGTTTTACTGATCATAAAGTACAATAAAAGAAATAGTTTCTGTCACCCAGCAACCACGGCTGAATCCTGTTTATTCCTGCAAAGAACGCCTCAATTTGCTTTTTAAAGGGAATGTTTTTTTCCTAATGAGGCCAGGCTAATAATCCTGAAGGTTTATTTTTTCAGGTAAAGCACACAAAATATCTTTATTAAGGCCTTTATGTTGTGATCTTAAAAAAAAGTGGATGTTTCTGTTGGAGAAATACCAATACACCCACAGCTTTAAGCAGTCTGCGATATTCTGAACTACTAATAAGCAAATAAATAGGTTGGGTTTTTTTCCCCAGTCACTTCAATATATGCAAATTCATGAAGAGCCATCAAATAGAAGTTTCTTTGGCTTCTATAAACCTTGTACTCAAAACATTTCAAATTAAAAGGCTCTACCTCAGCTCAAATCAGCCCACATCACCTATAAATGCAAGTAAATAAAATGTGTATTTTGATCAAGATGCCAATCTTTGCTCTGATCAGTCACATTTCCTGCTGTCTAAATTGATTAATAGTCCATTTTCTGGGAAATTTGCTGCCTAAAAGTTGCAACTGACAGTTTAGAGTTTTCTGAAGGCTGATGGTTGCCAGTTCTAAAAGTTCCTGCTGTTAGAGGTCATTGAACCAACATGATGGTACATTTTTTGTGACATTTTGCTACACAGCACTAAAAAAGCAGCTGTATGTATGTGAACAGGCATATAATCTTGTGTTTCTAAGACTTCAAGAAAATTTTTTATCTCCTTGAGCTCTGTCACTCACAGAAGAGAGCACAATTTATACCTGAGTGCTTCAAGCATTGCAAGTTACTTCCCCCCCTCCTACTTCCTAAGCAGATTCTGTGATATATTGAAGCTTGGCTCTGTGTGTGATTGCTGCAGGCTCCCGAGTGCTGTGGATTAAGGGTGCACCCAAACAATGTAAACTCACTCTAAAAATGCATCATATGTCAGGATGGAAGCTCATCTCTGTGGACTCACTGACTCTTTGCCTTGAACGTTCCACAAGCGATTGTGTGAAATATTTTCTCTGAAACCACCAAGGACGCAATTTCTGAGTGGTCTTACTGAAAACTGGAAAAGAACGTGCTAAAAACAAACTCTCCAAGGATCCAAGCCCTGCTAGTTCAAGTTCAGCCTGTACGGAAGAGTGATACTAAGTTTGGGAGCCAGGATAACACCATCCTGTAGGATTCAGCTGAAGGTTTTCTATGCAATAAGGAGGAATATGTGGTGCCTCTTTGTCTTACAGCACACAGATAAGGTCTGTGGACTGTGGAAAATTAATGGAACACATTTCACTTGACTTTCAGCTTCAGTTTGTCACTGAAATCCCATGAAATAAGGCTTTAGTTTCAATAACCCTTCAATGATTAATCATTTTCTGTAGTTTCATGTAGTCTGTCATTAGTATATTCTGACTTACTTTCACTACAACATCATTTAGAAGTCTCAAAGATTAGCTTAATAGCTGGTGCTGTGCAGTCAGATTTTCACCAAAGAATTTAATATCTTGTTTATAATCAACAAGCGAATAAAAAAACTGAGAACAGAGAGACAATAAAAAAAAATATTCTAGACACCTTTCCATGCAGTTAACCCTCTCATTCATAGGGTTATTATTTACAAGTCTTATAAGTAATTTTAAGAGAGGTTTTAGAGGCAGAACACAGGGAAGAATAGAAATGGGTGAGGGAATTCTCTTTAAGGTATGATGAATTTAGCTTAAAACTAAACAGTCAACATAGGATCTCTGGATTTGCTGGGGTGTTAGTTTGGACAGATGACAGGATGATGGATAGGGTTTTGATTCAGCACCACAGAACAGTTTTTTTAAGCTTGTCGCAAATAAAACCAATCAAAGATGACTCATGGTGAGAAAAGAGAGCAAACAGGACATATAGCTGTAAAGAACCCTCACAGAAAGCAGGATGGTATCAAAGAAGAGCTTTCTGAAAAGCAGTCTAAAAGAACAAGAGAAAGAGCAGGAAAAAGAAGGAATCAGCCGCCTTGACAACCATCAAGTGGTCCAGGCTAAGAACCAAGAGCTCGTCCTGAGGTTTGCCCAGGAAATGAACAGGTTTTCATTAACATAAAGGAAATACAGAATGGACATTTAGTCCAGAGCTCCAGGAGGGAAATACAACATTTGGAAACACACTGTCCATGAGCTAAAGACAAAAGAAGAGAAAGCTGGGGAAGCTGTGAGAAGTAACTTAGCACACATCCGTGCACAGTTGGAGCCCTCCAGATTCCACTTGGTCTGTCTTTCCTTGGTGTTCACATGCCTTCTCCAATCAACAAGACTGTCTGAAGTAAGTACACAGCTCTGAGAAAAGCATCCTCTTCTTAATTATTTCTGCTGTAAATTCAGCAAGAAAATAAGTGCAAAATGATTCCCCTATAACAGCTCCTAGGAAAAGAATGCAGTTTCTCAGATGTTAAAGCGGCGTTTTGCAACTATTGCTATTTACAGACTGGGTTGCATTTGAAACTTTAAGACAAGTCACAGTTTGGGTCTAGGATCATTGAAATGATATTTTAAAAATGTTCCTCCCACCTTTCATAATGCCCTTCTCAGTGACAGCATTAATGCATGCATCTAACATGGCTTGTAGCTGCCTTGTCTGTTAGCAAAAAAGTAAGCATGTATAAAATATTCTAGCCTGATTTGATAAATTGGAAAACAAAGTAAAGTAGACAGGTAATTAAAAGTAATAAACCAGGTTTAACTGGTTAAGTAACCACATAGAAATTCAGTGCCGGCTGCAAAGGTGTAAAATACAGCAACTTGGGTTTCAGTGTCATAAGTATCTCTGATGCTGTTGAGCCACAGTAATTTCAGATACCGTGGGGAAGCTACTATTTCATTACTATGAATGTAGAAATCATTACCACACCTCATTCTGTACACTTAAATAAAATATGCAATGCAAATAACTGACATCCTGGACGTAGCAGGCAGGTGATTAAATAGCAGGTACTCAAGAATTATTGCCAATGGGGCCCAAAAGGCATTTTTATTTTCCTGCTGGCCAAGTTAATAAGTGGCCTGATGACCCCATCTCACAGCAATACACCGTTAAATTTCAATAGGAGTGATGACAAGCCTTCATAAATAAAAACACCCATTTGCAATAGCTTTCCACTAAAGAAGGGTTAGGTGAGGCACTTTGCTAGTGTGAGTACTTGCAGCTGAGGGCATTATCCTTGAACGCTACTACAGAGGTCCAACAGACTTGCACAGGCACAGACAGTCAGCACTGTCCAGAAGAAGTGGATGTTCTGAAAGCTCAGTGATCTCCTGAAGGCCATCACGAGAGATAGTAAAGTTAAAGCTGTCAAATTACATTAAATGTAACACCATTCCCTTTTGACTCTCTCAGCAGAAATAGCTGGAACAGCAGCACGGATGGGCTGGGCGTGGAAGGTGGGTAACCTGAGGAGCACGAGTGTGATGAGAAATATAATGAGTAACTCCAAAAGTCATTGGCTCATTAACAATGCCCTACAGGAAAGAATTTTCTTCTAATAATAGAAGGAGCACAAGCACAGATTCTTAGTATGATCTGAAGCCTGTTTAATTCAACTGCTTGGGGAGTAGGGCTCTTGATTTCTCCCTTTCTCTGTCACTTACATAATTTGGGCACTGAAGTGCTAACTCTATTATATGGTTCAACATGAAAATGGAGACTTTTTTCAAGCTTCATTAATATATTGTTGCAAAAATTGGCCTCAACTGAAGCTCAGTCATTTTCCAAGACTCACAATCTCTAGCACAATTTGCTGCTGAAAATAATAAGATACATATTGGAAAAGTAAAAACAAGAACACGAAATATTGTGCACGAATCAAAACAGAGAACTCAGCATAGATCACAACTCTACAATATAATTAATCAGAATAGTACTCCTTTTGGGCCACTAAGCTATATTTAACACTAGCCATGGCACTGCAAATTCACTGCCAAAAATGGGATGAGTGCTTTGCCAAAAATGGGATGAGAAAAAAAGTCCATACTTTGCCCAGTCAGGTCAGCAACACCTTCCAGAGACTCAAACTGTCTATCCCAAAATATTGACCTAAATTTAAAAGTCTATGGTTACTATGAGAACAACATTTCTGCATCCTGTAAAATTCTGATTTCATCTGTTTTGATGGAAAACTAAGAAAACTACATTTTCTAAACCAAAGGTACTGCAAATCTCAATCTAATAATAAAAAAAAAAAACAAAAACAGAAAAATAAATTATGTGCAATTGCAAACTCAACATCTGATTACTGAACTCAAGCAAATGTTTCTGTCTTACAAACAAGTTTATACTTCCCTGAGTATGCATGTCAAATGGTTTTATTTGGGTACAAGTCACATTTTTAATGAGAGAAGGAAAAGGAATCAAAAAGCAGCGATTGCGAGAAACTAAGAAAATTAAAAAGTATAGACAATAGAGAAAAAAAATATATGCATCCTAAACAATTCAAGGCACATGTACTCATTATTCATTTTTAAAGGGGCTATTTCTGGTTATGTATCTTATTTTTCATATATGTTTGCACTTTCCAGCAGTGAAACAATTGCACTGTCAACAGCAGAGATAAGTCACTGAAAGACCGATGCTGTAATGAGCATCATGACATAATGTCTCGTATCTTAACTGATTATAATTAGCAAAACATTTGTAACATACTAGTAAAGAAGAGAATTGATAAATATAACTGAAAGCCTTTATTACCTGATGCAGTGTACATCCTGAGAAGTGAATATAAATAGAGAATATTATAATCATGGTGCAATTTACATTCTTCAATGCAAATAAGTTTTCCAGATGCATTGTGACACCAAACATCACACTTTGACCACGTATAACTCTGATTTAGAAAAAAAATCGGACAAGAAGGTGTTACTTACTCAACAGAACTTTGCCTTATGTGAATGCACAGAGTGGCAGCTGATCAGTAACTACTTAATTTTTGCTCCTCTACAGCCTTGTACTCCTTTCATCCTTACAGATCCCAAACAGCAACGTCAGAGCAGGAGGGGTAGAACTAACGAAGCCTGTACCTGGATATGCTGGTCATATTGGTATGTTCCAGGCTCTTAACCCTTGGCAGCCCAACTGGGAGGTAAAACGCAGTACTGGAAGTTTTGAAGGAAGCTTTTGTAGTTAATTCACACTTGGATTAGATAAAATGCAAGCAAATTAATGCATTTGAGCTGCGAGACAGAGTTTAAGACTCCGTAGCTTTTGAGTGGAACGGATTTGTCATGGCAGTGACAGGGAAGCACTGGGCATGAAGAGACACGGTAGCATCAGTGCCCACAGTGCCCAGAATGGATCTGCATCTTGGTCTTTATCCAGCACTCACATGTTCTGCAGAAGCCTTTTCTGAAAACAAGATGTACAAACAGAAGTGCCACCTCTAGGACAAGCAGAATGATCCTTTGTGCTCTAATAAGCATTGGAAAGACTTCATCTAGAGAACTGACTCAGCCTTTGGACATCACTGACCCCAAACAGGAACTAAAAGGAGACAGAATTGTTCAGGGAACAGTGTCATTGACAAGAAAAATGTGAAATAAAATGTTTAAGCAAGGAAGAGGATATAAAAGAGACTTGATAATAAGTAAATAACTCCTACATTTAATCCCTCCTTCATAGAAGGCAGTACCAGGAATAAGTAAAGCAAGAGGCTAATAAATAGGAAAAAATATCTAATTATCAGGATAGTTAAATACAGTCATCTCCTCTCTGGATGTTTACAAAGATGGATGTCAACACCCACAGGGAATGACAAAAATATGGTTGATCCTATTTGGTGCAGATGCCTGACTCTTAAGACTATACTTGAAATACCTACAGACTGGGTGCCTTTAAATTAGCATCCAGGTGTATATATGTCTCATATATGTCTGTAGCACTGCAACAGACTTCAGGGGTTCAATTTTATGATACAGTTAAGGAAGAGGGGCCATACCAAGATATGAGTTTCTTCAGTTTTTCAGAGAAATACTTTGTGAATCTCGGTGTTGAAATTCTCGGTCACAGACATATAAATGCATGATAAAACTTGGGATGAAACACACATGAAAGCCTCCAAAACTAACAGGGTTGGATTATCAGGATTGTCCCAAATTCACAGGATTCGTGGGCATGTGTTAAGAGAAATCTTCAAGCTGGCATCAAAATAAAATTCTGTAATTTTTCATTATCACTTTCTCAGTAGTATTTTCTCTATTAAAATAACATCTGCTGATTAATTAAACACCTCAGCATAATCAATGCACAAAAGGATATGCCTCCAATATTGATTAAAGCTTTCTTTGAAAACCCCTCTGAGCTCTTTTACCACATTTTGTAGAGAGATAGTATTTTCTAGAACAAAACAGAACTGCATAGCAAGTGTGAAAGTGTGACAGAAGAAAGGCACAAAATATGTAACTGTTTAGCTGGGGATGTTGAAACAAAGCCTGTTCAGCAATGGAATAATGTGACAGGTAATTTACAGTGATCTGATGGAAGATGACTGGATGCCAAATAACCTGGTTTAGTCACTTTTTTTTTTCTTCCAAATACTTTGAGTATCTTTTTTCAAAGCTGACTGCAATTGACACATTAGATTAGTTACAAGATCACCTGCCAGGAATGCAAAGGGATGAACACTGATATTTAGGTTTTTAGGGCCATTCGGGAGAAATGGGCTTGATCCTCCCTCTACCATTCAAGTACAGAAAATTATGAGCTTCCATGTAGATAACAGGGAGGTTGATAACAGCTTTTGCACGCTTTTCCTCTTTTGGAAGAAAACTCCTTAAATAACATATATTAATTAATAAATATCTGGAGGAAATGCAAAGACTTGAGAGGATAATATGGAAATATTGCAGGCTGTGATTACTGAAAGCCATAGAAAGAATTTTGATGACTTCCATAGACATTAAATTGTAATTAGAGGTATTAGTTTTTCAGTTCCCTCAACAGAAGCTGTATATTTAAGTAATTAACAAAAAAGATCTTAGGTTGGTCATGCCAGGTTGGTGCCTCTTCCATGTCAAGAAAACCACTTTCTAGGAAATCAAGTTGTTAACATGATGGATGATTAAAAATTGTTACTTTTTCCATATGTATCAAAAAAATTCTAATTTTACAGAGCAATTGAGGAAAGTCCTGTATGCAATACTATAAAAGTATAACAAACCCATAGCCTTTCATATAACTTCTTGTCTATGTGCAGATTTTGACAGATTATGCCAGAACATAATTCAGAATATCCAGAGAACTGGAAAGTAAAATTGTTCCGTACATTTTAGTTACTCCCAATTTTTGTAAGGGCATGGCAGTTGCAGTCTAGATTTATTCTTCCATTTTGTTCTATAATCCACAATAGCTTAAATGAATTTCAAGTCAATTAAAATGCAAGGAGGTTAAACAGTCTGTTAAATGTTGCTCTGATAAACACCTCTTCTTCAACAATTACAGGGGCTGTTTTTCCAAGAAACACAAGAAAATGATGAAGTCTAAGGGAATGAGGGATACCTTCCCATGTAAATATGATTCTGGAAGGCCACTACCCTGCTCCATGCTATGAACCATAAAGGCAGTTTTTATAGTTATTATTGCAGCATTCTCCATGTATCCGACAAAACCTGCCAACTAAAACCTGCAAACCTACAATTATGTGGTGCAGCAACTCCAATTATTTACATAAAGATCTTCATTTGGTACAATCCTTCTCTTTCTGTCACCAGTGCTCTGCTTTTACCGATGAGCCACACACAGTTCTGTTTATCTTCTGTCTTTTTACCTACAATGCATTAACTAGTTCCAGTGGCTTTCTTGAAAGCATAATGACTTTTCCTGTACTCTAGTAAAAATATATCCCCACAAATCAAGAAGAAGCAGGCTCAGACTAAGTGGTTGAGAAGATTTACATTCTATTGCTAACTCAGTTATTACTCTGCTGAAAACCCCATAGCATCAATATAATGAATCCCTCAACCTCTGCTGCTAGCACAATTTTTCTTCCCAACCTCATTGGTTCCCAACTTTCTGCTTGACCTTTTACAATCTGTGTGTGGCAGAGCTTCATTACAACCTTTTAATGATGCACAAATGGCACACAACACCAAGGTCACAGCATATCCCCAGTGAGAACTTCTCCAACACCTCCTGAACAGACAATGAGTTTTCATTTAAAGACACAGTTCAGTGGGGAAACAAAACCTACTAAAAAATTAAAAAAAATGGCCGTGTTGTAAAATGAGTAACTGCTCCCCCAAAAAATTCTTTTAAAAAAAACTAATGTCTCAATCCTTCAGTGGCTAAATGAACAAATTGGCTTACTGAAGAAACTCAGAAAAATTACATTGTTTTTCTGTATGAAAAGATTGCTTAAATCTTAAAAATATAAAAAGTATACTAAGGGGTACATTTTATATTATAGCAACATTCATCCATCTAGAACACATCAGATATTTTTCTAATGTCACTGCAGTCAAATGAATATCAGATGATGGATTCTATCCCAAATAATCACCAACTTTTTCTTAACACAGTTCAATCTCTGTTCTGCAATTTTCCAAGTGGGACACAGAGATACCAAAGCTTAAGCCTATTTTACAAGTATTTCAGGTTTTTGTATCGAGATTACTATATATATGCAAAGCATCTTGCTATTCAAGCATGTGGGCTGTAAAGCACATTATATTCAGCATTGGTTAATGCTAAGTCACCGCATGCATGCATATATTGCACCACAGCTACTGGTGAAGCATAGTACAAAGTTTCAAATGAATCTTCAATATTACTTTATATGCTTTTTGTACATGAAGTAATTCATGCTCAAAACCGTAGAATTAAATCTAAAGTGACCTACTGGGCAATGGTGACTCCTTTTGTCATTTTGATTTTCAGTATAATATCGGAGTATTTCCATTCTCTGTGTGCAGGTACATGTACATGATCACTCAATGCACTTGCTCAATTCTTTTCTCTCTTACAGTGGGGAAAATTATGAATAACGAACAAGCCAGTGCAGCCAGACATACCCCTGTGCAGCTCATCTGTGAGGAGATTCAGGGTCCAAACTAACCTGTATCTCAGATACGCTGCTACAGTTGCAGTGTTCATAGAATCACAGAACACTTCCAATTATGAGGATCCACAATTTCTCTAGGCAACCTGTCCCACCACCATAATTGTAAAAAATGTCTTTCCAATGCCCAACATAAATCTTACCTCTTTCAGTTTAAAACTGTTGCCCCTTGTCCTGTCAGTATTTGGCAAAAAGTGTCTGCCCATGATTCTTATAACTTCCCATTATATATCAAAAAGCCTCAACAAGGTCTCCCTGGAGCCTTCTCTTCTCCAGGCAGAACAACCCAACTCTCTCAGCGTGTCTTCACAGCAGAGGTGCTCCAGCACTCTGAGTGTTTTCACAGCCCTTCTCTGTACCTACTGTAAAGAGTCCACATCTTTCTTGCGCAGGGGGCCCCAGAACTGGATGCAGCGTTCCAGGTAGAATCTCAGCAGAGCAGAGAGGAGGAGCAGAATCACCTCCCTCAACCTGCTGATTCATTAATTGAATTAAAATAGATAACATTCTACCCCTTGAATTGTCACTGACACTTTCTACTCTTGGCCAAATCATTTCATCTCATTGTACTTCATTCACTCATTTGTAAAAATTGCATAAAACTTGCTTCTCACCCATGGAAGGGTATAATGATTGCTGCAGTCATGAAGATCTCTGACATACTTGAACACACAGCAATCTAAAAATGCAAGGCCATGTTTATGACTTCAGGTATTCGGCTGTTATGGAAAAGGAACCATCAGGAATCAAACACAATCCCTGATATTGGTGAAGTTTTAGTGCTGGTATATTGCCTGGGATCTGAAACAGTGTGGAAAAAAAACCCCAAGCAAGAAAAACCATTCATCATGGACACTTGAACTCTGCTTTCTTTGGACAAAGACTGCCAGGGTCAAAATATACTTCCACGACTTTCACAGAAGTAACTAATAAATTGTTCTGGATTTACAGCAACACAAACAGCACAGAAAGTGGTTGTGCTCCTTTAAACAGTTTGTACAAATACATAGATTTGGTGCAAGATTATAATGCAAGTTTTACTACCCATGAAATAGTCTTGTAAAGCAGCACATCTTAAATGCTCACTCTTATGCACTTTAAAAAGAAAAACCAAAAAATCCAGACAATCCCAATGGATCAAACCAAAAATCCAAGTCAGGCCAGAGACAACCCCCCAAAGCAGTACTTTGCCACACTGCCCCAAAATCCTCACCCAGCCTCCAGCAATTCATAGCTCGCAAACATCTTGAACTAGACTGGTGTATACAAGTCATTAATGGATTACTCTTCATTATTTTTTCTTCTCATCTTCCTCTCATGTCCTATGTTCCACAGACTTGGTTCATTCGTTCTTTACATCACAGAATTAAGCTGAAGTACTACAATTGGAATATGCATGTAAAATATATTGTTTTAAAAAGAAGTAAAGCTCAGTATGATGCCTGACATAGCCACTTATAAAAATTCAAGTTCAAGGCTTGCTTCTGATCTTGCAGTTCTATAACTGGAGTTGAATCAGCACAAGATCATATACACAATATAGAGGCAGCAAGACAACCAGTGGAAGACATAATTTCTTCCAAAACCAGAAAAAACCACAACCAACAAAACCCCCTCAAACAGACTAAGAAAGTTCACTGTGAATTACCACTCCTTTGCAAAATATTCTTTAAGTTTCTTGCTAGAATGTCTACTACAGTTATGGCTTCTAAGGGAGAAATCCGGGATTTTATTTTAGGGACTACAGCTAGACTTTCCATATGCCACTTAGACAGTGGGAGGTTCATACACACTGTACAGAGCAGTCATAGGCAGATGCCTCTATTCACTTTTTAAAACTTTTCGTCTCCTCTTCTATATCTAGAAAATTGCATTTCTCTTTCCTTATGTTTTTAAAACATACTTAGCAGCCCCCAGCTGTGCATCCCTACCCAACACAGCAACTGGGCACACATTTTACAGGATACTGCCTGGTCTGCATATCTCAAAAACATCGAGTGAGAAACCAAGCTCAAAGCTTCTGAGTTTTGTTGTAATGGAAGTACTAGACTTACTTCTCTTCTAATTAATTAGATTTAAATTGGTCTTAAATTGTAAATTCTTCAAGGTTTTCTTTTCATTGTTAACAGGTCCTAAATTACAAAAAGATAAGACTCCATGGAAATCAATCCATGGTCCCAATACTTTCATTAGCATGGTCATGAAATTATAGCAGAATAACAAAGTGACTGTATGTAATTAAGCAGGAGGAGAATAGAAACTACTCAAAGTGTCAATCAGCAAATAATGAAGAATAATGTATAAAAACAGAAAACAGTAAGTGGGGTTTAATGCAGTTGTTATTAAAAAAAACTAACACCACCAAAACATTCCCTAAAGGACCTGACATTTCTGAAATATATTGGAAGCTCATTTCTTATTAATTTTATCAGATTCACATACAGCAGGACAATTAAAAAGGTTCTTCTTTCATTGAAGCTGAGACTTCCCTATGTCTACAGCAGATTGCTGTTCACAATGGTAAGATTTATTACATTAACTTGGTGGGAGAAGCTTGTTCAAAAAAACTTGTATTAAGTGATATATATTAATATATACACACACAGAGAATGTAAGACCCTATGTTCAGTTTGTAGCTTGATTACAGAAAATTCAGGGATAAATATTGTTATTTATTTTTAAGAGTGGAGGAGAGGAGGATGTGCAGTAGCTCTGAGAGAATAGAGAGGTTGGAGGACAGAGTTCTGGGAGGACGAGAGAATGGACACTTAAATGTTCAAGGCCCAAACCTTCATGGAGGAGAAAGTGAATTTCAATCTAAAGCACTGAGAACAAACTGGAAACCTGCATCTCCTGCATATGATATCAAGCATTGAGATATATTTTATATTTTCTTCCCTGTGCATTAATTAGAAATTAAAATCATTAACGATAAAACCCATATAAAATTATATAACTGAAAGACACAGTTAATTGGCCTAATGGTTCAATTTACTGAGAACTTTGCATGCATTGTGTAACATAACTTCCCTAAAGCTTTGTGATGTTAAAGGCACCCCAAGGGACCTTGTAGAAACCCCATTCTTGGATGTTTCCCCAAACACTCAGATAAGAGCCTGAGCAGCCCTAAAGTTTGATGGCAACCTCATATTTTGGATTGACACTGGAAAAAGAGACTTGCAAAGGTCTCTTCTGTCCCAAATTATTCTATGATTCTGTGGTTCGTGGTTGACTCCTAGCAATGCCCTCACAGCAAAACAGTGATAATATTTTAAAATTATTTTTAACCAGAGTCTGACTTAATTACTGGGAAGCCATTATTAACGTTTTGTTTTAGGTGGTGGTTTTGGTTCTTTTTTATTTTTAAATTCTTGTTTTTGGCTGATGGTTTTAGCCATGTCCTTCAGAGAAGTAAAAATAATATGCTTAAGTCTTAAGATACAGGTGGTATTGAATACCAGTTAACAAGTTGCAAGGTTCTTTCTTGCCAATTCACTATATGATCTCACAGTAGCAGACCTTAACAAAAAAAGATAATTCAAAAGATCTTGCACAAGCAGCAAATGTTTACTGGCACGACCATGTTCTCAAACTCGATGTCTTCTGTCTCTTTACTCCCATCTAAACAGCAACTGAGCATTATGAGGAAGCATCTGTATTCCTATACCTCTTGCACTAAAATTGCACTTCATTTGCTCAAGTGGTTTCTACTAGATTAAAACCTTTTGAAAACATACAGCTAATATGCACATGGGTGCAGCCAAACCAATTTATCGAATTAGAAATTAGTTTAGTCTGGATTTTGCTATTGGTATATATAGTAATGGAGGGCGGTGGGTAAAAAACCCAACAAATGGTACATTGATTTTTGCATTACCTTAATTACCAGGATGCGTGCTAATTGTTTTTCAGATATGAAGTAGGCTTTCCTTTCCTAACTACTAGACAGAGATTTTTCCAGAGCAGGGAGTCACCCACATGCAGGATGATGAACAATCAGTATCTGTGATATTTTATTTAATTCTACTGCTAGTCCTCACTACAGTGAAAGAGACTTTTGTGACATGTATAATATATACTTAACTTCATATTTCTTACAGCTGTGTATTTAAGGTCATCAAGACTATGTACATATGCATATATATATCTAACTGATAAATTTTATGACTATACATCCACACCATATCTGTAACACCATAATAAATCAGCACAGATTTTTTTATTTGATACAAATACTGCAGTAGTCGCTCAGTTGTACCTTGCAGGAGGCAGTGCACCATGTTGAAATGCTGTGCTGCCACATGGCTCTTCAATTTTTTGTTATTCAAACTTATCCCTTATTTTTTCATATTAAAAATTGGTAATGAGGTTCCCTTCTTGCTGAAGAACTGGCAGAAAGAATCCTGTTACTCCCCTAATGAAGTCCCCAGACAGAACAGACAATTTTCTAGAGAACAAAAGAAAAATGTTGCTCTAAGCTTCGGAACTGACCCTATTGACTGAAAGCTGTGTCTTACCTTGTTTCAAATTAATGCACAGAGCAAATCATCTCATGCCAAAGAGACAAGAGAAAAGGTTTAAATGGTACTCACACCCCACATTTCCCAGTTGGTATTGTCAGCAGTTGTTTTGTGGCAAAACCAGGTAACATCTTAATAAGCACATACAGCTGGAAATAAGAGACAAAATTGCCATCTCATGGCAGAGCTGCCTGGGATCATTTTAAAAAACTTTCTAGCACAGCTGGTGCTCTCCAGAGAGGGAAAGAAACCATTTTGCAGAGGTGGGGTAAAAAGAAAATTGTAAATCTGGGCTTCCTTAGAGTGTCTGTTCCTTTCACATTGTCTCTGTTCCAGCCCCACACTAACAGGGTTAAATTTTCTTACTCAACCTACTGAAAACAGTTTTCAATAATAGAAAGTCCTCTCATGAATTAATGGTCAGGTCTGTTTTCATATTTTATTCTTCTAGTTCACCTTTTCATTCTTCCTTTCCTTAGCATCAATAATAGCACAGTGCTCTCTCTGCTACCTTGCCTATCTACAGTACTGTTATTTCTTCTTTCTCTGAGGAATCAAACATAATCTGACCTCCCAGCTTTTGAATTTCAATCCTTCTACTCCATTTAATATCTTTATTATTTTCATTGTTCTTGTTTCCATCCTTTCCTCTCACTAAAAGGATCCTCTAACATGATGTCTCAATGTTATGCTCATCTGTTTTTACACTGCAATTTTTTGAGGCTTCTAGCATATTAAAATGCTTTAAAAACCAAAGCACAGAAAAAATATTAAGTATGTCAGACAAAAAGAGCTCTTCAAATGCAACTGGTTGGCATGAACTACACAAAAGTGGTCTTGCTTACAGAAGAAATCCAAACTAAACACAACGTTGCTTTAATTTCTTGAGTTAAATTTAACTATAATTCTCAGCTTCACCTTCTAACCATCCCTCTTTGTAATGTTTACCTGGGTGTCTTTTTTTTGCACACAGATGTTGTACAGGCAGAATCAGGCAGGATTTGGGAGGAAACAATGCTTTTGGTGAATTGCTGCAGCAGACAGCTGGGGTTCCCATGGCACAGGGCTACACACCAACAGGATCCCATTGCCCGAGGGTGACACCCAGTGGGTCCCTGCCAGCCCTCATCAGTCAGGGGGGGCTGTGTCAGCCCCTGCAGATTTTACAGATCCTCCGTCTTGCAGAGTCTCAACCTTCCAACCCCGATTTTTCTGGAGTTTTATCTCTTTGCATGGCGGTATTTTTCCCTTGAAACACAGATTTACTGAAATCATCCCAAGATTTAACTTTTTCATTATGTAGTTTCTTGCAACACAAAGCTTGGGCTCACAGACAACCCATCCCAGCTCAACAACATCGTAGGTTTTTTTTTCAGTAAAACAACCTGTCACACAGCTGAGCTTGACAAACTTGGCTTTGAAGGAGGAAGCCAAATGCCTGGGGCATGGGTCATGACCTGAGCTCAACATTGCTTAGTATTGCAGCCTACCTGTGTCATGAAAACCACTCGGTATTTTTGTTGTATTTATTGTTAGAAAGTTAGAAGTTTATACTTTCTCTATCAAATTCTTATTTTCAAGTATCAAAACAGACTTTCTGCTCATTTCATTCAGTAAAATCAATTTGAAATCAGCATTTTATATTGCAAGACCAAGCCAATCTCATAATATTACCACAGTATAATAACAAACTGTTGAAAGTTCCTATTGCAATCCCTACCTTGTAGTAATTAGTAACTAATGTTTTGCATTATAGCATTATTTAAATTCAATTGCTTGACAGACTTGCTGCATTATTAAACTTTTTGCTCTTGGGGCTTCTATTTTAATTTCTGGTTGTGGTGGTAGAATGTCAAGTGGCAATTTTTTGAAGTTCATTCTTACTGGTAAGGACCAGTACACCCTCACTGAGAGCAAGTTCATTTGCTTCCAGGAAAGAAGAAAATTATTAGGGTTAAATTCCCTCTGGCCTTCATTAGGGAACCGATAGGAGGTTTCAAGTTGGTAACTTTCACTGTTTAAACATATTTAACTTTAGCAATAGAAGGCAAACAACTTGAAAAGCATGATGATTATTTGTGTCCCTGTTGCACATTGCCTAAAACTGGGCTTACAAAGGGGAGTGAAAGAGCACTTTAAAAAACTGCTTTTATTCATCTCTAGTGAGGCAGTTGAAAATAAAAGACTGAGTCAATTGGTGGTGAGATCCCCAATGGGATGTAATAGAGAACTTCCAGACCTACTGACAAGCAACAGGAGGTAAATCCAGCCTTCATACACAGAAAACCCAGTATCTACTGAACGCAGTGAGATCAGGCTTCACCCTATTGCTGACATTTATAATATCAAATATAAAATTAAAAACATAATAGAAATATGTAATATAAAATTAATCATAATATATTATAAATTTACTCATACATTATGCTAATTTTATACAAAGCACTTATTATACCAATCCTCGTCTAAAGGAAACACTAATTACTCATAAGGACTAGTCACAGCAATTACATGGGCCAAGATATGTCCCAGATGATGTGGTGGTTGGGAATGCCAATGGGCCCCTTGTTGTGATAATGATCCATCTTATCATTTTAGGGATAGGAAAGACCAAAAAAACATGCAGTTTCATTAAATACAATAAATCATTTAAGGACAGTAAAATTGTTAGTTCCAGAATGGTTTCCTTTTAAAATATCTCTATGGCTGTGAAGAAAACTGCAAATCCTACCTCATCTTATAAGATGGAAGCCAACAGGATAAAAACTGATTTTCAGAAGATGTTTATCATGCAATGATTCACTATTCTGTACTCCTTTCATCGGGAAAAAAAAAAAGAAGTTCAAATTGTATGTAATCATTTTATCTCTGTCTGTTCCTGGAGTAATCCAGATACAAGAAGACATACTCCACCACAGAACCAGAGACAAATTCCTGAAAAATATGTGTTTTAAGAGCATCCCTCCAGTTATGACTGTACATGGAGAGGTATACAGGAGAACAAAACCAGCAGATATCCTGGGTAAAAGAAAAGCAAGGATATTGCTTTGATCCTTCAATCATAAGCTTCTAGGATGAAGGTTTTTGTTAAAATGAGCAAGTAATTTTCAGCTTTTATGGAAAATATCTATGATCAACCTTGAGATATCGCTAGGTATCTTCCCTCAACACCCCCCAGCTACATGGTGCTGCAGAGGATGAGATGCACAAGCAGCTTTCCCCTGTTCGGTCCCTCCTGTTACTATTTAAAGATATTTCTACTCTTCAGAAATTTCACTGCATTTTTTTCAAAATGCTTGCAGTTTTGTTTTGTTGTTTTTTTCTTTTCCAAAGGTGATACATTACAGATTATTTTATAGTGTAAAATCTTCCTTTTCCTTATCCCTGACTAGTCATGCTACTTCTCTCTTTCCCCCCTGGATATTTGAGACTTTACTACATGAGTAAACCAGGAACACTGAAGAACAGGAGATTCTGTAGAGGTAATCCCTTACTCAGCCTCTTCAGAGGCTCGTTAGGAACTAAGCACCAGCTCCAAGATAAAGAACTATATTGTTAGACTATTATAGAAGAGAAGAGACATTTGGACTTGTAGCACAAAATACCATGGGATTTTATATTCAACAAAGAAAGATTTAGACAACTCCTGGTAAAACAAGACCTGATGTCCACTCAGGTGCAGCAGACAAACTGCATCACCAAACTTCCAAATGAACCTGATACAGACACCCAGAACCACTCACCACCAGGGACTGGTGCTTCTTCCAGCATCTGTCAGGAGCATGGGAATAGCACTGCTGCCTGTACTGTCCATCTTTTACAGCATGGAAACCATTTCAGTTTCCAAATTTGTCAGTTTAATATTTTCCTAGGTGGTAAATCAACTTTAAGAAGATGTATATAAAGTCATAATAAATGGAGAACCACCAACATTAAGAAATGTTAAACTTGAACATAAGCCAATATGCAGAATATGCTCCTCATTAAAATTTTGGGTTTGAAGAACAAAATTTTTCTTGAATATGAGGGTGGCCAGAACTGAAATGCTAGGATTTTTCTCCTAATCTGATTTTTACCGCATCTGTTTTACTTTGAAAGAAATCCATGATGATATTTCCAGTCTCTCTCTTGCTCTCAGACTGTCTTCCCATGTGCCACTTTCAGGAGAGCCTGTTTTAATTACACTTACTGAGTATAAGCAAGATGAGAAAATACATAAAGAAAAAGGTAGATCAAGCAATTTTAGTAACTAATACAAACAAAAAAGTACATTATGAGTTACACAACTTGAGACAATTTTATGAACTTACCATTACTGTAACTTGTCTATTGTTGTTACAGTAGGAAGGATAATCACTCCAAAGACTTACCTATCCCCAGTGAAAGTGGCACTTAAGTGATGTGTAGGCATTTAAAACTTTAATGCTATAATGTGACACACTTGCAAATCAAGCTACACAAGTGATGAAATTATTAGTCTTTCAAACTTAGAGCTTAAAAGCTCCAAGATTCTCCCTGGGCTGGGCAAAGATATAAGACACTCATTCAGCATAGGAAGAGGTGGGAAACATAGAAATTACCTAGAGAACTTCAGAGGTCACAGATACAAGACTGCTCTCTGTGGGTTATATCAGGGAAACTTGTTATTCAAAAGCCATAAAGGAAAATATTCTGTCATCTGAGACTTTCTGCAGAATTTAAAAGAAAATTTGTTTTCTTGAACAAATCAAAGAAAATAAAAAAAACCCAAGAAGCTTTTCTGCAAGAAAACAAAGAAACAAGGAAGAAGCTTCAGCATTGACACTGTTCCCTGTCAGGCCGTAGATCTGAAGCAGTAAGGTTTTTGCTGGGATATTTGCCACAGAGGAATTAGAGCATATCTAGACCTTGCAATGTGGTGCATCACTGTTTCCTGCACAATGTCATGCTAAATTTGAAGTTAGGAGCTCCACTAAGATTTTATAATATTAATTGTGTTGCTGGTTCTGTTCTCCAGAGTGAAATAACCAAATGTTCAGTTACTGTAAGGGAGACTCTCTCTGTTTGAAGGTCCTGTGCTGCTACTGCAATTCACAGTTTATCAATCTGTTCCATAATCTATACAGGACATTTTCTTAAAAATTGCCAGTGACCTATTTTTTAAATATAACACACTGTGGGTTGAAGACAGGAAGAAAGGAATAAATACGAGCAGGGGGAAGTGAAAAACCAAAGCACAAGAACAAGCAGTCTTCAATAAACACCAGCTGGCAATGAAATCAGGGTTTGAATGAAGTTCTAAGACAGCTTTTCTCTGAGTGATGGAGGTAAGAAACATAAGTAGTTTCAAAACTTGGTTGGATGCACCATTGAAGATCATAAACTTCATGAGTCAGGGTGTACCCTTCACTTCAGTGATTTGGCATTTATCCTAAATCAAGTATTTCACTGGAAAAATAACCCTTACGCTTTATGTAACAGGAGGTAGGTTTCTTATTGGTTTGAGCATTGTTAGAAATGTATGCACATGTTGTTACTTGCTAAACAACAGAATATTTGTCCTAGGTTTCAGTTCTGAAAAAAAAAAAAAGGGAAAAAAAAAAGAGAGGGGAAAAAAAAAGACAGAAGAAACTCAAACAAAAAAACCCTCCATTCTTGCAATGTTATCTTGCTGAAACCTTTCAGCAAAATTTAAAAACACAGCAGCTGTCATTTACCAGATTCTCCAGTACTCTTCTAAAGCCAGATAAGATGAATACCAAAATCTCTAAGGACAGTATATAAACTGCAGTATAAATGGGAAAATGTGAAACAGAATTCATTAAAATACATCAGTAGCTCTACTACCAGCTTAGAATGGATTGATTCAGGAGAAAATCCTGTGCAGAACTTACTGAACTGCTGCTGGCAGGCAGCAGAGGCTGAACATGTGCAGAAGTGATAACTGGGGAGACTGCAGAAGGCCTCGTGGCGATTTAAATGCATAGGCTGCGGACAATTCAGACTGATTCTCCACAACCATTTTTAGTGTTTTATTTCGTTACCTTCTGCAGCAAATGGCTGGGAACAGAAGGGTAGCTACATTTTTAAAAAAGTATCAGTATCCTTGCTGCCTGCTCAAAAACTTGACTAAGTCAACTCATCACTTAACTTGTGTCCTTGCAAGAAAGAAGAAAACTTGTGATCATGATGTGCTTTGCCAAGGTTGCTGGCGGTAAAAGAGACCCTCAAGTCAGGGACACACAAATGCTGAAGAACTATTTAGCTTTCCTTACAATGAAACTTCCAGTCTTTAAATTCTCAGGCACACTGAGGCAAAATTATGAGTTATTCAACCAAATACCACTCAGTGAACTAATGGTAAAACAATACTTAATACCCTGAAGCCCTGAATCATTATCCCATGCCCTCAAAACCTGTGCCTTCACGACCATAATGGACTCTGGTACTTTTCCTTGACATATAAATACCCACAAGACTCTGAGTTTAGATACAGGGGTACTTGCAAAACACCTTTGATATGCTGTTTTATCCCAGCCATCTAAACATGTTAAGATATCCTAGAAAATTTACTTAAGGGGGAGTTGGGTCTGGGCTGTGTAAACTTTATCCAATCTATCTGGGTTTGCTGATTTTAAAGTCTTGCCAACAAGCAAACATAAATAAATCATATCCAGAGCTGATCCAAATGGCCACATCATCAAAAGTCCTTAGGGAAGAGCAGAAGGACAGCAGATGTTTTGGAAATAAAACTCTGTTAGCATAGATGTATCAACAGAACCTTCAAGTGGAGACTATGAGCTTAAATTACACACCACCCTACCTAAAACGCTCTTTGAATAAGGCAAAAATGGATTCAAATATCACCCAGCCTCATCCAAGGTAGTTTATCCAGGTATCCACCAACTGAGCCCCAAAACTGCTACCAAAACTACTGTTGCAAGGGCAGATGTGCTGCTGCAGCCAGTTCAGTCAGTGTGCAACAGCAAATCCTAACACTGCTCCCAAGAGAAATTCCTCTAATCCCCAAACAGAATGGGCAAGCTTAGTGTTGATTTCCAGGCTATAAGGATTCTTTCAGCACTTGTAATGCAACTACACAGCCTCCAACAACGTTCTTCATTTGATGCAGCACTTCCCCAGTGCTCCCCTCCCTGCACGCAGCTCATTCCTCAGAGAAGAACAAACACTTCACATTTGCCACTGGCAGCAATGTTCCCCAAACTTTTTAACTGAAGAACATTAACACTAACAAAATCCAGACCATCTTCTGGATTTTCCTTTCCAACCAACTAAAAATTATACTATATTTTGAGCCATAATTCATTACTGTTGCTTCCCTTAGCCATGCTTGTTTTGCTTGCCTGGTCTTTTGCTATTTATTTCTTACATTTTATTTGCTTAGATTCTTCCACTAATTATCTTAAAATATTTTCATCTATCATGGACTCATTAGAGATGTGTCACAAGACCAGTCCTCCCATGTAAGAGGAGATATTTTTGTAAATTAGACACGCAAATGTACATGTCCTATTTAATAGTTCCTAATTCTGCATGCACAGAAGTAATGCATGCAGGCAGCCAACTAAAGCCATCAGGGTTCTGCTTCTTGGTGTTTTTCCTGTAACAAAGGCACAAAATATGATAAAGGGCTGAAATGAAGGGAACAGAGCTATGTTTTAGCTAATTATGGTTAGAAAAAATACCAATTCATGACTGCCATTTGTCACAGCCTTAACTTTGAATTATGGGAGGGGTAGCAAAACACCAACATGACTTGGGCATATACCAACACACCATGTTGTCACTGCCTTCTCGGAAATTTTTCTGGAGATAATACTTCTGGGAATGAAACTAATTAGTCACCAATCAACATTACCAGCCCTGTAATACTGTTCCCAGAAACAGCATTTTTCTGCAGTTGTATTTCCAGGAACGATACATGGTATGTTTAGAGAGGCAGGCAAAAAAGGCAATAGATACTTAAATATACATGAAGTCTACAGGAGCCTGGCTCTTAAGAGGTAGAGACTTTCCTAAGGCCTCTTCTTTCAAAACAACACTTTATGAGTATGTTTTAGTCAGAGGAAACATTACTATTGATTAAACTGATACAATTTTTATCGAACTGGGCTCCTTTGCAGCACAAAGTGAACACCATTTTTTGTTGTGTAGCATACAAAAATCAGGAAACTGTGACTGATCTGCTTGCTTTGGTGCAATGGAGCCTTTTGCAGCTGATCTGGAAAAACAATCTATCATGCGTCCTTTACCTACATGAACAAAGACCTTCCCCAGTTTCATGAATCGTGTTACAGGATTTGGACCCAAACAGCAGTTTCAGAGGTAAGCAGGAAGGTATTAGGATACTTAAAAAGCAGCTAAACAGGTTACAGATGTTGATTTTATAGGGAATTAGGTCCATAACTTGGTTAGGTGCCTTATGAAAATCCAACCTGCTGCACAGTTAGATGCTCAGGCAAGAGCAAATCTGGCTCTTGATTTTCAATAATTAAAGCTACTGTGTAAGTTCCCAAACATTTTATTATTTCACAGCATCACAGAATATGCTGAGTTGGAAGTGACCCACAAGGATCAAGTCCAACTCCCGACCCTGCACAGGACCATCCCCAAGAGTCACACCACATGCCTGAGAGTGTCATCCTTGAACTCTGTCAGGCTTGGTGCTGTGACCACTGCCCTGGGGAGCCTGTTCAGTGCCCAACCACCCTCTGGGGGAAGAACCTTTTTTTAACATCCAACCTAAACCTCACCTGACACAACTTCAGGCCATTCCCTCAAGGCCTGTCACTGGTGACCACAGGGCAGAGATCAGTGCCTGCCCCTCCTCTTCCCCTCAGAAGGAAGCTGTAACTGCAATGACGTCTCCCCTCAGTCTTCTCTTTTCCCTGCACAAACTTAGATATTACTTCCAAGTCACCACATCTAAATGCATTTTCCTAACCAGATTTCTGCAGCTGTTTTTTTCTGCCCCATGTACTCAGACTGTGATCTGACGGGGGAACAGTGCTTAGAGAGCAATGAATTTAGTTCAACCGCTAAAGATTAAGGTGAAAGTCACTGTACTGTAGCATATTCACGGTCACTTAAAATCAGCTGAAGCATTCCAATTAGCACTTATGTTAGAATATGGCATGGATGCTAATGTAAAATGAATCCTTTACAAGTTTAGATGGATTTCCTCAAATAGATATTGTCATAGATTTTCTTGTTAAAGCAAATCTAATTGCAACTTTGGGAAGAGGAATATACCATGAAATAGATATCTACATTAAAAAAATTAAATGGATTACAGTATTAACTACCTCATCAGGCAGATTGGGGGGAAGAGGTTGTTTTTAAGCAGTCTGTAAAGGTAAAATGGAATTTATACAATTTATCATCCTTTAAAAGAGAAAGATAAAACCTGTTTATTTCTTTTTTAGCAGATACTACTGTTGAACTACTTTCAAAGTTGAACCAATTTTTTAGTTTCATGACTACAATACTTAAAATTTGGTACAAACAAAAATATGTAAATTTTGCTTCATTCAGTATTTTTTACAGGGAGAATCAACAATAAGTACAATTTAGAATGATAAAATTACTAATTGACTCAAATTATGCACACTGGCTTTGTAATTTGGAGAAATGATCATTGGGTACCTTAATACCTTTACTTGATTCCAAAGGGAGGTTGTAGCAGTGGTAACCTCAGAAACTCTGTGCCAGGCTTGAAAGGAAACCTGCAGAATGCATGTGCTAATTTTCATGAGGGCAATGAGAATTTACTCATTTGAATCTTGGCTTTAGTTTAAGGCTTATTGGAAGATCAAAATATTTTGGGTAATGTGCTTGGCTGACGTTCAGAAGGCATCCTTTCCACATCATTGCTTCCTTTACTGACCACAGTCCAATAAAAACCTCAGCAACAAGAAGAAAGTGGAAGCAACCAAAGCTATCAGTACTTTATTTCTTAGCCTATTTAAAGAATGTGGAGAATATTTGACTGAACTTCTGTTGTTTTTACTAGCAGTGACTATGAAGAGGCCAAAATGTTTTGGCATTCATTAGACAACACAATGTTGCCAAAATATGGTATCTAGAAGACCTATCAAATGTTAGAATTAATGGAATATGTGTTCAATGCTCTTTTTTTCCCCCCTTTCACTTAGAATTTCTACTGTCTTTTCCCTTTGTGCTTGTTAGGGAAAAAGGAAGGACCAACATGTTTTAAAGATTATTGGCTCTGCAGCCTGGAAAAGAAGGTTTCTGTGATACAGATAGAAAGCAATGACAGCTCACTTTCCAAATTTTATTCCTGCCTGTTCATGGAGACCTGTAAAGAGGAAAACATACCTATGCCGTGTCCCTTTCCTGATGTGCTGTGGGCAGACTTTGACCATACTTAGCAAAATGAGCCCACAAACAAAGGAAAAAAAAGCCCTGAACAGTAAATCTTTTGTCAAAGACATTATTGCCCTCATGCTTCAAGAAGCCTTGTAATATTTTTACCTTCACAAATTGTCTCAAGTGTCCGTCAATCAAATTAGCATAAACATGGCTTTAAGTCAACCTTCTGGCTATTTTGGGATAGAGAACATGAAATACTGAAAATTATGAACAGATTGAGGATTGTGAGTGTCTGTTTTTCTAGCTATTTTATTTTCCCTTTAGTGATGATCTTTATTTCCCTAGTTCTATTCCTTCCCTGATCTGCAAGGAAATATAGCATGAGGAAAAGCATGTGTGCCATTTTTCTGATCCTTTAAAAGGATTTATTTATTGAAATTATTCTTTAAAATGTAAAGTAATATATGTATCAACTACTAATAACATTTTCTAATAGGACTGGAAAAGTAAAAAGAAACCTATTCCTATCAAATTCTATTATCTATGCAAGATGGCTCAGGAGTATATATATTCAGATGTGACATATACAGCACCAGAAACTAGTAAATTACCAGATAATTATGAAGAAACAGTCTACAGATTTGATTATAGATATGAAGCCTCTTTTAAGATTTTTAAGCTTATTTTAAGCAATGTTGGATTATGTGTCTACACAGTTATTTCCAGAGCTGAAGGAGAATTAACACAGTATTTTTTATTTTTTTTTTTAGTACTGCTCTCTGTGAGAATGCTGCTCTACATTTCCAGCTCGAGCTCCACTGAAATGCTAATGACGAATTGTCATTAGATGTCAAGAAGGGGGGGTACATCTGTCAGGCAGAAGGATCATAACAACCTTCGTGTCCGCTGGACCTGGACCTGCATCAGGATCTGGTGCAAGGCCAGGAGCAGCTATTCCGCCAAGCCCAGAGGAGAGGTTTCTGGCTAAAACTTGCCAGCATGAAATCAGCAAAACTGGAATGAGAAGCATGAGCAGTAACGGGAGGATGGTGGCCACGGCTTGAGCGAAGCTGGCGGTGTTGAATTGTACCTGTTCCCCGTGCCTGCACTGGCGAGTGGGAAGTCTTACATACTGTGCACTTAGAGTCTGGAGAACAGAGCATTACCCTAATTACTGGCTTTAAAAAACAATATTTTGTTTGATTGGAACTGTGCTAGAAATCTGAGCATATATTCGTGGGGGCAAGACCACTGAATTTGCTGCAATATATTTCCTCGCTTTTCTTCAAGGGAATGAAAATACAGTAATTCATGTTAAGATCCTCAAATGACAATAACCAAATACCCCCAAGATTAATAACTGCCACAAACAACTTGCCAAAGAAAGTCATTCAGCTAATGCTACACAGAATGCTTCTGCCAATCTGCTGAAGAAAGAAGCACAATTTGGAGATTGTTTCGTTTACTCAGTGTGAGTATATTTAGAAAAGGTCCTGGGCCAGAAACAGAGATGACAAATGGAGGTGTAAATTATAAACTAGTAAATAGGAAAAAGACAGAGTAAATTGCCGTAAATTGAGGGGAAAAAAAAGTAATTTAGAACCTTAACTTCTGAAAATGGTTGTGACATGGAATGTGAGACCAGAGATGGCCTTCTGGCATGGTGTTGAGAAAATTTCAAACTGGTACTACAATTCTTACTCATGTATCTCTCTAGCTGGAAAATTACATATTTCCACGATTTCCAAGTGAACACTTAGAGATTTATGAAAGTACTTACCAAAGACTTGTACGCCTCAACAGCCACACAATTTATTAGATCAAAATTGCAAACATGCAAAATGCTCAGTAGAATGCAAATATACAGGGTATGTGCAAAAGGAAAAAAAATTAAATGTCTAAAATTGAACTAACAGCACTGTAAACTTTAGAGCACAATTTTTTTCAGTACAGACTCAGCTTTTAAGGAAACAGACATGTCACTTTGACAATATAACTATGCACATTTTAACCAAAGCTTAATAAAAAATAAAAGAATTTGTATTCAGTGAATAATAATGGGAAAGTATTACATTTATTTAATCCCTCACACAATGGAGCCAATGTGCCTACCAATTGGGCTATTCACACATCAACTGTGTTTAATGGTTTCCTGTTAATATACTGCAGTAATATAATGAAAGCCCAGCAATCTCTCAGCCCAAGCATCCACGTTCCTCTACTGCCATCAAACTGAGCAGGAATCGAGTCACTCAGGAAAGTACATTTGACTTTGAGGGTTTAAATTTTGATTATCTCGCCACTTCTCAAATATAGATGTCAAGTCCTCTGTCATTCACCTTTACTTAAAAGGTGGGAGGCAGTAATAGATCTTGCATTTTAGCAGTTTAGAAGTGATACCATTCTCACAAGAATTAATTAGAAAATTGTGGTGCATTTCAACGAAAACTGGATCTGGTGATTTTTGCAATGGTCTTTTGGCACAAAACTGATTTTCTGAACACAAAAGACAATAAATCTTCAATAAATTCATAAATTTTCATTCAGAAAACTAGAAAAATTGATGAAGCAAAGCCTTAGCTCATACACATTCAATTTTTTAATTGTGTGTTTCACTAACCATAAGCCATTTAACTAATAAGCAATTCAGAAACCTGTCAAAGGAAAATTTGTAACTGTATTGTATTACAGGAAAAATATCAGTTCAGGGGAACATGTGCAGCATACAACAGGCAGGTATCCTGATACACACCTTATTCCTACAGTATTTCAAAATAAAGCGAGTCCAGAGCACATGATACTTTCAGGTGTTTCAAAGCTTTGTGCTTTACACTGACTACATGGAATAGGTACCATATAGTCCAAAGAATTCTTGGTTTGATTGTATCAACAGGTATTTTAGATGTTACACAGAAACAATTACTTTTCTTGGACTAAAGGATTATCATGCAGATCTGTCTAACAAAAAAATTCCTCTGAGCCAAAATTATTACCAAAAAAGAAAGCCCCCTGCAAAGTCACATTCTATCTCCTGTCTCCCTCTCTACAGGGAGAACAGACATCCTCTAGTGGTCTCTACAGCCAAAGGTGCCCTAGAGTCACATCACAGCCTGTGATAGCTCAAATAAAGAAAATTCCAATCCACTGAATACATCACACATCAAGCAGTACTGCTCTCCTCCACTCAAGGAGATGAAAAGCTCGGTGTAGATGGGGCTGATGGTGAACAAAGCTTTAATTAGCGAGGCAGAGACGCTGAACTTCAGTAGATTCTAAATGATGTGTTTGATTCTTAAATACCAAACTGACTTGCAAGTTCTTGAGTTCATGCTTGAGTACATCACAAGGGCCTTTTCATGTAATTTAAGATTCACTCAAGCAGCAGCATCTCACTGCAGTGTTCTCCAACACAGAATCATAGAATGGCTTGGGTTGGTGTCAGCTAACATATTAACTAACTTTATTTTCTTCAAAGTCTTACTAGTATATGTTACCAACAGTGCTGTGCACACAGAAGGATATAAAATGGAGCAATTTTGGTATAACTCTTTGCAGAATTTGACCCAAATTCTGCCAGTAACAATGGTTTCTAATTTGAGTTTCTTTTAGAAGAATGACTCTCTAGAAAAACTCAACAAATCTGTTGTCTGTATTTCAGTAAAGTTATATCTGTCCAGTTTAATCAATTAAACATTCTCATTCACTTTATCCAAGTTTGCCCAAGATACTGTGTATGTGCTAATTTATGTCCAATGCCACTCTTATGCATGATTTATGAAATTTAAAAATAACTCATCATACTTGAAGCCTAATGGGTTTGATCTGAATTTACTAATATAAATTAAATGTGTCCTAGCAATAATTTTACATTATTAACTCAAGTACTGCTCAAAATTATGTCACATGGGAAAAATGACATGTTTATAACCTGCTGCACCATCTACTGACCAAAAGATACTACAACAGACAGAAAAATACCACACAAGTCAAAGAACATACTAAACAGAATAATAGGAGTATATGTGATAGGTTGGTTTCTCTAAGCTGCATTGCTGATGACCCTAATACTCTGGACCTTGTTGCACTGATACTGTAGACAGTACCTATATGGAGGGTATAATTGCTTGAAGTTCTATATGGCAATAAGTACAGTGGAGGTTTGGGTTTGTTGCCTTTTTTTTAATATTTACTGAGTTGCACAATGGCTAACTGTCCATAAACCCATTTTAGGAATTATTCATTGGATCTTTAAGGTATAGCTGTCATACAAGACAAGCTTTCCAGGCAGAATAGCTGAAATGTCATCTTTTCATTGTATATAGGTCACACATCAAAACAAAGTTGAGATTTCCTTGGTGACACCAAAAGCCATCAAAAATAGCTGCAGGATGTCTCCTACTTATTTACATATTTTAACAAAAAAAAGAAAAAAAAAACAAGAAAAAAGAAAAAGGCTATTTATCCATTGGGCCTGGAGATCCTCCTGCTCTATTAAACTTCACAATTATTCATTGTAACTGCCTCACTTTTTTTAAACAAGCATAGAAAAACAAGTCAAGACACTTTTCTCACTAGGAAGGAAGATAAATACTGCAAGCCCAAACTGTCTGTAGCAATATGTTGTAACTACAGATGAGTATTTTTCTTTTCCAAATGATTTCTGAAAAGATGCAGTAGCACATGACACACCAAAAAGGTACTATTCCCTATTTATAGAACACCAACATAATTGCAACACAAAGAATGCACTTATTTCCAGCTATGTGTATACAAGGAAGAGACTAGAAAACTGTAAGGCAAAAAGAGATCTGCAAAAGAAGTAACTATGAAAACAGAAAGAATAATTTATGAAATAAGAGTATAAGAAATAATATGCACAGCTTGGCTATTCAATTACTAAATGGACTCTTACTGCCTACGAGTTTTTCAAGGATGGAAACAGGAATGAATTGCAAGGGGATTTTGTTAGTATTAATGACTTGAGGAAAGAAGAAAAAAGCCTAAGTGTAACACTTTGTATTTTTCATTTATAAGCAATCCTAGGCCCTTTAAATGCTATATGTCTTGCTGGTGACTTTCCATAAGGATTACCAAACAGGCGTGTTTTTTTTCTTTTAAAACATCACCTTGCTATACTACAAGTGGAATGTTATGACTCTAGGTTTGTTATGCATTTCAATTAAAACTCAAGGAAAAAAACAAAACATGTAATTGTATTGAGTTTTCAATATTTTAAATAGGAAAATGAAGGTAAAAGAGGAGAGCAATGGTATAAATTATTGAAAAACTGTAGCGTGAAGGATCTTGACTTGTAACTTTCTGATCCAATCCTGAATTCACAACACTTCTGTCAGTAAAGTGAAAAGAAAAAGCTTTTTAAACACTTGACAAGGGCATCCACCCTTTCTGGAGCTGATGGAAACCCGTGTGTATGTGGCTACACACAGCACTACAGGAGTGACTAACGAGGCTCAGCTAAACAAATTCTGCATCAACAAAACCATCAACTAACATTTAAATAGTTTGGTTAATAGTCAGGTGAGAACAATTCATTCCCTCCATGACACAGAGACACTACCAAGAACTGGACAGATATCATCAAATGCATTTTTTCCTCTCTACATGGTCTGGATAAAATCCTGTTCTTTATAGCTGGAGTAAGTGACAAGAGACCTAAAGTCACACAACCCACAAACAAACAGGGGAACTCACAGACAGGCTGCTCTGGATAGTAAAATTATTACACTAAAAAAAAGTTATTAAAAATTTATACAAGTGTGCCATTGGGAGCACATACAAGTGCATCAGGAGCAGAAAGAAATGATAGAACTTTCCTATTCAGATCTGAATTTTTGTCAGACTGCAAAACCAAATCAATAAGTACCAGGAGTTGGAGAAGGATTTGCCTTACACTGTTCAGAGGTACAGAGTGTACAATCCATATGGTGACCTAACTTGAAAGCTCATGGTGCCCAAAATCTTCTGAAAAAGCCAGATGATGCTCCAATATATCCATATTACTCCTTTTTCCTCTTGCTCCGCCCCCCTTAGGGGCTTTCATGCAGCCTAACTATCCAAGCTGAAGTTTTTTTCTTCTATATCCACTGAAAATTTACAGGATTTTATAGGCTTCAGTGAAGCCTGGTCTGTTCCTCAGCATGAAATCTAGAATTGTTCTATCAAATTACTGTGATAAAAAAAATTAAAAAAATCTGATTTCTTACAGAGCAGGGTTCATAGTTCCACTAGTTAAGAGAGCATTAAGCAGAAACAGCTTAAGGAGCAGCTTTCTTCCTTTTAAAGTTTATTGGAGTTCCTCTAAATGAAATTAGTACCAAAACTAGAACCCAAGAAACTCTCACTGATCTGCATAACAGCTTTGTTTATTGACCACCCCACAAAATCTAGTTATAACTAAATTAAATTCATTAGTGTAGTGGTCCTGTTTCCCCTCAAGGCTGATACAGGACTGAAATCTGAAAGGTGCTGGTGTTCACATCAAGCTCCCTTGGAAAAACAAAATCAAACCCATTGTCTTAGCTGTATAATGTTATGCCAGATCATCAATTCATTTAAGGCAAAGAGTCTAAACTTTTTTCAGCTGCCACTTGTGAGAAAAGTCACTGTGAGAACTTCATTGGACCCACATCCTCTGAGAACTCGTGGAAGACAGGTAAAGTTATTAAACACTAAGAGTTCAGTAAACCTAAACTTTTTTCTTCTTCAGGAAAGGGAAGAACAGAAGAACCATTAACTTTAAACTGCTTCCCTTTATTGATCCTCAAGTAATCAAAATTATAAAACTACCTATGAGCTCCTGAAAGGTAACATGGAGCAACATTATTCCAACTCTTAAGTCACACTTTGCAGGTGAGAAGGGAAGTTATGACTTCATATTCTGGCTTCAGAAATTATTTTCATGCAATCACACTACATTTTCAGAACAGAGACAAAGAAATACAGTCTCAAAGAAGGAAGCAACAGAACATAATCCTAGGACAAGTCATAAATTTTTACATTTTCAGCAAAAATAACCACCTGCACATATGTAAGATACCAAATGGTTGTTGTGCCTCCATTCTTTCAAAAGAATCCCAAAACCTCAGAACTACAACGAATCATAAAGTCACTTTCCCTCAGCTGAATCAAAGACAGACATCACAATAGGTTTTATTCCTAAGACTGTGTATGGAAAACAAGCTAAGTTTTGCATTCTGTTAAATCTATTGCTGTGATACAGCCTATGCAACCCAACTTGAGTACCCTGTGAAAGATGTAGTAGAACCACAGGTCTGGAATACATCACCTAAAGCAACAAATTGCAAGTTATTTATTATTAAAATGGGGTCAAATCAAGAGGACCCAGAGCAGTGATACTTAAATATGCAAGAGTTGGCTGCAATGATGAAGGGAAACAATATTTCCTATATCTTACACATACATGAGGCAATTAACAGTGGGTTTAAATTGCAGAGATAGAAATTTTGGTACAACAGAATGTTTCAGATTTGCATGATCTGGAAATCATCTGGTCCAACCTCCTCAAAAGAGGGCTGACCAAGTTATATCTTTAAATTTCTAAATTAGGAAAGTTTCATGTTGTGGTTATATAAGAATATATATATTTCTGTTTCATGGTGTGATTATATAAGAATAGACTGCTTCCAACTGTTGGTATCTCCACTATTTGAAACCAAGAACAGCTTGCATGGGAAGAGTCCGGGAATTTTTGCTATGTTTGGGAAGAGAAATGACCTCTTGAGGTCCTATTCTACAGTTTGTGACCTTGGTTCTTTAGCCCTTTCATATTGAGAACACAGATGAAAAAACATTTGCCTTGATGATATCTAAAGATTCTGCAAAGCAGCTTTTCGTGATGTTTAGTGAGAAAGTACATATAGGGAGATTCATACATCACTGACACCAGCCATGAAAGACAAACTGTATTATTTGCCAAACTTCAAGTTAGAAAATATAATTTTGTTGTTTCTCTTCAAAAATCAGATTAATAAGTGTTATTGTGTGAAATATTCATGAATATGTATTACTATACAAACATTTTGCACAACATCTGTGAGTTGTTTACTAATTCCTGGTTTAAATCATAATAACATTATTTTGAGGAGGTGAATATTGCTGTAACTATGATTATAAATGAAGATTAATCAAGTATCCAATGGAGTAAACAACCACATTATCACCACCAGTATCACAGGATCTGGGAAGCCACAAAAATTTTCATTAAAAGTAGAACTCAAATTTCTACAGAAGCAGAAATTTCCCTTTTGTTTCGTGGGAAACTACAACAGTTGAAAACAAAAAAGAGTTGTTGAATGTCTGAATGTCTTCAGGAATATTTTTTTTTCCAGACACATTTCAATGCAGGCTCTGAGAACAGAAGAATGAAGTTTACAGCAGGAAGATATAATGGGAGCATGACTTGTGGTTTTCACTTTATTGAGACCTTTCACTTAAAAATAAAAGAAACTATACTTCTAATTCAAGGCAATGGCCAGCTCTAAATTGCACAGTTGTCCAGTAAAATCTATTATTATTTTCACTTTGTTGATATCTGAATGAGGATGTGACTTCCTCTGCCAGATGAGGAGATCCACTACCAGAATTTGTGCGTATCCTCACATGAAAACAAGACTGTGCCTGTGATGAGTTACAAGAGCATGAGTTTCAGGTGATTTTTAAATTCTAAGTTTTCTCATCTCTTCCATGTTTTTTCCTTGACTGCTCACCTGCACTTGAACATTATGGAGATTCTGTAAGGGAACTACCGATGTACCACTGATCCTGTTTTGGGATCCTTGAATTGTGCATCTTTCTATTTAATCACCACATGACAAACAAAACCTCACTAACTGCTACAGGACAGTCCTGTGATGAGATGGTGACTACCACAGTGTCATGCCAAAGTATATCCAAATCCTGGTGCAGGAAGATTGAAGTTTTAGAACACGGTGCTGGTAAAGAGTCTTAACACTCAAGAAGTTACAAGCAGCTGAGATCCAGCAGGGCTTGCTGAAGTGAATGCTGGATCTGGTGTTCAAAGAATTTTGCATACAATTAAAGGCTAAGCTGCATTTGGAAGTTAGAGAATCATATTCTTTAAGATTATGGGCATCTAAATGATGCTGAAGGTAGGCTTAGGATCATTTGAATCTCTTTCTGAAAGCTGTGGGAGTCCAGTTGCATTACAGTAATGACATCAAAGCCTTTATTATTCACTTCAGTAAGAGAGAATTTCTCAGGAGGTGGAGTTACTGCATCTTGCTCAACATCTGAGTCTATATAAGTGGCAAATTATTGGTAAACACAAACAAGACCCCAATCCTACACTTTCTCATGGATAACCCTGGCACAAACACACAATGCCATGTATTTACACAAGGATACACAAAATAAGTTCTCCACCTTTGTTTGCAGCCACAGAAACCTCAAAAAAATGAATAAACTACCATTTTTCTAAATAAATTAGGAGAATATCTAACAGCAATTTATCTGTTATTAAAATGGCAGCTGTGTAGTCATTGTAATTTCTTCCCTTCTCCCTAGATTTTCTCTATTACCATCCCATGGCAAAGCACACATTTCTGATATATATTCCACTACACTTCTGAATGGGTTGTGAACCTCTATTCTATGCTGGAGAAATGGGGATATTGCAGGAAAAAACATGTGCACTTCCCAAAACATTGGCTCTTAAGAACTACTTGCCCTCAGGAATCACATTTTAAATTATATGTTTTAAGTATTTCCTATTTTTATTTTGTCACATATGACTTTTTTTAATCTCTTGCAAAATGCAGAGGTTTTCATATCCATAAAGTTAATTTTTTTACTTCTATTATTAATATACCAGTCTTTTGCCAGCTGTTATAGGAATATTCATTAATAACACACATATTAGGGAAACCGATTACTATAATGCAATAAAGGGCATGAAATTAATCTTTTATGGAATATTAATGACTAGCATACATAAACTTTGATCTTCTGCCATGAAGCATTCTGCAGGAATTGATTTGATTTTATTTGTTATCACAAACAATGTGTTTACATGTCACACGTATTTCAGGGAGGAAACTTCCAATAAATCTTTCATTTAACACACATCTGTAGCGATGCATGGTAATCCTATACATAGTAGATGATTTTTATCAACTCTAATTGTTCACTGATAACACATCTGATTATTTGCCCCAAGGCAACATTATAAATTCTAAGTTGTTTTTTCACAGTTGTAATTACCATATGTTCCCATTAATCTGATTCTATTAACTCAATCTTTGCTTAGTGATCTTAGTGTCAATCAATTATTCTTCCAGCTCATGCATCAAACCAATTAGAATGGATTTTGGAAATTGGAAATGCAATTTTTTGGTTCTGAGGAATTGTTCCAACAATCTGAGTCACAAAACCTGATTTTTAAACAGAACTGACAATACAACCCCTGTGTTTCCAAAGTGGTTGTAATTTATTAATCTGTACATTATCCAGTATTTCTGTGTCCATTCCTTAAAAAAATTGTAAGCTCATCAACACTTATTGTAAATATTGGTAAAAAATGGAATCTTCTTTTACATTTTCAACATGTCAGAAAGGGTAAAGGAGAAGCTGCTCTGGAGCAGCTGCACAATTCATGGTGTTCCTTAGCAACAACTTCTCAGGAGAAGTTTGCAAGGAGCTAGAAATAAGATTCAAGCAGTACTCTAGTTCAATAACTCAGTTCCTTATTCCTAACTAAAATAACCCTCAGTCTCCTCTCTTTTTGAATAGTGTATAGAGTCTAGGTATCAAAGATAATTTTATAGTTAATAAACACACGCTAAATTAATTCTATAACTTCAGTCATATAAGACAATCTCAACAAAAAAGTTCTGCTCTCTGTATTTGAAGCAATTTTAAACAACACAGTCTGTCACTAAAAAGCAATTTTTAACTTACTTTAAAGAATGCCTGTATGTAATTTTTGCTAAAATATATTAAGAAAATAACTTTTACACAACCTTTCTTTACAGTAATTAGTTTTTAAAAAAAGTGCCTTTTAACTTTTTGGCTTTTATTACAATAACTTACCCAAAGTGCCAACTTTAGTATACAGAATCCAAAGTACCTCATCTGGCTATAAAATAGATCCTACATATTTCATTATGGTTAATCTACTGCATGAACATCTAAGAAATCAAAGCAGGTAGATTTTAAAAAGGAGCCTCCTAAATGCATCTACTGTAGCTACACATGACAAACTCATTATTTATAAGATTTATATGATTTATATGATCACCAAATTAATAGCAAAAGAGTAAATATTAGAAATTCAGTCTCCTAATACTATTATTTAAAAAACAAAATGCTTTTCAGATGGTCTGAGATGTAATTTCTGTGCTAAAAGAAGAACATTTTGAACCATTATTTATATTTCTACATTAACAAACACCCCTCTTTACATTCCTGACTTCAACACAGGCCACAAGTACATTTATAATTACAGCTTCCATTCATGCAAATGACAGTTATGCCTCAGTATTTATCAGTGGAAACACTAGAGAATCCTAAGTGGAGCATGACACAGCCAAGATCATTAAAAAAAACTATCAACAGTTGACATACTGTAACACACAGAACAGAGTTAAATGTTTGTCTTTGGAGGTTTTGCCTTTAGCTTAAAAAGTGACTGATAAGGCCAGAACTCATGGTGGATTTGTCTGTGGTTTGCTGTCACCTGTTTATCTGAGATACATTATTGGAAATAATCCCCCAATTACAAAATCAAGTTTAATTAGAAACTCAATGCAAGCAAGCCTGTTAACAAATCAAAAATAAAAAAAGACAATTTTTTTTCTTTTGACAAAACAACCCCAACCAGGTCACCTTTTACAGAAATAAACATTTCTTTTTCTGACTACAGAGATTATATCTATTCACCCTCACAAACATTATCACAGAAAAGACATTTAGTCACTGCCCTTAAAACAATGGTTCAAGCCAGGGGGAAACATATAAAAAACCTGTTATAAAAAAGTTAAATCCAAGTTCACTCGGGGTTATCACTTTGGTTTAGATACTAAAGCCTTCTTGATTTGCATGCATGCACGCTTCCGAAAGGTTCAATCCAATAAATTCTTTAAACTGTGCCCATAAAATAATTGACGTCAAGTGTTACAGGTTTAAAGCTACAGTACAGCCTGGGTGGGACAGTTTGTCAGAGGTTGAAATTCTCAGAGTTGTCTCTGTACTCCTCAGGTTGCTGCATGTCTTTATCTACATCACTTGTGTGAAAAGGGCACGTCTCATCCAGCAGCAACGTGGCACGGACGTCCCCAGAGAACACACAGATGTACCTGCCAACCCCCAGTCAGTAGTGCCAGGGCTTACATACATGTTTTTACAGTAGCTGCTGCAGTGATTAAACAACGGTGAACTTTTAAAGTATAGTAATGACTTCATAAAGTCCATTGCTTGTTTTAATCCATTCTCCTCCAGCCAGGCTGATCCTCCTTCAGTGGCTTCTCTCCCCAGCTCCTCAGGATTGTCTCCTCATTCATTTTTATGGTTATCTTTGGATAACCTCCCATACAAACAAATTTTTGCCTGAACTAGGTTTTAAATTCCACTCAAAAGCTCTTCCTTCTGTGAATCTACAAGGCCGTGTGGGTTAAGGAGCACACACCTGAACCTTTAATAGAACTCCTTTAGTTGCCAATTCAGTGTTGTTGATGTTGTAGCACAAATTGGCCAAATAATTCATCTTAACTTTCATAATTTTTTTCCACAACATTACATGAAACTTCAGTTGTTTCGTCATTACTCATAAATAATGCAGAGTTATGTCTAAATATGCTACAATCACATCTCCAATTATATTCAAATATATCCTGGCACACCTGCTGTCTTAGACCTGAGATTCTTAATAATAGTGGGTTCTTGATGTATATTTAGATCTCTTAGCGTTATGATGAGTGAAATCATAGGGCACAAAACAAAAAAAACTAGAAATTTCACTTTAACCTAATTCACTTTGTTCCATTCCTATCCATTTAAATTCTTTTAAGCACCATAACTCTTTACTTGAATTTCATGTGTAGATATTGTGCACTCTGTTTTAGTGTGGTTTCAGTATTTTAAGATACAAATAAAAAGATAAATATTTTTCTTTCTTCAACAACAGTTTTGGAAATTTCAGTGTTTAAGGGGCTTCCTAACTGTGGGGGGGGAAGGGTTATGGGTTTTTTTTTCCTCCCAGATACTGTGCAAGAGATGACTGGGGACTCTAACAAATATACATGAGCATAGCATTACACAAAAGGAATAACAGTTTCTCTGTGGAGCAAATAAAGCTAACCTGGGGGTGCCACATGATACTGCAGAAAAAACAGAGCATATTAATATCTCAGAAACAAGGATACCCATGGTAGTTTAATCATGCAGATAGAGACTAGCTCAACCGAGCAGATCACCTACACTGAAACAGAAAAAGAAAACTTGAAATAATTAATTGGGTCTGCATCTATCACTCTGAAAGACCTAATTTCAACACTAAAAAGACGCAATTGTTTTTCTGAAAATCCTAAGTTCATAACATTCATATTCTTGGACCATATCTATAAAATACCACCTTTAATTTGTAAAGTAGTAGAGCAAATACATAAATTCAACCCTGAAATGTATATATTAGATTTAGTCTGCATATATTTTAATAAAGAGATATTTAGAATAACAAGTCATACTCTGTTTATTAGAATCATCATCATATAGAGCCACATTTACGGGGTAGCAATACCTTTTTACAATGCTCTGATTTTAGAGTTGCTTTCAATTGTTCCTCCCATTAAAATGAGAGTTAAAAATATTAATTTACGCAATATGAGCCATGGAATGACTTCAACTAGACTAATTAGCATAACCTTCTCAGATGTCATCCATATTCATTTTGCAGACTGGGGCAATGCTTAATGGCAGAACTAGAACTGATGAAGCCTTAAGCTGTTTTAGAGCTACACTTCACAAACCTGTGAATTCAGCAAATCCTACCGTTGCCACCTACAGCAAGCTCTGTGTATAATGTCAAGTAACTGCTGTAAACTCCATTAAAGCCAGCCAGGGATTTGTGCATTTGGTGACAGTAAAGAGCAGGAATAACACCATGGGTGCCCATGCAGCACCTCTCCTCCGCTGCGGGCTCCTCTCAGCTGGTGCTGGTGGGGCAGTTCCATCCTGGAGGAGGTGATGGGAACAAGTTGGGTGTGCAGGGCAACTCCCACCCAGAGAGGATAGCAGTGCTACAAGAATCACCAAGAAGCAGATGAGCCAAAGGTCCAGAACCCCATGACCTGTACTAAAGCCCACGTGACACCACCTGAAGCAGCTCCCTGGGCTGACACTCCTTATGATGCGATTCAGTGATACCCAAACCCTGCTGGATGTTGGGAGGTTAGGTAGTTGCCAAAATAATAGAGGTTCCTTCTGGAAAATTAGTTTTATTAGCAATCTTATCTCTTCTTGTGGCCAGCAAATGAGGCCATTCAGGACTACTACAGACCAGTAGGTGAAAAAAATCATAGAATCATAGAATGGCCTGGTTTGGAAGGGACCTTAAAGATCATCTCGTTCCAACCCCTTGCCATAGGCAGGGACATCTTCCACTAGACCAAGTTGCTCCAAGCCTCATCCAACCTGGTCTCAAACACTTCCAGGGATGGGGCAGCCACAGCTTCTCTGGGCCAGCTGTGACAGTGTCTTACTACTCTCACAGGGAAGAATTTTTTCCTAATATCTGTTCTAAACCTGCTCTCTTTCAGTTTGAAACCACTGCTCCTTGCCCTGTCACTACATACTCTTGTAGAGCCCCCCTGCAAGGGGGAAGAAGCTGTTATATTCCTATCTGAAGCTAAGTGCATCTTCCTGAGCCATGCTAGGGAACATGTTTCTGTGTGAAATGTTGTATTGCCATTAAATATAAACCCTGAGTTACAAGTTTATTATTCTCATCATTAATATTGTATAAACATCCCGATGAGCAAATCTTAAAAGACTGCAATCCTATTCCTCATCCCTTTGGCTTTGAGGACACTAGATTGGAAACAAGTACCTGATACAACTACTTAGGATCAGAGTTTTTCCCTCTGACTTGCCTCTCCTGTACTTGTCTCCAGCCAGCCATGGACACACATTTGTTAGCAAGATCCACTGGCTACAAACCTTATACAATATTTACACCTTCAAAAATTGCAGTCACACTGCTTCTCCATGGCAATACTTCACACACAACTTCTTCAAATATTAACTTTGCACGAGTCTCAAGAAAATACAGCCTGGCTTCATTAATGTTTATAGGGTCATTCAAAGTGAGCATATCCTTTAAAAACTATTGAAATACACGTAAGTGGTTGCCAAGATATATGGTTTACTGTTATTTTAATCCTTTCATGTACTAAAGGACACAAATTCCTGTTAAATACATTAGCCTTCTCTTGTATGTATACATAGTCCAAGCACCATCACAGAAACCAACAATTTATCCAGGAGCCCTCAAGATGTAATCCTGCTTTTATACCTTTCTATACATTAGTGCCACAAAATGTGAATATAATTAGTAAGCAAAAAACCCTTTCCACTGGACACAGATGCCTGTGGCTCCCAGGACAAGTAGCACAAACAACAGCCTTCCTCTTGGTGAATTTTAATTGGAATTTTAATAAAGGCTTTACTACACTGGAGAAAACTGCCTTTAGCACAGCTCTGACTCTTTTAATCAAATTCCTTGGTGATCATTCTTGGGACTGACTGGAATTCAGAAAGTTATTTTAGCAATATTTGTATTTTTTCTGATTTATAATTAAAACTTTTACTCAAGGAAAAAGATAAAAAAATTGTAACATCCTTGCATATCTTATATTGGATGGCTCAGGCTATGGGGTCAGATCAGTTTTTCGTAATATTTCCATTCTAGCACCACCCACATACAGTAATAACTGGATTTCCCAGATAAGTGCCAAACAGGCTCACTGTGCACCATTCTTCAAGACACATTTTGCTCCTAACATGGAGCTACAAATCCCTAAAGAACTTCAGTGCATTAATATCGTTCAGTAAAAATTTGTCCCTTATCTCATAAATGAATCTTTGATAACAATAGGTTACAATAAATGCAAATAACGAAACTTCACTCTCCTTTGAAAGCCTCCTCCTCGGTTTACCAATTTCACTTCATTTTTAAAAGGACATGCAGCAGCCACCCCATTAATATTTTAAAGTGAACACTTTGTATTTCGTGTCTCAACCTGAATCCAAGAGACAGAGAAAAACAAAGAAAATATTAGTTGCTTAGTTGTAGATTTTGGAATATGCATGTGGATTTCTTACATCATGTGATTCAATCAAATGACTTAATTGAAGTTTTTTTCTGAAAAGATTCTTAAAAACTGCAGCTGATTATGCATATATATTTGTCATTCATTTGTATTCAGCAAACACTTGGGTCAAACACCATTTCCCATCTCTGCAAATTAAAACCTCTCAGCAAATGGATGGCTAATATGCTTCAACAGGAAGAGATAGAATTTATTAGATCCCTTTCTTCACTGGCACAGTGAATCAGGTAATTGATGCAGTAATGTAATGTAAAACATTATTAATGCCATTGCCTCTGCTATTTTGGAACCTCCTGTGCAGTCTTTTAAATCCACTGTGGCAATTTCTGTTGCTTCCCCCCACTTTTGTTACTCTGCTTCATATTTCTGTATCAGAAACTTCCTTACAAGATTTCCTGACACTGCTATGTTGATGAAGACAAACTTGTAAATTCTGAAACATGCCAGTCAAAGGTTTTCAAAACTAACAAAGAAACCAGTTGCTTAGCTTGCAGTAATATACCCATGGTCCACTAGTTACTTAAAACTATAACTTAAAGTTATTATTTTTGCATCTAACATTTCTATCACATAATTAAGTTACATAGCTAACAAGTCCTTTTGGAGGGACAGTTCTCAAAATAATGTGTTTGTTTTTTTTTTTTAAAGGTAAGTATTTTAAAGGCTTTGCATCAGGTAAATATTGCTTAACCAGCATCACTTCATCAGCAAAATATTTTGATCCCGATGTTTAAAAAAAAAAAAAAAAGAAAAAAATAAGTTTAACGTAATTTTTACTTCATTTTCTGTTCCTGATCATCAGAACCCAGTTTTTAAGGATGCCATTAGATCGACACAATTCAGCAGGGGGTGTTTTGCAGCAGGAGGGTGGGCATGGCCAGGGGACCTCAGCCAGCAGTGCCCCTTCTGCCGCAGTCGCCGGCTGGGCTCGCTCTGGTTCTGCAGTAACTTTCCTTTCCTATTTCATAAGGGGCCACGAAGCAGGAGGTGTGCTACGTGGTTTAAATGAGGTGCTGAGCAACTCGTAGGAGGGAAGCAAGTTCAGAAGAACATTTTCTGTTTGGTTTTCAGGAGGGTGATTGTAAAACTGGCCTCAGCAGCGCTGAAGGGCTGAGGCGTGTAAGGTTTGCTTCCCACGGAGCCCTCGAACGCGTCCAAGCTTCATCACTTCGACGTTATTGCAGCAAGGGAGGTAAAAATAACACACCAAACCAAAATAACATTCATGGAAAGAGTTGATTTATAAAAACTATGTTCAGAACTGATGAGAAAGAACTCCAGGACATTGTGACTTGGGTACGTACTTGAACTGTCTCAAACTACAGAATAATAACTTAATAAATAACTGCCTTCAGTTCCCTTCTATTTTCTCTTTGTGCAAGACAAATGGCCACTTAAACCAGCAACATCTCGGGCAGATTGTGCTGACTTTGGAATCTCAAGTGCTACTCTTTCAAGATTTAGCCAGTTTAGGCTTGACAATTTGAGCATCTGTTGGTCTTATTCTTTTATCTGATTTCCAGTCCCCTCTCAGAGGCCCACATCTGTCCTCCCTATGAAGTAGAAATAAGACGATAGTATGTGACTTGCCCAGCATTTCTTTGGTAGATGCTCAATCAGAAGTGATTTAGTTCTTCACTAGTACTCTGAAAATGGAATAATCTTCCCTAAGAACCAACTGGCACATCAAGAGCAAGGTGAGAGTGAAGACTAGAAACAAGAAATGGCAGAACCGACATCTGATTAACTGCTTTAAAAAAAACTTTTTTTGTAGTTTGAACCTTTGAATATTTCTTGCCCTTAACAATTCACAAAGTTGTTCTTCCATTTTGAAAATCCATTATTTATAGATAAAAGGACAAGTTGGAATCACATTGCTTCAACTGAATCACATTTGCTCTGGAGTAAATGCCTTTTTTTTTTTTAAAAAGAGATTGATTTTGCAGTATTAATATTTTAACATCAGCTTTGTGCATCTGAGCAGCTGTTGATTATCACATATACTCGGTTCTATATATAAAAACTCTGTAAGTGAGAACTGGTGTTCGAAATGAAGAACAAGCAAAGGAAACAGTTTTCATGATCATTAAAGATGCATGCATTGTTATTATGGGAAACATTTTAATTAAATGCCATTAAATAATTGCATAGTTTCCCCTAGTTTGCTACAGTGCATCACATCCCTCAGACCTCGTTTAACTAGCCCTGGTAGTAGCAGGGAATTTCTAAGGGGTTGCTGTAATATTATCTCTGTTGTTACCCTTCTCATCATCAACACAACTTTTCATGCTCTCCAACTTATTCCTGACATTTGCTTAATCAGCTTGGATGGTGAAAAGTAACCATGAACACAGGCTACAGGCTAAACCATAAGCATGTTTCACATCTTCATGACCTTTTTCAGTTTCCAGTTGCGTAAACAGAAGAGAAGAGTCGTCCTGCAGTCACGAACAGATCCTGTAACACGAGTAACCTGGGGGTGTGCATTTCCATGTCCTTGTGACACACTTGCATGACTACTGTTAGAAAACAGCAACTACAATCTGCTAGTTACATAAAGAACCCACCTAACCTAAGGGGCAGAAGGTAAAATGTTTATTATGTTCACAATGATACATCAATGACAACTAGAAATTATAATTTATTTTCATATCTTTCATTGTATTTTAAAAAAAACTTAATAAAACACCTACTACATGCAATAAGGAAGTCTCAAAGCTAATACTGCAGGACTAATGCCTCTAATCAACTCTTTGAACTAAGAAACAAGGCATGTTTCCGATCACTGACAACGAAAGATAAGCAGACCTAAAGATGCATTAATGCAGATCACTGATACATGTGTTACACAGACTGATCATGTCTCTGACACACGAGCAAGGATGGTTTCAAGTAGAACCACAATTTCCATTGCAGAGAAATTCTGGCCAAGGGGTGATGAGAAAACAAAACAAAATAAACCCCAAGTTATTGTACCCCATTCTGTTTCAGCTGCATTCATGAAACTCTACTAAATCTGTTGGAAGCTGTTCAAATATGATTTGGAATAACAAAAAGCACAGCTTAATTTACAAGCCAATATCGACCATTATTTTCCACAGGTCAGCACATTCAATGCTCTCAAAGCTGGAAAAAGCTTGAGCAGAATGTATATTTCTATTCACGGGTTTTTTTGTACAAAATCAAGAAATATCCATCCCACAATACTCCCACCTCCACTTACTTTCTCATGTGGGATTCTGGATCAGCCTGTGAAGTTAGAAAGGGAGAAAATGCTCTTTGTGGAGAAAAGAACAGAAGGCAGGCAGGATGGGGACTGCAGAGCAAGTTCCTCTGCTGGCAAAAATGCTCTGTCTTCCAGATGGTGGGAGAAGGGAGCTGATTACATTCCTGTGGGAAGAACTGCATAGCCAAATATTTGCCAGGTGCTTCAAGTCTCTTGCTCTGTACAATTGTCCTGCCCTCTACTACTCCCTGTTGTTTAGTACAGAAGCTCCACTTCCAGGACAAATTGACAATTTAGAGATTGGAAGAAAATGTTCCCATTGAGGCCAAGACTGGCAGACACTTCTAGGAGTACAACTTCAGCACACTTAGGTGTGCATGACTCAGAAATCCAAGTAAATAATCCGAGGGGAGGTTTAGGTTAGCACATTGTCTCTCTAAAACCCAAGGGTGCTAAAAGGTAGAATGGAAACTCAAGGTAGCACTGAAAACCCCAGTTTTCATGGCTGGATATTGAGTTATTATCAAGTTCTCTGTTATCCCTTAAAAGGTTGAACTGAATATAGCACTAGGTAGAGGGAAAAGGACTCCTTATTAGAGGTTTGTTGTATTAGGGGCATAAAGAACCACTCCATGACTCCTGCACTAGTACCACTTGAAAATTGCCAAGTACATTAACAGAGCTGCAGTGCAAAACTTCAAAATCATCCCTTTAATCACATACCACTCAAGATCACATAAAAATCATAATAAACATCAGGCTGACCATTTGGAGTGCTCACCACTACCCTGAAGCATTTCATTTACGCTGCTGAGACAGAGCAAAAACAAACCACTTTTCGCAGAGCATTTCCAAAGAATCAAGGAGAGATACAAATATAGTCAATTCCAACCTTTTCCTGCCTAAAAAAGAACTATCCCTGTCAAATTCAAACAGGGGAGCTTGTGTAAGCAGGTGTGAAGTTTCCAAGATGCAGGAAATATTCCACAATGATACGTGTGAAAACTTCGACTTTGTTCCATGTGCCTGAGAGAAATAAAATGTTTGTACCAACACATGATACTAGCAGTTTTTCATGTATAAAGGCAAATAAAAGGCCTAAAAATTGCAGACTAGCAGATTTTCAGATTCAGGTAAAAGAACACATGCAGGACCCATCCCTGTTGCTGGAAATCGAAGGCAAAAGATTAGGCAGAAGCAACTCACTTCTTAAGACTGAGCACATGAACTGAACTGATCTAGCACTTACTGCTGATTTGCCAGGTTTTCCCTCATTAGCTGCATTTCTTGTCATTTCATTAAAAAAAAATAAAAAAAGGACTATATTCATTATCAATTATATATATTTGAAAGGCTTTTTGTGCTGGTAGCTACATAATGAGTAAATACTTTTAGTAGTTATTAAATTTGAAAAGTAAGGTAAGTAAATAGCATTTTTCTCCTGACACAAACATCCTTCTTAGACATACCAAGGCTCTCTAAGCTATATAATATAAAAAGAAAAAGCTTTGTCTTAATCTGTAAGGATATTTCAGAAATGACTTTTTCACTACAGTAATCCTGGAAATTATGAGAAATGAAGACTAGCAGTGACAACTGAGTTTAGAGCTAAGCCAAGGTTCCTCTGGGGAGAGCACAACTACCATCATAAAAATATTCTTCTGCTGAAAGAATCCAGCTTTCTTGAAATGGGTTGTGTTCCTCCGCTTTAAAATATTTTCACTGTAAGGGTAAGCAGGAAACTAGATAGAGCCCAGAATGGTCAAAACAGATATGAAGAGAAAGGTCAATCTGGAATGCAGTGAAGTTGCTTATCCCAGGTGTGTTATTGCCCTGGCAAGAAGGTAAAGACCACAGTAGGAGCAATAGGAATATCCAAAGTTCACAAAAAAGAAATACATTGTGAAAGTCACAGAAGGGTTTATGAAAAGCTCAAGATAATAGAACAACTTCTGAGAAATCTCCTCAAGATAATTCTCAGCATGACTATTACTATCCTACTGTCTGTTCAAGGTCCTAGCTCTCTTTACAGGTGCATAAACTATAATGATTTATACCAGTGCCATGTGAACTTAAGCTGATCTCAGAGACTCTGAGAGCCAGGAGACTCTTGGAAAAGAGAACTGAAAAAAAAAAAGTCATTTTGCAGAGCTGAGGAGAAAAAAAAAATTACCTTATTTGTCCTCTCAAATACTGGAGGGCAATTTCACTCTTTCTCTCTTTCTTTGTATTTAAAAAAGAAATACATGAAAAAGGCCTAAATTTGTCCTCCTTCCTCAGCAAATTATCCCAGTAGTTCCAGTGGGAGTTAACTGCCAGTAGGAGCAAAGAACATGAGGCATAGCTAAACCCTACTAAAAGTCCAGAAAATATCAATAAAGAGTTGAAATGTCTTTATTGAACAATTCGAAATGTACCACCGACCAAAGGTTCAGCACCATTGTGATTATCTGATCAATATCCAAAAGTCAAGTGTAGTTTGATTGCCACATGTTTGGATTTAAGCTAAACTTGGATCCACAAAAGATTCTACAGTCAAATTCAACTAATCTTTAACAGCTCTTCCATGAGCATAACTTTATGCAATATTTTCTGAATACCCAACTTTTTCTCTAGATGTTGCTAAAAATCTGCAGGGACAAGACAAATGTAAAGATTTTTAAACTTATTCTAAAGTTCCATGGGACAAGTCATGCTCCTGTTACATCACCACAGTTCAGGAACGATGTTGATGAAATTAATTACAAGGCTTCACTTCAATGAGAGAAAAGAAAAATCTACACAATTATCTCTAATATCCTTAAGTATTATTGTTCTACTTTTCCCCCCACTTTCTCTATGAGACAGACAATATCTGTAAATGTCTTTTAACCAAAGATTTGAGATTCAGATTCTTGTTTTCACACCACTGACATCCCTTCCTCAATATACTCCTGGAAGATAATTATTTGAAGAATAACTGTATAAGGCACTACTGCTTTCAAATCCTACTGATACCAGGCACCCTTTACATCCAGGCAGAATTTTTGAATTAAAGAAAACACTGTAATTTGTACGGCCTTCAAAGTGCTTATTGGAGGGGTTTAGGAACCTCTTTGAAGCTCTTGATTTCTTGCGCCAGCTGGGTTAATTTTTCCAAGTGCTAAATAAAAACATTATGTTCACATTCAGATTGAAGTATTATTGCATAGCAGGACACTCTAATCTTGGATCTAAAGAGACTCCACAGGAGCAAATGTGACTTTTTTTTCTTTGATTTCATGGGTTGTGCCAGTCTTTGGCATTGCTGTTGCAGATGAAGCATTGTCGTGTGTTTAATTTGATGTAAAGGTGTACAAGTTATGTTAGCCAGCTTCCCTGATGAAAACTGTTAGATTTCAAACTGCAATTCATAGGGAGGCTGGGGGAGGACACCAAATGATCTACCCTGTCAGTCGCAGACATTTTGAGATGCTTGATACTAATTAAGCATATCAGCTCTGATGCCAGACTTCTGTAAGACAAAGGGTTCCATCAAATTGGTAAGACTCTGCTAAGCAGGGTTTAAAATTAATTCATAATTTCTTTTATGTTTGTCATGTTTTGTGAAAATGAACTGCCATTCAATTTTTCATGAGCTCTGCACAAGCAGAAGAAGCTTAATTTCAGGCAGTGTGCTGACAGGCCTGGGTAGTTTTATGAACAAATTATGATTACACACAGTGATCAAGCTTCAGATAATTGAAGCAGCAAACCAAACCATCCAGCATGCAAATATTAATGGCTGTCCCCAAAGTCTCTTTGAATCCGCATAATATAAGAACTTTTAGCTTCTTGTTGCACTTGGAATATTTTCAGCATAAATAATTAAAAAGAATTAACTAAAGGATCTTCCAATGAAGATCATTCCATCTTAGATTTCCTACTGTTTGAAGAGTGGAACAGAGTGAGCCTATGGCTGCAGCCTGACGTTCAGAGCACGTGCCTGAGAAGGGCTATTTCTGCATCCCGTTTCTGATTACAAAAATGGACATGCTCTGAAGTCAAAACTTTACTCCTCTATTTTTAGGGGTGCTGAATTCACTGTTCTCTAATAAATCAGCAGATCTTTGAGAACACAGCACCTCCAAAAATACCAGACTGAGTGTATCTGAAGCTTTAGTGGCAGAACTATGGCAAGATAAACTAGAAAAAAATTAGGCCAATTACATTAACTCTGCCTAAATGCCTAATATCTGACATATGTTTATTTTAAGGAGCCTTGGAGTTCTAGAGTTAACAGAGACATCTTGGTGCAAAGTATTCGTGTTATCAGGAATAATCCAAAGGCTATTGTGAAGATTTAGTGAATATCTACATCTAGTCTACTGGTGAATATCAGGCTTCGACCAATCATGGTCGAAAACCAGTAAGGAAACCTGTCTTTAAATATTAAAACTCTAAAGCCACAATTTGTTTCAACCTGGTAAAGAAAATGGTGAGACTCTTTGCTTTAGGCATCGGGAAAAAAAATAGCATTAATATTGTCAAGGCAACAATGGATATACTTTACTATTATTAGGTGGAAAATTGAAGGTGCAGAAATCCTTCACTTGCTTTGTAATAGCTTGTTTAATAAAGGGCGATCAGAATAATCGTTTTTCAACTTTAATATTATTGTAGAGAAAGAGAAAAATGGTGTCTGAGATCTAATGCTAAAACCCAGTTTCCTGCTGGCTGCAAACACCTCTGTCTGTTTTGACAAATCTATTGCTGCAGTAAACAAACAAACCCCTTTGACTATCACCTCATTAAGAGAGTCACAAGTAGTTTTCATTGATTAGCTCCTATTATAGCAATAATCCTCAATATGCTGTGTGCTCCATGCACTGTTTTGTGTAAACAACCACCAGTGATTAGTGATCAATGAATAATTTTAGCCAGAGAGATAAATGTAATTGGATGACAACACATTAAGAGCTACTTCATTTTGTTCTCCTGATGCTAAAAGGAAGAAGAGGGGCGTAGAGAGGTATCCCACCTTGCTAATTAGTATTTTCCTTTGAACACAAACATTAGATTTATATTAGACATTCCATCTGAGCTGTATCCCTGCAAATAAATTTTATATAGTCAAAACCAAGCCCTGCATTGCTGGGTTTTTGCCCAGATTTCTGAAAGATTTCAAGTTATTAGTGCTGTATATTCAGATGTACTGAACAATTTTACAGAGAATGGTTGTACAAAGCTAACAACTGCAAACAAGTCCAGGTTTTCACACTGATGAATGGCAACATTAGAAATGAAAGGGGGCTGCAAATGCAGCATCTTTTGGCCAGGTTGTTCCTTCAGAGCCCTCCTTGGCAGCATGAGATGGTCAGTCCTTCATGTGGGTTGACTCCAGGTAAACATTATTTTTGATTCAGGGATTTGATAGCTTTGGGAGGTGATTTCCGAAAACACATAAAGTAACATTTCTAAAATCAGTGGGAGGCACGTGGTCTTTTTTCTTCCTCACATCTGATTTCCAAACAAAACCCAAGTGGAGTAATATCAAGCAAAACACAAATGTCTGGTATATTTGTGAGAAGCCACAGAGCTTTACATTCAGCCTTCTTTTAGCCAAAAGAGTTTCCAATCCCTTGTAATGGTTGGTCCAATTTTAGAATGGTGTTCTTATTCTCTTATGGAAATAAAAGCATAATATTACTGTCAATGGCACCCTCTCCCTGACTTCTGTCTATTGTTAGAGATACTTATCCACATTTTTCCACTGTCATTCTCTCCTGTTTTTAAGGTGACTCACTTTTTCTTTGTTCATTTTTCCTTTCACTTGAATGCAAATCCTAAAGCTGCTGATGCCCACACAGTCACACGTAGTGTGTTCTCAAACTAAGGATCATCTACATTTCAGATTCAAGTAAACATACCAATAATGTCACCAGCAGTCTAAGTGTCCTCAAAATTAGCTTTAACTGTAAATAAGACCGTTCTTTGATGTTTCTGACTGCTTCTGACTGCTCAATCTGTGTGATGAATCCATAGGTGTACTTTATTCTTAGTCTTTCTCTTCCTTCAGGCTCAATAATTACATAAATTATTGAATAAAAAATTCACAGTGAAGTGAAAGAACTGACTTTTCCCTTTCAGAGAAGCAGGTCCTCAAATCGTATGATATATAAGTCTTGTGCCATGAAATTTGTTGTAAAGTCACTGAAATACCTTGAGTTTTGATTTAAATTGAGACTCCAGCAAGTCAGCTGTGGGGATAGGAATGGAGGAGACTGGTACAACGGGGACCTCTAAGATGTAGTGAGTGAGCTTTAGAAACCTACTTAGCTTGGGTTATAACACCTCCCACAGCACACCCAAGAGTGCAGAGGCATGGTTATTACAATAATTACACAACAATATGTATAAATTGGGCTGTGTAACACAGGGCCTACCCACATGTGGCTTTCACCCTGAAGACATCGAGATGGGCACCCTGCAAGTTCTGGGAGAGCAACTCTCCTTATTTTCTGCTCTGCAGGTTGATACATTTTCACCATGCCTCTTCACAAAGCCCAGCAAGTCTCTGTTCAGAAGTGTGATCTCACCCTTTCGTGTTGTCTGCTCTTAGTGCACAGAGGATGTGCTGTCACGACCTGAACTCACCAGAAGGGACTGGATCAGCACAACCAAATTTGTTTCAGCTGGTCACTTATGACAAGCACTGATGCAATGGTCAGACCTTGTAGCATTCTATCACTTCCATTCCCCACAAAATTACTCCTGATTTTAATGGTGCTTTCCCAGGTGAGGCATAAGTAACAACTTCTGGCAACATCCATTTCAGTATCCTTGCCAGGATCACAACTCTGCTAAGGAGCAACTGACAATCACGAGGTTTGCCAATACCATCCTAGGGTTGTTTACCTTAATTAACTTACAAGATCAGTCTACACAAACTAACATTTTCATTTGTGAATGTTAAATCCTCTTGACTTGAAAATTAGAAGCCTAAATCAGACACTTTGAAGTTCTCATGGTGAATCATTACTTTCTGTTACTGTATACATTGTAAATTGCTGCAGATAAAAGCCTTGTCTTTCATTTACAAGTGCTTAGAAAAGTAAATTCCTTTTTATTAGCTACAGTATGTAAAGTTTTGGAAATGTGTTATTAAAAGCACCTAATTGTTCTTTGAAGCAATAAGTGCATATTTCTCTTTCCAATTGTGAGTTAAGTTTCTAGAGTACCAAAATATCCTACTGTGTGCAGCAGTTTATAAAATGCTCTAATTATTTGTGCAAAGCCTCAGACTAAGTTCTCAAGCCTTTAGCTATCTTATTTAATCTAAACAAAAGATTATTCACAGAGTAACAATTAGGGTAAGTAAGAACACTGGTGAAAAAAATAGTAAAAATTAGATAAATAGTAGTTAAAAAATACATTTTGCTGTTCTATTACCTACATAACACATGATGGTAATAACAATGCTGAAACAAGAGTACCTATTTCAGTGACAGCTACACTGAAGAGAGAAGTGTCTCTCTCTAGGCTGTAACATCATTATAGGAATGGCACTACACAACTAGGCACACACCTTCAGGCCTTCAGGAATGATAGATGCGATACACTAATTCCTTATGGCTGAAGGATGCTATTACACTCTAAAGGTCATTTGCTCAATCTTGTGATACATCTTCAGCTGAGAATGGCAATTTAGACATTTTAGTTAGGATGTTACAGTCAACAAATACACTGCAATGGAATCTCTGCAGGTAAACAGATCACTGACCAGAGGAAATTCAGTAATTATCTCAAATGAAGACCTCAAAATTGAACAATACTTTCTTTTTGAGGGACACAGAAAAGACCACAAATTAATTTATTCCCATAATTACAACATCTGTGATTCTATGTTGAAATACTAGTGTCAGATTTCCAAAGGGCAGTAGAAACTCTCTGACACAGCACAGACTAATAATTAAGGACTCAAAATACTGCAGCTTTTATTCCTTGTGTCTCAAGTGTATATAGTCCTGTGGGTTCCCCCCTGCCTCTCTTTGGCTTTTTTGAGGGAGACATACGCAGAAACAGAGAAAAAGAGAATTTGGCATAGCCTATGTAACACTTAAAGGCACAGAAGGTCATTTCAAAAACATTTGCAAGGTGACTGTCTAGCAATGTTAGTTTTCAGAGAATCCTGTGAGAGACTGCGCAGAAAAAACATAGGAAATTTACAAAAATTAAAGTTCAGTTCTATGATACTATAGATACTGTTTTGGAATAAGAGGGATAACACACCAAAGTCAAGCCTCAGCATCACAACAGGATCATTGTGATTGTATTTCCAATAACAATACCATGGTATTATGGCTGGTATAACCAACATCAAGTTGTTTGAAATTGGGGGTGAATTTTTTTTTGGTTGAGGTTGGTTTTTTTGTTTGTTTGTTGTGGGTTTTTTTTTGTTTTGGGGGTTTTTGTTGGGTTTTGGTTTTTTGTTTGGGGTTTTTTGTTTGGTTTTGTTTGCTTGTTTGTTTCCTTTTTTTGTTTGGGTTTTTAATTATTGTCTTCTCTGGTACATATTTTTAAGATAACAGAGCAAATTCTGTAACAGAAGTTTTGCTGAAATATAGTCTGTAATGAATTATTTATTAAAGTATTTTTTTCTTTTTTTTCCTTTTAAACAAAGACTAAGAGTCACTTTGCCTTGCAACATTTACTCAGATTCACCTAAAGTTTTTAGCAAAGGCAGCATCTTAAATAATTAAAAGAGTTACATGGTATGCAAATATATGTTATTTACTTAGAGTTTGTGTCAAAACCAAGTAGTAATCATTTAATATTCACTAAATCCTGTGTGTTACTCACTATATGCAAGATGAGCATTTTCTTTACTATTTCCAGATAGCATGATACACTGTGTGCATCATTTACCTGAACACAGACTAAACAAGCCATGAAGACATCAGAGAAGAATTTAATTGCAACACTGCAGCAAATGCCAACTCTGTGGGATGTTAGGGGAAACACTGACTCCACCTGCTCTTTCAACAGACAACTTGTCATTTGAGAAAAGCAGGGTAAAATACTCAGTTCAACCATGGAGACACCACTCATTTGTTCAAAAACACTTTTTGTCAAGATTCAGCTCCCTCACACTGTCCTTTCAGAAGTGGCATGAGAGTATTCATAAGGTTGATTTGGCAGCAGATCATCTCTATCCAAATCAGTCCTGGTTTTTCCAAGTGTCTGTGCCTTGGTTTACTTGAGGAGCTGCTTTGACACCTATTCTATCTGCTTCTCAAAGACACTGGCTGCAATTTAGGAGAGTCAGTTCAATGTCACATTGTGTTAAAAAGACTGCCCTTTGTCTTCTTTCAGGTTATTGGACTCACAACAAGGAGGAGATTTCTTAGCTTGGAGACTTTTTGGAGCCCAAAATGCAGCAGGAAAAGCACAGGCAGCACCACTAGCCTGAAGCACCAATAACCCAAGGCACTGGGATGAGCAAAACAAAGAGGGACAAAGAGAAATATGTTTACCTGGGAACCCAAACTTTGCACAGGTTCTCCAACCCACAGAGCCATGGAAAACTGTTGGATATGAGAAAGAAAAAGGGGAAGGAAAGATTTCCTCATTCTAGGGCACTGTGAAGAAATTGATTTTCTCATCTTTTATTTGAATCTGTCTCATCCTGCAGAGCTCTCCCTATTTCAAAAAGCTGCTCCTTTCTAAGAAAACCAATCTCTTGAGATTAGCAGCCCAGTAGTATCTGTCATCCTACTTATTTTAAGGAATTAGTGCTGGCAGTTACAATTCAAAGTTATGGCTATCTCAGGATCCTGTCTGAACTTTCAGAAATGCCATCTGGTTAAATATGCAGCACAACCTGAGATACAATAAATGCAAAAGTTATACATATAGGCACCAATGGCCACTTTCAACACACTGAGTCATCAAGTATTGGAGTACATGTGGATCAGTCTCCCTGGACAGTTGATGGAAAGGCAGCAGCAGCCCCAGGTGACTTGGGTTCTCTTCCTCTCTCCCAGTCACATGGTTGGATTGGGGTCACCAAGCTCCTAATCTGGATACCTCAGTAAAGCACCTCAAACCAGGTGGGATGAGCACAGACTGACATTGATTTGGAAGGAGCTGAGCAGGAACAATTCAACTTTTTTATGAGCATTTCCCTCCCTCGTTGCCTACTGGCCAGTCACGGGCTCACTCACAGAATGAAGCATCCTCAGGATGCATCACCCTGGTGCTGCAGAGCAGTGGTGTGAGGAGACATATTTACTGTCATGTGAAGAACATGAAGAGTCACTTGCATTTGCAGTGGAGTCTATTCTTCTTGAACTGCTATTTCTGAGGGTCTTAATAAAATAATAAAAAATGGATTTTTTAGTAAAAGAAATGCTGCTGCTTTAGTTGTGTGCAGAAAACCCTGAGCATATGACTGATGAGCTTCACAATAATTCATATGCATTGTATTCTTGATGTAAAGAAGCAAAAATCCTGACATCATAATGCCATGGAAGGATGTAACTGAACACACATGTTCAGGGAGACAGAAATGTGATTGTATTTCCATCAAAAGTTAGTGTAGCTTCACTAGCAGTAGGAAAAGGCATTTCAGTGCCATTAACCCTATAGTGCTTTTATCCTATCTTTTAACATCAAAAAGCAAGCCATAAACTTCATGCTACTTATCCTATCTCTTTCCTATCCTGCTTTTGAACATGCTTAAAAGAGCTTCTCAACTTTTATTCCATTACCTTAAGTACTTAAATTTCATTTTCAGCAAGGCACTGTTTAATGAATATTTATGAGCAGATCCCGCAGTGTTCACTGAAACTGTCGACTTCCCTTCACAGCAGGCTTCAGATTTACATTTTGGGGTTTATTACTAAAATGTTAGCCACACAAATTGATGTCACTTAGAAAATACGATGACAGTACTTCCTGCAACTCTTGCACCTTCATCCAAGTAATGTCATGTATCATATTATTCTTTGCCTCTAGAGAAATATAATTCATATTTTTGATATGCAATATTTAATTAAAAATACATAATTATAAAACATCCAACAGCCATAATTTACACATGGCAGCCTCAAGCTGGCAAATCACTGTGAGTAGTCTCCCTGAAGTCACCGAGTTCACTGGTGTGAATAAAATTTACTCACTTGCAGAAGCCATCACAAAACAAGATCTTCATTACAACTGTATACAACCTAAATACCAGTGTTAACTCCGAGGTTTTTTTTCTTCTGTAAGCACTGATTAGAGGTTGTTGATCCAAACAATGGATGCAGGGGAGTAGCACTGCAAGGCCATCTTGTCAAGTTTTTGCCAGGTCCAGAAATGCCAAACCTTTCTGCCAGAGGCAATGATCACTTAAAGAAGTTACTCTATGGCAACAAACACTGACAACTAAAATTGTCTAAATCTTTCCCTTTATTAACTTTATCTTCACACTTGTAAAAGCAAGGGTAAAGAGATCTAGTTTTATTTAATTCATACACACAACTACACATTTCAGGGAATGGAGTTAATTTATTCTAAAATAGATCAATGGCCCAAAAGTTTCACACACACCCCTATGTAACTAACCAGTGAATTTGCAACAAGGTCTTCTCTGTATTCAGCTGCAGTCCAAGATGAACTTAAACAAGATCAATTCAAGTAAAGCAGTCCAGGAAGTGGGGAGGGGGAAAAAAAAAAAAAAGGACAAACTATCATAAAATCAGAGTCTATGGTGTTCCACAAGTTCCTTAATTTTACTGTTATATTGAGTTTATTTTTCTTTTTCTTTTAGTAGCAAAAGGTGCGAATAACATATCAAAACTTCTATGGTGTCAAATAAAGCTTCAAACATACATTATTGTCTTTGCTTAGGAGTGTTTGTTTACTTTGACTACAACCATCCCTATGGGCTATGAACAGGTTGCAGCTGCCTGTAGTACAGGATTTCTATGGAAGATGTTAAAAACATGCTTTTGTTTATCTATTCGAACAAGCTTAGCTGTCTTAAGCCATATACATATATACAAACATCATTTCTGAAGGGCAAGATACACATTACTCTGGGGGTTTCAGTAGGGAAGAGGCAACATTTCCATTGTATGACCTGCTGGGTAGAAATTTCACAGAAATAAGAGTGAAGGATTTTCACATGAAATAAAAAACAACTGGGAATCGTCATTTGTCAGTTCTAGAAATATTACAGGTGCAAATGATACAATATAATCTCACTTTCAAATTGCAATCAATGTTTAATTTGTAAGCTCACACTTCAGAGTGGTTTAACTCTTGCTACTTCAGTATTTTCTGTTATATTGGGATGGTTTCTATTTTTCTAAAGCTGAAACTAAAGCGAAATCCCTTATTGGATTCAGCAGTTGGAGCCTGCAGACCACACAGTTCCCTGTCTGACAGTGTGTGTCAGAACAGGGCTTCATAATAACTGTGCATTGCAATTATTTATGGAAGAATTATAAATGTTTACCATACTACTGTTACTGCACAGTCAAAGAAGACTACCCTAATTATTCTTGGAATTTCTATTAACTCTTCCTTCCTAATGTGAGATAAACTTTTCTGTGCAGGAAAGTGGATGACAAACATCAAACACTCAGAGGAGTGAGTTCCAGCAAGCCATTTGAGCCAGAGAGTAATGGGCTATGAGCCCATTCTTAACCTATCACTAATCCAAAGTAAAATGCACACGAGAATCAGGAGATGAAAGTCATTGAAATTATTAAAACATCAGCCAAAATGAGACCTCAGATAAGCTCAACACTCGTGTAATGGACAAGGGAACTGCAGGTCACTGATAATGCTAAAACTTGGAGTACACTTTGACACTAAAACAAAACCAGTAAAACTAACCAACACCTGTATTTCTCTTTAAACCAGCTTTATGGTTTCATGTGCTTTCCTTTCATCAGGTTCCCTCTACAAAAGTGGGTCTCAATACTGTGAACAAAGTGTAGTGTGAATACCATTGCTACCAATCTAGTTGTCAGGAAGACAAGTGTTGGTTCTCAAAGTACAAGCTCTTTGAGACACAGTCTAGTTTCCAAGTAATCAAAGATGGATTTTCTCAAAAATAAAACATGCTTTCTGTACATAACAATAACTGCTAAGTAGCCAATGTGCTTTCCTCATGTACACTCTAATTTATAAAGGAATTAAGAGACATCTAGTTCCCAAACTCAGTGGTGCTTCCCTAATACTTAACATCAACTACAGGTATAATCTCACTGATGGAGATTATGTGATGCTGCAGAAAGAACTTGAAAGAATAAGACTGTAAAATCAGAGGTATAACTGGGTCCTATGACAGACTTCCCTTAAATAATCAGCAAGATAGAAATAATGCAGATGCCAAACAAAGCTCACCAGAGGTTTATATTAACATGCAATTTTACAGCATTGATCTTTTGCCATCAACAGATGGAGAGATTAAACTGGTATTGTTACAGCTCAGGTTTGAAAGAAGCACAGTATGAGATACTAAAGGGTTTTCCAGGGAACATTGTAACAAAAGAGTCTCAATGGGAATTCTGCAGATAAACACACGGGGAAAAACCGAACATAAAGCATGGTACACATAAGGTTACTCCTTGTTGAAATTCAAACAGCCAAATTGCCTACATGGATTAAAACCAGATTTTCAAACAGAATCAGCCTCACCTGGAGATACACAGCTGTCATCCACACTTACATTTTAACAGCCTGCCTGGAAGAGCCTGGCAAAACGTTTGAGCAATTACTACAGTCACATTTCACTTTGCCCTTCTGCCAGATATGCACTTTTTTCATTTATGAGCCTTCTGCAAGAACAACTAATTTATTGCCAAATTGCTTACTTCACTTCAAAGGTTCATGAAAATCAGGCACCCTAACAAAGACTAAAAGCTCTCAAAAAGTCCAGGTTATTTATCTGCATCAAAAGAACAAACATTCCTGAGATTCTTGCTCTTTTTACCAAACCAATAAAACTTCAGTGGTGATTCATTTTCTTGCATTATATTAAAATTAGAATGGAATAGAAAGTCAATCAAAAATTCATCCAGCAATATTTTCTATAAAAAGTATATACCACCAGCATAAAGGTAATGTTTTTCTTGTTATGAAGTTTCACTTAACATCCAAACATATATTTTGAAGTAATTGAAATATAAACCAAACTTGCCTACAGAATACAAGTCTGCAAATTACCACAGTGTTGCACTTGCTAAGGACCTGAAAATTCCAGCTAAATTGCTCCAGGTAAGCTTTAAAGGGATCCTTCTATTCTGAAAGTCAATGTCACCTTTACTGGATTTGTATCTCTCATATAGAAAAGCAAAACCAGGGTTGATGGAAGAGTATGGTCAAATAAAACTCTCCTATAACACAAACCAAACAAAAATCAGGTCAGAGAATTTGCTGAAAACAAATAAAGATTTTGCATTTAAGTCCAAACAAGCACCTGTTGATTGCTATTACAATTAGTAAATATGGGGTTTGTATATGGCACTGTGGGTATGGATGTCAAAAACCATGAAGGACAGAGAACAAATAGTTTTCAAATTACCATGATATCCCCTAGGCTGTCAGGAATAACAATTACTTTTTTCCCCTTCCACATCAATGATGTAAGAACCAGATTTAGCCTCCTTATTCACAATCAGCTATGTATTAACTCAGAGCAAACCTCACTGCAGTAAACAGATGCAAGCAATAAGGGTATCAGACTCCATCTGACAGAGATAAATTCAAGTTATTATGTTTGTTAACAGAATTGGTTTTGGTCCTATAAATAAATAATTTCCTGCAAATACAAAATATGAAGGTAAAAAGTAGTCAAAGATAATGATAACATTTTCCTTCCTTAATCAGGATCGCTTTGACATGGTAAAGATAAGCAGAGAGAGGGAGAAAAAAAGAGAGAAGCCAACCTTAAGCACTCACTGTCAGCTTGCCTATATTAATCATCGTGTTGTGATAAGGAAAAAAAAAAATCCTTTTCCAGAATGCCACTCTCTAGACATTTGATTTAATGGATTACACTATTAGGTCCTGTTACTAAAGAGCTCCCTTCCAGCCTGCAGGCTCCCTCTCACACTACAAACACACACTGTGTGCCTTGCACAGAGGTGTGTTTCCTCTTGTGACAACTCTCCACAAAATATCTTGAAGTCCTCTTCTGCATTTCATTGTACCTTTTACACCAAAACACATCCAAAGAGCTTGAATACAGCTCTAACAACTCTGCTGGGGTTCCTGGTTCCTTGTTAAAACTGGAACAGAATCCTGTTTCTCCCTCAGGCACTGCCTTAAAAAAACTTTAGGCCATACGTTCTTGAATTATTTATCAGAAGTTATTATGCAAACAAGGATTAAATAATTCTCTTTGAGCTGCTGGTGGTAAGCACAGCAGCTAGAGGCACATTGCCCGTGTGATATCTACATTTTATCCAGCCTTCCTGGCAAACAAATCGCATTTTGCTACATAGATGCAAGACCCGCTTTTCCTTTTTACTCACACTGGTATAAACGAGAGAACCTCCTCAGAATTTGATACAACTACATCAGCATAATACTGGGTAAGCGAATCAGGCTGCTATTTGTTTCCAAATGCATTTGATTAATGAGCACTGGACAGAAATAGTACAGACTTAAACTTTATTCTGCCCTCTTGCTCAATTCATCTGGCCTTGCTTTTAAAAAACCAGCTAATCTGTCAATGAATAAAGGAAATAACTACCACAGAATAATTTCAACTTTTACAAAAAGCTAACTGTGACATCAAGCATAAGCAGTAAAGTTCTCAGTGTTTTCCAAAATAGACATCACTTTCCAAATATACTTTAAAAAAAATATTTGTAATCTATATACACCTAATCAACTGCCATTGCCTGTGCATCATCTTGGTTCAAGAAAGTTACCAACCTGTTTAATGGATTTCCACAGTTATGTAATAAAAGTAATTAAAAAATGATAGAAATTATGAGCTTTATCTGAGTGCGTTATGTGGCAGAAAAGAGTTGGACAAAGAGATTAAACATTTGTTGCTGCTGTCTAGGATAAACACACCTTATTTTTATTTTTTTTTCCTATGGGCAAAATTAAGAGTATGTTTGAAATGTCCATTCCCTTTAGTAAACTCCCTAAGAGGACAGACTTCTTTGTTCAACTCTCAATGTTGCCTTATTTACACATACACATCTTTACCTGCACACAAGAGGTTTCCAGTTTCTTAGCAGGGCAAGGCAAATATTCCATCTGTCACTATTAAAAGGGAGGGATAATCAAAAAATAACCGCAGACATCCACAAAAATGATGTGCCCATGCCAGTAGTCTTTGAAGGCTATACCTTTCCAAATATTTAGTCAAGGAGCATCATCCAAGACACAATATACATTGATTTCGAGTCAGATCTAAGGAAGACTTAGCTGAACTTTTATTGCCTCCACCAAAAAAGTAAATGAAGAAAAAACACTGGCTATTTACTCTGGGGGCAGTAACTCTGGTTCTTCTGTGCCAAACTGAGTCCTCCTGGCAGTCCTGAATCCAGCAACTGCGCTTTTAAGACAGGTGGAAGTTCAGACTCACCTTCTTAGCTCAAGATATTTCAGTGGCTAATTCTGTAACACTTCCCCTGGGTGAATCTAGCCCCAAGCAAATGCAGTGACTGATAGCTAAAGCCAATGGAACTTCTTAATTAATGTCAATGGGTACAGAATGAAGTCCTTAAAGAAGTTAATTAAAATTGAGGGGTTTGGTGCAATGTAAAGATGAATAATGTGCTTCATGTATTAATAGAGAATTAAAAAGAAACCCCAAAACAGTAGCTCCAACATTGTTCAGGAGTATTACAAAGCCCCAGAGGAAAGAGAATGAAAATCTGTAACACTCTTTACTGCACCTTAACCATAAATATTAAAAAGAAAATAATATCTCTTAAAAAGAAAGTTTTAGGCCTACAGATTTTCACTACTTGGGTAGAATAAGGAGAAATAGTCAAAGAACTTTCAGAGTTCAGGCCAAAAAAAGCTGAATGCTGATTCAGGTTTAACATCTGTCTATAGCAGCAAACCAAACCAAATTCAACTGAGACACACAAACCAGAACAAGCTGGTCAGGTCCCACATGTGCTGCCAGCACTTGCATCTCAGGTCATTGAACCTGTTTCTGGATGCCAACCTACCCCACTGCATCTACTTCCTGCTGGAACTTTCAAAGATACATTAGTAGCAACATTTCTTTTTAATTTTGTCCTTGAAAATTAATAGTCTGTGAGAGACTGTGACACACAGGCTGGTCTTGCCAGATATTAAGTGCTCTCTTTTTCTATGCAGTAAGTGCCTCTCAGAACCAAGATAGGAATCAAAATAAAACACACAATCAGATGCTATTCAAGTAGATTATTTTCTTTTCCCATATTTAAGTTGTTGATAGACAGATGCAAAGCCTGCATCTCTTCACACCTCATTAATTTTTATATTTGGCAGTTTAAATTTAAAAAGTCCCCAGAAGATTAACACTGTTGTTACACTTTCTGTCTTAGAAGGGGGGGAAAAAGTATCATGTGTTTTAGGGTTTTTCAGTCCTGGATAAATAATGATTAACAAGAAAAAAAAAAAAGTGTGGCGTAAGTACCAAATATACTGAATATGTGAATAAGTGATCTCAGTGTTCTTTGGGCATTACTGCCCCTCCACAGCCTATTGTTACCAAGCTCTGAGGGACATAAATGCCTCCAGCTCTGCATTAAAGGTAGCCCAAGTATGGTAACCTTGTTTGCCTTGTAAGCAGGTTTTTGTGTGGTCTGAGGAGCTGTGGGTCCTCGTTGGAGGACACATTACAAGAGAGGTTAATGGGGACTTGGTTTAGGTTTAGTCAATTCTGTGTTGGCTGATAATTAAGATAAACTGCTCTATTTAAAGCTGGGCAGGGGTGGGAGAGAGTACTGGTGGTTGTAATGGCCCAAACAATTATTTCTTGCAGACTAATGTCTTTCTGTGGTGTTATTTGAGACAACTTTCATACGAGTCACAGAATTTGATCTTAATTGGGCTTGTTTTTGTAAGTGAAGCCTTTTTCATCTTTCTTTGTATCTGAAGCCTTTTTAGGTAAACACCTGTATATTAAGCCAGAGATGGCATGAGATAACCTTTCTATTGCAGTTACAAGCTTCCCAGAAGATTACTGTTTGCAGTATAAAAGAAACTATCTAATTATTCCAGTCATATTGTTACTTGCATGTTAACTAATACTCGTTCCATTTGATCCTACAGGGTACCAAGTAATTTATACACCCACCACCTCATTAGACCTTTGGAGCATTCTGTACAGCCTACCCTTCAAGACCTGAAGTGCACCTGGGAATTATTATTGCTTTCATGCAAGCAGGGATAAAATTTGTCAGACTAGCTATCCTCTTGCAGACACAAAATTCTGTGATAAAAACCAAGTTCTGCTTATCAGCCAAGTTATGCAGGCTCTGAGGAAGACAGCGGGTTCTCTGAACCCAGTGGTTTAATCTTCTCCAAAGTGAATGGTTCATCAGTTTTAAGCCCAAATCCAGTACATACTGGTGGGAGCAATTTCCAAAGACAGGGAAGCCTCCCTGTATGTATGCTTTTCCCCTCACATACAAGCAGGTATGTGGTCATTTGAACTGGTGAGCTGAATGCAAGCAAAAGCAATATTGGCCATAAAATCAAAAGAATTCTACCCTGAGTGAAAGGAATTAGTTTTTCCCTCATGTGGAGTTAAACTAGTCACTGCTGCTGTTGCATCCAGGAGAAAACACAGGTAGATGCAATCTTACATCGCACCAGAACATTTTTAAAAAAGATCTTAATACTTATAAGAATTGTTTCAGAATCCCAAGGCTTGCAGTATTTCCTCATGTGAGTCTCAGTACATTTTAAGTAGTACACATGTTAGACAAAAGTTTTCCTAGCAGATAATATGGACACTACTTAGTTTGTCAGTACCCACCATAGAATACCAAAGATGAAATACTAAAAGTTAGTTACTAAATAGCTGTACAGCTTTCAGGACTCATGTTATGAATATGTACTGCATTTATCACAAATAGAAAAGGCATGGAATTTTTGTAAAGTAGAGTTGAAACTAGTAAGTCAAGGCCTGTTTCCTTCAACACACAATATATGGTAAAGAGAACTAGGAAGTTCTGACTCACATGAATCCATAGGGACTCATGACTACTGTAATCAGTCCATGTTTCTATTATGAAGCCATTTGCCAACCTTACAAAATACTCAGGTCTTGATTGGTGTATGATGATGTGGAGTAATTTTACTTTTATTCAACTCTTGTCTTTAAAATTACATTTATCTAAAATCCATGTTCATTTTTTACTGAAAGGAAGTGCAATACCAACTCAAATTACTTGCCAGACCAGTTGTGTTCACATTCTTTAGAAAACTTCCTCTGATACTGAAGCAATTTGGACTCTCCAGTTAAGATTTAGGGATTTAGGAATGCATGTGGTCACGACCATATTTGAACTGAGCCACCCCCTTGGTAGCTTTTTAATCTCATCTCCTCCGACCCCCAGTGGATCCCATTATTTCTCTTTCCTATCTCTTCCACGTTCTCTCTCATCTAATTTTGTTCTTACTTTATAGCAAAAATTTTCAAAGTATAAAACCCCATGACTTTGGAACAAATGTGATATTAAAACTTTTTCACCTTTCATGCTATGTCTTTTAACAACACAGCCTCTTTAACAAGACCCTCTTTAGTACTATGTCCAAACAAAGGCTCCATAAGATAATAAGTATATGAAATTTTTATAGCAATTAATATCTTCATAAACACTTTTCTAACTGTTCTGTAATAACTTGAAGTAACCAGAACTTTATGATAAAGTTGTCTGATACCACTTTGCTTTCATTTAATGGATTGGTGAATGAATACATAACTTTGCAGAAAAGCAAACGCAAACTTTTATCCTTGTTATAATCGGCTGTGTATGCCCCTGAAAAGACAGTACTGTTGAAGATTTAAAATGAAGTACAGTGGAGAAGAGTCATTTGCCTCAGAGTAGGTGTCATAAACACATCTCAGATAATCTGAGTGAAGCAAGATAGTCGAGGGGGGAAATAAAGCTCAAACTGGAAAACACTGGGAATCTCCAGCACACTGGACACTGTGATGGGATAAAAGAGAGGCAAATTGTCCTAAGCTATTGAATAGATATCTCCAGAGTCAACAGCTATGGGATGTACATCTGTACACTATTTGCAGGTTGCACAGAAGCTGAGGGCTGGTCTCCTTCTGGCTGAGCTGCATCTGTCAGAACTGGGTGACTCTTTTCAGAGGGGATCTCGCCTTCCAGAGCAGATGTGGAACTCTTGGCTGTGAAGGTCAGTGACATATAACAGAACTTGTGCAGACAACAGATGTAAAGACCACTTTGAATCCTGGGAGAACAAGACAAGTTTTTTTTTCACACCATTTCCTTTTTGTGCCAGGAACTGTGTTGTGTTCAACTCAGCTCAGTGGGTTATGTTGTTTAAGTTCGTATAATTGACAAACTGCCCTATAAATCTGCTTGCCAACACCTTAGTGCTTTGTAGGTCATCAATCTCACCTTCCTTGGATGTGTCAATTCCATAAATGTAAGCCAGTACAGTACAACCCAAAAGGGGGAAGGGAGTGGAAAGATAAGTCTCATCCACTCAACTTCCTTTTATCTTTTCCAGGGCTGGTAACCACAAGATCTAGTTGCCCCAGAAAGAACCCCCAAATCTCAGCATGACACGGTAATATAATTTTGTGGTGAGACTGGTATAGTTGTAAACAGTTGTGAAGCACTTCTGCCAGATATCATGATGTTCTCTAGGTAGAGTGGGAGCTTTCTAGCACAGATGAAAAAATGAGCAACAAAGCAATGTGTAGCCCTGGAAAATCAACTTTGCTTGTGCCAAATAGGGGTTGAGGTGAATAGGGCAAAGATTTCTGTGAGGCTCCAGGAATCCCTTTGCCAAATCTTCCTTGGACCCTCCACAGCAGCAAGCTCAGTTCCCTAGCCTTTCTTAAGAGAGATGATGATGATGTGGGGCTTCTCACACTCAGTCAGGCACAAATAGCTCCGCCCACTCCACAGGAACAGTGAGTGAATTCGCCCAGAGATTACAGATTAAATCTTTCTCTGCAAATGTTTAAGCCCCTTACCTCACATTTCTGTTTAAAACTGAATATTCCAAAGAGCGAGACTACAGTTGTGGAATACTGTGCACATTTAATGGCATAGTTGAGAATTATACGACCAGTTCCCAAAGATTACTTGCTCTTTGAGCAATCTATTTAGTGGGAATATGACTCACACCTTCCTCTATCTGACAGATTCTAGCCTTTGGCTCCCTGGTAATGGAGATGGATATGCAAATCCACCAGTGGCTCTTGTACTGCTCAGTGCCTCGAGGCTCTCAAGTTTCCAATTCATACACTTGGAATAAGAGCTCTTGCTGAAAACATCATGTGTAGCTGGCTGAAATGTGAGAGACCACTCCATTTCAGAGGATTGCAGTCCTCTGTATTTTACAACACCTTCAGACATCAGAACAAGAACTTTTATGAAAGTAAATCTGATTGCCAGAAATGGCTCACTCCAATACATGTAAGGTACCACACGACCCTGCTTATATTGATTATGAGTTTGAGTGGTAAATACACCACAAAAGAAACCTATTGCCACACTTGTAGAATGAAATCCCTGAAGCTTATACAGGTCAGTAAACACAACATCCCTGCTGTAAAATTTTTATTGCATATCCTGCCTGCTTCATCCATAATAGTGCTGAGATATACCTTTTACATTTACTAGTGTATTACAGTGTGGTAACACATTTACTCTATTAAGCAATGTTATCTGATTCCTTTCCTAAGCAAAGGAAACATAAATAATGTAAACACCAGTGAGAACAATAGAGAATGTGGATAAAAACATCACGTCAACAGAGGAAAATTTCTGGATAGCCCAAAGATATGTAGAATGATAGAAGTATTTAGGTTGCAAAAGATGTTTAAGATCATTGAGTCCCACCACTAAACTACGTCCCCAGTTGCCACATCTACACATCTTTTAAATACCTCCAGGGCTGGTGGCTCCATCATTTCCTTGGGAAGCCTGTTCCAGTGCTTGGCAACATTTTTGGTGAAGAAATTTTTCTTCATACCCCATCTAAACATCCCCCGGTGCAACAGGGGGCCATTTCCTGTTGTCCTGTCACTTGCTACTTGGGAGAAGAGACTGACCCCAACGTGGCTAGAACCTCCTTTCAGGTAGTCGTAGAGAGTGAGGTCATCCCTGAACCTCCTTTTCTCCAGACTAAACACTCCCAGCTCCCTCAGCTGCTCCTGATAACACCTGTGCTCCAGAGCCTTTGCAAGCTTCATGTTCTTGTAAGTAGAAGTAGATACAAATAGGAAACAGGTGCTAAAGTTAAAAATATACACTAAAAACATACCATAAAACCAATTAATCTAATTGACAGCTAGTATGATTGTCCTGGGAAAAGTCTTACTGTATGTTATTTTCTTCTTTTGCTCTTTCCTACTCCAAACCTAGCATAAGGTTTTCATATCTACATGCTTCCATTGAAAACCCCCAAGTACAGTTTTTCCTGTGGAATGTTTTCAGTGATAAATCCCATGTTGATAGATACTTTCTCTCCCCCCCCCTCCCAGATACCATAACAGAGGAGCACTGTTGGGGTAGAAAGAGGCACATCCACAGCTTGTTTAGTGGAAAACATTTAGCTAGTGGTATCATCATAACACTTTACCAGGCACAGCTCTGTGCCAGGACCCTGGTATGCTGAAGAAGTTATTTTAACCACTGAGGGACCAGATCCATTCTGCATGTTTGTCATTATTAGCATTTTGATGACATTTTTATTATCATTGTTATGTCAATATTCCCATTGTAACTACATCACACAAATGCTCTACAAATAAAAAGTCACTTTAGGTGTAGACATTCAGGAAAGGTCAGCCTTTGAATACTTTGAAATACAGAAGTTCTTTAAAATCAACACTCTCTTCAAGTCAAGACAGCTAATTTCAGGATAGGAAAGGACAAAGCAATTTAACAGTGTTTGTTTCTCCCAAGTACCATAACAACCTGCTTTTTTAACACTTCCAACATACAGAAGTGAAAACCATTATCTAGTACCCCAAAGCACATAAAGAATCCAAACAAAGAGATGAAACAGTATAAAGTCTCTTTTAAATTTTTACGTTTTATGTCAGGTAGGACAACAAGAAGTCTACAATTCTAATGGCAGAAATTCAAAAAGTAGAAGACTAACCCTTCCCAGACCACAATCCAACATCAGAGCACTTGTAATATAACTCATCAGGAATGGTGACAATCAGGATTTCCCCTGGTGTTGATCACAGCTGCTTTAGCCCACTTCAGAACAGTTATGACTCAAGCATAAGCATTTTTATCAGCATTTCATATTGGTAAACTGGATTGCCTGCATGCAGTTTGATGGAGGGTTTTTTCCATTTTCAGAAGTTGTAGTTATCCCATAAATAGTGTGACCTTCCCAAGTTTACCCACCAATTACTCCCTTTAAGATATTTTATTACAATCCAAACTATAAAACACTCAAGCAGAAAGTATCTGCCATTCTATTTTGTAGCACAAGGGCAAGCAATGCTACTAATTTGCAGCCAAAGACTAAACTACTACAGGTCCCAACATAAGCTTAATTTAAAAAAGAAAAAATATCCACAAATCCTTTAACTCTTTAACACCACGTAAACCAAGCCTACAAAGAAATAGCAAAGGAGCCTTGTCTCACACAACACCCACACCAGAGTTACCTTTCTTAGGAGATGCATCTAACAGGTAACAGTCAGGTAGCTTCTAATCCCAGCAAGACTCTAGCCCTTGTAAGGACAGGGATAGAAGTGCTATCCCTAACTGATCCCAGTCCTCCCCTTTTATCACTCCCTCCTAACCTGCTACACCTGTAGTACCCAGTCACTCCTTTCAGGTCTCTAACACTACACTATAATTCTATGACAACCTTACAGAGCTCATTTAAATTTCATTTAAAACTTTCTGAGGTCCTCACAACTATAGTTTGTGCACATGTATTTTTAATCATTTGACCCATCATGCTTCACTGCAAGTATTTGCACATTATATCAATATCAATACCTTTCACATGTTATGGAGCTCAGTTAATATGGAATTCAGTTACATCTTCAGCTGTTTAGATAAACTGTGGTGGAAAAGCAAGTACCCTTTTTTCATGTCATCAGCAACAGCACTACTGAAATTAGCATTATACTGAGAAAATAAAAATGGATTTTCCCACACATTCTTTCAGTAATCGTCATGATTACTATAAATTTCTTTCTGCCTTTCCTGTTTGTGTTTCTGGTTTGCCCTGGAATTCCTCAGCTCTCTCTAATGAAGGAGAAAGACAACAAATCTCCCCCAAGATTGTCTGCTGAAGTGGAAATGTATGTTGTGGCATGTATTATATATACACAGCGTGAGGTCAGAAAGGAAAGATGGCTGGTAAGACAGGTTGACAGGTCATATTGCACTCAGCCACAGATCTACTCACTGGTTTACTGGCCTGTAAAATATGCACTCTTATTACTGCCACGTTCTATGATCCCTCCAGTACCACCTGTTAGAAAGGAACTATTTTACAGAGAATATCTTTAATGCCTTTTCTATTGTTGCTGTGCATCTGTTATTCAGCTGTATAAAGTAATTAAAGTAGAAAGAAGAGCAGAGCTATCTCTTAGGAACATGTGTGTGCATACAAAAAAATCACTACCAAAAAGTACTTTAATGAAAAAAATTAGTCCTGCTACCACATTGTGTCAATTCTGCCGTTAATTGCAAATGCAGATTTTAAGAAGGGAACTACTGTGCACAGTAGACTTGTCTATACAAAAGAATAAGTTGTAAGATGATAGGAAGAATTTTAATTTCAGAATAAAATTGTGCTTGATTGTTCACAGAAAGTTTTTACTTTGACAGCTTGTTTGCCACTGCCCTCTGCCACGTAATAAAACCCCACCTCATCTGAAGAGTTCAGTGATGCGGTACAGGAAAAATGGGCTATGAATAAAAAATACTTTTTGTTATTGTTGTTATTTCAAGTATGATTTTTAAAAACAAACAAGGCATGTGTATTAGACAAGTGTGCACACAACCAGTGCTGGTACATGTATGTTAGTGTGACACCACGGGGTCTCTCTGCAGAGACTCTTCAATCGCTGAAAGCTTCACTTTTGAACTAACAATTCTCCACTTCAGCCACCTGTAACAACGTTGACTATATCTCTATTTACCTTTTTTTCTTTTCAAGCTTTACTTCAGATTTATTAAAAGACCCTTTGAAGCAGAGACTTGTTTCTGTGAAGCCTGTTATTAAACGAGCTAAAATTGCTGCTTTCACTGTGACACTTAGTTGGGATGTTGTGCATCAGGACCCATTAGAGCTCTCCTGTGGTGAGGTTGGTGGTGCCATGTTGTGCCATATGGAAAGCTAAAGCTTGGAAGGGATTTTTGGGATATTTGATCTTTGTACCAATGAAGGCTAAAATAGAAAGGGAGGTAAATCTGAGCTGCAGGGACTGAGGTTGGGAAATTCTTCGATGTCCCCTAGTGGTTGACAATATCTGTGGGGTTTAAAAGTGTCCCCTGTTAGTCACAGAAGTAATTGTGTTATGGGCAGCTGCAACCACTTAATTAATATCACTTTTCCCCAGAGGATTAATTTAGATTATTGTATTAGGCCCAGGAACTTCCCTATGTCAGAAAAGGATGGGAAAATTGGAAGGGACCTGCAAAAGTTGGTGAAAAAGAAGGTTTAAATCTAACACTTTCTAACTGCATGATGCAACAATAATACAAGTAATTTTACAACCGCTATAGATATCATGAGGATGTTAAAAAACTAGGGATATATGATTTATGTATGTTTTTATCATTAATGTTACTAAAAATTCTTGGCATAGTCTTTTAAAAAAAGTGATGCAATTCTTGTTTTCTGAATAGGGTCCCAAATTTATGGGGGCTTTGACACTGGAAGATTGTAAATACTTTTTACCACTAATTAAAATGAATTCTGTTTCCAGACAACATACAGGGCTATAAGGATCATGGACTGGAAACTCATTCTGTCTTTCAAATTAAATTTCATTAGTTGGAAATAAATAGAGTATTCAGAACTTGTTTATGTTGTTACTTTAATTTCCTGCAGAAAAAATCTTCATTTTTCCCCCTGAGTTATTTCTGACTTAATTAACACACTTCAAAAATAAAATAGTTTTGCTACGTTTAATAGTCTGGACATCAGGATTGGGTTATGTCTGCCTCTTTAAGAAAAATAGCTGCAGGCTGGATTGCATTTTTAGTACACCTCTTTGATGAAACCCTTCTGCCTCTGATTCCTGCAACAGATTTTTACAACTGAAGCTCCATTACATTCATAAAGCATTGTCATGACCTTCTAGTTGATAGATTTTAGGCCAGAGCTTGCTAGAACTCACAGCAGAGCATTTAGTAATAATTTTACCTTCGACATTGTTGCTCTATTCGTAAATCCCCTTCTGCAGTGAGAAAAAACAATTACTAGAATGTTGACTATCTTTTCCTCTTTCTGCATGGAGATTTACCAATTCAAAAAGGTGATTGCTATGAAATAGCAAGCACTAAGACTGCTCTTGCTATACCTGGCATGTAACAAGGTGCAGAACCTTATTGCAAAATACAGTCAGGATCAGTACAGAGGCCAGGGGCTCATGAAACATTCACTTCAGGCTGCCTTTAGTGCTCTGCTATATTGAACCAATACACCAAGTTGTGTTCAAAGTTAAAACTGGCTCTGATTTTTGCAGTAAAAAGGCTAGAAACAGCACCAAAGGTAAATATTGCCTCTGCTCCAGGAAAATTTTTTGGATTCAGCTCTGGTAAAAGCAATTCAAAGTATATTCAGAGTACGAGAGTTGTATAGATCTGTAGGCACATGAAGAGGAACTATGCAAGAATGACAGAGACCCCAGCAAAGCATAAAGCCAAGCTGGAACTGAAACTTCAGCACTGGCAAGATTACCATGTCTATGATATAAAATGAGTAATTCATAGCATGGTCAGTTTAGGATGACATGCTACGAGGTCAGAGTTTGCAGTGGATAAAGCCCCATTAATTAATTATTTTTCTGCTCCACCTTTATGATGATGTTATTTTTTTGAAATTGAACTGTGAAAACAAATACTTTTGATTGAGGTTATTTTTGATTGACCATTCTGTAAATCACCCCACAGGAAAAAGCAGCAGGCATCACTTCAGAGACTCTGGAGCTTCTCAGTTGCAATGGCAATGCACAAATCATTGAAGGCCCAACAGGAACAACAGAAGAAAATTAAACTGTGGGAGGTATTCAAAAACGAAAAAACCTGAAAGCCTAAAGGTTGCCTAAGGCTTTAGCCCTGGCCACCAGTAAATACAGGGAAAACATAGCAGAAGAAAATTATTTCTGCAAGATAGGTGCCTTTATTTGGGCATCTTGGAAAAAACTAAAGACAAGGCTTTCCTTTGATAGAAATTTACTCTAGGCTCCTGTCCACTGCATGAAGTCAAAATACAGGAACAGCAAGCAGAAAAGGCAGTCCTCTTAACCAAAGGCATTTACTTGTCTGTTGGCCTATTTATTGGACATTCTTTTGAAGGAATTAAGGGCTTCTGCAATTCTCATGTTGAGTGGGGTAGACACTAGAATTTTTCTGACACAATTAGATCCTTCAGTCAGGGAACGTAGAAACTATATTTTTGCAAATGAACTGTCAGCTTCCCAGGTGAAATCACTGGAGTAGGGGGAGGGGAAGCAACTCTTTCTTTTCTGAGAGAGCCATAAAGCTGCTGCCATTTCTTTTAATAGATTTGCCCTTTGAATCTTGTATTTGTAGCCAAGAGCTCAAAAAGCAGTGTATGAGGGGAGAGACAATGGAGAAAAAATGTAGAGTTGGCTAAATAATAGGAGGAAAGAATAAAAGGGAAAGAAAAAATGGAATCTAGACAGCTAATAACAACAGCAGTTCCAGATATCCAGGTAATACAGATGTCATAAGAAAAAACCAGATACTTTTAACAAGCTTATGGATAAAATTGAGGTAAAAAGAAGATATGTAAAAGGAAATGTGTGTTGCTTTACTTCTTCAACTGTTAACAGATTTTTTTGCTGGTTTTTATATTTATACGTGTGTGTGCAACAGTGTGTAAATAATTTAATAATAGTGGCTTCTGTCAATTGTAATTCAAACTTGAGTGTCTTCCTAAGGGAAGTGCATCCCTGCACAATCCCCAAGGAATGCATTGAACAGATCTGGCTTCACAAAGTAATCATTCAACACTTTCCTCTCTTTAACACTCTCAAAGCATTATCTTGTGTATTCATCATTAAATCTGTCTCTCCATGTCTGCAGAATTGTTCCAGTATAATTTTTTTTTTTAAATTTAATCTTCCAAATGTACCTTCAAGAATCAATTCTGCAGAAGCACAGCTCAGTAATAGCCACTGTGTCCTCACACAACCACCCCCAGAATCACTTTCAAAGTTACATCTGTGCTGCTGAAGTTGGTGGAAGCAGAAATAGCCAACTTTTTGGTAGTTTGTGCAAGCTTGGCAGTGGTACGCTGTAAAGTAAGTAAATAGTTTGGAAGACTTGTTTTGACTTTATTATCTCTATCATTAAAAAAATCCCACAAGCTCTGGCACTGCAGGAATAAGAGTGGCAGGACAGCAACACACACAACTGTTATCGTCATCTGCTTCAGTGAAACCAATATCAATTAATTTAGTTAATTAGTTCTTAAAGGCCCTCCAAATTGAATTTTGTTGAAGAAAGTAACTTTCCTCTGTTTGACTCTATTCACATCAAACCACAAGTTTTCTAAAAGCTGGCTAAGCTATTAAGAATTTGGAATATTTGGCTTTCCACAGTGAAAGTCCTACTTAATTAAGCAATCAAGAAAAATAAATCCCTTTGCTTATGTGGGGTTCAGAAAGTGAAAATTGAAAGCAAACTGATTTTCAGCTGCTAAAACATTAAAAATACACATGCAGAGAACCAACATGAATCCTTGCCATGATCATACACCTGCATTTGGGATTTGAAGAGAAGCTGTAATAAGAACCATTCGCTCTCAAAATGAACACATTGGAATATCTCTTGTATTGAGAGTGAAACACAAAGGCTTCAGCAGTTTCCCAAGTGTACAAAAAAGGATTGTACAGGAGGCAATATAGAAAAGGAAAAAAATTGAGAAACATTTTGAATAGCTCTCATAACCATAGATTATCCAGATCTATGTAGATATCTGTGACCTCCTGCTACATGAGCAGTTGTTCTGGAATATGGAGGAGAAAATAAAAGTCACCATTCTGCTCTGAAATGTATGCATACAACTCTCAAAAAATAATGTAACAGACTGCAAATGAACACAAATGAAAGCATGCTTAAAAGCATAGGATAAAGATATGTGCTTTTTGGATTCAGAAAACGAAGTCAGGTTCCTATTCATATATTTCTGGGGTAAGAAAAATGTAGATTAGAAGCCTCTAAAAGCCTGTCATTGCATTATATGTATCTTCACACATACACATACATAATAGACATCAGCTAAAAGTAGTGCCCTTGGGTCTGGGTTCATCACTTTGTATTTCATTCTGTACAATGCTATCCGGATGTTTCAGCTGGGAAAAAAAATGTGGTTTCATCCATGAATGGGTCACTGACCTCAGAATTGAAAGATTTATCAGAGTATGTTTGCATGACAAAATACAGCACTATACAGAAATATACTAGCCCTAAATGTGACATTTCCAAAATGGAAAAGGATTTAACTGAATTAGCACAGTCCTCTGATCAGCCTCCTCTGCCCTGCTGTTCAGTAAAGCTACTTAACCCAGACAGAGCTGTACTAACACAGTTATACTTGTCCTGGTTTCTGTGCCAGCCCAGCATGACTCTCACTGAATTTAACTCTAAAGGAATTTACATGATGCTTTCCAAAAAGGACCTCTTAAACCTCCCAAGTCCTTCTAATTTCAACTTAAATAAGACCAATAGCAGTAGAATTGAAAAAAATCCCAGCAAAGTCAAAATATTTTACTTATTTCTATGGATTCTGACAAGGAGTTGGTGCCAATAAACCTTTCACCTCCTCACTATGGAAGAGGTAGAAGTCTGTAAAACACATGCAGGGTACCAGCACATCCTAAAAAACATCTGGACTCCCAGAAAGCAGCTACAGAGCAGTCAGTGGGACCTGAAAGGACCCCTAGTGGAAAGCTAGGGGGTTCACTGGAGCCAGAAGCTTCTCTGAAAACACAACAAACGAGAAAATAAAAAAAAAATCAAAAGGAGTATTAATTTTAGACTGAGATCTTGAGAACAGTGTAGACAGGATACTGGAATGTGGAAAGCCAGTCTCCCCATGAGGTGTCTGAGAAGAGGCACCATTGGAATTGCCTCTTCATGAACACAACTGTAACCTGGCTGACACTACTGAAACTCAGTGGGAAGGACATAATTGGAAAAGTGATGTTAAAATAAGTCTTTAGAGAGAGCTGTGGGACAACAGGGAAAGATAATAATATTCTGTGTCAAGTACTTCTGTGAGTGTCATAACCAGTGAAGCTTGGGCTCTTAGTGACCTTCCTGTGGATGACTAATGCCATCTAAGACAACATCACCTATAGCTGAAGATTTTTTCAAAGCTCACCATTTAGAAAAAGCTCCTCCATGACAATTCTTTGGCTTTCCATAACCTCCTTCTTCTACCTGGGCAACTGTTTTTCTAGCTAATATGAGACCAAATTTTAGAAAACCAATTTATATTGAGGATGTCACTTCTGTGCCAAATCTATTTGGAAAGAGTCCAGAGAAGAGGCAGTCAAAAGCTCATATAACACTCTGTGATCGCCTTGTCTTTTTCCATGGGAGAACTGTTAGAAAGAAAAGCTTCTCTTTTACTAATGGACCCTAAAATATAGAAACAGAAGATCTGGAATGCTCATGGATACAAACTAGAGCTGAGCAAAAGGTGATGTCCCTGTTGTCATCTGCTACACAGCATCAAACCCCCCAGGGACATGATGAAGGGATATGTCAACACCTGACTGTGTTGTGTACAGAAGAAATTGTATAATCATGGGAGAGTTAGATCTGAAAGGTCGAGTTCTGGAAATCCCCCTGGGAACAAAATGGAACTTTAGAAATCATAGGAGAAAGTCTCCTACCTCAAAAACATGTATTGAGCTGTGGTGGCAGGTTAGTGTTCTGAGGAGAGCACATCTGATAGAAAAAGGTTATCATCTCTTTCTTTCACTTCCTTTCTCTATCTCAAGATGAGCTACATTCAGACCTTTCTGGAAAAGATTACTGCTGCTGAGTAAGGGCAATTCATCTGGCCTTCCTCGTTAAAATTCCTAATTCCATAAAGATGAAAATAATTATGGATCAAATCACTTGGGACAAAGAGCTAAGCAGGAGAAAAAAGGAAAAAAAAAGAGCATAGCTTAGTAGATGCTCAATTCAAATGGAAAATCATGAATAATAATTGGGAACTGCTTAAGAGCATTTTCCTCAATGCTCAAAGCCAGACACCAATAATGGCAAAACTCAATGTTCTACAAACTGAGGACAAAACAAAACAATGTGTTTCAAAGCAAAACTGAATGCAGATATTTAGGCGATGGAAAAAGGTAACATTGCAACAAATAGGGGGAAAGGTATAAATAGCAATAAATATAAACCTATAGGTAAGGTCTCAAGGAAACTAGCAGTAGAAACTAAAGAATATGAAGTCAAGGGTTGGCAGATTTGATCAAGGTGGAAGAAAATTGTGAAGCATATAAGGGAGGAAGAGAATGTTAAATTTGATCCAAAGATTTAGAACAGTTACTATAAAAATGCTGAAGATGCAGAATAACCCAAGTATTTTGTTTCCATACTTTGAACCAACTAGGCATGGCCATACAGGAGTATGATGAAAAAAAATAACCCTTCCTGCATAAACAAGGAAAAAGTCAGTGAGAAAGCTTCCATACAGGAGGTCTAAAACCAGTGCCAGTGAACCTCACTCAGCCATATATGTTAAATATATTATCAAAATATGTTAAATACATTTTGGGTACTGGGGAAATTCAAGACAACTAGGAAAAAGCTAAAATTGTCTTACTGTTAGTTTACAGAGGGATACAGAGAAGCATTTGTGTTTAATTTCTCCTGACAACTTTTAGACAAATTAAGTTTGGCTTCTCAAGTATTGACATATTATACAGTCAGAGTATCACATGAGATTTTTATTAATAAAGTGGAAAGCTTCAAAACTCAGCATTAAATACATTACATTAGTTGCAGGCTGGTTGCCTTCTCGAAACTGTAATTAAAAAAAGGAACCATCAAGCATCATTAACACTCCAATTGCACTCCATTATGAAATGCACTGACATGGGGTGTAAAAACGCTGACACACCAATAGCTGGGTTGAGCACCCAGCACTACCCACACTGTGACATTTGCATAGAGTCCTTGGTTGTGAAGTGAAATGTCTTAAAAGCCCAGTCAGTCCTTCAGGTTTGCTCTTGTTTTTCCATTGAAACTATAATCTGCCGGCAGGAGAGTAGATAATTTTTCATGAAACTACTATATACTTTATTATTAGTATGATTTCCTAAAAGCTCTTTTTTATATTTCAATTTAGTCAAGAAAGTACAAAGAAATCTCTGTCAAAAAGCAGGATGAACCTGCAACCAGAGACCAGAATTAACTTTAATGGTATGCTGTATAGTACTACAATGCAAAAAAGGTTACAAAGGAAGCCCAGGTGTCATAAAGCAGTTCCACTGACTTGGGCAGAATATTACACCTGCTGATTTTTCTATTTTCTCCATGCTTAGACCACATCTATATTTATGAGGGGGAAAAGTGATGAAATATTTAAACAGTAAGCAGCTTCAAGACCTTCTATTTGTTTGCTAAAATTTAACACATGCTGCAGTAAAAGACCAAAATCCTAGAAGGAAGCTGCAGGGCTTTCAGGGGGACAAGGAGCTGTCTGGGTACATGCCCTAGAGCCACAACAGCTCACCCTGAGCATTTGGGAGCACTGTACCTAGGGCCACTGCCACCAAGCCTCAGGGATCTTAAGGGCTCTGGATACATTTTAGAGAAGGACAAAAATAGGATGTAATGTTCTTTTTGTCTTTAGGAGTGGATCAGAGCTGGAATAAAGAAGGAAGTTATCAAAGCAACATTCCTGACTTATTTTTAATGTGATGTAAAGATTAACAGTAGCATTTCCTTTTGGAAGAGTGGTTCTCAACTTACTGTGAACAGGAATGGTCCACACTTTTTGTTTTGGACCTACAAGATGCATTTGCTTTAGATTTCATATCAACATTTGCCTTAAATTTTTTAAGACCTATTTTAGGAGGAAAAAAAACCCCAGAGGTCAGATCTTCTAACTGAACTCTTGCTTCAGGGGAAAGCCATCACAGGAGAATATATTTGTGGCAAGAGCAAAGTACATAAAACAGAAATGGATCACATTGCTCTAGTCTTCTGTACTTATTCTGTGGCCTCAGTCACTGTCTAACTCTGGGTACATGGACCATACGAGTGAACCTGCCCTGCAAAACATGAATGTCTCAGGGATTTGAAAACTGAAATACTCTTAACCCTTCAAAAGTTGCTATATGATTCTCACCAAATCTTCCAGGCTGTAAACTGGGAGAAATTATCAGTTCCAAATATAACCAAGCAATTAATCTGAATATGATATTAGTCCAAATTAAATTAATTAACTACAAGTTAGCTAAGTGTTTCTAGGGGGGAGATTCAGGCGGGAAACTGCTCTTATTCAACAGAAAAAGCACACAAAGCCTTTGAGGCTATATTCCCAAATTGCTCCTGTAATCCATTATTGCAGGAGATTTCTTTGACTGGGGAGATGCTAATTTATACTGAAAGGTGCAAACATGCATATAAACACTGGAAACTTCAAGAAGTGATTTACAAAGTCATGTAGAAATGAAAACCTCCATAAAAGAGATGATAAGACTGAATTTAAAAGCTTAGTCTGGACCTCTGTCTATGAAGTGACCCCAAGAAGATATCTGGGCCTTCCTCTGCAAATAAATTTGGGCTTTATGTACTGTTAATAAAGTCAGAAAGATCATGTTAGGATGCTGACAAAGTGAGACAAATCTCTTAATTTGAAGGAGGTGAACAAGGTAGACTTTATCCTTATCCAGTGCTGTAAGATAAGGGTAGTTTCTTCACTAGTTTAATAAAAAGGTGAATTATTTAAAGGAAACAGCACATGTCCCAGCAAAAGGAGACCAAATCCATCAGGAAATATTAGAAGAATAAACCACCTAATAAAGAATACATAGAAAAGAAACCAAATCCAACAATTAATTTCTTTCTTTATTTATTCATTTGGGTTTTCTATCATGAATTTTCATTTACACTTTTAAAGACATACATACAGGGATAAGATAATGAATGGAAGAAGTAATTAGATTAAAATAGAACCTTGTGTTATGAGTATGAATATTAATATTAGGAAATAGAGGCATGACAGGTTAGAAATGAAAAATTAAAACCAAAAAGACTCAGAAAAGACAAATTCTCAGTCTTAATTAAAATGCATGTTTTAATTCAGAAAAGTGTGAAAAAAGCCCTTTCTTTCATAAGGAAATCTGATCAAATGTGAAGTACAACAAATTTTTATTCTGATGGATTGTTAGTGGAGGTGGAAACAACCACTTAGGACAGAATGGAGCAAGAAGAAAGATCATTTTTTCAAATGGCCACATGCTCAATAGTTGCATTTGGAGACCCAGTAGAGTCCTGGTGATTTTTAATTTCATTGAAAGGCATGGTGCCAAATACCCAACAAGAATAAACACTTCCAGTTGTCAGACATGTGAAGCCTTTCTCTAGGGAATGTTCTCTACCCCGACAATGTCATCTTGTTCAAGCCCCAGCCCACCTATATCCTGTGTTCAAACCTTGCTTGAGCACTCAGTGGCTTGGTGCAGAAACAAAGTTGAATATTCCCATGTACACAGTGACAACACTAAGCAGAAGAGGGGGAGTAAAACAATTAAAACATTAACTAGATTGAAAATTAAATGGCATGGATCATTGGGTAGCTCTGCATTGGCTTATTGGCTGTTGATAGGTTACTTCAATTATTTGCAATTTCTCCTGCAGCAGCATTAAGGGCCCTGGTGTGCTCTGAATGGTGTGTACACGCCTGCTCTTAATGACTCAGACTAAAAGGACAACACATGGGAAGTGACACAGAGCCATAAAGAGGTTAATGGACTTAACCAAGGTTACAAGACGAGATAATAGGAGGGATGAGAATAAAACAAAACAAGCAAAGACTACAAGCCATACCTCCTCTCCCGTTGTCATGCTCAAAGTAACTCCTTCATTTAGATAAATGAGCTTCACAGCAGGGAGCTCTCCCAGCCTTAATACAGTGCATCTCAAAGTCACCTGATGACTTTCTGGCGGCGTTAGTGAAAAGCTGTGTCTGTCGAAAGAGGTCATAAGATGCAACTTTGATTGCATCCTCTGCCAAACTTTTGTGCAGTCAGGGACAAGGTGCATAAAGCTTTTGTAGACGTGGCAGACTGTCCTGCCTCTCAAAGTGCTATGATGACACATGTTAATGTGACAGCAACAAGGCCAAGGAAAAGTATTTAGACCCAAAGAGCTCTCTGATTCTGGGAATTTTCTATGTAAAAGCAGATCTCAGTCATAGATGACTAAAATTCAGAATTTAAACTGCTGTCCCCATTTTGGATTTTTCCATTTCTTTTGTTTTAAGCCCTAACCATAGTAATAACTGATTTCCAACAACTGATTCTGTTACAATGGTTACATGCTTTCATAATGCTACCATAATCAGACAAATTTATGAAAATATAATATTGCTTATCAAAGTGAAGCTTTGGATTGTTTACCTCTGCTCATGAAGTGCAGCTCAGGTTGAGAAGAGGTCAATCCATTGGTTTACATCCCCATCTTAGTGCTTCTCCCTGGCTATTAATAAGCCAAGTTGGTATAGATTTTGAGAAATTGAATATATTATTGCTTAAAAAAATATTTTTTAGAATAAACTTCAAGAGATGCATCAGTAAGTTGCATTAAGTGTTATACTGCTGAAATTCATAATTACATGCACTAAAGCTGAAAAATCTACTGTTAATATATATGTGGGTGTGAAAAATGACAGAGTACAGACCAAATTGTGCCTTTTTTTTCTATGTCCATAGTTACCAGAAAAGAATTCTCTGAGACAGTACATGTCCCCCTTTGAGAGACAAGGAGTTGCTTTTTTTTATTATTTTTGCCAAGGTAAGCTTATATATTTCCATATTTTTCACTTTTAGAAGGACTTTTGTGAGTTGTATAATGTTGAACTTGGTATTATTTTACCAAACCATTTGCAGGACTTTGTTTTTTAAAAAGAGGCAAATACTTCCTATCAAATGAAACCTTCCTGAGATGCTACTTTTACTAGCTGGTACTCAAAACTGGTTCACATAAAAGCAGGGAGAAATCAGACCACTGAAGGAAAATTTAAGAAAATCACTGCCCTTTTCAATAAGAAAATGTTTTCTTCTTTTCCATGACCTTTGGGGACAGCTCTGCTTCCCATTTCACATCATAGAAAAGGTCTCTAGAAAGGAAACAGAGAATTTGTGGCATTGTTTTTGCTTTTACATTGAAGCCGTGGATGACACCTCTTCAAATGACTTTATCTTCCCTAGTATACTGTTTTCAAAAACACATCCCTTGCAGCCTATATAAGGTTGAGTCCAAGTCAAACACAAAGTGAAAATATTACTTCTTTCCCACTTGTTTTCTAAATGCTTTCTTTGTGAAGAAATTGAATATTGCTTTCTTTGTGAAGAAGTTGAATATTTCTTTCTGTAGCTTAAAGCACCCTGTAAACTGTTGAAAGGAAAACACGTGCTGGTCCATTCCATTTTAAAGCAAGTGATAGTCATCTGAACTGATGTGAGCACAAACCAACCACTCATCTTGTGATGAATGAAATAAGTTTTGTTTCTTTCCCAGTGGGCATCTGCTATCCCAGCAGGTACAGATAAGGTGTTTTACCTGTGTACCATGCTATGCATGCAAGCAGGTGCTGTGTGTCTTTCCATGTAAACCACTTGCCTGCTGCTCTTATTGCTGTATTTCTAAGTGGTTGCACCTGTTTCTTAGATTTTTAGTTTTTAGCTGACAACTTTGCTTTCAGTTTTTATCTTCTTAGAGCAGCAAAGTTACCAGCCTGAAGAATCCCTGTGTTTCTCATGTTGTTAATCCCCCTTAGGTTTTTCTGGCTTTCTGTGGGTACTTCACTCAGTCCTTGTTGGGATTCTGCACTGGGCTTTCTAATTCCTTAACTGAGTTCTGATTTGTTCACAGAAAAGGAAAACAGAGAAATTAAGAGGGATTCATTGGATTGTACTAGATGAGTATCCATTAAATGTTACTGGGTATGTCTACCTTCTACATTTGAGAATCCTGATTTCCTACCACAACAAAACAAAGTTAACTGAGGTAACTAAAGTGAGATTTAGCAGAGCTCAGCATTTCCTGCTCGTGTTCACTTCAGCTGAAATTATGGTAAGGTAACATCTCCAAGAATGTTCACTTCTTTTTTCAAGCTGACCATCCCAAATGGCTCTTGTGTGATGTGAACGTTGTAAACTTTTGTCCTGCCAAAATAATTTCCTGAAGCTTAGAAGAAACAAGCTGCACTATATTTCCCAGTAATATTATTCTCACTAGTAGAAGAAATAGTTTCCTGTGTTATATATCTATCTATCATGATAGTAGAGATCTGTGAAGTCAAAGCAGTTAGAGTCTATTTTGTATTTGGTGTAAAATGTTATGAGTTAAAAAAGAGTAGTTCGCTTAGAATTACAATGAATAAAAAGAATTTTAAATGTTTATAATTTTGAGTGTTCTCTTCATGTTACCATTGGGGTAAAATTATTTTATGATAATAAGGGATTACCTTTAAGGGAAGAAATTTGTCATTCCTGATGCAAATAGATAAAAGACTATGGAGGACCATATTCTAATTTTAAAAAGTGATAGTAAACGATAATCCACCAAGCAAATTGCCAAAATATACATCTATTAGCTGTCAGAGCAATGAACTGTAACAAATTTCATAGAATTATTTAGGTTGGGAAGGACCGCCAAGATCATCAAGTCCAAACATTGACCAAACACCACTACTTCAAAACTAAACCACAGCACTGTGTCACATCCAGTTGTTAATTCAGTAACTATTACTTGTGTCTCATTTCCACAACTGAGAGACAAAGGTGATTTTTTCCATGTACATTCACAAACAAAAGCAAGGGTATACTGGAATTCTTGACCAACACTCAAATGCTCTATTTCTATTTAAAAATTAAATTCAGCAGTATATCTTCCTTCTACCAAAGAACATCAGAATGACCTATACCTTATGCTCTCATTTCTTCTGTTTTAAATAATACATATTAGTAATTTGGTATAATTGTACTAAAGTATAATTGTGTTAAAGATGATGCTCATTATTAGGGTACTCACCTTCTGTGATTTTCTCCATCTGTTCTTCCTTTTGGCTCTTGTCCATCAGAGCTTTTCTTTTATTTAGGTCGAGAGATATGGAATCCACAGGCAACAGCAGAACTAAAGTGATTCTTTTGGAACACCACAACAGCCCCAGTTATCTTGGTTTCAAACACATAAAAATTTCAGAAGACACAACTGACAACAGCAACAAAATTTGTACTGGGGCAGGTTTTCCATAGTTCCCCTTCAGCACCAGCTGCACAGCCTCATGGGATAGAGCCAGGAAGAGCTCATTTTTTTGGTAGACAGTTTAGTGAATTAAATTAATAAAAAAGTAATAAAACTACACAGCTAGATACTATGCTTATGGTAGCATCTTCTAACCTCTGATATGAAAACTTCACAGTGTACCTTATTTCCAAATGTAACCAACTGGGGATTTATTTCCCTGTTATGCACCTCTGGTATTGTATTGACAACAGGTCTCCAAAGAGGGAAGAATAATTTCAATATACAGGGATAACTTGACCAAATTAAAGTCTGTACTAAACTTTGGCTAGTAGAAAAACCAGAAAAATCTTCAGAGGACACTGAGGAAACTTTTGTTTTCTCTAGAAAGGAAGATTTAAAACCACTAAATATTCATGCAATATTTCTATTTTACTAGATTCAAAGTGTCTTAATTTTCAACAGTTTAATTATGGAACATTGATATTAATACTAATCTGAATAAAACCTGCCAAATCTCTTAATTATCCTGCCCAGATCCTGGGTAGATATGTGAATGCATGACCCACTGGAATTCACCTAGTTGAGTAAACTGCTTTAGTTTTCTTTCCCATTTCCCACTGCCTAAGTGGCCATACAGCAAACACAGCAGCACAACAGGAACGGATGAAGAACAAACATTAGGCTGTTGATTTTTTTTTTAGCATAATTACATTTTCCCCTTCAACACAGTCACTCAAAATCAGTTTACTTCCACAAGAGAAGATGTTTTATGGAATGTTTTACTGTGATTTCTTAATCAGGATCCAGTCTTAGAATAAATAACCATTCTCCAGGGTTAGTAACCCAAGATGTTTCATAAGCAGCGTATTCAAATTAATAGATAAAAGGTACAAAGTTAACATAATCTTTAACAATTAGTATCCTACAGAGCATGCTGGTCTGTTACCAAAATGCTAGCCAAAGTTTTGTGAAAGGGCCTTTCTTAACCTTACCTAAACTATTTCTAAATTACTATCACAGTGGGAATCAAGGAAAATGGGAGAATATTTTTCAGAGGGATTGTTGCAGAGAAATGTCCAGCACTACATAAATGACCTATTCTTGACAATTTGCTCCATATGATGGATAAGGAGCCCATATAAAATATTAATTTGGACTCAATACTTAAAGGTTTAAAATTGACATTCAAAAGGAAATGAAAACCAATAGTGTGTGGGTTGAGGATTACCATAGGACTGAGGAAGGAAGATGCCCTTGGAAATTAAAGTTGTGTGTTTACAGTAGGATAACTCATGATAAAAAGCATGGCCTATTTTAAGAAACAGCAAGAAGGAAAAAGGAAAGTGGAATACACTGAATACCTGCCTAAATGGCAGTATTTGAAAAAACAAATCTCTATATAACAGAAGCTCAGTTCTTGTAACAACTATAATGGTTAAATAGAAGAGTAACATTAATTGGTGTAGTAGAAATCCCAGAAGGAGAAATAAATGTTTTTTCACTATTTCAATTTGTGGATATACTCCAAAAAGAGAAATTGTTGCTTTACACAGCTTTCAAAATGCAAAAATGAAAACTGTTTTGTTTAAATGAAAAGAAAAATAGCATATATTTTCCATCTCTGATAACAAAGGAAAATTTAAAAATAGTATTAATTATTATTAATATCTTTTTTTGTTGTTAAGGGAGTGATAATTCACTTACAGGATATAGCTCTCTGAGGATCTCAAACCACTTTATAAATATTAATGAATAGTGACAGCCTTATAAAAAATATTACAAGTAGCAATTTTCTATTCTACAGAAGAAGAAATTATGTCACAATCTTTTTTAAACAAGTGGATAGGAAACCAAAAGAAACCAACTCTTATTCCCTTCTCCTGCATTACAAATAAAGTTCCCTCTTTCATGTTTGATATTGAGTAGCGTTTTGACTCCATACTGAGTATCTTGTGTCTGTATCATTCTTAAAAATTATTCTGAAGGAAGTGAAGAATTTCAGAGAGATACCATTTTTTTTAAACTATATTATATGTCTTGAAGAAAATTGTATTCAGGACTCTTTGCTGGAGAGGTTGTTGTATTACATTTCATGCTTGTTGCTTTAATGAGGAGTAGAAAATGGAAGAAGGCCTTGGCTACTCAAAGGTTCAGCAAATTTTAGTATGTTCCTGTAGCCCATATTTTATATTAAAGACATATGTAGAGAAAATAACGGAATCACCTTGTTTGCAAGTCACCTTCATGCAAATTTATATTTCATTTTTACTGCATTCTCAAATGCTAGTTACATCACACTTCTTTCAGAAATTATGCCTCTCAGATGTAATTTTGGTACAGTATATGCTTTTGACAAAGAAACGCAGCTTAGATTGAGCTATTCACAAATCATGACTGTCTGAGCATCCGGGGTTTTATTTTAGGCGTTTGGGAGAGAGTAGTATTATTCTACAGGGGAAAAAATAGGTATCCATGATCTTAATACACTTTAAAGAAGTGAATAATACCTTTTTGATTTTTAGCACAATTTCTGTGATCTTCTCTAGCTAAATATATCTAACCATGAAAGTCCATTTTTGCTTTAAACCTTTCATAACACATGCAATAATTTCAGATAATAAGTGCAGTAAAACTTTCTGATCACAAAAAGGATGAGGAACTGTAAAACACCCTGAAAAAGCTCAGTCTGCTATGAGAAAAGTTTTGTACTTCCTTCAGATAAAGCAAAGATTGGTATCTCAAAATAATGAAAATTGGAGGTAGGAACATGCATCAGGCCAGGAGATTGGTATGAATGAACATCAGATGGTCTTACAGGTCAGGAAAGTGAGGCTTAGTTTGATAGCTCTGGATATGAAAGACCTGAATTTTTTGGAAGACGGGGAAAGAATGTTTAAGCAGCTGGAGTGTGAAAAATTTATACTAGCTTACTCTTGGGAAGCCAAAGTTCCAATTTAGGTGCCTGCAACTACTTACAAGTGCTCATCTTTTCAAGACCAGAAAGGACTACTAAAAAAATTCCTTTTTCTCCTGGAATACTTCAAACCAGAGAATTAAACACTTGTTATTATTACTGTGATTTTTAAAGAAACAACAGTGGAGTAAGGTAATAAAATTTCATTTAATTGCAATGGAAAACAGAAGCCAAATTCGTTCACTCAGTAGTTATCTAAGGATTGCCTGGTCTCTATAAAAGCCAAAGAAATACCACAAAGAACCAGGCCAGGAAGCTACAGTGAGTGGAGAGGGCTGGAGCACCTTATGCACCCAGGTGAGCTTTTCAGGTCCCCAGCAGACACCCACAAACACAAACCTGCACAAAGCAGGCTGTGATGGAGTTGTGATGAGAGGGTTGCCACGGTGCCTGAGGACTCAGCCAGGGAAGAACAGCAGTGTGGAGGGGTCTGAGGAAGAGCTGAGATGCTGCTGCAGGGAAGTGCTGGGCAGAGGAGCTGGGCTGGCACAGTCTCAGCTGCTCTGCCTCTGGGCAGTGGCTTCTGGATTAAACTGTCCAGACAAGTGCATCTAGATTTCCTCCCAGAAAAATGAATTTCCTCACTCAGAACACAAGTCTGGGGGTAAGATAAAAGGCACCTAAAATAGGAGATATGTTTCTTAAGAGTTTAGATGTGCACCAAGGCTACTGAATGCAACAGCTTTCCCAACCACAACACTCTGCTTTGTAGCTCAGTCTTTTTCTTGAGGAAAGACTCTGCTGTATGAAAAGGGGAACCCTTCTCATCGAGGTCATGACTCAGACAGACTTGCCTCTTTTTGAACTCTCAGTAATGCCAAGGAGTCCAAGTTCTGTCCTCACATAAGTTGCCAGACCTTTTCAGGTAACTCCAGCAACCAACACTCACAATATCATCCTACAAATTGTCAGAAAGCTTTATTCTTGTCAGGTCAGTCATCAGTAGGTGGCAACTCACTGTCAGGCACAATTATATTTCAGTGGTAATAACATTTCAGTCAAGGAATGCTGGAACCCCTTAACAATATGGCTCAAGAGGGAGGGTAAGTGTCAAGACAGAGTCAAAAACTCAAAAAGAAGTTTGGAGTCTGAATAGGCCATGTGCAGAGTCCATATTTCCAAAGACAATCAGTTAGCAATACACCAGCAAATTGTCCAAGCTGTTGTAAATGACATACACGAGGAAATAAATTCCTACTTTTTTCTCAATTTTAACCAAGGACTTACATTAAAATCCTTTCCACCATTCTTCGTATGCTGTTCTTAAACAAATTGCTAGAAACTAACATCAAAAAAGAACAAATGAAAAAGGGAAGTGAAAAAACCCAGAGTATATTCATAATTTTCCCTTAAGAAAAAATCCCCCCGACCAACAAAACCAACAGCAAAGAAAAACAAACAAAAAATCAAACACCTCAAACAAACAAACAAACAACCAAACCCCAAATCCCAAGGAAAAAAGGTGACATTTGGTATATTCTGTGCCATCCTGAAAGCTAAGAAGAGTAATTTACTCAAGTATTTTTATGAGTCAGAAGAAAATTTATCCTTTTAGCCTGCATAGCTGAGCACTGTCATGGGACACAAGAAAAGCCAGAGGCAAACCTAATACAAAATAAACACAAACCCAAAACCAACACTGCTCCCCCCAAAATCCTCATAGCCTGTAAAAACCACTTACAAACACAAATTAGGTTTTTTCCCTCACAGTGAACAGGGTCAGCACAAAATGTTTTGTGTAAAACCTGTCCCTAATAGAATTACTGATTTGTTTTTTCTTGCCTCAAAAATGTGAATAAAAATAATAGGAGAGGAAGTCAAAAAGTATCTGTGAAAGATTTTAGGACCAAGGTTAATGCATTAATATGGGCAATTTTCTACCAGCTTTGCTTTCCTAATACACTGTTTAACTCATGAAGTAGTACCATGAAGAAGAGAAAGAACAAAAGAAAGACATTAATAAGTCTCTGAATTTTAACTTGCATCCTCACAAGTTCACTAATTCTGGTGCTCCTTCCCATAAAATGTACTATTATATCTGCAGTGTTCCATTGCCTTTGTACTGGTCCCTTTGGTAACTTCAACAGCTCTCATTAGCAGTTATCCTTGATTTATCAAAATTTCCCAGTAGTTAATACACTTTAAAGACAGAAGAAACCACTATTAACATGTAGGCAGAAAGGCAAAGAATACTGTCTGTGATGATCTCTGAAGAGAATAATGATTTATATTTGCATGATTTACATGTGACTTAACAATAACAGGCAAAAATGAAAAAATAGCTGAACTGGATATTATTAACTTAAGAGTTCTAGGCAAAAATCAAAAAACTCAGATTGTTGGGGCTTTTTTCCTATTGGCACTTGTCCACTGGAAATTATACAAAAATAACTGATATTTCAGAGACTGGTCACTAGCTACTGTAGGATAGATGTTTTTTTCATTTGCCTGAGTATAATTTCCATACATTTCAAGTATTCAGTTAAAGGCACAAAGCAAAACTTGATTTCAGGTAGGAATCCACTTCATCCATTTTTACTAATCCCTAAAAAGCCTTTTCAATTTTATACATTCCTAGTCCATGTATGTTTCAGAAATAGGACACTATTATGAGAAATCCTTTCCTGGTCAGAATCAGGAGCGTGTGAAAAACTGCTCTGAAGCAGATGGTTATCTGAGAAGGGGTAAAAAAAAAAAAAGAAAAGCCATACCAAACATTTAGATCTTCTATGTACAGATTATTTCACTTAAATTACCTTTATTTATATTATAGATGAACCTACAATTCTTTTAAAAGTAATAAGTTGATAAATTAAATACAATTCTAAAAGGTATCCTGCTCAGACTGACTGGAAGACTAAAAATATTTTTCTTAAATAGTCCCCATTCCCTCAAAATTATGTTTTATCTTCTCATGGGCTGAGGGATTTGCAAAAGCAGTCTGTGAGATATTTGGGCTAGTAGAATGCTGATCAGCCTGGCAGATGGCTCTTTTGGGCCAGTGTTTTCAGATGGTTTGATCGTTAGCTGGGATTGACCTGTTGGAACACGTCCAGAGGGGAGCCACTGAGCTGATCACAGGGTGGGAATACCCCACCTATGGAGACAAACTAGGTTGGGGTTGTTCAGCCTGGAGAAGAAAAGGCTCCAAGAAGACCTTAGAGGCTGTTCCAGTGCCAAAAGGGGCTCCAAGAGAGCTGGAGAGGGACTTGGGACAAGGGCATGGAGTGACAGGATGAGAGGGAAAGGCCTTAAGCTGGAGGAGGTTTAGATGAGATATTGGGAAGAAATTCATTACTGTAAGGGTGGTGAGGCACTATAGAACAGGTTGCCCAGAGAACCTGTGGCTGCCCCATCCCTGGAATTGTTCAAGGCCAGGTTGGACGGAGTTCTGAGTAACCTGCTCTAGTGAAAGGTGTCCCTTCCCACGGTACAGAGGTTGGAATCTTGTGTATTTAGGCCTGCACATTTGGAAAGTCTCTTTTCTTGTATCTCACCTGGGATGAAAGCGTCTTATATGTTTTATGAGGAAATCATGATGCATGTATGTGTTTCATGAAGTGATGTAACACCTCATGTACATACCAAGTGTTGCTGCATAATAACTGTGACACATATGAGTGTCTGAATGTATGGACACATAGTAACATATAAAGCTCTGAATACAAGTACTGACACACACCTGTGGTCAGCACAGACGAGTCACACAATCTTTCTTACAGGACTGTTTCTGTGACTGATCTACTTAAGGATAACATGGCACATACGGTGATTATTCTATGGAAAGTAATTCTTAATATTTAGAGCACTTTCTGTCTTAACATTTAGAAAAGTTCCTGATTTCTTCTTTTACATACCACCTAAACACAACACACAAAAAAAAAAAAAGGCTGTGAAATCAGCCCTAATTTTTTCCCATTATAGAAACAATAAGGACTGGTATTCCTTGAAAAAGTCTCCACCTACACAGATTTCATGGAAGATGTTTTCCCAAACCAGTGCAATCTGTTGCTATGCTCAGTACTTAGCTGACTGTATTTAGCATCAGGCCCCGGTGACACTGCTGTTTAGAAGATTATGACATTTGGGCTCGATTTTCTTGCTGATTAGTAAAGCAACATTTTTTTTTATATTTCCTTATGTTTCCTTGTTGTTTGATAGATGTTGATACTCTCAGACTCTCAGGCCCTGATGTGGCAAACATATCCGCAAGACTGCAATTAACTGAGGTGAAACAAACTGGACCACTTACTGAGAAAAATATTCATGTACTTACAAACTTGATGAGTACTTCAGCTAAAGAAAATTGCATCAATTTTAGGTAAAAGTATTACTGCAGTAACATCTTCAATGCCCAAAATCTACTTGAGGACACACTTGGTAACTCATCTCATGGTTTCCTGCGGTTTCTCTGGCTGTTTATCATAGGACTGGAACCTGGGTGCTGCATTTTAGTTTCATAGGCTCATACATAAATTCTCACACATAAATGAAAGTTGCATAAAGCTGACCAGTTTGTGAACAGACATGAACAAGTATGTTTTTCACTTTGGAGACATTATTTTCCCATGTGACCTGGCTTCTCTGAAAATACCAACCAAAGAAAAAAAAAAGACAAAAAGAAAGATTAGATTAAAATGGAACAAAATATAGCTGATTTTTTTTAGAGGTTTAAAGATTATTTTATAAGAAAATAGTGCTATTGTTACTATTTCCTGCATAGAACATCAGCCAGTATCAAGGGAAATTATCAAGGGAATCATGATGATATCTGTAACAGTTTAATTTTTTAGGTAAGTGTAGAAGCTCTTTTACTGTGATGCATCAGTAAAATCAAGCAAAAAAAAATATAAAAAAAAAAAATTACAAAATGTCAGAATATTCCCAGAGGCCTGAAATATAAGAATTGCAAAATCAACAAACTTTCGTGTAAGATAAATCAAGTAAATTAATGTGGGACATCTGTAGCTGCAAACACTGTTTTGGGAATGGCATGAAGCCTATCTGACTGCAGCTACTCTCAAGACCTGCTTGTGCTGTAGACAGAGAGTAAATCAGTAATATATTGGGTCACATTTTAACTTAAATGCCCCAAATGTTCTCACAAAATTCGGTTCCACCTTTAGCAGAAGCCAAATCAGTTTGCTGCTCTGTGGCTAATGCTAGATTTGCATTTTGGTTTTGCCCTGATGAGAAGAATTTGCCCTTCAGGTTTGATTAGAAACTTAAACACCTGTTTTGTTTCAAAATCCTCTGTGAAATCTCACTTTATAATGAATATAATGTCAAAAAATGTCAACTATAAATGATTTTTTGGAACAAGCTGTGTTTGCACTGCAGTTCAGTAGTTCACAGCTATCTCCAATAGCACTTTGTAGCTCCACTTTGAGGAGGCTGGAGTCCCATAGGGAACCATTCTTTTTTCCAGTATATTTGACATGTTCTGCTGTTAGTGCTCATTACGGTCATTATGAGTTATTACTGCTCATTATGCTGTTAAGCAGATGACACCTAGATGTACTGAATTAATGGTAGTGGGGTGGAAAAACCTTTCTTAGATACATGAACGATCAAAAAGGAGAGCTAGAAATCTCTGAGATGAGAGGAAGAAAAAGAGCTACTGAAAGAAACACCACGCTTTCCAACCCAAAACAGTGACATCAAACCACGTATACGTGGGCCTGTTACATTCATCTCCCTCTGTTTGTCTCTCTACCAAGCTCCATATATCTCAACTGCCAGAAACAACAATGAATCTAAGCTAATTAGAAGAATAATTCCAATATTACTGTTCTATTTCCTCCGTTCCATCCCTCATTCAATGGCACATTTCACTTTGACTTTACTGATACAATTTCAGATAGCCTTATGCATTACAATTTAATTATTCTCTAAAACAAAAACAGATATATTGGCACAGGCCATTTCCAAAACTATTATCAAAACCTGTACAGGACTGTCTGGGAAAAAACTATTCAATTGCATATTTGCTTTTTCCATTATCCATTCTACAAATTTAGAGCCTGAAAAGAAATAGCAATCGAGGTTCATCTCATAAAAACTTACAACAAAGTGACCAATAGTTTAAATTGCTTCAATAAATTATCAACAGTCTTTTTTTTCCCACCATCATTATTTACTTTTTAAAGACTTTAATGACTTATTCAGGGAAGGTGAAATAGCTGTGATATTTGATTTATTTTCCCTGGAAATTAGGTTTTACTTCACTTGAAATTGGGCTTTTTCATGTGAAGAACAAGAGATTAAACATAGTTCCTGAAAAATAAATGTATTGCAATGTCAAATTGTAGTCTCTCTTCTATTACTACTCCAAATGTAAGGATACAGCATACTCTGGCTTTCAGACCAATACAGGTCCTTTATTAACTTCCCTGTGTGTCACACAATTCAACACAGCACTTGAGCTCCTTGACAAGAAACCCTGGAATAGAGTCTCTGAGGGTGTGCAGAACTGCAATAGCTTTAAGTATTATGCACTTGCTGGAGTAAAGTGCCTCGTATAAGCTGGAGGATCAAGGGAGAGGAAATGCCATCACTACCTGCTATTTGGTGTAGAACAGGAGAGAAGCAAGTAATAATCATTCCCCTCCTGGGTTCCACTGAGCTGTGCACAGCCAGGCAGCCAGGCCAATGTTCACTGGCTGAGAGACAAAACAAATGCTGTCAAGATGAAAGTGTGAAATGAGAGTTGTGTTATCTTAATCTCCCTGTTGCATCCCCAAAACCAAATATTTGGACTGTACATAGCAACAGTATTGAAAGTCTCAGTCATGAGCACCATCAATGTCTCTGTAGATGAATCAAAGAGAAAGTCATTAATGACTTAGTCAAGAATAATTAACAAACAGATAAATAACATGTATTGTGTAATCCAGGGTAGATTTAACAATCTGGGCACTTCAGTATTCTACTCTGCTGAGACACAGTTGTGAAGGGCCCTAAAGATCTTTTTTCAGATAAATCAAGCCATGAAGGCATACCACAGCACTGTGATACAATGGGCCAGCTCACACTTATGGCATGTCAGTTCTCTCCTGCTTGTCAAATTTTCAGTGGTGGAAATCTCTGGACAAAAAAAAAATAAATGGAATAAATAGGCATGTCCTTCAACCTCTAACAGATTGAAATTGAGTTGTTCTGTCAGGAACAACAGCTTGTATCTACTTTAGGTTGACATCATTGTGACAGGAGTAATGTAACACTTAAATAAATATAAATAAATATATGTTCTGACTTATTTCCTAATCACTGATGAAGGAATTCTCTGAATAGCTTTTGTTCATGACTAACACTGCCTGATGGCTAATCCTGCCCCAATAAAGTGCTCTCCTTATGATCAAGAATTATATTGCCAGATGTCATGAATGCAGTGGACAATTACATCCCATTATAAATACAGGGCTTGATCCAACACAATTAAAATTAATGAGTTTTTTATTGCCTGAGATTTGCTAGAATCAAGGATGTAATTAAAAGATATGGTCACACTTTTAAGCACAATCTATACATTTGTGAGACTCCTATTCATAGTAGGTGATAATCTTGTGACTACCTTGTACATAAAAAGGTCACTATGGGTGTGCTTTTTGTTGAAAAAAAAGTACTTTTCAATGGTTGGATTTTGTTATTGTCATCCAGTAAGATGCTACAAGGGCTTTATTAAGACAATCAAGAAAAGTATGTATCTTTAGAATTACTAATATTTATTTTACAATTGAAATGCAAAACAAATATGGTCAAGTGGAAATTACACTTTTTCCTCCACTGAAATTTCAAGCAGAAAAAAGTATTTATTTTTCCAGTTTTCCTAAGAGTAAACCTTCACAAATTTATTTACTGTATTCTCCAAGATTCATATTCTATAAAAATCTATCACATGTTAATTTTATGTGAGCAATCTAACTGCAATCAGCAGAACTACTTATATTTATAGTTAATCAGGAACAACAGAAATCATGAGCAGTATAAAACCCCGAAAACTACTTTAGCAGCAAAGAACCAAGCATGCCAGAAGAAAGGAAATATCAAACTCATGGAGATTTTTAAGCATCTGGATTTTCTACTATATTCTTTTTGCTACCATGCTCCCGAGACAGCCTTCCTTCTAACTCAAACTGTCCTCTTCTTCAGACTGATGTGAAACTTCAGGGCAATGTGCAAATCACAGAATCATTAAGGTTGGAAAAAACCTCCCAGATCATCAGCATCCAACCATTCCCCCAGCACTACCCTGTTCACCACTCAACCATATCCCCAAGTGACAAATCTAAAGGTCTTTTTGAACACTTCCAGGGACAGTGGTGGCACAGCTGCAGACCTGAGAGCACAGTTGACTGTGTTTGGAAAGCACAGGTGAAACCAAGAAGCTTAAAAAGAAGTAGACATCTCTCTGAAGAGATGAATAAGTAGGAGAAAATAGAAATTAGGATTGTTCTGTGCAGGGCTAGCAGTAGGATTTTGATGATCCTTTTAGGTCCCTTCCAACTCAAGATATTCTATGATTCTATGAAATCAGAATGCAGGAGAACAATTGGTTGTAGTATGAAATGTAATCTTGTCTAACTGAAATCAAAGCAACACTGATTTTTTTCTATTTTAAGATACCACATAACCTACAATTTAATTTCTGGTTTTAAGTAATTCCATATATTATTAGTATTTTCAAGATCTTTATCATTGCTCAGTATTTCCTATAAATCCATTTCTATAGTGCTATAGAACTTCAAAGAGGAACTTTAATTAAAACATGTTTAATGCTACTTTAGTTGCTAAAACACCTTCATTCTCCCTTTTCTTCCTTTAGTGCCACAGAATGCTTGCTAGGGTGGCATAGAATAAGGAATTTTGAACTTTACAGTGCAGCGAACAAGTGATTGTTTGTCCTACTGAGTGTTAGTTCTGACCCAGGTAGCAGTGTTTTATAGTCTGAAGATCAAAGTGCAGCTTACCCATCAAAAATCACATTCCAGCTTTGTTTATTACTCTCTTAACCTTTCATCTGTGCTTTGCACAGCACTGAAAAATACATATATAAAAAATGTTCAGAAAGCCCTATTTTGGTGAGTCATCTTTACTTCTTGACTTATCATAGTATAACAAGCTCTTGGCTTTTCTTCAAAATTCTTCCATCATTAAAACTACTATGATATTCCTTCTGAAAAATGAGTGCCTTAATATACAAAATACATTTTCAGCTTTCAGAAAAAAAGTACTTCAACTTGTTTGGTTTACCTTAGAGATACTGATATTAAAGAGTTGGTAATACTGAAAACGTTTAATAAAATAAGGTTTATTACTAGCATTGGGTTATCTTTTTTTGGCATTCTTTTAAAACACATTTTTTAGGAGGTTTTTTTTATGGAGATGCAGTAAATAATATCAGATGTATGTAAACACTCTCAAGGGAAAACAAAACAAACACATTTATCAGTTGTATTCTTACAGAGAAATCCCCAAAGAGGTCTTTTAAACAGACTTCTATATTCTGCAAGTTGTTAAGCACAGGACATTTAACCTGCTTTTTGCAATTGCTTCATTCCAAAACATTTCACTACTTGGATTTACTGAGAAGCTGCTTTTAAAAGTACTTTCAATCTGCTATGTTCATGTCAAATGCAGAAAGCTATTAGCTGTAATTGGCAATTTATTTTTTTTTCCTTTTTGCTGCTTTTAGTATATGATCAGCTTTCAAAAAATAAGGTTTTAGAATTTCACTAATGTACCCTAAGTGATGTATTCACCTGTAGCATAGTCAGTTTTTAGTTAAGAAATTGGCCTTCATCAACATGTGATTTTTCAAATACGTGTCAAAAGATGTGAAAAAATGTGTGCTCAGGAATTGCCAAATTGTGTGGAAGAGGAACAGTGAGATGAGTGGTAGCACAGAGGAAATACCCTGGCATGACAAAAACAAAAAAGAAAAGAAAAACAGGAGGATGCCATATAGCTCAGTGACTGGAGGTTGAACATAAATGATTGTCACCAAACTAAAACCAACCAACATTTCATGGGTTTAGACCCAGTTTACACTGGACCATTTCCTAAGAGGAAAAACAGGCAAAGAAAGGAGAGATAATGTACTTTTCCATTCCTTATAACTCACAGGCAATCTTTAGGATTCCTTAAAATCAGGAGCTCCTTTCCTGAAAATCCAAATTCCAACTGAAAAAGCTACAGCATAAGATTTCACTTGATGCAACCTGTGACCACGTGATTCTCGCCCACCTCCACCCCCCATTTAATTTCTGTGTAATACTATGATAAGCGCAGGGTTTACCAAAAGACCTTGAAAGGCTTAGGTGTGAAAAAGGTTCTGCATCTCTGCTCTGCACATAAGCCACCGTTAAGTTTTCAGGAGACAGATCATTATCTCTCACTGCCAGACTGTCAAAACAGAGCTGGTTTACTCCACTGGGATGGTACCATAAGTAATCCTCTCTGTGCCAGTGAGCCACAGTCTGAAACCACAGCACGTGCAAGTAGATGATATATCTACTCACGTCAAAAAAAAAAAAGGTAGTAGTGTGGTTATTGCTTTGCAGAAAAGCATATTTTTTGCCTAAGACAACTATAATGGTCTAATTCATTTTTATGAGAGCCCAGACTATGCAGAGACAAGGTTTACAATGATAATCAGGAGTTAAAAGATCAGGTACCTATCTAGAGAATAGTTCATCTGTCCTCTCATAGTTTTCCCACTACTCTGCCTTAAGATCACAGACTCACAACTTTGAGGCATCAGGGACCTCTGGAAACCTCTGGAAACCACCTCCCCTGCTAAACCAGAGTTAACTACAACACATTACTCAGGTCTGTGTCCAGACAGGGTTTGAATATCTCCATGCACTGGAGGCTCCCCAGCCTCTCTGGGCAACCTGATCCAGCATCTGACCACCCTCAGAATAAACAAGATTTTTATTTCTGGAATTTCCTCTATTATTGGGCTATTATTGTCACTTGTCCTTTTGCTAGACACTACTAAGAAAGAGTCTGAGTTGTTTTTTTAAAATCTTCCTCATTCTATATAAACTCGAATTGAAACTAGTGAAAGCCAGACCCCTTCATATGCTTGTTTTACTTTTCTTTGACATTTTGCATATTGCTTGCTTGGCAGGGAGAAGTTAAGAACCACGTTCTGAATATGTTTCTGCTGGGTTCTGCAACTTTGCAGGATGGTTTTAACAACAAGTAACTATAAGCACACATTGATCGTCACAAGTAATTTTGTTTCTTTCAGTGAGATTGATTATCTTTTCCTAAATCATGCAGGTCTCCCTGGAGGAAACTACAGCGAATGTGATAGAAAAAGCTTTTAAAGAACTCAAAAGTTTTAGCAGCAAAAGACTGACTAAGCACTTGTGTAAATGAAAAGCTCAGTCTCGTGACAAAAGCTGTCATCTGTACAGTCAGACAAAGGAACTTATCTATTTCCATCACCCCAATGTCAGCATTCAATCATTAATGGGAAATAAACCTACCTGGGCTCATTTTCCAATATTATTTTGTTGGAGTGTTGTAAGGGAATCATATAAAAGCAGTGCAGGACCCACATTCTATGAGTGCAATATCCAAAACTTATCCAGAGCCATTCTGGAACACTGTGAAGAGTGGGAATCCACAAAAGTGCTTGCAAGAGTGGGAATAAAAGAGAAAAATAAATACATAGACCCAGTTTTCTTTAGTGCTCTAGGCAGCAGAAACAGAACTTACACCTCTTTCAGGGATGCTGCATTAAGTGGTTCTTCTACAGATGCAAAATGCTGTTGCTGTTTCTTTGGCACAAAACACAGTATTTCCTATGTGTAGTTGGTCCTAGCAAAAATAGGTCAGGTTCTGTCAAAGGTGATGGTTCCTAGTGACAGCTACTTGCAACCATCTTGCAAGAGGACCTGCTCTGTGATAGCCTGGAAGTGGATGTGTTTGCAAGACAACATTGTCTGCAAGAGGAGTTTTTGAGATTACTCAGATTTCTTCTAACCCTCAGCTGAATCTTTGATGCACTATAGCCAAGCAATGCTATTTTTTTCATATTTTGTATGTCTCAAGAAAAAAAAAATGTTAAAACTGAACATTTATTCTTCATAATACTTTTTCAACATTATCAGTTCCACTACCCCTACTGAATATACTCCTGTTTGTAAATTTGTTTGTACGCAGTACTTTCAAAAGAAACTTTTCAACAAAAACCTCGGCTGCCAAGGCTGAATTTGAACCAGAGATCAAAACACTACCTATGAAATATTTATAAAAAGAAAACAGCCAAAAAGTATATAGAACTTTCAAACGATGGAAAAGTAACATTATGTGCTTATGAAGGGGAAAGAAAAGGACACGTGTGCATAGTTTTAAAGTCATTTAAGAATGGAACCTTAAATTTCAAACTTTACTTCTATACTATCTTGTTGACTTCTACCTCTTATAATTCTAGCAAGCCAAAATCACCTTCAACAAGAACCTCCTACACGAAAATATATTTTTACCATAACCATAATCCTCACTCAACCATTCATTATCTTAGCCTTCTCAGCCTTAGATCTGATACTATTTTATGTGATCTTTACTTCTATAACTTTTAGCTTAGAAACAACTGCAAAGATGAAATTCAGGTACTACCACAGATGCTGAATTTTATGGTTGCTGGAAAATACAGGTGCTATCTCGTAATATCAATAACATTTTGAATACACATCTTCAGCTGGAGGGAACACACATTATAAAAGTTCATTATTAAAGTTATCGCTAATAAAAATTCAAGAACCTAATGAGAATCAAAATCCAAACAATGTGCATCCAAACAGCTATCAATTACAGCAGGAAGAGCAACTCAGCAATGAAATGGTTTTTAAGCTTTGAACACACAGGATGTGCAAACCCATGAAGTGTTAGAAGAGAAAATTTTGAATCATAGAATCATAGAATGGTTTAGACTGGAAGGGACCTTAAAGATCATTTAGTTCTATCACCCACCACGTGCAGGGACACCTTCCTCTATACCAGGTTGCTCCAAGCCCTGTCCAGCCTGGCCTTGAGCAATTCCAGGGATGGAGCATCCACAAATGCTCTGGGCAACCTGTTCCGGTGCCTCACCAACCTCAGAGTAAAGAATTTTTTCCTAATATCCAATCTAAAACTACTGTTTTTTCAGTTTAAAGCCATTCTCTCTTGTCCTGTCACTCCAGGCTCTTGTAAAAGTCCCTCTCCATAGTTCTTGTTGTCTCCCTTCAGATACTGGAAGATCACAGTCAGGTCATTCCAAAGCCTTGTCTTTTCCAAGCTGGACAAACCCAGTTCCATCAGCCTTTTCTTGTAAGAGAGGTAAATGATCAGAAAAAAATTGGTAAAAAGAAAGTTAATACTCCTTTTAATGTGAACATTTTCCTTGCCATCCTTTAGCCTTCTTAGTTAAGGACTATATAAAAGAGAAAAGAAAATATTTAGAGATATTTTTTTTCCAGAAGCATGTAATAATAAAGTGAATAATTATAGAAGCATTAGGATGCTCCGGGTGTATTTTACAGGGTCATTAATATGTTTCATGTGGAGCTGAAAGCACATGGCCTTTGGCCTCGTGCCTCACAGGCACAGGGGATGTGCATTAAGGGCTCTGTAAAACACACCCTGTTGTGTCTCCCTGCTTCAGCAAAGCCTCACAGATGAAATGCAAACCCATCTCCAGTGGAGATGGGGTGTCTACCTGGAGTTGAAAGGAAAATTTTATCATAGAAGCAAATCAACTAATGTGCAATTATACCAACAAGTAAAGATGGAAATGAACTTTTTTTGGAAGAAATTAATTTATCTGTGTGTTTCCTGTCGAAATTAGTGAGGTCATACAAATAAGTGCTTGCCAAACTCATGGGACATGAGTTAGAACTGAAGTAAGAACTGAAGTAGAACATTAGAACTGAAGTAAGGAAAACAGGTTAGGGATATGTTTCTCTTATTTTCTGAAATTATTTGAAATTACATGGTGTTATGCCTCTTCTCTCTTTATATTTTGTACTTCTGTACTGAACACTTCATTCTCCATCAATAAAAAGCAAAGAATTTTTTCAGCATACTATGGCAATTTAAGATGCCTCAACTAAAACCCTGGTGAAAGGTGTTGAGAAAATAAACAAATAATAATGAGTATTGGAGATTTCATAAAAACAAACATTCAAGACCTGACCAAAAAAATACAGAAAAATAATCTTTAAACCCAGTAGAATTCTTGAATGGGCAATGAGTCTCCCAGAGAAAGACTGCTCACCTCATTTTCATTCTATTTCATTAGAATCTTGAAAAAAAAATAGTGAAAAATTACTGCAGAATAATGAAAAACACCAGTAAGATTTATTTGTGTCTTGCTTCTCAAGCAATAAAATCCCTGAAACATGGAGGACATATTTCAAATACTTAATTAAGATATATAAGTATTCTTTCTTTTCTCAAAAATATTTTTAGCTCACAACATATACAAGACAAGATATATTCAAAATAATTTTACAAATACATTGGTATCTATTATTTATGTTTGCTGGAAGGCAATTTTCATATTTTGCTTAACAAGGGATGTTAACCAATATACATCATTTCCTCTGGCCTTTCATAGGCCTTCATGTAGCACTTTTTCATGTAATAATATATTCAAATGCAGTCTTTGCCAAAACGATATTTATTTGCCAGTACATTGTGGGATGTAAGAACTCAGTATATCAAACAATCTATATATTCTCCATTGGAAGGTAATGTAAATTGCTACATTTTTACTGTAGTATTTTCTATGTTGGCTAAGGCAGGTATTTACACATGGATCACACATTAAACAGAAAAAGAATTTAGGACCCTCTCTTGCCAGTACTGCTGCCAAGAGAGTTTTGTTCCTCTAGATCTATTGTTCACATTACTCTTCTGAACCATTAAAAAGTGCTGTTACAACCTTAAAATACAGATCTTGTTCAGCTGACTCAAAAATATCATGAGGTACTACATCAAGGAAGTATCAGAACAGTATTTGAGCTAGTACCTATAAATGTAAACTAATTTGCACACCAAAAAAACCCATAAAACGAGCAATTTTATGCATTTGAAATGTGTGAAAAATGAGAGCAACATTTGCAATGGAAATCCCTGTCAAGTTATCTGTTGCTTCCAAAGCCCCACCGTATACAGAAGTGCTTAATTTAAGCTTCAGAGAACTATTTTAATATATGTAATTAAATGCAGTGAATTGGGAATTTAGAAGTATTCTATCCACTTGTCCTGCCAGTTCTGTCATAAATGTTAAAAGAATCTTCATTCACTTCTTTTTCTGGACACGAATTACAGCAGCACAAAACTGAGGAGCGCAGAGTGCCCGACCCACCCAGACTGGGCACAGACCTCCCCAAGATGCTGAGCTGTACAGTATTTCTTAATGTCTCCCTGCTTTGGTTGCAAAACACAATATTAGAAACTCAGAGGATTATTTCTGTGTTGGCATGGTCTGCAGTGAGATACAGATTGCATAAAAATCCTAATTTATCCCCATGTCTTGGTTTATAGTCAGACAGATCCTTTCCTGGGAAGTTTGGCTTTCGGGTGAAGGCAGAGGAGCCTAAATTCTGTTTGTTTCTAAGGATAGGGCCAAATCTGGCTTCCTGACAAATCTCCCATCGTAAGACAGCCAAAGGCTTAGGATAGTGTATAGTGCAGAATACAGGTTATTATTGTACAGCTGAAACATCAGTAATACTGCAGATTAAAGGGTTTGCATGGGGATCGGTGATGTTGTAAAAGTAATTTGGTGAGATACTACTTAGAGGAAAGTACACAGAGCTAGGTGATAAAAATTACAAATAACTTCATGTCGGATAATAGGGTCAAAGATTTTGATGTTGTTTTTTTTTCTGAGGCAGTAAGGTATATATTACTTGTCTTCAGTAAACGCTTTTTCTTTCCTATTTTGCAAATATTATCATGTTGAAGTTTATTATGCTGTCGAAGATAAATCTGCTATTTAGAAAAACTGGAATACTTTTATTATATGATTAAATATTGATGAAGGAAATTTGTCTTTGAAAAAAGTAATTTTTCTTGGCAGAAAAGACACAAACTGCTCTCATGCCAAAATTATTAGTTTTAAAGTTTGTTGTTTGTTATTTTTCTGTTTACTAAAAAAGAAGCCTAGTGACAAATGTTAAAATCAACCTGTTATTTAAAATGTGCCTGTACCAAGATAGAAACCTATTCAATGGCAAATAAGATGATGTCTTTGTGCCCTAAAAAATAGAGAAGCTGGTGTGTGTATGCATCTATCCAAGCAGGTGGATAATGTCAATTTGCTGTGCTACAAAAAGCTCAAATAGAAAAGAAATGGTTCATTTTAAAAGTGCACTATATATTCAGAGTTCTCATTTCATAAATATCTTGCCTGCTGTGCACTGCAGTTGACCCTTTAAACATCTCCAGTCAATAACCTATTGTTTACCGCCAGTCCATTTTGTCATTTTGATGGTACAGATTCAAGTGTGGTAATCTTCCTTTCTCTGCTTCACTGCATACCCCACTCCCTTTGGCTGGTACAAGCTCACAAAAAAAAAAACCAACCTCTAAAATGTCATTAATTACAGCAGGGTTGAGATTTGAATGCTAATTCTAGTAATGGACCTAAGAAATTAGGACACTGCAAATCTAGATGAGCTGTGCTTGGGCCTCCTGCAAACTGGGCTGCCCTGAGGTTACCTGCTATATTAAATAAGAATTGTCTAATACATTTTTAGAATTCTAAGTGTGCGTAAATCAGACCTTGTGAAGTACAGCACCAGGGGGAATAGATAACTGCAGTGCTCTATCTTAACTTCTTCCATTTATCTAGAATCAAATTCGTTTGGAGGGTTTTATACCATGAAACACTGATGCCCAAGGCTGAGGTGGGATCAGATCAGGCCTTGTGGACATGTTCCCTACTGCACAATCCCAAAATATTAAAATTTCATTTATAAGCAACTTCATATTCATATGTGTAAAGGAGAACTGTTATGAAGCTGCCAGGGGTCCCTGAAAGTATTTATAGATTAACATTCGCTGCATGTTCTTCCAATTCAGAAAACTTCAATGATTTTTGACTGCACATTTTGATGTGTTTTGCTATTAATTTCCCATCTTCACTTTCAATGTAATGTACTTTTAATTAGGCAATAATATATAATCTTCTGCTCATCTATCATTTTTACTCAAACATGTTAGGAAATGGATAATAGAAAAAAGGCTCATCAGAGACCCTTTGGAGGTGCAGCAAAGCTGGAATAAAATGCCATCTCCTGACAGTACCTTTAAGGTTTCATAAAAAGATAATGGATGTGCTTGTCACCAAAGCTAATGATCAAACATTTTCCCAGTTTTACTGGATATTAAATTTTGAACTATAAAAGAAAACTCCATAGTCTAACTAACGTAGGAAAAAGAATCTTTGTACATTTTTTATCTCCTTTGATATCTAACTAACATAAACCTTCTTATTGCACTGTTACTTTCACTGAATAGTCACTATGCCATGAGATGCTTACTTTTACTGAAGTAAAAAGGCTCATTTTCAGAAGGAAAGACAATCTCCAGATTGCAGAATAAGAATATGACAGGTTATATACGCAAAAATACTTAAGTAATATTAAGGACACTAATTCATCACAGTATCTTTATGAAGTTGACCAAAGCTTTAAATCTGAGATGAAGCAATTTTTAAAAGGGTTATATCTAAATTTTATGTATTATTTTGGACCATATTTTAAAGATATCCTCTGTTTAATACTGTCAGCAGTACTACCCTGTTGTCAAAATAAGGAGAGCAAGGCAGAAAATACTCCATCCAAACCATGTGATGGAAAAAATACAAAGTAAATAATTACCAAAACTAAGATCAATCAGTTTCATAAATTAGATTAACAGTGAAACAAACAGATCTAATTTGAAAGCAATAGGAAAAATTATGGTATTTTATTCCATTTAAAAAGAGGAAAGTATCAAAACCAAACAAGACACTACCTTCCAGTCAATCCCAATGGAATTAGACTCCTGAAACAGGCAGGTACTTCCAAGTTGTTCTGAAGTAGTTTTCATTATAGTACATTCTCATCTCTGTGAACTGCAAATGGTCAACTGATAATTCTTCATCCCATGAAAAGGTTCACCAGGCTACATTCTAGAATTACTATAGTAAGGGAAACAAACCCATGTGCAAGAACTTACTCATAAAGGAAAGGTTGTGCTTTAATCTTTTTTTTGCCTGTTGGGAATGTGCAACATCTTGCTGAGAGCAAGATGGATAATGGCAGAAATGCTGGGCTTGGCACAGACTGCCCAACACTTACTGCAGGGCTGTATCCTTGCATTTCAACACCTCTTTAGCCTATAAGAAATTGCTGGTTGGCATGAGCCTGCATAGCAGCAATATGTACTTTGAAACCTAATGCATTTTCCTAATAACTTCAGACACACAGCAACAAAACATTTTAAGGCATAATAAGACTCGTCTTCTGTTACTACGTTATCCAGAAAGCTCTAAGGTAGGAAAGAACTTTTGTGATAGTATTTTTGCTTTGTTCTGTTTTCTTTCACTATTCTGTATTTTATTTGACATGAATGTTGCAGCCCAGCACAGTCAAGTCACACAACACACTACTGAAAAATTGAGTTTTGAGCTTCAAAACACAGCAGATTTCTTCAAAGAACAGCCCTGTGAATGAGTAGCAAGTACCTTTCCAGTACCTTTGTTCCTTATTGCATCACTTGAAATTATGGCCAACTAGGCTCTGTCACAGGGGGATGCACTGCACTGAAGAGCCCCAGTGATTTCAGTGCAGTTTTTTGGGAAATAATGTCCTAAATAAAGACATCCAACCTTTCAAGTAGTCTGCTACAGTGACTTTGCTTTCAGCACTGAAAGTTCTAACTGGCAAAAAAAAAAAAAGGTCAAAGTGCTGGAATACCTGGATAGGTGTCTTCTATTCAGTAGTCCCAGTCAATATTCTCCAGGGTGACAATACAAATGCAAGGCTAAGTGACAGAATGGTTCTTATACCCTCCTCAAAAGGGAAAATTGCTTATAATTTAAGAAGACATAACCAAGACAATCTCACTTATGGGTGTGCTTCCATTTTGACATGAATTTTGGTCTAAAAGTTTAGAACGTTTGCCTTCACAATGCCAAATAGAATGTACAAAATACAGACAATTTTTCCTTTTTATTTGTTACCACTTTTTAACACTGACCCTTGGAATAACAATTTACTGTTTCTGTAGGGACAACCACTGCCTTTTAAAGAGGAAAAAATGGGAAATATAAACCAATACTCAACCTGGAAATTCCTGTGAGTCACTAATCTATCCCCCAGTTCACTCTGTGAGCTGCAATAAAATTTCTTTTTCAGTTCTATTGAAGTCCTGTGGTTTAAAGATAATCAAGAGCAAAGAGTATAAATTAATAAAATGAAGAAACAAGTTCCCAGTTTGCATAAACCACCTCTCTCCTTTATCTCCCCTCTTGAAATTAAAAGGGGTAGCAGCCAATGATGACCCAAAGCATTCTCCTTGTCTAAATAAAGTTTTCATAAGAAAGAACACAGAAAACAGCACTGGTAGTATTAAATCTGTCTATCATTGTCTTTTCTGGATGCTGAAGAGACTTCTTTTATAATCCTTTTACATTTTTAAATGAAATTTAAATAAAATGTGCCTGTTTTTTACCAGATGGATATATATTGAGTAAGCATTTGAAGTCTCAGATTAGTTGAATTTAAAGTCCGAACTTGTTTTCATATCTGCCCTTTCCTAAAAAGAAGCCATAAGAATATATCTGCACTTATTCCTCTGCTGTCCTTCAAGGCTATTAGACTGCTAGTGCAGTATTCCTTGCTAGAGGAGATTGCTTGCACAGGACTTGCATTCAAAGAGAATCTAAAGAAGATATAAATAGTCTGTTTCCAATGGCTTCTTACTCAGTAGCCCCCAATTTTCCAGGACAGAGAGTTCGGTTTTTCATCATCTTTATTTAAGGACAGTTTCTAACAGACTTGCATTCTCAGATTTGTTTCAAAGATAAAATTGGGCCAGGGAGCTCACAAGGGCTTTGTATGGTTTTTGGTTTTGTTTTTAAAATGCACTTGCTCCATCCTTCTTTAATTTTTATTATTATTTTCTCTTTACCAAATAGATTTCACTTTTAAATGTTTTCTAAAATTTTATTTATAAGCAAATCTTACATCTTCATAAAAAGCAGCCCCTTGAGCAGACTAGTCCATAAGAAAAAAAAAAGGATCTTTCAACTCAGAATAAAGAGAAAAATAATCTGAGTTGCATCAAAAGTCTGCTGAGGATTTAATAGCAGTACTGTGAGGAACCTAATATCACAGGACATCCTTGCTCCCATCACTACTGGTCTGGAAGAAAATGTTGCTATTGCAGCTCTAAACATTTATTGAATGATAATGAATTATTATTTTATTTATTTAAGAAAAGTCACAGTGTGAATCTTGGTGAAACAATGGCAGAACTCTGAGGACTCATAGAGATCATCTGTATAAAGACATATATCCACAAAAGACTGATGTAAGAAAGCCAGATCAATAAGGGTCACATGAAAGTGAGAAGACAGATCTTATTTTTCCCTACATCTTCTCATGTGAAAAATAATTTCTATATTTCTTCTGCCTGTACAACCAGGCATTTTACAGGGTGGTGAAGTGAAATCTAAGTGTCCCACAGGCAACAGTCAGTGGAGCTGGACTTCTCACCTTGTGGGATATGATCAGATAAGGGAAGCTGAGAATTTGTCAGCTACGTTTTTATAAAACCATATCTTATTTCATGTGACCACAAAGGGTCACAGCAACATTCTGCTGTAACGGCAAGGAACAAGAGTTTCAAAACCTCACAGGTAAAAGCTGATATCAACTGTGATTATGGAAAGCCCTACTCTGAGGCTACCTGTGGATTAGAAAATAAGAAGAGGAAGGAAAAATGTAAACTGCTCAATTTTTTTTTTCTCATTGCTGCTGTGTTTCTACACTACCTATTTAATGATATGTCATCGATATTTATTTCATACATGACAGACGGGCATTGTACCACATACAATATATATGGACAACTTCTACACAGAGTTAACAGGTGCATTTCTTCTACTAAGAAACCTCTGCAAACATGATACAGGGTTATTTTAGTTAGTTTGAAAGTAATTTCAAGTATTCATACCAATCATTGGATTCTGCTGTGAATTTTAGAGGTTTTACTGTAATAGGTCCCAGTTAAAATAAAATTAGCTCTCTGCCTCTTGAGGCTCAGTAAAGACCACAAAGTCCAAAGAATCACAAAAGCATGAACACAAATGAAATCCTCCTAAGCTCAGTGAGATGTTAGCTATGGGTTACCTCAGGGATCAGTGCTAATTTGCAAGTGGAAAAACCATTATCATCAACAGAGGTGTATTAATTTTCATCTTTCAAGCAAGTAGCCCTCCTAAACACTAATGACTTAGAAAGCAGACTAAATTATATACAAAAACAAACAGCATTTTCTGATAATAGATGTTTTCTTTTATGCTGGCATATATTATGGATAAATGTTGTTTGAGACATCAAAGACAAGCACTGGTGTCAAACTGAAATGTTGATTAGAGGCACAGATTACAAATTATTAACTGCTGCACTAATATGTGTCCAGGACTTGAAGTCACCATAGAAATTGAAAAACAGAAGGAGGAAGAAAAACACAAAAAATACCAGAATTTTCTTGCTTGAAGTGGTATATCACAAATGAAACCTTCAATACTAGGGAGATAAATCCAGCAAAAAATAGTTAAGATCTTTCAGGAAATTATTCAGTCCCCTGTATAACACAATAGTAGTAGACCCTTTCAAAATCTAAAGTCAAAATCCACTCCCTCCTTATGAAATTAGGAAGTCAAATTTTTAACAAAAATGAAACCGTTGGAAGAAAATTACCCAGATGAGCAAACCAAGACCGATACATTTGGGGACTGTGCTAATTGAATTCAAAACACCAAGAAACAGAACAACAATGGACTACAAGGACAAAAGGAAACCAGAGCAGCAGACACTGCTAATGCCTCTGATTTGAATATAAAGTTGACTGGTCTTCAGAACCAACTCTGCTATGAACAACACTTGGCTTGTCACACCCATTCAGATGTTACAGGGAACACTTTTATGCCTATATAAGTATTCTGAAGTTACTGTACTGATCTCCATGGTATCCCAGAATCCAAGTCCTGCTTCAGGAGTCCTAGCATGCAACATTTTGGTAGAAGAAAAAAACAACAATTGTATTTTCTCAAGTTTATCATGGTGAAGTTTATCATGAATGTGACTATGCTGAGCAAATAGCAAAGCAATTTTTTTCAGAAATACAAACCAGAGGGATACCACACACATCTACCAACAGCATGAGCATAGTCTATTGAGTGTATTAGAAACAATCAAAGATAACTCTTTCATTCTCTGACTCATTCTCTAATTTGGTCTGGAAAAGAAATACCGGAGATATTTGAATGACACCCATAACATTTCTCAAAATCAGAATGAAGATCCAAACAATCAGGTAAAAAGTTGTTTTCATAAAATCACTCAGTTTTTCAAAGTCTCAAAACTTAGTTTCTTTCATTCCAATAGAAAATCTTATTGTCTATGACTTAATAGTTGGGGTTTTTTTAAATAATTTGCCTGTCTATGAAGGAAAGCATCACTGTTATTCAAAATAAAAAAAAAAAAAAAGAGAACTCTTCTGTCTGGACAGCTCAGCAATGGGAATACCTGTTTCATACCACTGCATGACAGCAGGTTCACTTGCAATGTCTTCATATCTCACCCACAGAACACAAACCTTTTGTATGACAAATAATATTTTAAAATAGTTGTTGTTGTTCTTTTGCCTTTTTTTTTTCCAAATATGTTCTCATGTATAATATGAATTGCATTGCAGACAGCAGGGATTAATGGAAAGCTGAAAGCTTCTTACCAAGTACCCCAAGGCGATAGTTGACTGTGATGACTATCACATTCCCATAACTTGCTAGAACACTGCCATCATATAAATTTCCAGTGCCTTCCATGTAGGACCCTCCATGAATATACACCATCACAGGCTTAGGTCCCCCACTGTCCCGAATGTCTGGAAAAAATATTAAGACATGTTTTATCTCAAGAAAGTACCAAAGAAGATACATGCAATATTTTAATTTTTTTTTAGTGAGGTTATTTTTCTTGAAGTGTTTCTCAAGCAACATCTTTTACATTAAGGAAGTAGCCAGGTGGGCATAAGTATTTCTTTGTGGCCTGTTCGTAACTAAAATTCCTATTTTGGAAACACTCTGGCTCAGCAAGGCAGAAGGGCATTGAAAATGGTAATACATTTACTCAAGTGCAGTGGGACAGTGGTCTGAGTCTGTTCCTGCTGAATTGGATGTAAAATGTCTGCTAACATAAGTGTGAGCTCATTTCAGCTGAACACTTCTGAAAGCTCCCTCTTTCTGTCCCCTTAGCTAAGGGAAATTCAACACATTAAGATAAACAAGATTTCTGCTCATACATAATTGTTGATTGCTTCTAGCCCAGTAAGATCAGTAATTTGTAAAAGAGGTGTATAAGTAGCTGTCTTTGGATGGGTCTGAAGTCTGAGTTCGCAAAAAGTACTTTAAAGATGTTTAACACTCAGACCTTGAATGAATATTATTTGTAACGTGGGTAGCCTGAAGGTTAAGGTTCATAGATGGTTTTTAATTTCCTAAAGCATGAAAACTACTGTATACTTGAAAAAATAGCTGCCTGGAACAGTGCTAATAACTCTGTGGTCAAAATAATTGTAATGTTCTCAAAGGTGACATCAAATGCAGGGAATAATTTTAAATCTTAGAAGCTCTGCCATTCTCTCCGACAACAAAATTAGATATTGTCATACTGTTTTGAGTTTAAATTTAGATATCACTTCAGCCCCAAACAGTCCTATTTGCAAATTGATGCATCTACTCAGAATAAAATTTTGAATATATGAACACTACTGCTGCTCATGAGGAAAAGTTGTTCCTGAGTACCAATTCAAAACAGATAGTATGGGCTGATACACGTTTTTTAAAGTTGGGGTTTTTTTCTGTTGGACAGGAAATACTGCAGCTAATGTGTAAATTTTAACTCTTACATCTGGATTAAATTGCATCTTGATCTCATTTGCTGGGTACCTGAGCCTTTTCCACCACCCAAATCATAATATGCTGAACAGTCCCTCAAAATCAAGAAAGACAATAGCAAGAGAGCGCAGGAAAGTTTCCCAATGAGGAACTGTACTGAATATTCTGGTTGTCATTTTTTGTCATTATGACAGTATTCAAGTGACTTCCCTGATTGCTGCCTTCAGCGTTTGAAAAAACCTTAGATGTGTTGTTTACCCCTTTGATTTGGAGAGATCTTAGTTAAGAAGCTTTCACTTAAGCTCTCGGTAGAATTGTTTGACTAGTTTCTAAAGCACTGTAAAGAACAGGTGAGGGCAGTTACACTGAAAGCCCTGCTTTTTGAACTCGCTGAGAAAGATCAGTGCAGAAGTGTCTTTTTATAGAAAGCCAGCTGCTACTATTATTTTGATATTGATTCTAATTTGAAGAAAATGCCAAAACAGTCAAGATCAGAAATTGGATCTTCAATATTGGAAGTTGTAGAACAATCACTTATTCAAGACCAAAAGGATGATGAAAGGTTGTGCATGAAATAGCTTGTATTGCTCTCCTCACTTGAGCATTTAGCAAGGGCTTTCCAACATGCAATTTTTAGAGTGCAAAGCTGTGGAGATTATTTATCTTCATGGTCTATAGGATGGAATTATGAGCTTCTCAAATTTAAAATCTACCCTGAGGAAAAAGTCTTTTCAAATTCATACACTGTTTTTAGTAGATGGTTTGTTCATAATCTATTCTGTTTTTTTTTCTTTTGATACAAATATGGAAGCAATAATAAATTATTAATCTGAAATCACTGTGTGACTGTTCCCAGCAGAAATTGTACACAGTTAATTGTATGCTTGATGGTAGCACAGGGGGAGACTGTCTCAGAATTCTTCTTTAATTAAAATGACATAGAATTACACAGCACCAACTGTGAACAGCAATGAAATGTTGGTAGCACTGGCCTGTTTATCTGGAAAATAATATTGGAATATTTAGAAAAGAATGGGCATCCTTTATCTGAGAATGGAAGCACACATTAATGAATAAAATCTCATATATAAAGAAGCGATTTCTGTCTATACCATACTTTTGTTATTTTCTACTAGTAATATTGCTGTAAAGATTACAGATAGATAAAAAAGGCTAATTTTCAGCTCTGCCTCTGTGCCGCGTCAGAGCAGATGACGTGAGGAATGAGTTTTCCTCATGCTGCTTTGACAAAGTCATAAGTCCTAAGAGGAATCCCTTCTACAACAGAAAAATGGTGCTTCTGTGTGTTCTGGGCAGTACTGTGCTACTGGAGACGCCAGTGAGGTTGTGCAGCCTTCAGCTGAGGCTGGTGGGACTTTGGGCTATGATTTATACAAAATCTGTGCAGCTCTTCATGGGAGGAAGAGTCATCACTGCATTTTGGTCGGTGGTTTCATATCAATTGCAGCCAGGAATATTTGAAAGGTACAAATATTCAGTTGGGAGAGTGTAGTTTAAGTACAGATGTTATTAACAGTGGATGTTATTAAATAATAAGATCAGAGGATGAGATAAAAAAAATCAGACTTTAATCAAGAATTGATTCGTATCTTAAAGAGAACAAATATTCCCCCATGAAAACTCCCATCCTTTCATACTAAACTGGAGGAAGTGTTAACACTCTGTGAGGAGAAAAATCTGTATTGGTACAAAAGCTGCAGAAAGATGCACTTTTCAAAAGTGTTTATTGAAGTTCAATGTCCAATTCAACAAAGAAAATAGCTGATGTTTTGATACTCACATACTTTTCAAAACCTGACCATACATGATTTGATGCATCTTTCATTTTTTCCTAGTGCCTGCTATCAGTCCTTTCTGTGTGTGTGCTGGAGTGAGCTTAGGAAACTGTAGTAACATTTTCTCACACAGATTAATAGTTATCCATGGATAAAGATTAATAGTTATTTGTGGATGCAGCTCATTCTGAACCTGAAGAATTGGGGTGTAAATGTAGTGTTTCTGCCAAGTGTAGATTTATAGACTGATTTAATGTAGTTGTGTTCTGCACTTTTTTGTTGCTTTTTATTAAGTATTGCTTTAATTAAAAAGCAGACACATTCATATTTTCAAAGATATATGTCAGAATAGTGCTGTTCAAAATCCTTCTCAAATTCAACTCAGTTCTGTTTTTAGTCACACAGAAGATAAGTTTTGAGTGCTGTGATTTGTTTGGCTTTAAATTGCTAGTTCATAAAACATCTAAGTAGGTCTTACTGTACAGCAGAGAATGATCTTATTGATACTGCATATACTTTAACTTTCTTACAATTATTTCTATTATCTCCTCTCTTCTGTACCTTCTAATGTTTGTTGCATCTACTTTTTATGTCGCATCTTAATTATGTTACAGACAATTTAGGGCTCTCTTTTATTCTATGTTTGTTGCATCACACAACAGGGAATCGGGTCTGACTGTGAATACCAGTCACAATTGTCATCTATAACAAAACATAATTACAGCTTCAGTCATTCAAAACTGATGTGAATTGGCCACGTGACTTAAAGAGTATAATTGCAGGGAACAACCAAAATGTGAAAGGAAGAAAGCCTACCTGGAGACAACTTCACACAAAAAAAATTAGTTTAGTGCTGATGTCACAAGCAGTGTTTTTCCAGATAATATAAAAAATTGTGACAGTTTGATTTAGAGTGTTAAGTAAATCTTGGGTTTTAAATATGAAACAGCACAAGAACAGTGCAAAATTTTAGATTGGCTGCTGCAAAACCTATGTGTCCCCTCAATAGAATGTAACATGATTTATGTGTAACTCTTCTATAAGCTTTTGTCAAAAATATTTGCGTAGAGCATGGTACAAATCAGTGCTGCTCTTAATCATTTTAAAGCCTCTTAACAGCATTTGACCTTTCAGTTCAAATCCATCAAATGCCTTATAAATGCACTACCATTTTAATAAGCAAGTGCACTTAGTGCTAATATGTAAACATCCATTAATGCCATGTTTTTAAAATGAGATATAAATCTAGATGTTCTGAGACTATTAAAGTAACTACTGAACTTCTGTTAGGAGTGGCAGCAAAGTTCTAGGTATGTTTTCTATTTTAAAATACCGCCTGCACCCACCAGGCTTCAGATAAATAGAATTATCTCTGTTTATTTTCCTATCAGTCAAACCAGGAGATCATTTTTGCACTCTCAAATTCTTAATTACCTTTACCTGAAAATATCTGAGATCCTGATGGAGGACTATATGAATGTATATCCTAACATAAAAAAGGCCAGTGCTTTTACAGGTAATCATCTGGAGCAGATTCTCATTAGAGCAGGACCTCGATAGCCAGGTAGGTAGTAATTTTAAAATATTAAAAGATGATGGTTAGAAATGCAAAAGCTGACAGACTCTTCACTGTACAAACAGCGCTTGGCAGTGCTAAAAGTAGAATAGAGCCCTAAAGAGGTGTTTAAATTAAAGGTCTGTCAGAATTTTATTATGCATGTTTTTGAGTATTAATAACATCATCACAAAAATCCAACACAATTTGAACTGAGTTTCTCAGTGTAAAGGTAAAATATAATCTGCAAAATTTAATGTGGACGTGGTATTGGAAGCTCTGCTTGGGAGGGGAAATGACAGAACTCGCATGAATGGGTGACAGGATGAACAGGAACCACGAGTATGGTTACGTGTATCAGTCAACAGGCTCACCCGAAGTGGTAAGATCTGCGCTACCCCAGCCTGACTGGCACTCATTAGAGGCTCTAATTAAGGCTGGAGCATGTGGTTGCTTTGCTGGGTAGACAAATGTGTTCTGCTGTTTACTGATCTCTGAAGTCCGACAATGTGCAACCAGTGCCAGACGGAAAGATTGCTTCCCTCCCTATTTCTTACCATGACAGCTGAAGGCAGATGAAATGCTAAACTTGGCAACCCAGTCTATTTTAATACTAATGGAGTGATAGGGGTTTTTGGAGATCCTCAGTTCTGAAAAGTGCTCCTTTGAGCCAATGGCATTACAGTCTGTTAAGCATATGAAAAGACTTGCAGAGCATTCTGCATCATTAGCAATTTAAAATTTGAGTGGATTTTTGTTTGTTTTGATTTAAGACATTCTATGGACCAAGAACTTCCTTTATTCAATGAAGTCCAACAGCTCCTGTAAGACAGAGCATCAGACTGAATTATTAGAATCATCACAGTTACAGCCTGTGAGCAAACAGCAACATCTGTTTCTAATCTATCTCCTTTTCCAAAGGAAAAATCGAAAGGGAGAAGGGAAGAGCAGAATCATCTAGAAATTACAGTGCAGATCCCAGTTCTGAGACATGCACTCTCAGTTCCCTGCTTTACTACAGACATCGTGTCTGCTTCCTCAAACTCAGCATCTGTATTCCTCATTCCTAAAAATGGAATAATAGCATTCCTCTATTGCAGAGGGATGCTGTGAGACTGAGTACATGAAAAACTGGGAGATAATCAAATAGCATTGGGGATTAAATGAGGATCCAAGATTGACAGATGGATGTGCCAGGTAAGGTGTGTATGACTGAATGGTGGAAGAGAATTCATTTGTGAGCAATCTTCCATGGATATCTCATACACCTCTAACTACCTAGAAGTCCAAGTCTTGTCGCAGGGTATACTGGCTGATTAATGATTTGTGTTGCCATATTTAAGTCATGTTTAGGATTTTAGTGGATAGGAACTTTGGGTGTAGAAGAGTCACTGGTTTTTTCTATGGCCAAATTAAAGTCAAACTATTAGCTTATCAAAATTAAGATAAGACACGAAGACTAAAATATTTTACTTTTTAAAACTAAACCTTGTTTCTAGACTGGGGAAGGTACAGTTTATATAACTGCTGAGCAACTTGAAGTTAAATCTTGCATTTATACTAGATTTTGCAAACCTGTATGTCAGCAAATAGGCAAATCCACCACTGCCATAAAAAGGGAAAGCCCCAGTGCTCACTGGTTGCAGGTGACAGTCTTGTATTTGGTGCCTGCTCGAGTAGTTCAACACTTATTGAAAAACAGGTAAGCAATTCAAGTGTAGATGTGAAAGGGTTAAAGAGAAACAAGAATGTATCCAGTCTGGGGGAAAAAGGCATTTATGTTGTTTCTGACTTTTCACCTATTTCACACTCATAGAATTTGAAAACACCTTCATTCTTTAAACAGCAAATTTGCAGATCATTAGCTGGTAATGTGCACTGCTGCCTTTGAGTCTTTTGAAAACAAAAATGAAAAATCACCTAATTAAGCCTGGTCTACTGGTTTGCAGCACATACCAGATATCCAAGTTTGATTACTGATTCCAGTGCTTGTGCTGATAAGGTTTGGACTACAAAACTGTGGTAGTGACATGCAGCAGCAGATGGGAGTAGCATTATTGAACATTGTTTTTAAATGAAATCTTCTAATCAAACTGTGATGTTTGAGTGACACAACACAAAATGCTCTCCAGGCATTTGATCCAAGAAGCAGCTATGGAAGATCTTTTTTTCAGAAAGGCATACTACAATAAACAATCATGAGATCTCTGGATTTCTTAATCCAGAGATCTTCCTAGGCATTTCAGAAATCACTGGATGCTGTTTATGTGCCATGGATTCTATGGTTATATGACACAGTTGTTATGCACTGTGTATAGCCTAGTCTCTCTAATATTCCAAGTTCATCATTCATTCAGTTTCGAATTTATTTTATTTTTCCACAGTTATTAATTTGTAGAATTTTACCCTGCACAAAATCTACCACAGTGCAAAAGGTGAAGGGTTTGACAGACAGGTTAGCAGAAAATTAGACAGCTAAGGTGACCTTTTGCTTTGCCTCTCTCTTTCCTGCTACTCATACCCAAATACATATGACTAAGTTTTTGAACTCTTCAGTTCTACATGTGCAACAAGTGCTAGAGTTTCAATGCAGCAGAGCAGGTTCACAAACCGTGGGACATCTGATACTACTCCTCCTTTGGGAAATGCAGGGTCTCAGCAGACAGGGCTTCTACCGACCTAGCAGACATCCCAGTGACCTTTAGTGTCTACTGATCATAAAAATTTAAATTTACCCTGTCTCTGTGTGCCTCTCGGAAGCAGTAAAAGTCTAATTACTGCCTGCATTCTTCTACTGGCATGGAAAGGAGAACAAAACTGTCACTTGTACACCAGAGAAAATTAATCCCAGTCCTATAAATTACAGAGATTTATTAGTGTTGTAAATGTGTTTCTTCCCTTGTAGTTTGACTGCTGTGTTCTTACAGCCCTTCTTCTCTCTCCTACAATTGTCAATGTGGGAGACAGGTTTTCTCTGACATGGACACTTGTTCTCTGAAGACTGAGATCCCTACTCTCTGATCCTAAGTACTAAACCACTTTCTGACAGCTACCACTCTCTGCTGAATTTCAGCAAACTGAGTAGTCTCTTTTAAGTGTGTCTAAGCAGAGAAGGACTCAACAAACGTTAAGCCATTAGCATTTGTCTTGGCAATTATACAGCAATTTAGGAGAGCTATTAAGGTCCACTGGGTGAATAACCCAAGTTTCAAATGCTCTCTTAAAATATATTGTTAAAACAAGACAAAGTAACTTTTACGGTTTCTAATTCAATGTCACAGATCTTGAAGAATTCTCAAGAATATCCCTTGCAATATTATGTCATGAACTAATGTAAAACTGTCTTGGCCTCATAAAGCTAAGAGGATCTGAATTATCCTAATTATCTCTGAATAATATGTGCCCTGATTTCAGCTGGGATAGAGTTAATTTTCTTCCTAGTACTGGTATGGTGCTGGGTTTTGCACTTAGGATGAGAATAATGTTGATCACACCCTAATGTTTTAGTTGTTGCTGAGCAGTGCTTAAAACTAAGTCAAGGACTTTTCAGCTTCTCATCCCACCAGCAAGTAGGCTGGGGTAGGGGCATAAGAAGTCAGGATGGGACACAGCCAGGACAGCTCATTCAAACAGGCCAAAGGGATATTCCATGCCCTATGGCATCAGGCTCAGCACATAAACTAGGGGAAAGCTGTCCAGAGGCTGCTGTTTGGGAACTGCTGGGCATCAGTCAGCAATTACAATTGTGGAAGCAATTACATTGTGCATCACGTCTTTTGTATATTCTCATTCTTTTATCATTATTATTACTATTATTTTCATTTCATTTCTGTCCTATTAAACTGCCTTTACCTCAATTAATAATTTCACTTTTTTATTTCTTTCCCCAGCTCTCTCCCCCATCCAGCTGGAGAGGAGAGAGTGAGCGGCTGTGTGTCTGCTGGGTTAAACCACTACACACAAGACCTTTCAAAGGAGACTTTCAACTATTAAAATAATCAAACCTTGCAAATCCTGGGCCAGCTGGTGCACTTTCATTCATATGCTTAACATACACATTCAGTAGAGGATCATAAATCGGGCATTTATAAAATTGTGGGTTTATTTGTAAGTCTCTGTTCAGTTATTGGGCAAGAAGTTAAATGCTCGCATTTGCCTTCCTTCATCTTTTGTGGTAAGTCTCCATGTTTCTGTTTAAGTTAAATGGTTAATGTTCCATGTGAGGAAAAACTTCTTAATTAAAAGCCTTTCATATTACAAGTTAAATTTCATTTTAGTATCTGGCCAATTCCCCCCCACCCAGATTGTAAGAAACAAGCAGCAACTCTACCAGTCCTATATGGTAATTTGTTTTACTCATTGACCATAAAACATACAAAGTATGTGTTTAAGATTCAGAATTTTGAAGCACATCTACTTGAAGGGATGAGACTGCTCAAGAAAAGAGCCCCTTGTTACCATTTTCATAGCCCTGAAAAAATATCAAATCTGCATTGCTTTATGATTAACAGACATAATTTATGAACAGAATAATATGCTTGACATTTCAAAGTTTTGATTTTACTTGGTAATAGGGTTTTCTAAGGGTCAGCTCAAGCAGATAGGCATCTTTGCATGCTTGTAGCAAACAGAAGGGATCAGATTTTTTAGTTTTAGTTTAGCTCCACAGAGCCTCACCAACAGCCAATATTGCTTGCCTCTACAGCTACCTCCCTTCTGTAGGGAGCTGGGGTAGCCTTTCATTTATTTATATTTTTTCATGGCAGTTTAAATTCGGAAAGGTTTGCATTTGGGGAAATTCAGTTGCTTAAGAGACACTTTTTAAGAATTTTCTGTATTTTTCCTTTTATAAACACAACATTGTATATGTTTATCAAACTGAGATCAGTCAGTGAAAAAAAGAAACATCTTTGTACTCGGTGAAATACATAGGGTTAGAAAACATGCAAAAAGGTGTACAGAGAAACTTTAAAAGAGTGTTAGTTTAAATAGTATGGACAAAATTCAGTCAAAAGGTGGGATGCAACATATCAAAAGTCCATTTCAAGAAAACAAAAAACCCTCCTTTTTAAATATTGTTACTGTTTTGTATCAAAATGTAGAACTTAACAACATTCTTTCTTTTAAAAAATTAAAAATATATATGTATAACAACAAGCAAGAAGACAAAACACATCAAAAATGGGAATTAAAAAAAAAAACTCTTCAAAAGAAGACAAGAAGTCAAAAAAAGAGGGGAGAAAAAAGATTTTCAGGGATCCTTGTCATGCAAATCAGTTTGGCGGCAAAAAATACCTTCATCTTCAGCACCGTCATTATCACCTAAATCATCTGTCTGTTTCTTTGTAAGGGGACCTAGGATTAAGAACGGAGAAAATGGAGGAAAAAAGACAATTCAAGAATATACAAGACTGAGGAAAAAAACAGTGAATATTAAATTCCCATGGACGTTTCAAGAAAAACATTTGCAGGGAGGGAAATCTTAGTTAATAACAACCAATTTTTCATTACGTTTTTCAAACATTACAGCAAAACCTTCCCAGGGGGTATAGCTATTAGAAACATCTAGCACAAAAATCAGAGTGCCCAGTGTTTTATTGTTTTTAAATGAAGAATCAAAGCTTGTTTACTAAAAGCATACCCCGCCATAAAGTATATTTATCTACTTCATTTAATTTTTTTTTCCTGTTGCTGTTATTAGGAACAGTAGAGACAAGAACTGCCAAATTACCTCTTGCATTTGATGCAATAAGGTGGTTAATAAATGTCTTGACAGTTAGTTAAAACAATATTTTTTGTGAAATGCTAATTCACATTTTCAATTCAACCATTTAAGCTCATGCTTTATAAAGATAAGCACAAGTTTGACTTAATTTTTGACACTCTCATTATATTTTCTTTTAAATAGAACCATAGATACCCTTGAAACCTTTGACCACCTTCTGAGATACTTGTAAAGAAACATGAAAATCCACTTGCAAACCAGAAACAAGAGTGAAATCCTAGACCAGCTGAAGACAATGACTTTTGCCATTGATTTCAATGGGGCCAGGGTTTTGTGCACAGTATACAAAAAAATTGTATTGAATGTAGAATTGAAGTTTTAGCTTGGGCGAGGCATACAGTTTCATAATTCCTTATCTCTATAAAAGGATGATGAGACAAAAATCTTCTATGCCCAATACCTTTATCATTAAAAAGTATTAATAGATTAATCATATTTTCCAGTGGGAAAAATTCCCACTCCTTTACTGAGTAATAAAAATATGCATCAGAAGGAAAGTCAAAGGCCATTCTGAAAATATTTCCAGTCATATATTTTACACACTTACGCACAAACAAAAGACAGTTGGAACTCAGCATTATCTTTCCTTTTTTTTCAGAGCTCTCTCATTTCCATGACATTCTGTAATTTGCATGCGAGAAAGCAATCAGTACGAACACAGGGCTAAGTAACAACAGAAAAGAAAAAGCCAGCCAAGCACAGAGTAGAAAACAAGAACTTCCTCATGCATAAAATAGCAATAGACAAAAACGACAACAAAAAAGAGATGAACAGTATGTGTTGATATTTGCAGTAGATGTAGGCAAGAGACATGCATTAAATCTAAGAACTGCGGAGTATTAAAACGTGTATTTAAAAAGCTCTCTCTGTCTCTGTTATTTTACAGGATATTAGTCATTCAGCATTAAACTCGTCATTTATAGGCAAAATACCATGTATTTGAGTGATGCATTTTTTAAAAAAAATCATAAAATGTTTTTACCAGGTGCATGAATTTGAGAAACAGAAAAAAACCCCATGAAGTACTGCGAAACTTTAACTGTGAATGTAGGAACTGAACCGTATTACTGAATACCTTAATTGCTGCATCAGTCAGAAGTATAGTTTTAAACTCATTCTAAACACAGAACACTAGAATTATACATCATAAGTTAAACAGGAGCATTTTTACAGTCACACCTGCAGCAATCACTCTCTTCAGTAGAAAACCTCAGTGATGCAACAGTATTTTCCTAATACAAGCCCTAAATATAATCTTTACAATATATGGTATCTGGATAATGTCCCCTATCCAAACACACACATTCAGAAGTCTCACTGCCCATCATTCTCATACCATAGCAACATTACTTCTAAAAAAATAAAATTAGAAAAATCAAAGATGTATGCAAAGAATAACAATAATTTCACGGTGGGTTTTCAGCAGGGTGAATGAACTTGAGAACTGTAAGAGCTATGTACTTAAGAATGGAGAACCAGACACAGGCAAGGAGATATATATACATATACACATATATACACATTTTTAATGACTTCTTATCTTTTAAATTTTCAAGGTCACCAGAAAGGACCATCTGAAAGTAAAATCTGGAAAGGCAAACAGCACACATTTCTCCAAATAATTTGCACAGAAAGGGGAAATTTATTTTCTGGATGAAACTAAGACAAAGAACATTACTTTTTTTTTTTTTTAATAGCTGGCCTTCATGAGGTATTTTGTGTAGATCATGGTTCCAGATCTCAGCTGCAATTACACAGTGCATCAACCATCCCAATGCAAATGTCTGATCTCATACCATCCCTGATTTTACAATATGGTGAAGCATAATGGGCTAGCTTAAAAAATAACCTGGGTAATCTTCATATTTACACACTTCTGAGGTTCTATGAAAAATATTTTTTAAAAAATTAGACCATCTTCCTTATAATCATAGAATTGTTTCGGTTGAAAAAGACTCTTAAGGCTGAGTACCATCAACAACCCAGCATTGCCAAGTCCACCACAAAACCATGTCCCCAACTGCCACATTTACACATCTTTTAAATACCTCCAGGGATGGTGACTCAACCACCTCCCTGGGCAGCCTGTTCCAGTGCTTGACAATTCCTTTGCAAAGGGGTTGACCTATTTTTAAGTTGTCATAAATTAAACATTCTTTTTAATACAGCTATAGATCTATTTCACAACACAAGGGCTCTGCTTGCCACATCCCCTGAGCAGGAGGACTCACACGTGGTGGAGAACGTGGCAGACCCACCGGATACCACTCACAGTACTGTGTTAAGAAAGAGATGAAAGATTATTTCTGCCACAGATTGGCTCCAGTCTGCAATGTAATGGACCACATTCATTACCTCTTCAGACAGGTTTTCTGTTTCTTGGAGTTATGATGCTCTTTGAGTCCAAGAAACCAAGAGTTTGGTCCTCATGCACCAGACATGAAAATCCTTACCTGTTACCTGTACTTTATCTGTACACATAGGGATCCCATGAAACTTAATTTATATTTTTAAAGTGCTGGGTAATCCCTAAAAGAAACATCAGCTCAAGACCCTCTGTGCACAGAGCTGTCTAAAATGGACTATGGCAACAGCAAGTGGTTCAGCCTGGAGTACTCAAAGAGGAGGCAGAACTCTGAGCTTGCCTGTTTATATTCTGTGTTGCCCGTTTCAAGACACTTTCTGAAAACGTGAAAATAGTATTAAGAGAAGCTCTGGATTAGAATTCCATCCATTTCAGCAATAACTCTCATTTTAAAATCAGTAAGAAATGGCTTTTGCTTCTGATTCTCCAGATAAATGATTACACTGACTAACAGCATCGCTGTGTCTGTATGATCATAAAGAAAGATTGATGTTTTGAGTCCTCACACAGGAAAACACACTGAAATCACTAGCAGATAAACAAAATAAAATCTTATGGTAAGATTCTACAAAATGTAGCAGCAATAGCCTTTTTAAGTAAAAATAAATCAGAACCGAATTTGCTTAGTAGGTGTATAATTTTCAGATATTTTCTGCAGCTTTCAATTAATATTCCACAGATAGTTTATGATTTTGTAAATTAAATGTATCCCTCAACTAGATTTATTTCTTTAGCACTGTTTATTCAATATATGATTCTTTAGGGTTCTTCCATCATTTTAATACTCTTTTCAGGTAACAGAAACCAATTTTAAGAATACTGATACTAAGACATGATGGACTAGGAGCCAATGGAACAAAAAAGAATATACATTTTACAGAGTTATGATTGCCAAAAATCTTTTGTCCACAGTTACTGTTCACTGTTGTTCTACTGTAGTTTCTCTTCACCTTTTGTGAAGGCCCAATTAATCCTCCTCTTTGATCATTTCACTTACAAAAATGGAGGTCCATTACAAAAAGACCATTTTGCTATGTCTAAGACACAAGCCTTCAAATAGATACACTGCCTTACTGTGCTGGCTGAAATTTTAGCTAAAGTTTATGTAATAAATATTAAATGCCAACAAAGTAATCAGGTACCATAACTAATGGGGGGAAAAGAGGATACTAAAGCCTCTAAAATGCTGATGCAAAGATGATTTACTTATCAAAAGACTCTCTAAGGTTTAGTCTCATTTAGTCTCATGTTGGTGCATACCCATAACTCTCATTAATGCTAATGGGAAAGTAGACCCCTAAGTCACTTTAAAAAGGGGAAAAGTGATTACTGCATTTTATGTTTCCTAAAGGCAAAGAATAGTCTTGCTATGAAAACTAAAAGAACGCTACGTGCAGGAGGAACTCCTAACGAACTCTATGCTCATTTAATTTAAAAATAGTTCTCACATTATTTAAATTATTATTCAAATATTTATTCTATTTGTATTGCAATCAATGCTAAGGAGCTAACATGATGCATTTTTAAATCTCTGTAGTGACTACTGTATGCTTGCAGATGCCTTTCCTCTGCTCAAAATAAGAGAAATAACATACCTTCTGTCCAGTTAGCTAAAGAGTAATTATGCACTCAGAAATAATTAAATCCAGCCATATTAATTCTGGTTTTTATCATTCCCTTTGATGAAGGACTAAGGTACTTTAGCTCCCAAATACATTAAAGCTGATTATAAATTCTCTCTTTATGGGCTTGATTCGGCAGAAATTATCTGTGGCCTTTTGGACTGCAGGAGTGTGGGAGGCACGGAAGCTCTGGATGTCATTAGCTTTTTGGCCTGGGAAAGCTATTCATCATAAAATAAAGTCATGCTGCAAGTTGACACCATTTTGTAAAACAACAGTACAAATCCTCTAAACTTAATAAATCTGTGCTCATGTATACAGCCATTGTTCAGGCCAAAATGTTCTCCTTCAGTAATGAGAAAAGAGGGAGAGAAAAAAAAAGACCTTTTCCATTAGGTTAAGTAGAGTCCATGGATCTAGTAATTTAGAAATCACCATAGTAATAATTATTCTTTGAGGTAAGGTGTCTGCTCAATGAAAAGGGAAAGAGATGAGACTAGGGCTGACTGCTGAAATACTACATGTAGAAAAATTCACTAAGCAGGTTGCAACACCATTGAATCTGGTAGTCCACAAGTTAAATACAATTACATATTTATCTTTAAAATTAGGTAAGCGCCCCCATTCAGCTATTGTTATTTCTTCTTCATTAGCCCATTTCTTAATTGAGCATTGAAAATCTACAAAGTGAAACCACCTTACCTTTTTAGGCCCTACCTTCAACTCCAAATATAAAATAACCAATTCTTTGTTATTTCTACCATCATTTTTATGCAACATATTCTCCAACTATGAATGGTGAATTATCACAGTCTAGCAGATGTTAGCTGAGACACAATAACATGTTGTACCTATCTCCTGGTTTTAATAGAAGAAATTGATGAAGAGTTATAATTAACAATCTTCACACCTCAACATTTTCAGTGAAGAAAAATCAAATTCTTTTATGATTAAATTAAAACATAGCTATATAATAATTTTTCTTATAAATGTAATGACAAACTGGAAAGTTACAGCATAATAGTTAGCTGATGAATAATTTTCTAAGATCATCTTCTTTCAGTTGAAAATTAGAAAGCTCCCAGCAAAAATAAAAGAACTAGGATTCCTCACAGTAGAGAGATTTGGTAGGTGCTAATGGCAGCAAAGTCTTAAGAAACAATTAACAGGGGGAAAAAAAATCTCTATTATCATACTTTGTTGCATCAGACAAAACAATCTACTTTTTATTTCCCTTTTAATGTCTGGCTTTCACTACTTGTTCACTCCTTTCCTTGTTATTCCTTTCTCCTCCCCTCCTTAAATTCCTTTTATTTCCATATTGCATTTATTTGTAATATCCCTGCTTATCAGCAAGGCAAAGCCCTAGTTGACTTTGCTTTTTGATGATAACATTTGCACTCATGTTATAACAACAAATGATGGCACAAGCCTCAGTCGTTTCACATCTCACTACCTGATTTGTGATGACAATCAAGTCCTGTAATTAGAGCTGCAAGTAACTTAAATTTGCATCTGCAAGTGAATGACAGGTACAAATTGAACCCACAAAAGGGTTTCCAAGTTTCTTTGAAAATTTACATGTATAAATGCTTTGTCACTAAAGAAGCTATTCTGACACTTCAAGACTAACTCCTGCTGTGCCTTTTATAACAGCATATTGCTGAAGTGTCACACAGAAAGAATGTCTAATCCCAAACCTTTTTATTCTCAAGATTAATCACACTGACTGGATCTTGATTTTCCTTAAATCTGAAGGAGTTTCATTACTGCATGCTAGATATGCGTGAATTTAAATGAGATTAGAATCTGGGAATGTAGGGAGAGTTTCACTCCTCTGCTTCCCATTTTAGATGCAGCCTGAAATTCTATGTATTTTCAGAGGTGAAAGCACTTTATGCTCAAGTGTCCTGTGGAGAGCAGCCCAAATGAAGCTTCATTTCAGGCCCTCATTAAATCACATTCCTGTTGAAATAGGTCACTCTAAAAATCCAATTCCATTTCTGGAGGCTTTTGGTTACACGATGTGCCTTACATGGAGTCATGAAGCATTACTGGAAAAGTAGGCAGGGTAAGTACAGATTGGTGGGTGAGTTGGGGCCCATCCACACAACAAAGTTCAGCCCTGGGGATGCCAGTTCAATATCCCAGGTGAGCTGCCTGCTAATCCTGACAGTGCTGGAATGGACACACAGCTCATGCATAGAGTATACATAGGACAAGGAAGAAGCTATTCAGTGGAAGAGCCAAAAACATGATCTTTATGATCATTGCTCTACACCTTGTAGCTCCTGAGCCACTCCAACTGCTGTTCTAGTCAATGGAAAAAAAATATATTAGAAAGGGGAAAGAAGAGTGAAATTCATTCACTTATTTTCTTTCTGGTAAAAGTAAGGAATGGAACAGACACTTAAGATAAAGGAGCGGTTGTCCCGCCCATCAGAATTATACATGAGACAAAGGATGCTTCAAATGGACCAAGGCCCTGGTGGCCAAGATTGGCACAGAGAAACAAAACTCATGCCTTTAACCAGGAACACTACAGCTGGAGTGCTCCAGAGGTGAGGGATGGGTAGGTAGAAGACATGGAAAATGAAAGTTGTAAGCTGCTGTATTGACATTAACATCAGCATTTACGACTCCAGTGCCACCTCACGTGCTTATATCACAAGCTCACGCAGCTTTTAACATTTTATTTGCATTAATAATTCATGTTGTTTTACAGATACTCATATTCCAGGGTGACACACTGCTGTAATGAATTGAATGCAACATTACACAGCTGTGCCACCACCTGAGCATTGAGATCATGAATCAATTCATTCTCTCTACAGGTAATGACTACAATCCAGATCCTAATGAAGACTTATGAACATGCTTAACTTTAAGCCTCTGAGTAAGTTCTCTGAAGTCAACAGGCTAAATCCAATAATATTAAGATAGATCCACTACCATTAACAGAACTGCTCCTATTTGCATCTGGGCCAGGAGGTCAACTCAGGAGTAAAAGATAAACAGGAATGAGCATCCCAAATTTTGAAGTTCCCTCAGTTATTCTGTGGATAAATCTAATCAACAAATAGAATTTCAATCTCTTGAATGTACCAAAGCTCTGAGATGAAATTAAATTTTCTTTTTTATAAATGCATTGCTTCCTAGTTTGTGTACATACAAATAAAATGCTACATTCATTTTCTACAGCTCTCATAATCAAATTTCTTCCTACTTTTTAAAGATATGAACTTGTTTTAGATCACAAACTTAAAAAGATTGATCAAATTTAGCTCATGCAATAGAACTAAAGATTTGTAAGTTTAAGATCCAAATTTTCAGTTCCAAATTGAAGATTTGAAATTGTCATTAACATATCAACATTAATCTTCACTTTCCCTTGAAGATCTTTCTGGTGTTGTTTTAATAACAGTGCAAGTCAGGATGCACTAAGTGCATCCTTCCTATAAGGACATACAAAGAGACACAGCTGAAGAAATCACCATCAGTTTAGAAGGATTGGTGAGGTTTGTTTTATTTTTTTCCTACTTGTGTTAGGGTTCTGTGTTATTTTGATTCAGACAGGTAGGGTGGATCATCTGAAGCATTAAGATAAGTTATCAGAAAGCATTCTCTGCTACATCTTGACTTATAGACTAAAATAAAATTAAAACCATCTTATTTCACTTTTTATTTCCTTGTCTCCTTCTGTTCTGAGACCAAAACAACAACTGGACAAATAATCTTTTAATCTCGCCCCTAAATATCTCTCTCTGGATCCCAGAACAGCAGCCTAGGCAGGTGACATCGCATTGGGATTCCTGCACAGGTAATTACCTTTGCTAGGGAAGGGCACTGTCACTCTGCCTGCTGCTGGAAAAACCTTCTTCCCTACTAATTCTACTAACTGCAGGGGCTGGTGTTACAGCAGCTATATGGTTTTGTTTATGGCACAGCTGAGCATACAGTCCAGCTCTCTCGAGGCCCAGTTTCACAGCCCAAATAGCAGAGCAAAATGGTCTTCATGTAACCATGTAATTGAACATTACAGAGAAAATGAAGTTAATTGTGCATAATATTTTCATATAGAGTTTGGAATGAAATAAGTTTTCCCACCCCTCTTCCCAATGTACTTCATGTCATCTGGTTTTAAGCAACATGCTTTGAGCTGTATGTGATTCACTGCAACCTGTGCAGTATTTTACCACCTAGAAATGCACACTCCTGAATACCACAGAGATCATAAATAATATGCAAGTCTTATTTTCTCAATTTTCTGAATGACCCACTATCAGTTGAACTTAACTCCAGCTATCTCACAGAGCTGAATCCCTTCAGGAAAGTGGTAAAGGGGAGAACGTTTTATGTTGTGCAGCTGACAGCAACCCAGCCCTCTCCTCACAAACACTTAGCAGACAGAGGGGCAGGGAGTTTAGAGGCAAAGCACCTTGTTGATCAGTTTTTCAATTCCCTCCTATTAATTCTGAATCACTGCACTTCTTGGCACATTTTATTAAAGAAAATCTGATTCTACAGTGAGAAACTGAGGTGGACATTGTGTATTCTGAGTCATTCAAGTCATCCACAGCAGGCTAAATTAGGCAAAACTGCACCCTCTGTCATTAAATGTAAAGGTTTGCCTTCAGCTTTGGCCAGAACTTCCCAATCCAATGCTGGTGCTGGTACTTAAGTTGTTCCTTGTTGGTCTCTTGCAATCTCAAGGGCAGAAATAGTACTTCCAATACTTTGCATCTATCTGCATGTACGGTCATTTTTAAAACTTTTGAAAATCATTCACACAACAGTTTATTCCTGAAAGGTGAAGGTGGGTGATTTTCTTTTAGTTAGATATGGCTATATAAATATATATGTGTACACACATATATGTGTGTATACAGGCTCTCCTATGTTCCTTTTCAACACAGAGGTTTCCTCCTACAGTTTTGAAGCTCTGAGCATTACTGAAATAGAAACACATTAAAGAAATTAATACTGATACTAATAACCTGGTGCTCAGAACTACAGTCTTTCCATTAACTTGGATCTTAAAAAGAATAAAGATACTTCAAGTCAAATGTTTCTCCACTATTCAAGGCTTTCAAAGCATCCTTTAAAGACCATTTAATTTGGACTGTGGTCACCAGCTTTTAGAAACATAATTATATCTGCTCTCATTACTGCACCTTTTGACAGGATCCAAGTGCATAGTTCTGAGAAATGGTGATGGGAGAGCTGAGGGGACATCATTTATGTAAAAACCTGTCAGAAGAAAAGTGCCTGGCCTCACTTATTTTCTGTATTTACATACTGTATTTTTAGAAGAGCATAATTTTAGGCAGGAAAGCTCAAAACATCCCAGCAATGGAGCAGTCACAAAACAAGAACAGTACAGCCAGCACTTGAAGATCAGTGGGATCAAATACTTGTCATAAGAAAAATCATTTTAATTTTGACATGTTTTCAGTGTTAGCATGGTACTTGTTTTGAAACTACATTTGACTTGTTCTGCAAGTTATATTAAGGATTCCCAAATGAATAGATAAAATCTTTATACTGAATGGAGCATGAAAGGAAATCAGCACATCATTTCTAATCTAACAGAACTCACAGACAGGCAGTGATACTTGAGACCACATATTTACACAGTTACTGTCAACTCCTATATGGACAGAAGGCTCAAAACCCTTCTAGGCTTGAAATTTTGTCTTTATGCTTACTGTTTAATAATTGAATACCTTAACACGGAAGCTGGTGAATAGAAAATGATCATCAAAATAAAACAGATCTAAAAAATGTCAAGTCTAGAACTACAATATATTATTTACAAAAAGCATAGCAAATTTAAGAGCAAAATGTCAGAGTAGCCCTTGCTTCCATTTTCATAACATCCACTTAGGTGAGAGTTGACAGGTTTGGGACAATATGACATTTCTAATTCTTTGTCTGCTGACAATAACCCCACTCTCTGGAGGAAAGCAACAAAATGCAGAGCAGATAAAAGCATAGCATTTCTCAGCATTGGACAAAAGATACTCTTCTATTTTTATTTATTTTCCTTCTCAGAAATCATCTTGCTTAGGATCACAGTATGGGCACAGTTACCAGGGGTTTTATACTGAGCTATGCTTCCCTTTAATAAAAATCCAACCGTAGTGGGATAAAACATACTTTCGTTTCCCTAACAAATATAGATAATTGAAATAAACAGTACACACTACTAAATTATAACAATGGTCCAAGTTGGCATCCATGGGTCCTTTTGGTAACAAAATCACTCGCTAAATTAAATCTGGCACTTAGCAACATCTACATATACAGCAGTTACTTCATAACCACTTTAACTCTTTGGTCATAATTGTTAAGGTTGGTTTGTTTAAGAGTAGTAGGCCCTGGTATGTTCTGTTAAGAAAGTAAAAAAAAAAAAAAAAAAAAATAATCCATGAGGAATATTTCTGAGACTATTTGAGCAAACAGTCCTTTCCCAAGTCAACCAAAGTTAGTAATAAAATAGCGCAGTGATCCGAGCTCCATCCCGCTGAGCAGAATGAATGCCTACAGCAAGTACAGCCAACTACTGGCACCAGGACTATACTTTAGACTATCAAACTACCAAAACAACTGAGGACAGTGAAAATTATTCCGGTAACAGACAGTGAATGGCCTGTTTCTACAGGGCAGCAAAGATTGTTTGTACTGTTTAGTCCACAAACAACAGCAATCTCAGTCTCTGTTTTCACTTCAGCAGCCAATAACAAATAGTTTCTGCAGCAGGAGGAAAAAGTTTAAATTCATAATTTTCCTGTAAGGTGTTAGTTTGTTAGCATTGTGGATTCGATAAAGTTTGGTAATGTTAGACAGATTCATTCCAGCTCTTTAGCTAAGGGATTATTAACTGAACTGTAAATGCAGGGTATTTAATGTAGACAAATGGGAACAATCCAATTAACTTCAATTGTTTCTGAGAGCTTTTAACTCATGCCTTCAAATAAATACATGTGCTAAGTGTATATTAACTTTGTGATTTAGATGTAGGAGAAAGTTTCAGAAATGTATGTGGGCATAGATGACTTTACATTTTTTGCTAATGTGAGAATTAAAAATAATTTTCTTACTTCTGGGATTTTCTGTGTACAATTTGGGTATATCTTATGGAGAAACTCTAGATGCAGACATAATAGTTTGAAAGCAAAAGGAAAGGAACCTATTACTGACATCAGCTCCCCCAAAATAAATAATAAACTATGTTTACTTGCCTTTTATTGGTGAAATCTGGTTTCCTGGAAACCATACCAGTCAGCATTACAGATCAATGATATTCAGTATGTGCGTTAAAATGTTTGTAGAATAGACAAACAGACAAAATAGACAGTTTAGTCTATTTCTGTGTACCTTTCACTGGAAGCACTGATGAACAATGTCATTCAGGCCACAATGTCAATACGTCAGAGTGCACTGGCATTTCATCAGTTCTGCTGGGAGATATCCAAACCAAATTATAAAGACTAAATGTAGCTCCTCACATGACACAATTAAGGACCATGTTGATAGCAAACTTTTCAATAAAGATGGACCACATAGACAATACAGCCCCACAGAGCCAACAGAAGAATATTGTACCCTGTGTAGACCCCTACATCTGTCAGCACCATGAACATTGGTGCACACCTACACCCTCTCTCCTCAAACTACTGTGTGGGGTTAGACAGTTATCACACAGACAGCTGCATGAGCTGAATCCCACTACCAGTTTCCAGAAATGAGAATTAGACAGCCATGGGTGGTGAGGAGTAAACATCCCTCCCATGACATACAGTATTTTATTTTAATTTCTTGACACAACCAATTTTATCTTTTTATAAAATTCATTAGTTCTGTGGACCTCATACCCCACAGAAAAGTTAACAATGAACTAACAAAATTTCATGCAGGCAGGAAGAACTGAATTTATAAACTCTCATTAAAGTGAACACTCTGTGTAGCATTACACCTAAATAATAGTCTGATATTCCATTGTCTTGAACAGTTAGTGCACGTCATTGAGAGCACAGATGGGTGACTCAAATAAGTATGTGTCATATGCAAAATCTGCAGAACCTTTAGAGTCTTCCAGCTAGTTGCATCTGTCTTATCTATTACGTCAAATATTAAATTGCAGAGCCTATTGTGGGTTTCAAGTTTGAAATAAAGATTCTCTCCTCCCGTAATCCTTCAAAGCAAAATTACATTACTGTGACCTATGAAAGGAGAACAAAATATCTAGAAACCTGTACCATTTTGGTAGCAAGAGGTTATGTTTATGTGTCATGTTACACCCACTTGCTCAGGTCAAAACAACCTGTCATTTTATATCCCCCAATAAAATTTCTCACTTAAAAAGTGTTTCAATTTCCTTTTGCTAAAATTTTCTCCTGAAGTTTCATTTCAACTTTGAATTTTAATTTTCTTAAGAAGAAAATGATATATTTAATGGACCACAGCTGTCTGGAAAGTATATATTTGATAGGCATACAGTACTAATTTGGAAAATGAGTATGATTTACTTGATGAGTCACAATGAATGTCTGTAAATATATATCCAAGTTCTTTACTAGACTAGTCTTGTAAGCTGTATGACATAGAAATCGTTCTTTAACACATGAATATCTTCTCTGAAAAAGAATAGAGGCCAACACTGACAGCTCCATCTTCCCTACTGCTTTCGTGATTTTGGTTGACGAAGCACAGAAACACAATATTGTCAAAGAGGGCAAGTATTGAATGCAACAGATATTCCCAATTTAAACTATTTTGTGGAATAGAAATCCCATGTCATGTCCATGGCCAGCCCCTGCTGCAGATGAAATAGCAGTTCCATTAAGGCCAGGCACCTCAGGCACTTGCCTGGCTATGAAGGATGGGAATGGCTCTGCCATCCTGCAGCACATGCCCGGCTGCTCCCTCTGCTTTAGGGTCTATAAATGTGTGTTTACCTGATTATATGTCAGGAGAAAACATGGATATTGAGTCTTGGGGAGGAGGCAGGGTGGGTAGAATGAGGAGGAAAACTGCACGGAAACGACTGCCTCTGAACAGAGAATCACAGAATCAGTCAGGTTGGAAAAGACCTCTGAGATCACGGAGTCCAACCTGTGACCCAACATCACCATGTCAACCAGACCACAGCACCAAGTGCCACATCCAGTCTTTCCTTAACACCTTCAGGGACAGTGACTCTGCCACCACACCCTGGGCAGTTCATTCCAATGTTTTAATCACCCTTTCTGTGAAGAAATTTCTCCTAATGTCCAACCTGATTAGACAACGAACAACTGAAATCACAATTTGGTAGGACAATCCTGCTTATCAGGTTTCCCTCCGAACTTTATTTTGAGGAAAATTGTACTGAAAAAACCTGGCAGCACCAAGAACCCTCGAATTTCCTAGGTTTCAATATGTGGAAGGAAGAGGAGGGCGTTTTTCATCAAGTCATCCTCCATCTAACAGAGACATTTGAATAATTAGTGCAGCATATTGCCAGAAACACAACATTTCAAACTCAAATCTGAAAACATATCTATTGATAGCACTAATTTAAGATAATCAGGTGACTAATTGGGTGAATAATAGTGTTAATGAATAGAAAAAGAAGTTGAGATTGTAATCAGAGGCAAATCTCAGCTCCTAAAAATGCACTAGGCAGAACACTGAACACTAAGCCATAATGATCACATATTTGCTTCTTATTTGCTAATATAAAAGGCTGAAGTGCTGAAAATTAAGAGAAAGTATGTTTTATTACCATCATAAGCCATCAAGCTGTTTTAAAGCTGTTGATTTTTTTGTGTGTGTTTCTTCAATTCATAAAGAAAACAAAAACTTTTCAAAACAGCACAACTCAGGCTCAAAGGAGGCATTTCTTTGAGCAGTTTCTCATAGAAAGTAGAATAATGAAATGAAAATCACCTCCTGTACCTAAGGCAGGTACACGTTGCACAGATGGGAAATCAAGGCTATGGTAATAGTGTGGCAAAACATTTAAGACATAAGCATTTGAGCAACTTTAAATACATGAGTAACTCCTGTGAGTGTAGTTGGATTCATCCTGTTTACATGAACAGGATTTTCTGAAGGCATTTCAGAGAAGACAATTCAGAGAAGTCTCAAAATGTACTTTCAGAAAGAGGATAGAAGAGAAAGGAGATTTTCTGCAGATAGTTACCAGCTGATTATTTTTAATTATTTCACCAATGCTGGTGTTTTTCAGTTAGGTTAATAATTATACACAGTTATGCCTAGTGCTCTGTGTAGAGCTCTTTAAAAAAATAAATTAAAAGTTGTAAAATTATACCTTAACCATATTTTTTTTTCTTAAATACTTTCCAGGAGCAGCCATTAGGCCATTGCATAGCAGCAGAATGCTAGGCAACCAAGAAAAAAAATCCAAAACAGCCAATTTAACTTTAGGACATACTATCAAATGCAAATTAATATTTTAAATTGTATGAAATAATTTCTCCTTCCTTTTTTCTGTGGTCTGATAGCATAGTAAGCTTTTTCAGCATGCAAACTCATGAGAATAAAGTCATCATCACCTTTAACATATCAAAAATTCCTACACCTGCTAACACTTAAGTTAGTCAAAGGTTAATTAGCATCTGTGAAAGGGAAACTACAGTTACTCTAGCAACTTTTGTAATCTGTTCTTTTTTTTTAAAAAAAGGATTAACCCCACATTTAGATGACTATTAGAAATGTACTACAAAATTGATTACTTGATTGTTGCTAACAATGTCTGGTAGTCAAGAAGAATCACAGAAATTTTGTGTCTTGTGTTAAATCTGACAATCAGTGAGACAAGTAGCCCTTGCATTAAACCCCTGGAGTTGTATTTACAGCTCTAGATCCATTTTAGTAAACTATGACTCCTTGATTAAGTGAAATGACCCCAAACAAATATAAATACAACCTTTTCTAAAAATGAAAAAGCCAGAAAGCCATCTGACAAGGCCATATTACAAAAGCAAGTTGCAGTTATGCCCTACTTTACGAGGCTAAGTGGAAGTCACAAGGCTCATAAGCCTTTGGTAGCCTTTTGTAAAAGGATGAATTTCTGTTTTGCTGTTTTCTGAACCACACCCCAATCCCAGGTCAATATTTTGTTATTAAAAATAAGTAGTTCACGCAGGACTCAGATGTCTGAGATCATTTTAGATATGTCACAGGCTCTTAAACGTATATTAAAAGCATTTTTTCAGAAGCAGTTTCAGCATTTTATTTTTGGATGAGTTAAAGATGTAGGTTTCCTTTGGCTTTGGAGGATGAAAGGGATTAAGGGAGGTCACAAGAGGAGGGTGGAACAAGAAATAGAAATAAGAGTACTACTGGATGTAGCTTATCCTTTCCCTAGGCAGTGGTTAGATGTGTCTACGAGAGGAAAAGGGATTGACTGCTTGCTGCATGTTCCCAAGTCATTCCACCAGGAGGATGAGTACGGTCAAAATGGGATTTTCCTATTCTCTTTGTTAAGAATAGGACTAAGACTGGGTGTCCTTTATACAGAATTTAGTTTAGTGTAAAACTCTTACCTCCTTCAGGCTAAGAGTTACTGGAATGGTTGGGTAGGGCTCTACATGCTCCTTGTTTTATTAAAGGATTTGCAATAAAGCTAAGTAATGTATATCAAGCAGTTATGTGCTGCTTCTTTGGAGAGAAAAATATATTAAAAAGAAGATTGCCAGTACTCCTTGAGATTCACGCACTGAAACACTGAACTGGATTTACAACAATTCCAATTATTATAGACAAAGTTATGGCAACTGCGTAGCAGGCACTTTATACTGCGTTGTGGCTTAACCCTAACCAGCAACTCAGCCCCCCACAGCTGCTCCATCACTCCCCCTGGTGGGATGGGGGAGAGAAGTGGAACAGTAAAAGTGAGAAAACTCATGAGTTGAGATAAACAGAGTAGACCAGCAGGTCAAGGGAGGCAATTCTCCCTCTCTACACTGCTACCAGAGAAGTCATGGATGCCCCATCCCTGAAAGTTCTGAAGGCCAGGTTGGATGGGACTTGAAGCAACCTGGTCTAAGGGAAAGTGTCTCTGCCCATGGCAGGGGGGTGGGAATGAGATCATCTTCAAGGTCCCTTCAAACACAAACCATTGTATGATTCTATGGCAAGTAAAGCAAAAGCTGGGCAAGTGAGCAAAGCAATTCCCCACTTCCCATGGGCAGGCAGGTGTGCAGACATCCCCAGGAGAGCTGGGCTCCATCACACCTGATGGTAACTTGGTAACACAAACACCATCATTCCAAGCATCCCTTCCCACTTCCTTCTTCTCCCTCAGCTTTAAATGCTGAACAAGATTCCACATGGTCTGGAATATCCCTTGGGTAAGCTAGGATCAGCTGTCCCACCTGTGTCTCTTCCCATCTCCTTGTGCACCTGATTCCTGTCTGGTGGAGTGGGGTGAGAGCCTTTGGTTCTGTGTAAACACTGCTCAGCAATAACAAAAGCATCCCTGAGTTATCCACACTTCCCAGCACAAATACAAAGCAAAGCTTCTGTGAAGAACCAGCACATACAGAAAAAAGGTTCTTCATCAAGTACATGCTGCCGATCTACATTTTTTTTTTAAATGTCATAGGATGAACAACATTGATGTAAGTATAGGATTGAGTATGGAATCCTTTCTATCATTTAGAAATAGGAATTAATCATGTTCCTAGGGACTTCACCCCTATATGTCCCCTTGGACTGGAAAACCCTGCTAACACAGATCTTTGTACAAATAAGAGCAGTGGGTGATGCAAGTTACACTGCTCTGCTGCAGCACAGGCAAAAGAAAAAATTCCACATTTGCAAGAGCATAACCCATTACCCCATGAATATTTGATACACTTTGTAACCATAGTAAACACAATATTACAATAAACTAGTTTTTAAAAGAGTCTGCATTTAACTCCATTTGTAATTGAAAGCCTTTCCCTAAAAATATTAAGCCATGCATTTTGCAAGACATTATTCTAAATTTTGAAATACAAATTCATTGAAAACAATGCTGTTATTGATGCCTCATTCTTAAGTCTATGCATTATGTCAAAGTTAGAGAAAAAAAAACTCTATATGAATTGCAAAAGACAGTACAGTATCATGCATTTTCTAGGAGGGTAGGAAATTTGACATTACCTGGCAGGCCTCTAGGCCTGATAAGTATATTATGAAGTCACAACAGGAATTATGTGGATGTTTCTGACTTTCAGATTATAGGCAGCACAATGCAAAGATTCCAAGTGTGTAACAGATGGCACCAGAAATGAGTCAGGCTCCGTGAATGTAAGACATGATACAACTATGCTAAAATTAATTTCTAGAGTTCAGAAAACAGGAAACTGAACAGATATGTAACAGAAATGAGAAAATAAACACGTATGCCAGTGAACCCAACATACAGGCATCATATGATATCAGTGGAATAACAGCAGGGCAATATATCTAAAGACTGAACCTAGGCTTAACACAAGGTGACTTAAGCATAATTCTCTCCCAGTACGGTCAGAAACAGAAGCTTTGCACAGCATTTAAAGGCTGAGCAGAGGGAAAGAAAGTCAAAGGTTCAACTACTGTGCAAATTTAACACTAATTGCAAGTTATAGGCTTATATAGACTCAGGGTCTTCTGAGGTCTGAGCCACAACAATTGGAGAAATTTTCAGAGGCACAGGAGCGAATTGAGCACTCTTGTTTTCCTTGCCTTTTGACCCTCAGTTCTTTCTGCCTTCAACACTTCTTGTGTTTATTACCGTTCTTACAACACTGATGTGTACGTGAGTATATCTTATAAATAAATGAATTTACAACACAACTCACCTGTGAAGTACAAATGTTTTTACATTTCCATCTGGGAGAATGGAAAACAGGTGAGTGATGAAATGGTTTGCTTGAGGCTACACACAGAGTGTGGCAGAAGTCGTTTAAAAATTTCTCATGTCACTGTGCATTCCTCTTCACAAGGCCTGTACACACTTTATATATATGAGCACTGAATATCCACCATCTGTGTGATTTGCAAAAAAACCCCAAACACTAAGAAGGTTAAGGATATTCTGCTTATTTCTACACTATTTTGAAAAGAAGAAAAAAAAAGCTCTAGTCATCAGTGATCAGTTTTAAATAATTTGTTTCTGGGAAAAGTGTTCAACATCCTTTTCTCTACCTTCCTGCATTAAAATCTTAAGGCAGGAACTGTTATTATGCCATATACTTTTCTCATTCCTGTTTTTGTTAAGCCTTTTCTTCCAAGAAACACCAAGGAATACTTCTTTTTTCTTTTCAGTCATTTACACTAAGCTTTGACATTTTCTGCATTTTTTCGTGACCTTGGGAAAAGTAACTTCATGATTAAGCAAGAAATACAAGACAGATCTCAGGAAGAAACGATAGTTTAAATGTTTTCTTACAAAGCATCACAATTTAACTTCTCTATTATAAAAATTTGCAGAGCAAAATAAGGGGTTTTTATATCCACTGGAAGCAGATGCCCCCTTTTTTCCCCCCTTCTGTTAATTGCTTTCTTCTTCTCTGTGGCTTAAATTCTACAATTCTTTTTACATTAGAAATACTCTAAGTGTATTTGTCTACTTCCCAAATGTGAAGTTTTTAACTGCATTGGAAAGGTAAACAACCAAAAGGTACTTACATTGCTTCATCTCCCTTCAGACATCATAACAATGCTTTCCCACTTGGTTTTAGCCACAACTACTCAGCACAGGGTAGTCTTACTCTGCATTAATAAACCCAGTTATTGCACAACACGGCACAGATCACATCTGCTGCTGTGCATTGGGCAGGTGCCAGAGCACTGCACTTCTCTCAGCAACCCGGTCTAGTAGAAGCAACCTGGAAACCCTCATTGCAGGGGTTTGGACCAGGTGACCTTAAAGGCCCCTTCCAACCAAACCATTTCAATATCCTGCTTGGAACTGCAGACTCTGGCTAAGAGACAGCACAGAGTGACTTTGTCATCTGCTGTGCCTCCCACTGGGGATGGTGTCACACGTGTGCTGCTCTTGCACACGTGGTCTCACAGGTCAGCTCTATAATTTCATTTTGAGGAACCTTGGAGGATCTCTTCTGCTAAAAAACATAACTTAAGCTCAACACATCAGCTATATGTGGTGCAGATGATACTGTAAATGAGACACTTCTTGCCCTCAGTCTCCCACACTTTGGTCCCGGTAAGCTCTCTCTGTTGGTACTTACATTCTTTTAGTAAGCCCTGAAATAAGAGATATTTTGGTGGTTTTTTTTTTTTTTCCCTGCTAACTGGCTGAAATGGATTTTATAAGGCTTGCTGAGAAGAAGCTACTGTAACGTTTTTGATTCTCTAGAGGCCACTATGGTGGAAAAAAAAATAAAGTAAAACCTTTAGAGTTTCTGAGAACTACATGGTAAAAGGGATGCATCCAAAAATCAATGAATGTATCTCCTTTATTTCCCATATCCTGTAAAGGCAAGGCAAACCTCTGCTAGAGGGTCTAGTAATGAACTGAGATAGTAATTTAAAATGCTGCATTCTTCCTACTCCTTCTTCCTTCTCTTTCCACTTTAACTCTTCCAAATTTCTTCTGGTGTCTTTAACACCAATTTAAAGGTGGGTTTTTTTTCAATATTTCAAGTAAAAATATCTTCTCTGACTGTATGGAAAATTTTATTAAAAGTGGGGTTTACTGCAGCTGCCAATCTGCCCCTTCCATTGTGGTTCTCCTTGGTTTTTTTTAAATCTGAATATTGCTCTGGCAGCAGAGAGAATGCTTTTCTGTTTGCTGTAAATTACACTTTACTATATCAATATTGTGTTCCTTTACTTATATTCTCATGTCTTTGTCCCACATCAACCCAAATCTCACCAAACTACGGATTCTGGTTCTGTATTTTGTTATTTCTTGTTCCTGTTGGGAAATTGTGGCTAATCTTTGTGTGTTGTGCTCTCTTTTGAAGTCCCATCCTAAGCAGTGTTACACTACCATTGCAAGAGCCCATGTGAGAATTGTTTGCACAGTTCCCTGAAAGGGTAAGCCCAGACAGATAAGAAAAGGAATCAAGATATTGGGAATTAAATCCACGTCTTTATCTTTGTAGTTCAAAATACTTTATCCTGGCAATTGATGATTAACTTTCAGTTCATCATTATAGTTGGTAAATCATCTTCAAACAAAAGTTCCCTGCGGGGATCCCAGTGTTGTATGGTCATTTTCTTTTCTTTTTTTTAATCTTATCCTTTAAGCTAATTTTGAAAGTCCTTTCCAAGGTTTTTGGAAAGTTATATCTACGTTTTGCATCTTTTGAGTGCTTTTATATATCATTGGAAAGTATATCTATTTTAAGAAATAAATGTTTATTATTTTAACTCCATCAAATCTGCTTCTGTTCTTCCTGTAACTCCTCTTGATTTCAAAGCATGGTTAGAATGGATTTTTATATCTTTGTCAGAAAGGGAGTGCTGAAACTCTCACAGAGCTCACTAGTACTGATCTCCAAAAAACAGTGTAACTGTAAATTCCTACTCCTCTCATTTGTTCCCCAGTCCCTCTATTGAGTTTATAAAAGTAAATTATAATGAAGCTGTTCCTAAACCAGTAAAAAATCAAATCTGTCTCTATACTTATCCAGTCCATCATGATTAAGGGATTTTTCTTCACTGCTGCATTAAAGAAGGATCTTGCCTGGATGTTCCCTGTAACCAATTTCCCATCCACACAGCAAAACTCTTCACTCAGGTGTGGAGTATTGACAGTATTCCTGTTGATCCTTTTAGGTGCAGTCTAACACTACAGTGCTGCTTACTGTAAAACAGTAATCCATATGATTTGCACTGAGACATGCTAAACCTCTCAGGTAAAAAATAATCCTCTCACAGCTATTCAACATTCCTCCATGGTCCCCAAAAGACAAATTTGCCTGTGCTTCTCTGATAAAGAGTAGATCATTGCAGCTTAGTGGGTCGTTATGGGCTGTGAAGGTGACATTTGACATCCCACGGACTCAAACAAGTGCTGGCAGCACCAGCAACGAGACAGAAAAGCAGATCATGGTCAAGGGTGGTTTCTCAATGGAGCTGCCAAAGCAGAAATTCATTTAAAGGTCAATCACCAAAACGATCTCCTGTTCAAAAGACTCTTCTTCCAAAGCAGAACAGACTTCCAGGGGAAACAAATGGATGCTGCCTCCCTGCTGAAACAGTTTCTCAAGGCCAACTGGCTTGTGAGATTTGAGACCCTATAAACTTCCTTTTCAATCACTAAAATCATTACTAACTATTAGCAGTGGGACGCCACACAGCACTTTGTGAGTGCACAGAGGTGTTTCCAAGGCAGATGTTTGAGAGTATGAGAGAAGCAATGCCACTTTTGTACCTATTCCCTAAACTGGTTGTCCAGAATAAAAATATTTCCTTTGTAATTATTGTGGCTAGAGATTCAGGTTCATGACAAATTTTGCTTTTGTCCCTCCTGCTAGTGTTAGATTACCTGTCACACTCATTTTCATCCAATGGGTTGTTTATAAAATACGTAAGAAACATATAACTATCTACAAAGTCATATCTCCCTCTAGCATACTTCTCACATAAAGACCTTGAATGTTAACCCCACAATATATTAAGTAGAAATTACAATTAACTAATAGCACCAAAACAAAAAACTGTTAAGAAGACCAGAATCTTACATACCAAAAGGCTCCCATACCATAGGGCTCCCTGAGGCAATGGGTACCACTAATCAAAGCTCGTGGGAAGTTACATTACAAAATTATTACCTTTAAAGGGAAAGTAAATATACAAGGGGTGGGCATGGTCCTTCACTAAAAAAAACCAACAGCATCTTGAGGGCTGTGATCCCTTGGCTAAGCCACGACATCTACGCATATGTGAATGAAAAGCTTCAATGAATTTAAAATGCAGCCATTTAATTCCTTAGCCATATCAACAGCTAACAATGTACCATCCCTCTTTCTGTCTCTCCACTGATTCCCCACTGAATATTAGGTCAAATTCAAGGTCTTGCTGTTACACTTCAAAGCTCTCTAAGGAGCGGATTTAAATACCTGTGGGAGCTCCCCTCTTCACAACACTAACTTCTCACGAGAACAGTGTTCCCCAGAAATTCTGAAGCTGTCATCCTCAAAGATGACACTTATAATTATAGGAGACAGGACTATTTCCATAGAGGACTTCAGCTTGGGTTTGCACCAGAGAAGTTTACAGTGTTAATAGAGATAACAATAAAGTAAAATTCACTTTTGTGGCTTAGTGTTCTTAAAGGTGGAAGAGAAGTAAAGATAAAGGAGGAACATTACTGGAAGACAGATGAACATTATTAGCAGAAGAAAAGCACAGAAAAACGAAATTAAAAAGCTATATAATCCCAAACATTTTGTGGGATGTAACATAGATCAGTATTGTAGTTTATCTTATTGCTTGGAAAACAGTTTCTTCAGTGATGATACATGAAAAGCCACAAATACAGAAAGCAACACTAAAAATTACAAGTGTTTTTATAAGTGAAATTTATGCCTCTGTTAAACAGAAATATTCAGAAAACACTTGCTGATTTTTATTAACATAATCATTGAGAAAGACACATCTCATTTACACAATATGGGTCACAATTTGGTTCATATTTTCCCCCCTGGTACTGGAACCAGAATGGATCTAAAGCTGCTTGTCAGCTTAAAGGTTGCCTTCTGTACAAACTAGATGGCCACATAGGAAAAGGTTTATATATCAGTGATATAACACACAGAGGAACTCCATAGTGTGAGGGGTTTGAAATAAAGCCATGAAACCAGGCCATTTCAGAGTTAAGCCTATCAGTCTATCTTTACCTTATCTCCCTGTGTCTGGCTATTGCAGTAATCTTGTACAAAATCATTCAAGGGTATTTTGTCCCATGTGTGCTGTAACACTGACCTGGAGAAGTCATAGTGCTGAATTAATAGATAAGCAAGAGCTTTAGCTTCCATTTTCATTGATTTTATGGACTTAAGTTAAAACCATTTAGTTATTTGAAGGCTTCTTTCTTCTTAATGTTATTTATTTAAATATGTCTCAAGGATACAACCTTCTACATGATACAGGAACATGGCTCATTAATATGCAATATAACTTTAAACAGTAGCATTGATTCTTGTTGCTTGCTTTAATGATAATGTGCACTAAGACTTTTACAATGGATGCTACAGCAAAGAGGGAGAAGCACCTCCCTCCTTGCTGAAGCAGAACTTAACATAAGAATTTTATTCAGAGTGCCAAAAACTTTTCTTGTGTCTGTTATATTCATATGAGCAACACCAGTAAAACCCACAAGAGGAGCAGATACACAACTGAGATATTTCCAGGATACAAGATTGTACCCACATTTGTTTACGGTGAGTGAAAAATCATCTTCACTCTTTTACATTGAAAACAAAAAAAAGATACAGATAAGTTGGGGGTTTTTTTCAAAAAATTGTTACCTATTTCAAATTAATACACACCAGAATGGTTGCTGACAAAACCACACAAAACCACGCTCCAGGCAAACCTGCAAAGTCAAGGATTCCAGGCAATAGAACTGCAACATATAATTCAAGAGTTATACTATTTTGGGAATTTATTTACTCTCTTCCACTTTCTCCCTACAGTACCACTGTAATGCTGCACATTAGATTCACCAGAGTAAGGCAAAAACTTTTCAGCCTCCTCACCACCCCTGTTCAGTGGGATACACTATATTATGGGACATGGGCACAACTGTTCAGTAGCCCTCTGGAAAAGGACATTTTACATCCTAGATCATAAGAATAGCCAGAATACAAGTACCTGATGGAACAAGCTCCTTTACTCAAAACAGGCAAAACAACAAATCAATTGCAACACTCATCCCTTTATTCATATAGGATAAGTGTATAAGCTCATTACTGCCCTTGCTTACTATTCTATCCAATTTCTATAAGACCATGTGGAAATGTTTAATATCATGAACATACTCAGATTACTTTCAGCTGTCTTATTTGTAAGAGAAATGAGCCAAACTTGTTAAAAAGTAACACTATATGTGTACATGTGAGTCTATCTGTGTCATACATTTATGCACAAGACACTTATTCACGATGTCTGTGGCTCTCTGTGCCAGCCACTTGTTTTACCTCTGCCACCTGACTCACAGAACATCTAACCCAAGGCTGTGCCTCAGCCAGATTCTGCACAGTGACATGTGTGATGTGTTCCTGCCAGAAATTCATCTCTTCCTATAAAATGATCAGGTAATGTGATCATGACATACCATCTGGATTCACCAGGCTATTTCATCTTTTTTTTTTTTTTAAGAGGTATTCATTCAGCTTCTAAAAGGTCAGATTTGAACCATCTGTGATGTAACTGATTGGAGTATTTGTGATAAAAAGATAAAACTTCAGCTCAGACAGCTCAAGACCTGAAAATAATTGGAAGGAAATAAATGGTACTAAATAATCTCATTGTTTTTTTTCTTTTTTTTTTTTTAATGTGAAATACCTGACATGAATTTATTTAGTAATAAATTTTGAGCTAACTTATTACTATTTTCCATTAAAATAGTGTGATTCTTCTTTTAAATTTCCCCCCCCCCAGTTTCGCTAAAGGATGAATAATTTCACAGTACATTTGGGTGCACTTTGGAGCTCTTTTTACCCCCGATTGTGCATTGCAGCATTAGAACCAAAACAGAGATGAGTGAGGATCCAAAAACTGTCAGAACTGTTAGTCACTATCACCAAGGTCGATGTGAGCTGTTACTTGATCCCTGGAACCACACATGATGTCTACATGTAAGAGAATTAGAATTTCATCAATATTTCAGATAGATATCTACATTTTTGGATATCACCTAAAACAAAAACTTATCACTGTAATCAGATATTAGAAAAGCAAGGTTTATAAAGATAGCAGTATCTCTGAATAGGCCTGCCAGGCTTTTTGGAAAAAGAAAATAGGTGCTAAATGTAAAAAATTTTATTTGGTACAACTGATTAATATCAGAATTAAACCACAAGTTGTTCTTTCCAGCTTCAACTTAGCATGGAGTTATATGTTACTTTAACTTGAGAAAAGGACACTTGCATAAAACCCCATCCTATTTTCCCTACTACATCAACACAAGGAAGAAATTGTGGATGGTCATTGCCAAAGTAACCTGGTATTTTTGTAACTGTATATCACTTCACGAACTTAAAAGGAAAAGAAGGAAACAGTAAAGAAATCAAGCAGTGAACTAAAACTAGAGCTTTCATTTCCTGAAATAGTCAACCCTTCATGCATTTCTTCTTTTTTTTTCCTTAAGACTATAGCAGAAAAAGTTATGGCAAATTGATAGCAGTCACAATCCTAAATACAGAGTCAAGCTTTGAAAAGCCATGCAGAAGTAAATGAGCCCTCATTTCATTTTACCACATCACTGAAATTTCTCAATGGCCTTTTCCCTGCATATTTTATATGCTCTCTGCTTCTTCCTTTTTTCCTTCTTAAATAAGGCAATGCTTTCACCACCATAGTAAAAAAATAAACAGACCTTGAATGCTATTTATTAACTTCAGTGAGCAAAAAGCTGATTCAATGTGATAAGGTTATAATTGTAACAACTGAATGCTAGTGGAGCAATTGTCTTATATATTGTGTTTGTGCTGACAGGAGTTCAATGAACTAAAGTGCTGTATATACATAGTCTAGAGCTACTTAAAAATAATCAGTAAGTGAACTGATGCTTCCCGAATTTGAACCCTGTGCCAAGTTGTATTTGAATCTAAGGCAATATGTACCCCTCAGCATCTGAATTAATATGAGAACAAAATATAATTTTGATCATAAATAGCTCATGTCACAGCAAAGCCATAGAGTCTGCTCCTGCTTTTAGCACTTTTGTGTTTTTATCTTTTAACTCAATTCATTTGGCATTTTCCCTTAAATCTTCTTTTTTTTTTAATCCACCAGAGAATGATTGAAACAGCCGGACTGGATTGCTTTGATATTTCATAAATACATACACAATTTTGTTCCATAGACACCACATTATGAAAAGCAGTTAACATGGTAGGAAATAATTCAGTATTCTCCAAGTAAATTCTGAGTAGCACTTAGCATGTTCTAATTAATGATGATTGTTATTATTATGGCTTTTGCACCATCAGTGTTAAGTTTATCCACATTACCTATCAATTGCCTTAACAACATCCTAGACTCTAAAAACCAAAACAGCAGGAAAATATGCTGGATTTACTAATTTAGATATTCTTACATTTATCTTATACAAAAGTTTGCTTAAGAACCTGTCATAGAACACAGTGACTTGATGGGGTTTCTTTTCCCTCTATACATACTATAAATGCTTTCTTTTTCCCCTCAAAAGGTCAGATTTTCAGTAGTTAATTGGAACTGGTGAAACAAGTGCTTTTCAAACCATTATTTGAAAAGTTTTTTACACTGCTGCATACTCATCTCTGGTTCTGGCAGCAACTGTAATTCCAACCTTTTAGACCTCACAAAAACACAATACATAAGAATTACAAAATATATAGAAACATGGTACTCCGCTGTTACCTATACTTGCATACACGTCATCCCCATATGTCAGTCTAAATGTCATTCTTTTTTCAGGGGAAATAAAATTCAAAATTGTGGTGTTTTTTGCATTATACCTTAGTAATTCTAATTTATCTCCCAGAGCACCAACCAACGTTCCCAACACCCACCTCTTCCACTGCACAGCAGCTGGAGTCCACTGCTAGATTTTACTACTAAGGTACAAAATTAAATGGCGTTTCTAATTTCATTAGCCACACACAAATGCTAAATTTAGAAGATTCCCCCAATGAAAAGCATCTGTTTTACTTAAAGTACCTTTGCTCTGTATAGGATATAAAGCAAAAATAAAGTACCTAATGAAATATATTACTAGTACTACATTTCATTTGTGACAGCAGTGAGAACTAAGACAGAAGCTTGCAAGTGACCTAATGACCTATGATGAGAGGATTCAAAAACTTCCACCCCTAAACCATCAGGCCTCTTTAGATACACAAAAGGTCAAAAGTATGTATTAAAAAGAAAATAAACAGCCCCTCTAAAAGCAAAGTCAAATTCTGCTTTGTCAGATAAGCAATGGGAAACACCAGTCAGATATGAGGGACATTATTCACATTCCTAAATGCTCTTTTAGAAGGAAATATTTTTGGGAAGAGGATGGTAAAGTAATCACTATATAACTGCATAGCATGGAACACATAAAACAAGGGCTTTCAATAAGTGTTTGGTGGATGCAAGTGAGAAATGATCCAAAAACTGTATCATTTTTCACCATTATTATTACTGGGACTACAGCAAAGCTCACGACTTAAAATTGGCCAAGCCCAGCAACCTCAGGGAGCACCTGAATCACACAGCTGTATTACACAAAATCTCCTGAACAGCCTGGATCACCACAGAGGGATTTTCTAAACACATGGCTGGGTATTCTTGGACAGAGACAACTCAGTTAAAGTTGATGGGTCCTCAAGATAATGGCAAATGGCAAAAGGGAACAAATTCATCCATTACACAGTGGTGAGGAACCGATGTTTGGGGAGTTCATTAAAGTGCCAGGTGAAGCTGTGATGTCCTTCCAACCCTCCCATGAATTCTGACCTGTCAGTGGTTTCACAAGCAGACAAGAAAAGCAGGATTCAGAATTGAGTTTTGTCTCTCCAGCCTTAGCTCAGTAAATTATCTAAGCATTATGGCATATCTCCAAATATGAAGTTTCCTTGGGCATCACAAATGCTGCAATAGCAACCCAACAGCCTGCAATCATCTTGTTGCAGGTTTATTTTAACAAGTTTCTCAGCCCACCAAGCAACTAGATGTAAAAGGAATTAGTAAAGTCTCTGAAATATCTCGTAAATATTTACATAAACTTAATTTGCTTTAGAGGAAGCATCATGTAATTAACCCTGAGAGTTCTGAAAAACACAGCATTAGAAGAATTTCTGTAGTGGATTGGTTAGAAATGCGAGGACATATGAACATGGCTAAGGCTATGGATGAGCTGCTAAAGTATAAGACGCAGTCTGACTAGGCCCATGAGAAAGTCTGAGATAGCAGGGCCATGAGAAAGCGGCAGTGTCCTTGGGTATCCTAAATTGAGCTGAGAAACAGAGCTAGGCATTACCAAAACAAAGGCACTTAACGAGCCACCTGTGTAAGCAATGGGAAGCAGTTAAGATGATATCACCACCTAACTGAGCACCAATAATGAGCCTGATTTCTGTAATATTCATGAACCTATTATAGAGTGTATATTAAGCTACTGTCAAACTACAATAAACGAAGTTCCTGGATTCTCATATTGAGGTGTCTAGAGCTTTCCGTCGCGACGTTATTCTGGCGCCCGAACAGGGACCAAGTGGGGGTCCCTAGGAGGTCAAGTCGGATCTCCTGGGTTGGAGTCAAGTCGGACTCCCGAGAGCCAAGTCGGGTTCTCGCAGCCGTGGTCGGACGTAGGAGTTTTTGTCGGTCTTGCCGTGCAGCACAAGAAGGCGAAAGGGCTGGACGAAAAAGAGCTCAACTTGCCGCCGCCGGACGCCTCCCTTTCGGGGATTTCGGACGGCGAAAGAGTTAAGTTCCGTGCTTCCAGGGCCCGGCGCCCGGGACGACTCCTGAAGAAGGAGGCCCGCCGACAAAGCCGCAAAGTCTCGTGGTAAGGGCTGCACAAAGCGTGGTAACACGTTTTTTAGGTAATAGAGGGACAGGCGGCACTATCATTGCTCCAATGCTTTCTGGGAAAGCGGGGAGTTAAGACGAACTGGCTTTGTGGCAGATGCTGCTTTCATGTAAGGGCCAGGGATATGAAGCGAACACTGTAACTGCCTTTACTATCTCTACTTGGAAAGAACTTAGTGATAAACTCTTTACTGCTGCCTGTAAGGGAGAAAAAGTTGCTGCTTCCCTCCTTACAATTTGGCGATTGTTATCTGGAATAGTCAAAGGCATTAAAGCACAGTCTGAGGACATTAGGATGCTACTGGATACCATCATACGGAGAAATCGTGTAAAAAGGGAGTCGAGCGGAGTTGAAGGGAGCCGGAGCGGGACCAGAGATCACGGAACGGGGCCGGAAACAACGGAGCGGCCCCGCCAACATGAACGCGGTGCTGGCGTCTCGGCAATGCATATCCAGGACGATCGGAGACGACAGCTGCGGCGTGAAAGTACTGCTGATGGACCAGGGACGAACTTTACGAACACTATGACTGAGTTCCACCTTAAGACACTTCCAGCTTTTCATCTGAACTGTGCAGCGGGACTGCGCTGCACATTTTTGTGGCTGTGTTCATGGCGCTGGGTGCTTGCGCCGGGCAGCGGGGCAGTGGCGGTGGTCGCGCCGCCTGCGTGTCCCCGGCTCGGAGCGCTCCCGGATGCCGCAGAGCCGGGGGCCGGTGAAATCGCTCGGAGCGGTGCGCGGCCCCGGCTCGGAGCGGTGCGCCCGAGTGCTTGCAGCGCGGCGGCCCCGGCGGGCGGCGGGGGGGCTCTGTGTCCCCCGCACTGCTGACAGCCATGGTCCCGGGGGGTGTGCGTTCCCCTTCCCTTCTTTGCAGCGAGTGGTTTTTCCCTGGTGCTGCTTCTCTTCCTAGAGTTAATGACGGTAGCAAAAACATTGGGGGGTGCAGTCGGGGGAGGGGGAAAGCTGTTTCTCTTTTTCCCCGTTACACCAATCACCCCTTCTCTGAAACGTGCCTGTTTGCAGCTGTTCTCTCCCTCTCCTATGTTTTTGTCTTTTCTTAAGCAGACCCTGTGATTAAGTTCCTTCTGCTGATCTCTCTGGGTGAGCCCAGCCCCTCCTTCCCCTCCTTCGTCCTTCGGCAATGAGGAGCGTGGGGGAGGCAAAGACGGTAAAACACGGAAAAAAGGGAAAAGAGAAAAAACAACTTAAAATTAACAATATCCCAACTTATAAATCAAATAAGATTGCATTGTTTTTACAGCAATAGGTGTTAAGCATGCAGTGTGCTCATGGCATTCTCAAATGTTTTCTTCAAAAACAGAAAGGGAGACTGACGAAAAATCCTTTGAAGTAAGATTAGAAATAACGCGACATCCGTGCTTAGCTTTTGCATATTGCAGAAGGTTGTTAAGAATTTCCTATAGTTTGCCATTTTGCTTCTCTTACATGAAATTTGGCTGTTTCCCCCAGGGGCAGGGTGCAGGTAGAAGATTTGGAGACGGAACGATGAGACAGAAGGGGATATAGTCTTCCCCCTGCAAAAGTAGCTTTATTGCCTTTATGATAAAATATCATTGCTCTATAAGAAGCGTTGAAGATTTCCAAGATAATATTCTGTTCTTTCTTACTGTATTTGTCTTTTACATGGAGAGTTATGCAGGATTTGCAGATTGCTGATGGCGGCTATGCCATAAATTTCCTTTGAATTATGAAACTGACAAGAAGTGCACAGCCAATGACCACTTGAAAATGTGTGTGATTGAGGAGTGTGTCTGAGGTGGCCACCTGAATGTTGTGTGAAAGAAAAAAGCTACATGAATGTGTGAATGTGTAAACTTAAAAATACTTTCTGCCGGTATCAAGATTTTAGAGATGTTTAACGTGATTCTGTTGAACCATAGTGATTCCTTATTCTGAATGGGCTCTAAGTTATACAATGGATATTGACAGTTATTGTAATCTTAGTAATAGCTCGTGTTGCCTTTTCTTGTATTACTAGACGTGTAAATACTACGGCAAAGAAAGCATTGTTGGCACAAATAAAAACGGGGGAAATTGTAGTGGATTGGTTAGAAATGCGAGGACATATGAACATGGCTAAGGCTATGGATGAGCTGCTAAAGTATAAGACGCAGTCTGACTAGGCCCATGAGAAAGTCTGAGATAGCAGGGCCATGAGAAAGCAGCAGTGTCCTTGGGTATCCTAAATTGAGCTGAGAAACAGAGCTAGGCATTACCAAAACAAAGGCACTTAACGAGCCACCTGTGTAAGCAATGGGAAGCAGTTAAGATGATATCACCACCTAACTGAGCACCAATAATGAGCCTGATTTCTGTAATATTCATGAACCTATTATAGAGTGTATATTAAGCTACTGTCAAACTACAATAAACGAAGTTCCTGGATTCTCATATTGAGGTGTCTAGAGCTTTCCGTCGCGACGTTAAATTTCTTCACCCAAAGGGTTGTCAAACACTGTTAACAGGCTGCTCAAGGAAGCTGTGGAGTTGCCATCCCTGCAGGTATTTAGATGTAGATGTGGCACTTGGGGACATGGTTTAGTGGTGCCTTGGCAGTGCTGGGTTAATGGTTGGATTTAAATGTCTTTTCCAACCTAAATGATTCTGTGACTCTATGACTGTTTTATGTTGGGGTGAATACTTATTCTCTGAGAAAGCAATAGTGGAGGTAATTTTTCCAAAAAGTTCAGTACTCACAGAAAGTGCCTTTGAAGCTTCCCTTGAATGGAAAAAATTGAAGAACATGAGAGGCTTGAAAGGAGACAGTAAAAGCATTTAAAAAGGGAAAGGTACTTGGAGATATGCTGGTAGCCTCCACTTTTTGAAAACTATATACAATCTAGAGTCTTGCAAATGCAAGGGTTAGTTCTCTCCAAGAAAAAAAAAAGGTTAAAAAAAAAAAAGGAAATATCAAGATTAAGGGAAAACTCCACAACTGTCTCCTTCCATTGGAACTTTGGTTCGTGACTGTTAGCTGGGGGTTTACATTACAGTATGCAATAATTGAAGGTCATGAGTGTAAATCCCCTATTGCTTTTAGTTCACAGCTAAACCAAAATGAAGGTAGGTGACAAACACTTCTTGATTGTTTCTGTCAATCATTTTTCCATCTGAAATGAGAAAAACTATACAGGGTTAACTGAGAAAGCAGAGTTGGAGCTCCTTTGATATAAGTGGGAATTGAACTCGTGGGACTGTGCTGCTGAGAAAGATTTTGTAATGTATTTTCATCTTTCCCAGGATTTTTTTTTAAATTCTCTAGGTATCTTGCAAAGCCCACATTTATTCACTGGCATTTAGGGAGTGAACCAAACCCACTGAAGTCAATAGGAGTCTTTTCATTGACTTCAGTGACCTTTAGATCAGTTTTTTAGAAAGACTGACAGAACAGAGATGGAAGGAAGATCTGATAAAACTTCCCAATTTGGTGCATGCTATAGCCATTGCATTTTTACTTATGAAAGGATCTGTAACATGAACTTTTTGTTCAGCTAGATGTGGGGAAAAAAAATTGACTGACTTCTTTTACTCTGGTGGATGTTATGGTCATGCACTGGACAGTTATCTGATGAAATAAAATACATTCATCTTAGACAATTCATAGAAGAAGGAAAAATACAACTCCACACACTACTGAACATTTCTTCCTATTCTTGAGCATACATTGAATTAACTATTGAAGAAAGTCAATACAGTGAAATGTTAAATAAACTTGATTTTAACTGAAGTCCACATACCAAAACCTATACTGAATTTGACATTAAAATGACTAATTTAAGTATGACAGCATGACAAAATATGTGATTTATCAGAAAAGGCTTAAAAAGAGAAAAATTAAACCATTTTTCTTTAAGATGAGACTTTCTATTCTGTTCATTCAAACTATTCTTGTTAGCTGATATGGTTTAAATATTAATATCAACATAAAACTTGAATGAGAAAAATAAATTTTAGACCCCCAAAAGCAATTGTTAACATTCTAGTACTAAAGTAGAGCTTATTACTTGCTAATATTTCCCTTCCCAAAGCTGCACCCAGAAAGTGCACGACAACCAGAATTATTACATCCAGCCTTGCCAATTAACATGGGATACCTGTTTTGCCAAAGGATACAGTCCAGGTTCTCAGTTCTGTCATCAGCTCTGCACCGTGCCCTGCCACAGCTTTATGACAAGAACAAATGTGCAGGTTGGTAAGGACTTCTCTAATTCCAGCCACATATTTTAACATGTCTCACAGCCCAAATACTTCTCTTGCATTTTAGGGAAAGGACGGTTTACAGTCCTTGCACCTCGTCATAACCAGGCAATCTTTCCCAAGCTAAATATTCTGTATCACAGAACGTTTATCCTGCACAGATTTTATTATACATTTTAAAGGAATTGCAAGTCTCAGGCCATTCAGCTGGTCTCAGCAGCAGAAGCTGAAACGCTAAAGCTAAACAGAAAATGCAGCTATTTACTTTCCACTGAGTAAAAAGCTATCCAGAGGCCATTGTAGTAGTTTCAGTTTTCAAATTATTGAAGGATATATGGCTAAATTAATATTTCACACTATTTTGTAACAAGATTTGTTGTGGAAAGCTACCCTGTACTGGCAAAGAAATGGATGATCCTGTAATTTCATAGGCTTTCAATGTCTATATTCTTAGACCCTCCAGTTACAGATGCAAATGTTAATCATATCTTGAAAATCCTCAGGGACTGACATAGGGCCCTACAATGACTGTCACAAACCCAGAGCCCCAAGTCACACAGGTACTCTGGTGATACAAAGCCTCCACACAGGCTAAGGCAGAACACATCCCCTTGAACAAGAAGTAGTGACCACAGAAGACATCAGCTCTTACAAAGACACGTTAACTCTTAAAGACAATTATAAGCAAATGCGATTAAAAGGTTTTCCAATAGCATGAAGGACTCCTGATGGATTTTATACATGAACACTTCTGAATTACTCTTTAATGTTTCTTTTTTTTAGCTTGCTTTTTAAAAATTAAATTCCTTGTTTTATGCGTTATAGACTTCCTTTTCTATTGCACTTGTTCTTCCTACTCTGTCCTCAGTACCTTTCTGCATCCTCTCATATTTTCTAGCCCCACTCTAATCCTCCTTTCCCATCCTGTTTTATTGCTTTACTCTTGCCTTTCTTGCAGTTCTCACTTTCCCAATATGCCTTCCCATTTGCTTCATGCTTTAGCTCCTTTCTTTTCTCCCTCAGCCTTCTCATTTTCCAGAATAATTAATTTCCTCCATCCTTCCCCTCCAATCATTTTATTTGGTAATTTTTAAGGCATGCATCAGTGTGCTCACTGGTGACACAGTGCTACACTGCAAAGGCAACAAACTCCAGATTTGCTCAACATCTGCAGTCAGCAACAAGGACTGGTATTACAAGTCTGATTGCACAAGACTTCAGACTTGTTTGTACTACCTGAAGGTTTTGACACATTCTTTGCCTTTGGTTTTAGTTTTGTAGGTTTTTTTCAATGGTAGAGACACATGTGGTTTACCAACTACTGCTTTTGTTCAAGCACAGCCTGAAAGAAAACAGAGATAACCCCCAGTCTCCTGTGCCACGTTATTTTCTTCACCCAGTATCTGAGAGCATAAAATCCAATCAATCTCATTCTGAATTACACAAAGCTCTTCCCAGCTCCTTAAAGATCAAGCAGGTCTGTGATTTATCTTATTTTGCCCCACACTTTCATTAGGTATTTAGGAGACAACTGCTTTATTTTGTAATAACAATGTGGGTCGGTACAGCAGAACAGAACACCTCGTCGTGGAAAACCTCTGAGCAGTTTTCAAAGGCTACAATACTGGAATGGGAAAAGTCAAGTAATTCTCATTGCTTCCCATGATGATGAAAGATTTTTAGCACCCTAGGTCTCAAGGAGGAGCAAAACATATATCTCTACATATGAGAAATTGATTAATTAGGTAAATGAATTAATTAAAAAAGGAATCGTGATTGAGATTGCTGTTTACAAAGCATTACAACATCATTTAATAGTGTGACTGAATATCTGCAAAACGACAAGGTCATGCACATATTTTGTCAATAGTAAGTGGCTGCTTCAGTGATCTATAAAATCCTTTCTTAGTTCCTTTTGCACAAAGTCTTTTCATTTTTATTTTGTAAAGCTCTGCCCACTCCACAGTCTGACATTTAATTATGAATTCTCAAGAAACCTCTCCTTCCATGTAAAAAGTCCCTTTTGTACAAGGGCTTTGACAAAAGGACAGAAGGTCCCCGTGATTCTGCCTGTCTTTTATTAAATCATGAGCTAATATAAGCAAACCTCGTCATCTGTCAGGATAAACTGCTCTATTACAGTGCCACTGCCGGAAACCCAGCCATCCAGGCAGCACAGGGGCCTCTCCAGTCTCCTGACAGAATATTGTCATTGACCTGGACAGACAGCTTTTGTACCCTTTTCGAATCCTAAAGAGTAATCTCGCTACTTATGCTCCCGTTTGTAGATATTTTTAAATCTTAAAAATTAGATAAATGGTCTTATATTTCAAAGATTACTGAGAGTCTCCAATCATGCTGAGAATCTCACACTTATATCTGCTCATCATTCATAAAAGAAATGGCATGCTAATGAGGGAAATAACTTGAAAAATTAACTCTTTCAATTTTAAGATTCATAATTTTATTCAATACCAAGGTTTGTGATCTAGAAGCCTTACAAAAACAGAAAGACTTCTGCCCAAACAAAGAGCACAATGACTTGAAAGATGCTGCTTGAATGATCTAAGAAGTGTTCTCATTGTCGATCCACTTTTGTGATATTTTTGCTTTTTGTTTGCTGAATCCTCCCAGTGAAAATGTCACCTCAATTACTGCCTGTGCACTTGGGAGAATGCTAGGGACCAAGAGGTAGCATTATAACATTGCATGTATAAAGCTCAGTTCTGAAAAATTTGAAGCCCATCGAAAGACTCCAAAGTCCTATTTGGTGATGTAACAAAACACCTGAATTAGTTACATTTACATTTTTGAGTTCAGTGCAGCTTAAACCCTACAAAGTTTGAGGGTTCATTTATACGAACTACAATTTGGTTAGTTGAGAATTTTATAGTAAAACTGATCTGTTTCCATATGTCATTATTTGCTTCTATTTGCTATCCTTATTGATTAATAAATGAAAGTTGACTACATCAGAAATCTTTAGTGTTACCTTTTAACTATCTTGCTCTTTTCTTAGATATTCCATCTTCTCTGCAAAGCCAGAGATTATTAGAGAACAAGTTAAATGAAAGAATTTCATAATCCTAATTATCTCCCAACTTTAGGATATCTTGCACATAGAACTGTTTTGTTTATATGTACCTATAATGTGAATTTTGAGAGACTGGTGGCTTCCTTGTGGAAATTCTCCTATAAGCAAACTACAGGAAGCATATGTAAATAGTGTGGCAAATTAAATGCAGATTACTTTAAAAATGATCAATAAAGCAGGTTGTGGCACTTCAGCTTCATGTGCTCAGATTTTATTGAGCACTCCAATTTACGTGTTGTCATCATTAGAGTTAATATTTACATGCTCCAATCACACTAAACGAGCAGGTCCTTAATTTCAGTGATTTTTCAGCAGTTGCTCTAATTTCTGCCTCTTCACTTGTAGCTGGCAGTTGTTCTCTTTTTGCTGCTGAGATATCATCACCCAGCTTGGGAGGTGTATCTACACTCTTTCCACATCATTGATAGGCACTAAATGTTCTTACTTGCCTAAACTTTCTCACTTTGTTTTACTCAAAGAAGTAAAAATACAGTGAATTAATAATATGAGCATGCTTACAATCACTATCCAAACTACACAGCCTGAGATGTGTGAAAGCAATACACGAAAGGAAATGGATATTTCATAAAAAAAGGGATTGAGATTGCTAGCTATTGAGATCACTATCAAAGACACAGACAACATGATGCTAATATCTACAGATATTAAACGCCTCTCTATCTATTTCCATTTGTGCCTCATCTACACTAAACCCTCCAGCTATATATAAATAGCATACTTGTAGCTGAGCAACATCATAGATGACAACAGCAGTAACAGCATTACTATGGTATATGCTTTTCTACACACAGTTCACATCTTAAATTTGTGCACTTTATCCTCATTAAGAAAGTTTGTTGCATCCCCTTTCTGTGACTGGATTCACAAGGGCAAACCCTTGCACACGTTACAAACTCCCCTCAAAAATGCTCAGTGTTAAACAGCTCTAACATTTCATGTTATACAGCACATTCCAAAAGTAATAAGAACCATTGATGGTGATTACAGCAAATTTTATAAGACGGTAAAATAGACAACCAGAAAATGTAAAGACAGCAATTTATGGGGCAGATGAGAGTGCAAAGCTCTCATTCTGCCACTGCGCCCGTAGTGCAATTGATCTCCAGGACAGAAACTCTGGTGTCAACCAGCCTATCTCAGCATTTTGTTGACAGCCAGCCCATGAACAAAAGCTTTGGTGCCTGCTTTAGGACAAATCCATCTAGTCATTTTCCCAGCAGGGGAGCTGGGCTTTTTGACAGGCAACGTAGAAGCAGGAATAGAGAAAACCGAACATAAATGCAAGCGTGCAATACCAGCTTCTGGTTGCGGGAGGTCACCAGCACAACCTATGGTTGAAAGGTCCTGGATAATATTCCAAGAGAGGAGATCTGTTTCAAAGGCTCGTGTACCAGCTCAGTTCTGCTTCCAGAGCCAGCCTGCACCTTCCATAATCATACTTTCATAGAGTGCATAGGTTGAAGGAGTCAGAATCTGTTTTTACACAAGCAGGTAACTACAATATTCTTTGAAGCCACTTTTTCAACTTACTGCACAGTAAACCTGCTTCAGAACTCACTGAGAATACTGCTATCAGAAAAGGGATGTATCTTTACTCACATTCACAGAAATAAATAAGTAATGGCATCCCTTTTTTATATAAAATAATCATTAGCTCCACGTCTTTATCATATAGCTAGATCCAACACTTTTGGCACTCAAAGACAGCTGACAAAGGCCAAGTGCAACAATGGATTTTGACTCAACACTATTTTACATTACTGGAAGGCAGCACTGCCAGCACTGTGCATTATATTCAGGTTGACCCCCAGCATAGAGAAGATGCCAATCCAACACCACAGGGTGCTGCTGGGGCAGAAACAGAAATCGCCTCCAACAAAGCTGTCAAGCAGGGACAAGGAACTTGTTCACAGCAAAAACCTCAGTCGGTGGGAGGTGAGGCAAGGAGGGGGTCACACACAGCCAAGGGCCTGTTGGGAGCTCAGCACGTCTCTGTAGCCATAATGCTCAGGTAAAATATTTCCTTCCAAGGGCTCCCAGGCATACAGGTAACTTGAGTTCAGGTAAAACTAGTAAGAATTTAACATTCAGCATTTAAAAATCTTTACCATTGCCAGCGGTAAAAAGATCTTCCTTGCCACCAGATAGGTTGCAATTTAGTAACTGAAGGGAAAACACATTTGTTTGAACAGTTAATTTGTTCTCCTGGGGCCTGAAGCCATCTCAGAAGTAGCTCTTTGCTTGGAAACAAAACCACAGACAGTGGGGGGGGGGGGGCAAAGAGTCCCCACAGGATCTGCTAATCCCAGAATGGCATTGACCTGGATACTTTGCCAGTACATGCTAAACTTCAGTAAAATAATGCAGACACATTTCTCCATTCATAATTATCTCCAAACAAAGTGTCAGGTGTCATCCCAGAGATTTGCCGAAGCAGAGACAGACCAATGCACCTGCATAACACACCCAACTCAAAGAAACTGTTCATTTCCATTTTACAAGAGGAATGACATAACTATAGAAGAGGTAAAGTCACACAGGCCATCTTGTCCCCTCAGCTCAGACTCTCCTGCACGACAGTGACTGGTACACCTGGGGCAGCACTCCCAGCAGGGCATTACAGCACACAGACAACATGGGGATTTTTATACAGGTGCCTCATTTAGTACTAAAAGCCCACTCTGAGGCACTTTGCACAGCCTCCAAGTACAAGTGTGAGCAGTGATGAGGGTCTGTCCGGAGCTCCATCACCAGGGGAGCCCCCAGACCCCTCTAGTACTGACCTCTGTTCCCAGAGGTTTGCAGTCTGGCTGCAAAAACTCAGCCCTGTCAAAAGCACAGCACAAAGGGCCAGGCTTTATTGGTTTTTCCCTCCCTCACTGTTGTTTACAAGACAGAATTAAATTTCTTCCTAGGGAATGTGAAAAGCAGAGCAGAAATCAGTTTGCCCTGAAAATTATTAGCTCATGAAAACTTAAATTTGACAAACTGCTAATTCACACTACTTAACTGCTCTTTGTAATACAAGTAGCAAAGTAAATAAAGATAATAAAATCTGATGAGGGATTCATGTCTGACTAAAGCAGTAATTCCTTTCTGAAGAAATATAACCAACAGATTTATGATACAGAGTAGAGGAGCCATCAGGTAATGGATCTTGGGCCAAATCCTGTGACCAGTTGGACTAAACACATTTTTGTTCTAGATACAGAGTAGAAGTTTTACATAGTTTTAACATATTCATTTTCCCACTGGTATTCCTCGGCCTGCAGAAGAGACACACACATAGCTTTGTGGTTACAAAAGCACTTCACTGAAATAAGATCCATCAGGGCCATCAATTTAAGTAGGAAAAAAATGGAATAGGTATTTACATCACTTGACTGTAGTCATCCATAAAGCAATCAAAAAATGCTGTGGAAAGAGGTGGAGGAGTGCTGCCATGAGGAGAGAGAGGGACTGAGGCAGCCGAGCCTTCTCTGCAGTCCCTCGTGCTCCACAAGCGAGATCCGTGGGCTCAGTTTTGGGTCCTGCTGAGGAAGAAGGGCTCTGACCACCCCAGGTCCCGTGCGAGGGGTCGCTTCAGGTTTAGGGACATTTCACATCACCTTATAGCAACTGGAAACGCTTTATCTGCTGCTAATCCACCTCCCAGCAGGAAGACACTAATCCCCCAGATGACTAACTAGTTGCACGAATTGGGTGAGAATTAGCCTTTCCCTAAAACGCAAGGACCTTGAGAGGTTAAATGAAGTGCTGGTAGTGAAAGCTATCACTGCACAATATATCACATTGATCAAGGAATGTAAAAAGTAGTCTTCGGTTGTCTTTAGCCTAATGCCAGAAGTCCATGCAAAAATAAGAGAAACATTTAATAACTTCCATTTGAGGAGAAGTTAGACAAAAACCAGAATTATCAAAATCTGGTAGGAGGATTCATGACTATAGTGTTTAAAGTCTCTAACTGCACCCAGTCAGGGAGAACAGCATGCCCAGCCAGGGCTGGGGAGAGAAAGTGTTACTGCTCCAAATTATTCACACATCAGACATCCTGGAATGGATTAAAGTCCTATCTGACAGTAGCAATCATTAATGTGTGTTACAGAGTACGTTTAGATCAAAGAGCAGGATTTAACATGTATGATAAAGAGAAGAAAAAATGCATTATCCAAGGTGACATCAGTCTGGAGGACATATGCTAGTTATCCTACACTGCCATTACTCAAATATCTCTAAAGAAGGTATAAATGATTACAACCTGGTTACATTTGCTATGTGCAAACACAGCTCATGTCCAACAAGATATATCATAAACGTAAATGATAACTGGACTTCTTAATTCTTATAGGGGGGAAAAACCCCAACAAGCTATTGCAGAAGATTGCTTTACTTAAAAAGTCATCCTGAATAAAAAGCTGCACTGCAAAAGGTCTGCCTCTAAAAGAGTAAGAAAAAAAAATTCCTGACTGCATTGCATAAAAACTTAAATTTATAAGCACTAATTAAAAAACCCCTGTGGCAAATAGCAAAGCAGAGTAAGGAAGTGAGGCATACATCCATTACTATATTAGGATTTTTAAAATATCGATAAATATGCATAAAAACGATTATTCACTAAGCACTCAGGTTTATATCTGGAAAAATAGAAGATATATGGATATGCTACACAGTTAATTTAGAGGGGGTTTTATCTCTACAGTAATTAAAGAAACCCCATCATCTAATAATGGTAGATTTTAAAAATGAGCAAAGCCTTTCATCCAGTTCTTCTACAGGAACAATCTGCTTTCTAATACATCTAAGTATGCTGCAAAAATTCCAGAGGACTAAGAAATGAAACTCCTTGGGCAAAAATTGTGAAGTGCAAACCAAATGAATTCTGTACCTGCAACTCATCAGGTTGATTTTGATCGTGAGAAAAACAGTAAGCAGCTGCCGAGTGAGCAAAGAAATTGGAAGGAAAAAAAATCATGCCATTCACCTTGGTTTTATAAACATGTTTTTAAGTCTTCTACCAAAAAAAAAAATTGCTTTCAGCTTTAGTTGACAACAAAATGTCTCACAGAGAGATTTTAATGTTGAAGAACACAATGTTCTAATAAAAAAAATAGCATTACACAGAATTAAAGTGGCACATTTAAATGTGCTAAATGTGCACATTACGATGCTAGGCTGACAACTCTGAAAGTTATTGTTAGATATTCATTGCTCACTAGAGGTGCTGCTGCTAGGGGTCTTTGAACATCTGTTCTTGGCCCTATAAAATTTCGTAGTACTTTTAGCAGTAATTCAGGAAAAACATACGGTCATATAACTTAATATACAATGTTTTGTAGAGCTGTGAATACAAAAAGCCTTTACACAGGGGAATCCTGATTGGAGTCTTCTGTGCTGGAAAGCTTTGAAAAGGCCATATAAAGGGATAATCAATTCAACATTTTCTATGAGAGCTAGCATAGATCCTGGTTGTATAAACAAATATCAAGAAGGCGTAGCTAAATGGTATTATGTTTGTATGAAATTTTAATGATCCTATTTTTCAAGTACTCTCCAGTTGTTGAATAGGTACTTTAAAGGAGTTCTTTAAAAATATGGAGAGGGTTCATAAAATGAACTATAAAATACCCATATCCAGGTTAGGTTCCTTCCCCAAATGAAGAATGTCTTTCTAGAAACTGCCAAACCATCTTTTCCAAAGGAAAAAAAAATATTCTTAACTCTGAGACACTTCCAAAGAGCAAATATTTTGCCTTTGAAATACACCTCATTGCACCAGATGGTGTGTATATATATATATTTTTAAATGTTCCTGTGGATGAATACTCCCACATATTCCTTACAATAGCACCTTCATCACTGTGCAAATCATCGAGACACCCTCAAAGGCACACAATTGCAAACTGAGTCATGCAAAAGAGTAGCAAAGTGGAGTAATCAAGAACAAACAATGCCATTCAGCTGCACAAAACTCCTTTGCCTGTTAAGCACTAAATAGCATTGCTACTAGGGATGTTAACGCTTTTATCGAGATGTAGAAATCACGCAAAAATCTAGCATACCAAAAGTAGGAAAGTTTTAAAGTTGCACATATTTATCCAACAGACTGGAAAGACTCCTTCTAGTTAGTTGATATTTTATTAATACATTTAAAGCACCCAGTTCTTTAAGGAAGAAAACACCAGTTTCTCACTGCTGTGCTCTGGGCCACCCACAGCTTCGGTCTCTACTGTAGATGGTGGCTCAGTTATCACTTGTGTGGGTGTAACATTAGTGACATTAGTGCCTAGTTCGCAACTCAGAGTAGAAACCAAGCCTTATGGCCGGATTTTCAGCTGATCTCAATGAAGCTCAATTATTCTGCACAGAGCTATATTGATTTCTCAGCAGAGAAACCTTGACCCATCTCCTTCGCTCAGCAACAAGACCACGTTTAATCTTTTTCTTTGACTCTGCCTCTGCATTTCCCCATGAAGTTTCTAAAAATGGAATATTTTGCTAGTACAGTAACTTCTCCATCATGTCAACCCTACCTTAATTTTTTTCTTTCCCATTTCTAAGCCCTAGTGTAAAAGCTGTCTGAAAATGAACATGTCTTTGCTGTAAATTAAACTTCAAAATTAAAACTTGGACAGCAGCTCCCACAGAGACCTAAACCACCGACCTATACTAGAGTCAATACCATCTTCTTTCACAGCCAGCCAAATTGTCAGCACAAAATAATCATTCACTTGCCTACAAAAGTGTTGTCACATCATACCTGACAAACTCGCCCTACAAAACCAGAAGGAATTTCCATTGAGCCCGAAATGCCAGGCTGCCAGTCCTTAGCAATATTATTCAGGCCACAAAGGAAATGGCCATCAAAGAAACACATTCATTGCTTTCAATGTCGCTTACTGGTGCTTTAATATTTAAGCAGATTATTCATCTCACAGCATAATACCTCCAGCCTCTGTCTCTCAAATACAGATAAATGCACCAAATCCACACAGAGCACTGAGCACATAAGCTCGAGCACACACAACTCCATACACTACTGCCACGTCCACTAGAAGCGGATCAAAAATGACAGCAACAAAGAAAAGTCCAGTATTTTTTGTTCCCTGAATACTCTGTTGCACACAGAAGAGAAAAGATAGTCAGGTAACTGGTTACAGATCTTCAGATTCTCAGGAAGGATTTCTAGTGCCTTGAGTGCTGCCACAAGGTTAATTTGCTAAGGATCAACTGAAAAAATAGGAATGATTAACAGAAATCTGCCATGGTTCTCATCCACCACATTTCATTTACAGAAATACATTCCCACAAACCTGCACTGAATAATAGAGGAACATTATCAGGGAAAAAAATAATTTCTGACATCACTAGGCATTTTTCTTTTCAGTAACTTCTTCAGTAACTGAAGGCCCAAATATAACTCTGCTTTCATCTCTCCTTGTCTAGTTTGTACTTCAACAGTAGTGCTGGTTCAAGACTCTTAAGGTTTTTTATTTAACTAGCAAAGGATGTAGTAAAGCATCACATCACAGAACGCAAAACAAGCAAAAGAGCTTTGAAATTGTTATTCCTTTAAGGCAGCTGCTGAGTAATAATGCTGGTTAAATTATGCAAGGAACACTGCATTCTCCCACAGACACATATTTAATATCTCCTGAGGTTTGGTGTATTACATAGTCGAATGAAAAATGTGAAGATTCTCTTATAAGATTTCTTTGTAAAAATGCTCCTAGAGATCATAACGGTTCCACAGAGAAGAATTTAGTGACAGATATTTTTTCATATCTATAGCATCAGTATTAAAATGGAAATTAAGTTCATAAAAGTTTTTTAAAGAAGACCACAAAATAACAATGTCTTGGAATGTGCAGTTCCCTTCGAAGTCCCAGCTCTCAGCCCCAAAAGGAGCTGTCCTTGTTTTTGCAGCACTTTCCAGACAAGGTGCTGAATGTCTTCATTCTGCACTGATGCAATTTTTTGCTTTTTCATCCATGACACTTCTGCCATGATGTGAAGTATTTTTGCTGAAGCCTTTCAAAGAGATGTTCAGAATACAAAACTCCCTCTCATCTAAACCGAAATGCTGAGCTACAGTGGCAGCTTGGAGAAGAACTTCTATTTAGTTGTTTATTTTTCCCCACTGACAGAATATATTTTGGTTTGGTGTGTCTTCTCCTGTGTCCCCAGTGCGAACAACACGTCTTGTTAGAAGAATATTCACTGAGCAGTGATGCAGACAGGAGTCTAAAGGAGAAAACTGTGTAAATCTGAACTGAGATTACAAAACTTTACTGAAAGTGCAGGTAAGTACCTTGTCTCTGCATGTGAGCTGAGGCCTTTTTCTCTTTAGAGGACCCTGTGTAAACAAGCAATATTCCACAGAGATCCAAGTGACTTTCAAAGGTACTTAGTTGTGGATGCTCTTGTCTTTAAGAGAAGCATTTCTTAAACACCCTGCCCATTCCAGAGATACATAACATAAGGCACTATACTGATCTAAGGATACTCTGGTCTTGCTAAATTTAATGACAAGATAGAGAAAAGCCACAGATATTCTGATATGAATAGCAACACATCAGGAAAGCTCACAACAGCTTTTGGAGCAGCAGAGAACAAAGTGTAAGGAAGAAGAAGAAAGAGGTAGCGAGGGTTTCCAGAGACCATGCTGGGGTGAATCACACTGATAATTTATTTGAAAAGCAAGGGGTGGGGAGGGGAAGAGTCAAGGAAATCACAGTTCTGCAGAAGAAAATGGCAAACGTCCATTCAGTTTAACAGGAGACCATTCAATCCAAGTAAACTGAACAAACCCTTTAAACAGAATTTACCTCCCTGTTGCAGCTGGTACTCAAAAAAAAAAAAAAAAAGACCTTGTATAATTCTATTTTACTCATATTTATTGAACACTAACAGCACAATTCATGACATAGTTGAAAAGTCACTAATAAGAGCTGGAAAACTCCCACACAGACCAGGACCCAGGTAATCAATATTAGCAGTAAATATTAAGAAAAAATACAAAGTATAATGCTATTATTAGAGTAGGACTGATGCAAGCTGTGAAGTGTTAGTTGTGTGATATTGATACAAGTAAAGACACTGTACAAGTGGAAAAGATGGGCAGGGAGAGTGACTTTGTAAGAAAAAAGATGCCAGCACATATAAATGACTGATACAGTATTCCTTGAAATCAATAGATGGTTGAGTATGCTATTAATCCACTACTAGATAGTAAGAGCAGCAAGACAAAAAATTTTTTTAAAAAGTGATATTAAGAAGTGAATCTATTTTCATTTAAAATGTAACTTGAAAAGGTGAAGTATGAATTTTCCAAGACAATGCCTAGATCCTAAGGAAGACCACAAAACAAGCCAAGCATCTCCAATCTGCATAAAAATCTGAAATATATTGACAAGTAATTGTTCCTTATTAAAACCAAATTATTCATTACTAAACACTACAAATTAAATCACTGTGTATGCCAAGGTTGTCGCTATCCTGAAATTATGCTCACACATGTGTGCATTAAAGACTGAAGTTGTACATAGAAAGAAATGTGGGGAAAAGGCTAGGACAAGACAATTTTGATTGAACAGGACATTTTAACATTAAAAAATTACTAAAGTAATGGGACAATTTTAGTTCCTTTCATGGTATGTAGCCATCCCTTCTACTTTCTTTCCAATATCTCAAAATGAGTAAGGCATACAGCTGATACAGGTACAAAATATGTTGTTATATTTAAAGGAAATTAAAACATTAATTCAATTTTAATTAGTCTAATTATTTCTGTGCAAAATCTGGCTCATTCTTCATGTGTGCATGAAGAAAAGGGTTTTATATTAATGTACATCTGCCATAAGCAGTTCAAGTCTAAATTGTAGAATATATTTGCATCTTTTTCAGGACTGCTGTAAAAAGAGAAGAAAAAGGGAATTATTGATGCATTCAAACAGTGTGCATCTTGCTTTGTAATGTAATCTGTTTTTCTTTTCCTTAACACCTACACAGCTTCTGTTGTTAGCTAGTGCAGTTTAAAGAATAAATACGGACGCAGGGTATCAACTTCCAAAGAAAAACTTGTGAGAAGCTGTTTGCAGATTTGCATTTTTGTATTTCAGAACATGACAGTCAAGTTCAAGTCTTTACTTCTTGAGACACCTAAACCAACTGAAAACATTTCTGTTGTTTTTTCTAGAGTTCACATCTAAAGGTCCAATAGAGTTACTGTATCTGTTAATGCAAATCCTTTCCCTGCAGACTTTCATAAAAGACTCAGGAGCTGTTAAAACACATGCTGAATAGAAAACATTTTCTTCTGGAAATGAAAATGCCTGTTGCACTGACTATATTCATGATGATCCTACAAATATGCAAACAGAGAAGAATCAGAGAGAGTGGTGGCATGCCAGCTGATAAACTTTTATATTCCTGGGAATTGTTGTGTGGGAATATGTTTAAATTGGAAAGAACAGTGAGTTTTTCAAACCATTCTTGAGTTCACTCTTCAAACTGCCTGTAATCAGAAGATGCTTCTGAGGGAGACCACAGTCAGCAAAGAGAAGGAACCACATCCACAATTTCACATTCCAAATATCACAACATAACTGAGCACGTGCACTATGACCAAATCACTGCCTCAGTACGAGCCAGGAAAAATTGTTAAGCCATACCTTGAATATTGTTGAACAGAACTGGCCCTTGAGGGACACAAATCAGGGGAGAGCTGGGCTGGGAAGGGAGAGAGGACAAAATTTCACAGAAGGAAAAAAGAGGGAAGAAATGGCCAGGTGGTCAGCTTCAGTCGAGTGTTTGCTAAATAAAGAGCACTGCCTGCTGTGCTGTTCCAAGAGAACTGGAAGGTGATTTGCCCAAATTAAACTCCTGCAACTATGGGCTCTCTTATAAGTAAGATGCATTTCTGCCTAGTAAATGGAGCATAGTGAGTACTTATGGTCCTCTTCATTTAACTTTGTTTTGAAACGACTTTGAGTACTGTGCTTATGAATTAGGCACCACTCTTTCCCCAAGTGGGAAAAGTGATTTTTAAATGAAGTGACTTGTTAGTGGTGGCTCATACAGACAAGTCACACAGTGAGACAACAACACAGCCAGAGAATGAATTATATGGGTCTTCTGGGACCAGGCTGGTAGGCATGAGTCTGTGCAGGAACAGCAGCTGACTAAAACTGATCCCAAGGGGGACAGACACCATCCTGACTAGTGGAACACTAGCCTGCAATCATCATTACCTGTTAAAGTATGAACCTGAAAGACACTTGAAGCGCTTCAGGATTCCTCTCTGGTGCTCTGTTTGGCATAGGTTCTCAGTTTACAGGAACACTTTCTACCGTCTCCAGTTGAGGACAGTCTTTCTCATTCTGAAGGGCAATAACCTGCTCATAGCTCAGTGTGCTTTTGTCACCTCCCCATTGTTTAACAGCCCAGAGTATCTAAGCCATCACTGATAAGCTCATTCTAGAGTACACCTGTACAGGACATGGACTGTTCCTCATGGCTGGCACGAATATTCACAGTACCCAGGTAATACTTCAGATCTCACTACTGGATTTCCTGCAAAATCTTGAACCCCACTAGTTTTCCCTTCTCCCATTCATAACTCACATTATGCCTTCTAACGTTGTACAGTTGTTCCTTGTAAGTGCATATTCCTAATAATTACATATTAAATATTTTCAAATGCCCATATTCTTTCATATGGAACATATATCACTATCTGTATTTAAAAAAATAAAATATAGAGGGGGAGGAAAAGAGTGGAGTTTTTTCTTATTATTTTTAAAAACTTTCAAGCCTCCTTGCCCACTTTAAAACTTTCTGTTTTCTTCTGGAGAAAAACCGAAGTGGAGAAAGTCTTCAATTGATTTGATTTCCTGTTTTGTGCTACTGTAGACTAGCTGCTGTTCCTTTAAACCCTCCCTTCATCTTTATTCCTTTAAACCTTCCTGGTAGACAATACAAGGCCAATAAAACTTCATTTATGCAATATGTGCAGTTCTAAAATTGTTCTTCTTATCAATTAAAAAAGTATTCTTTCTGCAAGCTCCCTCTCAATTTTTCAGTAAATACAAGTTATGCACATTTTTAGAATGATGGAAGTGCTTTGGCTGTACTAGGTTTCTTTTTCTAAATTGGTTAGAAAGCAAGAAGTGTAATAGGGATGGGAAAAAAAATCTATGAAAACTCTAAAATCATACTTTAAAGAGATTTATGTAAAAGGTACTTGAATAAAAAAAAATCATGAAAATATAAATTTATCTACCAACATATTATTACTAATACGTGCATTTGACTAAAGTAAAGTTTTAAAATTCATAAACTATTAGAAGGATTGTTATTGGATTTTCCTGCAAAGCCAATATGCTAAATTATTCAAGTTCACTGCTTTTCTCTTCTGGGGCTTGGGTTGCCCTACAGATTCTAAGGGTGTTCAGAAAGAACATTTCTCTCAGGTGGAATTAGACTTTATGCCCAAGAAAATAAAAATGAAGGAGCAACATATGTCATAATTAGTCTAAAAATTTATACAACATAAGTAGAGCTGTATGACAGGGAACCTGCCCTGTCTGTGGGAGCACACAGAGCTTAAAGTACACTCTCATAGTTCAATACTTTTATCTCTTCCTCACCATTTGATGCTTCGTGGCAACTCCACAGTTCAGTGCATTTCACACACTGCAGAACATGAGAATGGAGAAAAGATACATCACAAAAAAAAATAAAATATGTCATATGGCAGCTGTGTCAACTTAGGGCAAGAAAAGAAAAAACGTAAAAATTTGAGGCAGGTAAATTCACAGGTAAGGAAGAAACATGGGGAATAAGAGTAGAATATGAACTAAATGCCAAGAGGCAGTGGAAGTAATAAATGCATCTCTGTTGATGGGTGCAAGAAACAAAGAATTTATGATCAGAGAGCAAAAGGTGGAAAATGACAAAGTGCAGCTGTAGGAATAAAGGAGCAGGTAGGAATGGTTAGGAGCAACAAATGCAACACAGGAGGATTTCTTTGCCAGCAGTTCATCACAATCCAAAGCAGGAAATGAAACAACACTTCTGTTCTCACATCAGCCACAGCAGAAACCCCTACATTTCTCTAGCCCAGTGCTGCTTTCCTTGTGGAGACCACTGCAAAAGACAGAGAGCTTTCCTGGTATTGCAAAGCTTAGTGACAGGGAACCACAAGTGGCCCTCAACTGGTGGAGCACGACAGCATTTACGGAGGACAACCAGTCACAGCAGAGCTCTAACTGGTTGCTCCAACAAACTTGCTACTACTTGTGTTTCTTGGCATGAACACCCAACTATCTCACCGCCCAGATGTGATTCTGGATCCCAACCACTACCTACTGCTGGATCACAAATTTGTTTTTCTCAATCAGTCATGTGCTACAGTCATTAATACTTTGCACGAGTGATAATCCTGTCTCTTGGAAAAACTATATTTCATTTGTGAGATTATTCATTTCTTATCAGTTCCACATAGAGAATGCTTTTATCATCACCTTTTACTGAGATAAAAAATACCTTGTTGGCAGTTGATGTAGTGAAAGAATTAGAAGAACCACCTTAAAGGGGCAGGTTATTCTGAAGTTTGATTAGTGAACACAAATAATATAAAGCCAGTTAACTATTTCTGCAAGCTTGTGGCTTCGTGCAACACATGAGGCAAAAAGGTATCATTCCTTTGAGAAGGAAAGCAGGAAAGGGAATGTTGGATATTATAAAATTGTATGCCTCAGTCCTGGGAAAGACTTTCATTATTTTATTTGTGCTAGTTATATTTTCCGCTTTTCTAGAAACCTTTTATAGGTTCATACAAGGATAAAATAAACACTTCAGAGTAGATTACATCAAGTTCAGCTAATGAAGAAAAGTACTTGGCAACTAAGAGTTACTCTGGCATCACAAAATGAAACTACATTGTTTAAATTTACTTCTGTCAGGGTAGGTTTTGTTTAATCTACAGTCTGCAATAATGAAGTGAATGGACAGGACTGAGAAGAGGTTAAAGTCATCTTCTCATCAGAAGTCATTTAATATAAAGTAAATTGTAATGGTAGCTGGAGGGAAAATCAAATACAAGAAATGAATTCAGGCTCTGCAATTGAAGCTGCAGTTCCATTGATTAACGTCTGCTAAAGCAAACTGCTGGACTGTAGACTTTCTCATTTATTGTCTTTCCCATGTTTTGGTTGCTATGATATCCTTCTAAAGATACAAGGTAATTACTCATCTGAGAGTTCCAGGCAGGAAAAAAACAGAATAATCAAAGAAATTCTAATTAAAAAAGGATGATTAACAAGTAACCCAAACTGAATTATTCTTGTGCATTTATTAGAAAGTTCTCAGGAAACCTTTGCAGCCATGGACAGCAAAATTCTTATTCTGCCCCATGAGCATACACCAAGTTCCCTGTCCCCTGATTAGACATGGCTGAGTATTTTCAGCAAATACAGTGTCTGGAAAGGATTAAACAGTGGAGGTGGAGTCCCAGTTTGCATAGATGGGCTCAGAAGCAATGAAGAGCTCAGGGCTGTTACTTTAGAGTACTAGAGCACAGACATCCACACAAACTTATGAAAACAGGCATAAATTCTCCCTTCTCCTGCTTTCCCTTCAGTGTTATCCCTACATTCATTAAACTAGCTCTGATCAGTACTCACCAAACCCAACCTACCCCAAAGAAGCATATCCTTACTCACCCTTGCAAACAGGCCGTGGACCAGCCAGCTCTGGGAGAGCCAGGCTGCGTGAAACTGGGCTCCCAGCTCCACTTAGAGCTGGGAAGAGGCAGAGGCAAACCAGGCTCCCCTGCTCAAACCAAGGTATTTGTGCTCCCTCCCCCAGTCAGACACACCTGCGTTAGTGGCACCAGCTGGGCCCAATGGCCGCCAGCTGAACCACAGGATCATGGAATCAATAAGGTTGGAAAAGACCATTAAGATCACCAATTCCAACCATCGACCCAGCACCACCACCATGTTCACCACTAAACTATGTCATCGAGTTTTTTGAAGACTCACAGGGATGGTGACTCTACCACTTCCCTGGGCACTCTGTTCCAATGCTTTACAACCCTTTCCACGAAGAAATTTTTCCTAATATTTAAACAAAACCTTCCCTGGCACAACTTGAGGCCAGGACTGAGGATGAGTGATGCTCAGGTGGAAGCCATGGCACCATTCAGGCTCTAGGGTGTTTATTTCCACTGATGATGTGAGAGGAGACTTTGCTTCAAATTCCTTGTTAGCTTTACAGTGTGTTTAGATGGGGGGGGAAAAAGTAATTTTTACTTGTAAATAGAGCATTGGAAATCACTGGAAAATGAAACTTTACGGAGCTATTATTGCAGCAACAATTCTGCAATAAAACATTTTTTAAACTAAAGCCAGGGAATGACTTTAGAGAGCTCCTTCAGTAATTTAGGAAGCTTTCCACCCATATGCAACATATTCCCCCAAATGATCCTAAGAAGGTTTAAGGAAAACAAAATGGACTGTTTTGGAGGCTAAATTTCAGCTATGATTTGATATATACCTAATTTTCCAAAAGTAATATTTTCCTCCTTGGGTTCAAAGAAAGTCCTATAATCTCCAGTGAGCCATATTGCCATTGTCTTTTGTACAACTGTACCAGGCTTTGCTCTTAAGAAACAACAAGTACTTACTTATGGTTTTTAATAAATATCTATAAAGAATTTGATGTATTCAGACCTCTTAATATACCAAGGGGATTTTTGTCCCATTACATCTAAAAATTTCCAGGAAAAATTTCCTATGAAAGCTCATTATTTAACACAATAAATTATTGAAAAATATTTCCCTTACAGTTTTACCATTTGCATTTAGCTGTTGTCTTGGAAAAGTCACCAGCTTGTTGTGGAACCAACCCTTATTTGAAAGAGTTACAATTCTGGAAATTAAAACCCCTAAAATACAGTTGCTGAGTCACAGCACAGATGCCCCAAGGTTTTCAGTGAGCAGCTGCAGCGTTTGGAGAAGAGTAATGCCTTCACTACTCAAACCCACACAGCGTCAGCCATTTCTGGGCACTCTTTTTCCATATTTTAACAACAAAGGGTTTTCACTAATGCAGTTGAAAATCAGTAATATTTGAGCACACACCATACCAATGCACTTATGGAAGCAAAACTAGAGATTTTCAGATGCAAGTTCCATTTGGCCACTGAACATGTGTATACCAATGTGCATATATATATATATATATATAGATATTTATATATTTATATATGCACGTGCGTTTGCATCAAGTGGTGCCGTGAGAAGTGAAAAGGGCTCACTGCTCTCTGCCCCAGGATACAATATTATTGTTGCTTTAGTCGACACCATCTAAGGGTGAAATAAGGTCTGCAAGGAAAGTTTTATTAGAGCAGGTAATGTGGTTGTGAGAAAAAAAAAATGAGACTCGTATAAAAGCTTTCCTTCAGCTGTGGTACGGGAGCAGTAACCTTCAAGCAAAACATGGTTAAGACAAATTGTTCACAGTCACCTAAGTTGTTCAAAGAATTCAGAAAAAAAGAGATGTTCAGTATTCACAGAAGGGCCTAAAACAAGATGATCGGGAATTTAGTCCAACAGGACAGGGGAAAGAGACAGGGAATTGTTGCCTCTGGAATACAAGAAACTAATGGCAATCAAGATTATAATGTGCAATAAAACCTCATTTGAGTCTCTGGTTTTAGTGTCCAATAGACGTGAATTATTCTCCTAATACAGGCTCTTGAAGGTATTTTGTAGACATTCCCTAAGGATTTGTAAGGCAGGCTGGAAATTGAGTCGTTGTCTCGGGGAAAATGTGATTTTCATATTGTCTGTGTGAATTCATTTTAATGCACAGAGATTCCTTTCACCCACGGTTTCCCTGGGGACATTTGTTGCACTGGATGAAATATGTTGCAGTCTGAGATAGATGGAGAGAGAGTGAGAGAGAACCCATGAACTGTGATAGTTGTGTTCTGAGAACTATTTCTTACAGGGGTGGTGGAAACGTGTTTGCAGATGTTATGCTTGTTGCTCCACATGAGCCAGTTTCATCTGGAATGTGGTGGTCCTCAGCAAGTGTGCTCCTAATGATGAGTTTAGCAGGTCTATAATGCATTTGTAAGCTACAAAGCGAAATTTTGGGAAAATACCATTCAGTGTATGGTGCTTCTTGCATAAGCTGTTCTGGAAGAGTTTTCTCAGGTAAATATCCTTTTTTTTGTGAAGATGATGACACGAATTTCCTCACAGTAATTGTGGTGGTGTCCAGCAGCGAGGCTGCCCATGAGTGCACCAACATCCTCAGAACAGCAACCACTCCCAAACCACAGCAGGAGGTCATGCATTTGGTTCAATGGCACATTGTCATTTTCTCTCCACCTGCTCCATATTCATTTTTCCACAGGCAACATGAATTTTGTATCCTTGTTTTAGTCCCTCCTGTAAATATTGACCATCTGTTTTCCTGAATTCCCTGTATGTGTATGTCAGTAACCTGTGGGACCCTTGAAAAGTTCAAATATATTAATCTGTGGACTTTGTAAAACTATTTGAACCACAAGATTTTCATGTTCTCTGAGTCATAGGTTAATTCAGTACCCTTGACAACCAAAGATTCACATGAAAATAATCCAAAATAGCACTGACTGCTGGATTCTCAGTGTGTGCAGACAGATTTTAACCATAGTAATGACACTTTCCAAACCAAGACCTCAGTCCTGCTGTCATCCATGGGTCATAGGGATGTGAATATTTTCTCAGTGGGAAAGAGAAAGACAGTCCAGTGCACATATCTGCAGGATTAGACCCCCTTATGAGAGAACAACAATGAAGTTGAGCAACTGTGAGACAAAGGACAGAGACTGAAAATAGCAGAAAGTATTGTACCACCCCACCCCCCCACTGATGGAGGAACAATAAGAGAGGGAGCTCAAAGGCCTGGAGGGACTTCAGAGATTCACAAAGGATGCTTCTACATAGGAAATTGCTGCATAGGCAGGAGGGCTTGAATGAGCACAACCAAGACTTGAACTTCCACTGAAAACTTAAACAAGTAAGTTCTTCCTTGATGAGAGTGGCTTGGGAGGAGTAATGAAGAAGTAACTTAAATATACATTAACCACAATATTATTTTTCTATCTATAAACATTTTTTACAGTGAAATCAAGACACATACCAATTTACAGTGCTGAAATTTGGATTGTACTTCTGAACATAAAAGTGCAAAATTCGCCTCTGATTTTAATGGAGTTGGCATTTCACAAATAGGATACGGTTTTATTCCTCATACTATTCATTAGGAGAAAACCTACTTTATTCAGTGTCACACATTTGTGAGAAATTATATAAGAAAGCAGTGACACTGAATAACAGTGAAATGATATATATTGCTTCAGTTATATCTACACATTATAATGTGTTTTATAACAATTTGTTAGAACAGCATCTGTTACGAATTTACTAAAACAATTTGAATATGTTTTTCAATGAGCTGAAGAACTGAGCTCCACCTATTAATCATGGAATATATATATCAATGAATAATTTATAAATGGTACCTTTATTCAAAGTGCTGACAATTAACTCAACAGCCCCTGCATTCATAATTGTATCAGTCACCTCTAAACTTTCAACCTTTACCAAGATTTCAAACACAGAGGCAGAGAAATTGAATGAGAAGTAAGTTTTTAGCATAACAGCTTCACACTGACTTTGATATTCTCTGGCATCACTGATGCTTTCCTCAGGAAAAGCAATTCTAGACCCTTAAATGTAAAAATACATATATTCCTATTTCACACCCCACAGCTTTTAAAGACAATCATAACTGCACACTGTAAATACAGTAAAAAAAAAGGTACTGTGTACCACTAAAAAAGTAATAAAGCAAGGCTAACCAAATAATTCTGCTCCAAAAAAGGACTATATCCTGTAGTTTGGTATTTCTACAGGTTATTTCTTCACCTGCAACAGAGGTAGAAAGCTGTGATTTTTCCAGCACTATGCCCTTGCCCAGACTTCTAACTGCATAACTAACTATGCAGTTACATGCTCTGTCTTCCAGTCCCACTCACCACGGCAAGATGTTTACTTCAAAACCAGTGCAAAAACATTTCTACAAGTAACAGATTCAGGAAACCTCTCTTTCCTACTTTATTTAAATTAAAAAGACAAATAATTACAATCAGCCACATTAATGCAAGATTAACACTGCCATGGTAAATCACAGAGAGTCACATTTAATGGTGACATAAACAGAAGTAAAAATTATATGCATACATTTTTAATGTAAATTGGTGTTATTTGCATGCCCAGAAAGATGGAGGAATGGCAGCAAACAAAAAAAAAAGGCAATCAACTGTCTCGCCTTAAAGCTTCACATTGGTTTCCTTTCCCTTCTGCAGCAAAGCCCTCTGGCCTCTCAGCATGGAAGCAGAGCTAACACTGACTTCCTGAGGTGCAAGATGCAGCTGTGATATTTAGCTAATTGAAAAACATGCTTGAAAGTGCATTAGTAAATTTTGAAAAGATTGGGCTATAACAAGGTGCTTTTCACACAGTCCCTGAATTTAGCTCCCGACATTTTCAGCTTTTTTTATCGGCAACATCAGTTTGTCAACACTGCAAATTTAACATTTATTTTTTCCTCCAATTTTCATAATCGGTTCATTTGGTTTAATGTGGAACTCTTGTTATTGCGAAATATTCACCAAATACATGCAGCTCAATCATATTAATATTGAAGCTGTATCTGTTGCAATTACTTCAGCTTCTTCAGCTTACATTAACCTGCTGTGGAGGGGGTTGTTGTGTGTTTCTCCTCCTGTAAAATGTGCAAAGTTATAGTTTTGTGTAGACATGAAACCATAATGTGTATATATAATTCATAATATGTTTATGAATACATACACGAACAAAAATACATGTCTGTATCCAAAATGAAAAAAAAATCTGCATCCCATACATGGTGAAAGACAGTGGTTAAGGCTGGGATAAGGAGAATACAATCATGGCATGTTTGTTCTCACAGTATGGAATAATTTAACAAAGAAAAAAAAGCGAAGAGCCAACAGAAAAGCACCCAAAGGAAAAACAAATTCTTGAGAACATGAAGAGAAGCCAAAACAGAAGATGCATCTACTTCATCTTGTAATACAACTTCATTTTAAGAGAAAGATATAAATGAAAAGTCAGTGAACATGCAGTTTGGTAATTGAAAATCTCTGTAATTACCCTAGTTACCAAGGGAATTTTCATCTATTTGTACTCAAAGACATTGTTTTTTAAAACCAAGGCAAAATTATAAGAAACTATTAGGGAGCACTCTAAGATAATATTTTTAAGTATGTAATAAGACTAAGGAACATCTCTGATTTTATGTCCTATAACACCACCCAAACTGCTTCAATTAAATTTCCTGTAGTGCCTACAAACTCCAGAAGTAGTGCATTTTCAGGGAGATTTTAACTGCCTGCGTAGCATCCACGACATACAACATTTCTAAGCAGCCATTGGGGTTTTTCTCTAAGAGGAAGAATGATACCTTACAGGCATTTCCAGGCACACCACTGAATGTTCCCACCAGTAGAGCACATTGCTCTGTTATAGGAGATATGAGAATTGTTGACCCAAAATAATGTTCTAATGGCTGCTTTGTAACTTGGATTTTGTAATAATTTCAATAATTTTCAGCATAGACACAGGCAGTGAGTGAAGCAAAACCTCCAAGAAACCGGTTTAGAAATCTTTCCTCTGATTCATTTGTACTTTAAATAGCTTAAATTAACAGATGCTAGGACTCTAAGCATTTTTCCCTTAGATCTTTAGTCATGCAACAGAGGCAAGCTAAATAAGTGAACTAGATTGAACCTCTACCAAACTAAAGTTAGTAACAGGCTGGAGGCTAAAATCATGTTCACTGTCCCTATCAACACACATCTGATGTATGTGCTAAACTGATGGCATATGAAAACAAACAAACAAAAAATCTCATTTTCATTCTTAAAATCCATTTACCCAACAAACTAGGTGTTCAGTTCCCATCAGTAAAATCCTCACTAGCAGCAGCAGAGCTGCATGGAGCTCACCCAGGAGAAGGTAGGAGATCTTGGTGGAGAAATCCCCTTAGGCAATGTGCTGATGCAGGATGGATTGGGCAAATAAGAACATTATTTTAAAGAAAAACCTGATCCATAGCACCAGAAAACACAATAAGAAATAGTTTTGATGGAAGGAATATTCAAAGACACAATCAGCAATGGAAATTCAAGCTGAATTTTCTAACTCCTAAGAGGTCTGGGTATGTTACCAAAGGGTTAAGTAGCTGCTAACACTTCTGCTAAGGCTATATGATTAGCACCACCAGGACTACTGTCCTTTTTGCATGTGCCATACTCCTTATCTTGTCCATTCCTCTCTCTGTCCTTTTATACTCTCCAATTTCTTAGTCTATTCATTTTAATTCCTCTATTTTTCTCCCTACCTTGTCTATTCAGCTCTACAACACGAAAAGTTGTAAGCCGCTCCCTTTGAACAATTTCCTTCCTCTCAACCCATTCGTATTTCTTTGGACATCTTTACTAACTTGAACTGCAGAAATGGACAAAATTAATCAAAAGCAGGGAATTACCAAATTAGAAAAATACCAACACTTTTTTATTCATTAAAATACTTCAGTGACTATTTTCCCTGGCATCCATCAAAGTGCCTCTGTGCAAATTCCTGCCGTTGAAGGATTAAGACACTGTGATCCAGATGATGCTGAATATGACGCTGAAAACAAAATGTGCAGAGTAAAACAACATTTCTAGTTCCGACAGATGGCACTTTTTTTTTCCTTTTGAGGATTATTTTTTCTAAAAATATGTGGGCTTAGACTTCCAAAAATTAATAAATTAAAGAAGAAGATATTTTTAAAGTTATGTTCTTATGTAAAGGAAGAAAAAGGAAAGCAATTAGCTTTTGCTTTTGTGATTGATATATTTTGTACAGCTACCCAGACCTCTCCTGGTCCGCCTGTTTGCTTTTAGTCAGTAAGGACAATGACATCTCGAAGTTACCATTTCTCATTCATTTCACTAAATGTCACTCCTAGGTAGATGGAGAATTAAGTGATTAACCAGGAAGAAGACTGAGCTGTCACTGGGAAATTAATATTTTCAAATTAACTTTAGACAAAGGATGCATAAAATCTAAGTTATGTTGATGAAAACAAGCAGTTTCTCCATAATAAATATGCAAATCAAGCCATTGATCTATCAGTTATTCTGACAGCCTGACGTCTCAGAAAAACTTGCTGTGATTCCAAGCAACATCTATGCAATGATGAATACATATGGTAGCAGATCAAGATGATAATGCATAACCAAGTACTTAGAATGCTTAAAAAACCCCTTTTTATCAGGTAATTTCTAATATAACAGCTTCTAAATGCAAGAGCTTTATCTGTCACTGTTAATTAAACCTGTACTTTGTCAACATACAATAATCCATTTATTATAGTAAAAGCCACTACATTTCAAACCACTCACAAACTGCAAACCATAATTGATAGGATTATTTTATTTCCAAGTGCAGACAGCAAAGCCACCTTAAGATTCAACAATGGGGAGATAATTTTGGAGTGTAACCATAGTTCTATCTCACAGTCCATTTACTTTAGTATTGGCAGCAGACAAGCTGTAATTTTTCACTTCTTAATTAGATTTAGCCATTAATTTAACTGTTCTATCATATTGGTGGGATAGAACAACCCTATTTGTTTGTTCCTTTTCTTTTTCTCATTATTTTTACTAAATAATGTATGGTAATTGTTGTAAATGAGGGGAAAACCACAAGGATCCGAACATACAAAAATATCTGGGCCCTTCCACACTGATCATGTAGCAACCTAAATTTTAAGCTCCTGACTTCCAAGCTGCAACTCGTGACATTTTAAGAGGCATTTTTGGTAGCCCATATAGGGAAATTGGGCATTCTGAGAGGGATTCACAGGACATAACATGCTAAAGTAGCTAGCAGGGAATGCTGTAGCAATGAGAATGTCACAAATCCCACCTCCCCATGGGCTCAGGTGCCTCGCTCTTGGCTGCAGGTGTCAAACAGGAATTCAGAGCACCAACAGCCTCCGTGATTTAGGGAACCAGCAGACAGGCTGTGGGCACCCAGCTAAAACTCTGTAAGACCTTCCTGCTCCACACTGTCTCTGCCTCTCTGTCAGGAACTGCCTTTCACAAAGCAGAGCCCCCTTGTCAGGCTGGGTGAATGTTACAAGACCAGTTCAGTAACAAGTCAAACAGGTTAGTTTAAATCACTTTTAATGCTGGTTCAGGCTAACCTGGCTGACTCTAGATCGACAGGGAGTAGGGATGTCTGCTTTGGAGGCAGTAACCACTTACAGAGAAAAGATAACAACAGAAAAATGCAGTGTAGTGGTTGCTCATCTTGCTACAGCCAGTCCCAAAATAATCCTCTGCTACTACATTTATGCACCAAAACTATTCTTTTCAAAAAAGTGAGCGAGGGTCATCCCTATAAAAAAACCCAGCATAAAGGAAGGAAACAACATGAGTCACTTCTCTTTCATACGCTGTTGAGAAAAAGAGGTGAATGTTCCACAGTGTTCTCAGCACAAAAAGGTTCAAACTCGCATCTTTTCCCCATTTCTACAACACTCCAGCCTCCTGCCCCTGGACAAAAGCACTGCCTATGCTCCACAGCTGTGTATAAAACATCTCCATGTTAAAGTTAACTGGAATCAAAGAAGGGCAGCACAGTCTGTAGTGTGGGGATTAGAACACCTATTTAGGACAAGCAAGAAGAGGAGGTTGGGGGCTAATCCCTCTTCTGGTGACTGCTCATAATTTTTACACGGAGTATTTTGCCCAAAGGCAGCTCAAACTGTACTTGGATTAGTAACTGGGCCAAGATCTCTGCTGACCCAGGTGACTGCCTTGGTGACTGAACTACAGACATACCGTGTCTGTTCAGCCCAAGGACCTGGAGGGTTTTTTTAGCAGAATGACAGAGATGTAACTGGAGTGGACAATGCCCTCTGTGCCGCATACCTAGGGCGCTTTAACGAGAAATGAAAGGTAAGAATTTGATCTCCCTGAGGCTACAAAGAGCCCCAGAGTTCCAGGCTTGCAAGCCTGGATAAGTGCTCTATCTACTGAAATACTGTATAAATTTCAGAAGTCCTGATTTGGCCACTATATACTGTGCAGGCATCACATCAACCACACTTTAGCCGAATAGAGCTGCTAAGGAGATGCAGACATAACATCACTTTTCTTGTGGATTCCAGGGAGCCTTGGGTTTGAGATGGATCTGTGTCATGGAGAAAGCAGCACTTCAGGAACACAGGGACTTTACTGCAAATATAAATATGAGTCTGTTCGTGCTGGGCAAGAGAGTCCTGCATTTCCTGGGTCTCCACTTCAGATGATTGAACCCAATATTTTCCAACAAACAATTCTAGTTGTGATGTTTTAATGTTCCCCATCTTCCCAGGGAAGCTGTAACTTAATGAAAGTACTTGTAAATAGATGCCAGTGTCTCTCACAGTACAGGTGTTGAAACAGGGAAAGTCTTCCTGCCAGTCTACTGACTGAACTGCCTCTGGAGTTGTTTCTTAAATAACTTCCACAAGTATTTGTAGTGTTCTTGCCTTAGGATGAAAATACATCTAAATTAAAATTTACTCAAGAATTGGTAAAAAAATTTAAAGTATGGTTAGACCAGTGCCAGGACAAACAACTAAAAATTCTCAAAGAATTTGCCCTGTGCAAGAAAGGAAAAAAAAATTAAGTATTTTCATAGGGGGTTAGAATTCTCATAGCAAGAGTACACTGACAGTGGAGGGTGCAAACACTGCAGCACCAGCAGACACTTTTGGAAATCAGAGGGAATGTACCTGGAAATGTGAAATGCAAACATAAACAAAAGATATATAATCTTCCACCCTGTAGACAGAGATATGCATCTCATAGTGACTTCTCAGTCAGATTGTTATTTTTCCCTACTGTGCATTTGGGACAAGAATCTCATTCTAAAATCATTCTGAAATGTATTACTCAACAAGAAACTTGGTACTTATGCCAAAAGAGCCAAGATTCCACCTCTGGAGCTACAAGCATCAGATCTGTTAAAGTCCCTGAGACAAAGTCCCTTGGTTTTGTGTAAAACCTCAGCTTATATTAATTCTGAGTCTTCCTGAATCTGAAAAACATGAGAGGGGTTTCTCCAGAGACTTCAAGACCCAGCAAATGACCCTTGCTACAGATAAGCAATCCTTTCTTCTACGTGAACAAGTACCAGAAGGCTAATTAATCCTTAAGCATAATTATAACTCACCCAACCAAAAAAGCAAGGACAAACAATGAGTTTGTAAATCACCAAAAATTGTATATGATTATGTAATAGGCTGTCATTGCCTTGAGGCTTTACATTTTCTGATTGCAAAGGCATAGGTGAGGTGTTCTACAAAACATTAAAGCATGTGCCAACCAAAGGAATTATGTTCTCAAATCTGCATATTGCAAATCCAAATGGTTTTCATTTGTTGAGTTTGACATCCTCCCATTGAAAACTAGTGATATTATATGTATTAGTGACACAAGAAAGGAAAAGAGAATATAAAGGGAAAAGGAGGGAAAATAACACTACTTTGGGATTTAAAATTAAACATAATCACTACCACTGCTCTCTGAATCTGAACTGGTAAAACCATAAGATTATCAACAGGACTTGATACAGGTAGAACAATGAAACCTAATTATTTCTCCCAAATCAGGCCATTCCATTTCAAATAGAGCTAAGAGCAATAAAGCCTATGCCATTAACAATTAGTCTTCTGCACACATGATTAGACTCACAGAGATAAAGAAGCTTCTGAATTTAATGATGAATCCCATATTTCTGGCTGGGCTCAATATTCTCTACTAATTACAGTGAAAGACCTTTGTGGTACTTAAAAGTATTTAGATTACAAAATACAGCACTGTCTCCATAGATTCACTATTAACACTTCACATTTAATATTGGGTGTTAAACTACCCTGTGAGTTAATACCAGCATTTAGGATTATTTCTTTTGTTTAAGTTTAAAAAAAAATAATTCTGAAGAGCTAAAGGACAGTGTTTTATGGCTCTTTGCTATCTAGTAACCCTTAAGTATGTGCTGCACCCATATGCTACCCTAAACTAAAATTCAGCAGAACATGTTGCCAAATGAACTTCAGGTAAGAAAAATCAAGTACTTCAGGAGGATGAACTGAGTACCTAACATGGGCTGGCTCTTCATAATACCAGGAACAAGTACAATTATACTTGATATACAAGAAAAAAGAGAAAAATCATTATATATTTCAACAAATAACATTCTAATGGCAACAAAAATGTTGAATATTTCCTTTATATAGAGGGCTTGGAACTGGCCACAGAAACGTTATTTACTGAACCTGCTATGCATAAATATCTTCCATTCTATCATTTGGCTTGCAATAGATATTTCTTCCTTTTAGACTTGGAAAAGATGCAAAACAAGTTCTTTCTCTTAAAACAAAACATAAAAACTCCATAATTGAATTACAAAGCTATTGAGAACTACAGGAGAGAGAAAAAAAATTTAGTCTGTGAAAAAATATTTTTAATATGTAATTTACAATAATTAAAATGCTTCTCAGCTGCAGTGTGCCTTAAGACTTCTCTATCAAATCAGTCATATATATTCTACAGATTTTTATGCAGTTGCTAATATAGATTTGTTTCCTGGCATGAAAAGCATATCACTGTACAGTGCTCTATGTCTGGTATTTTTAAATCTCTTGAGAAGTGCAAACACCCACTTGGAACAATGTTCTCGGCTCGGTGTGTGCACATACTGCACACACATATACTCCCATGTATACATAGCCCCCAAAAAAACTTTCTCTTTGTGTCTTCCCTGTTAGGGATGTTCAGAAATCTCTCTGTCATTTGTGGATGGCTGGAGCGGGTCCCTAATTTGCCAAAGCTGACAATTTTGCTCACAACCAACAGATCGTTTCGCAGAATGCCGCGTGGGAGGGAAAACATGCCCAGCGCTGTTAAAACGGCACATACAGGGGCAGAAGTATTTTTACCAACTTCACAAAATTTGACAGTCTCCAACTGCAAGTAAAACCAAAAACATGAACAATTTAACCAAAATGAATCACTGTGTTTTGGGAATAGATGTATCTCTGTACTCCCTGTACAAAATGGTTGCGGAGACAAAAGAAACAGATTTTGATGATTCTGATTAGGAAAAGAAAACAACTATTTTCAATGGCTGGAAAGATTACAACAGCTCCTTTTTATCACAGATTAAGGTATAAAGTGATACATGGGTGAAGAGTGAATTTTATAGAGCGTTACTGATAGTACAATCCCACTATAAAAAGTTGTGCTATTCCATGAAACATCTGGTACTGACCACAGCAAGAGACGGTAGGGTCTCCTCTATTGGTCTTTTGGGCTCACTCCTTAAGCTCCATGGATGCACCTTTGAAAATCTGTCTATAAATATAATAATAAGAGCTACTATGTGCTACCAGCATAATTAGCATATGTTGACATGTCCATATGCATAAACAATAGTATCTCTGTATTTTCCAAGAAAATCTTCTATTCAGCTGCTTTGGAGTTCATTTAAGGTTGCAATCCACTTCATATTTCCATCGAGACAAGTATTTAAGTTTGTACTTTTTCTCAGAAATGCAATTAGAACTTAAATATTACAGCACCATATGCAGCCAATAGTGTATTTCAATCTGTTGGTTTTACTGGATTTCACATGAGAGAAAGTCTAAGAGATACTGTAATCAATATCAAAGCACCAAATTAATGGATAATAGTAGCCTGCATTGATGCTGACAGAGCCTCCAAAACAGGATTCCTGTCATCAAACTCAATGGCCCCATTAAGATTGGCAGGTCAAATCCCACTATAAACCCAGTCTTACTAGAGATGGTTTCCTGCCAATATGCACAGGCAAATCAAGGCAGGAATAATTAGGATATTTCAATGTGACTTTCAAGGGAGGAATTCTACAGGTTGACTAATGGTCATTGCTGATTTTTACCAATGCAAGGCAGAAATCTCAAGTACATTAATTAAATTTGGCTTCCAAAACACAAAGCTAAACCTGCTGTTACCTAAATGCTTTCCTGACATTTCCTTCTGAACAGGTGTCAGCACAAAGCTCAAATGACATTCCCTGGGCATCACGTGAAAAAAAAATTGTATTATTCTAGGGACTCATTTCAGCATACTATAGGAAAATGCCTCAAATAAAGTGTAAAATATCTTCATCCTCCACTTCCCACTGCCTTTCCAATGGTACTGACTGATTGCCAGTGGGTGTAAGATCGGTGGCTTCACAAAGGCAGAGCCGCTTCCACGTCTGTCATCCAAAGGGTATCAGGGAAAGCACACTCTCCATGTGAACACCCTCCTCTGATGGAGAACCCTTTGACTCGCAGACCTCGGTGCAGACTGCTGCCAGATTGCTGTATTAGCTGCTCTATGCTTTTTCAAACATTTACATGACAAGATGAGACAGACAAACGGATCCTCGTTCGGATGCTGTGAATCATTACTCATTGCCAGCAGCGCATCCACTCAGCTCACATTCTTAAAGGCACATTAAGAAAAATTTATGTTTGGTTACTGTACAGCCCAAATGGCAACCCTGGTTTATTGGCAATAACTCATCACCTGTGTCTCACTCACAAAGTACCTCACAAAGGAAGCTGGCGCAAAATGATTTAAAATTGACAGAAGCAAAAGAAGAATCAACTCAATTTTCCTCATTGTCGAAGTTGGAAGACATGAATGACAAACAATCTTAATTCATTTACTAGATTTCTTCCTCCTTCCTGTGGGTGTATTTAAATACTTTTCCATATCAACTCTTTCTTTCATTGTTGCATTTAATACACAGGAAATTCTTTATCACTACTTAAAGTAAAATCACTTTTAACAAAATCCTTCCATTGATCATCTCACATGTGCTGGATAATTTGCTTTGCAACCCAAGTATGTGATTGCTTGATTACACTGTGAATTAAAACCTGGGCACATACATCACCCATTTCTCTTCTGTGTAAATGTTATTCAGTAGAGCACAAATTGAAGACATGGATACATAAATTTTCCAATATGAGTCAAAATCATAATGAGTCACTATCAGCTACAAGAAACTCACTAACTCAGCTCATTCACATACATGTGTGCACCCTTTGGAACAAGGAATCTGAAAGGGCACAACCCAAACCCAAAGAATCCACAATCACTGATTTAAACCAAGTTGTGCAACAAAATACTTTAAATAAAATCCAAAAGAAAATGTCATTACTCTCGGCCTTCTCAGCACCTTCCATAGCCCCTGGTGTCCAAATTTTTTTCAGTCAGTTCAGCACATCTCTAGTGTATAATTTGTTTTATTCAGTGGAATTTCCTGTCATGTCTTGTCACATCAGTCCCAGAATGGCTCAGTGCCTTTAAGAGATACAGAACAGTCTACAGTAAGGGGAAAATGTCAGAGAACACCACAGTCAGAGTTCACTCAATGCAAAGGGAAACATTCTATGGAAAAACTCCCTCTGAACTCCACAAAAATGCAATCTTCAAGCGATGGAGAGATTATTTTGTATTCCAAAGAAAAATGGAATGCATAGCAAGAGTTCTTTACATCAAAATGGAAACCCAAAAGCATTTTATGTATATCCCATTTGGGAAAAATGGAGAAACATACAGTGTAAGCTTCTCAAACTCATATTTAATGCAGAAAAGTGCATGCAGAGGATTTAGTTTGCTTTCAGCTCAGCATGAATGAAAAAGGTAAATTCCTAGTCAGATTGTACTACTGTCATATTCATTCCACCTTCACCACTTCTTCTGGGCTATCTCACATTTCAAGCTCATAGCATGTTCAAGTTGTTGAACAATTTAACAATCAACCAGTGAAATATTTTCCATTTCCTCAGAAATTATAGAATCATTTCCTAGGATGGAAAAAAAAAAATCAGCCCTCACTCTGCAACAGCAACACAGCCTAATAACTTGAGTTTATCTAGGTTAGAAACAGCAGCTTTATACCACAAGATTGATTGGGTGAAGGTCTGTGGACAGAAAATCAAATTGGATTACGATGTTTCCTTCTGATCTTTTACAGTATGAATCTGTGATTCAATCCTCAGCTTTGGTTCACACACGATGTTGGCCTGAAAACCATTTATATTTTTATTAACACCACTGGTCTGTGTCTTCCTTTCTTGATGGTAAAGTTCCTTTAGCAGCATTGGAATTTCACCAAGAAAATGTGATGCACAGTTTTTCAGGAGTTACCTTGACACTGAAGAAATACTTCGGAATAGCCTTTGCAATGCTGAGTTAAATACATCTGCCCTGCTAATTCATGCTCAGCTCAGTAAGAGAGCATTCAGTCAATAATGTAAGGATATAAAACCTTGATGAAAACCTGACTTCAGACACAGGCAACCAGTTTGTGATAAACCTTACAAGAAACTCCAGCTATTATTTAAGGTATAGAAAATGGCATTAGCCCCATGATACTCTGCATTTATGTTGCATGGAGGAATAAGATACAATATGAAAAAAATTACAAGCTTGGAAGTTAACACAGCAAACAGAAAGAAAGCAAACATTTGGATAAGGAAAGGAATGTGCTTTGGGGTCTTCTCTTTTCTGGGGAGATCTGGGTGCAATGGGACATGAAGAACAAGAAAATAGCTTAGAGCAGACAAGCTGAGGCTGAGGTCAAGTTAATGAATAAACAGGAGGTTATGTCACTGTGAGAGACATTAAGTGCCCAAAAGAGGAAAGTGAGGCACGATCAGATTCCAGAGAAGTTGTGAAGGAAAAAATCTGATTTGATTTGGCAAGTCCGACCAGGGGAAAGAGGAGAAAGATTTGAGCACAACCCAAGGTTGAAAACAGCATGATAAACATGTTACAAAGTGCTGACCTCAGTATTCTGTCAGGTTCTTCCATTAACTGAAATACAGCCCTGGTACTAAAGAAGTCCCAATTTTCCCAATTAGGAGTCCAAGGCTGTAAAAAATGCTTGCTAGGAAAACGCAGGGAAATTTCATGATGTGGTAAAGGATAACAAGTTCAGTAACATAAAATCTAGGAGTTATTTTAAAAAATATTCACATTTTAAAAAATGTTCTGGCAAAGCAGGAGAAGCGACACCCTGGGATTCTCATACAGCATTCAGTTTCCAAACAGTGGAGTAGCTGGGTTATGTTTTTATCAGGATCCATCTTACAAGGCACCAGTTAACCTCCTGTGGGCATACACGGTTCCAAATGAAACACACACCGAATCACCCAGAACATGACAAGATCTTTTGGCACTTCTCATAAGACATCAAAAGAGAAGGGAAAAAAATCCAACAAAATAAACCTCCCTGCCTCCACCCCAGGCATCTGAACACGGCTGTTCTTGGACACTGTCCCAAAGAAGGGCATATGCCGAGGGAGCTCAGAGCTCTGCAAGTGAGATACAGCAGGGCAGAATTATCCCAGATTTACATTTCTTTAATTCCAGCTCTAAAGGAAGGTGACGTAGAAATCCCACTGGGCACCCCAAGGAGTGGGACAGAAGTCAGGATCCATTTGCTTTAAAGAACAGGCACATTTTCTTGGTGGCATCCCCAGGTTAAAAAGCATCTTGTTAAAGTTTCCTTTTGAACTCAGGCAGCACCACTGACAAGTGCAAGCTTCCCCTGCTGGGACAGCTCATTCCATTTTGCTTGGATAATTAGTTTTGAACTACTATAATTGTAAAAAAAAAAATCATATTCTTTGCTTCATTTTCATAAAGTGTCAGTAACTCATGCCTGTCAAGTTCCCTAGACCTGGGAATATGCTCTGCTTGCATATCAAAAAATATTGAGTGAGTGTGTCAACACAGTTTACTAATTCAGCCATTTCTGTCCTCATATCTCCACAGAGCTGTTTTGGCTGCTTGCTGTAATTAGTGACTGTCAAGTGTACCTCCCTTTGTCTATATCTGGTGTCACATTAACAGCAACTTATTTTAATTGATTCTTGATCAAAAAGATCACCAGAGATCCCACACATCATCTTTTGCTGTGTGCATACTGTAGGCCATTGGACAACCCTGCTGGGATAGAAAGATGACCTTTTGGATGCTTTAATAATGATGGCTGACATGTTTGTTAAATCTACTGGCACTGAACTGCATGATATACCATTCAAATGGCAACATGATTTGTTATGTGACATTAATTCTCCATCATTGTGCATCATTCTATAGATTCTTGGCATTTCATCCAAAATTTACCTTCAGAACATTAAAAAAAAAAAACTATCTGTAAAAGGGTAGGATGTTCAACCTAATGAGAAAATGCTGTCTTCATAAAATTGTTTATATATTGCTTCATTATTCATTTTTTATAGGTACCTTATTAAAATTGGAAAACAGAGTCAGAAAGACTATAAAAAAGCTTCGTAACGAGAGTTCGCACTTCATTTTTCTGTGCCAATTCCTTTAAAACACTGAAACACTAGAGAATATTGTTTGTCAAAACTGACTACAACAAATCATCTTTATATTTAAAATTTCATCTCCCCTTTTTGCTAAAGGAATGAAACACTCAAAATATTTAGTGCAAAATAAGGAGACCTATTACCCAGAGTTACGACTTTCCGAGGTCTACTCTTCATCACACCTCTTACGACCAACAGGACAGCTGCAGGAAATTGCATTAAGAAAATGAAGGATTGTGGTATAATATGGGTATCTGAAGAGTATGTTCCTTGCACATAGGTCTTTAGAGTCTTGCATCCACAGAGAGCTAATGGTCTGTGAGTAAATTAGTGCCATGAACATCTTTTACATCATATTACCCCAGGGAGACCTTAGACCTACTAACTTCAGCACATGAAAGATGTATTAAATGTGTTCTGACCATTGACTGTCAGGTTTATACTCATCAAAACTGCCTTAGACACCAAGAAATTATAGATGATGTTTTGATCCTGATGATGCTCAAGCAGAAATTGCCTTTCCTTAATCTTCTTTTCTTTGAGACATACAGCTCATAGCAAGAGCATGCACTGTCATCATTGAGAGAAGGAAAAATATTTTTTGTCTTTTATGTGTTACTAATTATTCAACATTTTTCTCCCATGGGGTAAAACCCCTTTTCTGTCAGTGTATTGACTACCACATGTTTATTTCTTTTTGTAGACTGTGCACTATATTTCCATGTGTTGTAACTTGTGAAGAATTACTGATATTTTACATTAAGTTTTTGATAAAAAAACTTCATAGTGTATGTATTCTATCTTCTGTTTCTGGACTGTCCACTTCTCAGGTAGTGTGAGAGTAAATGGCAATGCATGACTGGGAGAACAAAACAAAAAGAAGCTACAAGGAGTGAAGAAAGTGAGAGAAACAGGTGCATTGTCAAGAGAGAAAGAATCATGTCACATTTTGAGGAAGCAATGGGAAGCAATGCACATGCATGCAGTGGAAAAACTAAACACATTTAAAGGTACTTTTATAAGGTTGAGCACTAAACCGCTGCTGAAAGTGAAGTATTCTGAAATGAAATGTGTGCCTTCAGCTCCTTTTCATCATGTTGAGAAAACATGAGAAACAAACAAACAGAACCTCCATCTACAGCAGTACAAATAGTACTAAATGCCCCATGGAGACTGCAGCCCCAGGTTTCAGTCAGACCCTGCAGGTCACAACCGGGAGGGTCCCAGTGGTGGTGCCTCAGCTGGTGGGTGACAGCAGATACTATGCAGAACGAGTGAGGTGGGTTAAACCACACCTGGAAACCCCCTTGCAGAAAGGCACCTGCTTTCTCTTGGTGAAGACAGCACAATATGCCCAATAAAAATATCTGGTTACTGCTTTGGGTTACCAGAGCTTTTGCCTTACTGCGTGAGTCCAGAAAGAAACACTGCTGCCTGGATGTGTCCCAGCTTAACACTGATATTCAGGGACTCTGTCCTGGGATTGTTCATTGTCTCTTCACTGCAGCTGCTAATGAAGTCATTAACAACAATTTCAGCTGCTGAGGTCCAAACATGTAGAGCATAAACTAATGAACTCAGGACAAAGATGACCTTCCACTTATTTCACAGGCCATCAGAAACTCCTAGATTAGTAAATCAGAGTGAATTTAACTTGTGAACTCAGATGCCAAATCTGTAGCTTGCTCCCTATCCCAAGAGTAATTTTTTTTCAAAAATACTGATGAAAGATTGGGAATCAAAAGTTGTTTACAATGGTACCAAGATAACAGCCCTGAAGTTCATTACTGGTTTTAGGAAATAGCTTGTTTTACAGAAAAATTGTGGAAAGGTGTCAATTAATATTCATCAAGACATCAGTCTTCTTCCATTCTCTTTTTAAAGCTGAAACACCAACCACAAAGTCTCTGTGTTACCTTGCCAAAAGCAAAAAATCTTGTCTTTTCTTCTATTTCCTCGCATATAAAATGCTACTCAGTATACAAAACAAATTCTCTGAACTCTGTCGACTTTAAAAATTAAAAATTTATGTGACTTTGTGCAACTTTATCTGGTGACACCTCGGTTCATACCAGTGATCAAATCTGGTAGGAAAAAAGCACAGCCCTAACTAAAGTAGTTAAAACAACATAACAACTATGTTTAGTCAAAATGCACAAATATTTCCTGAATGGGATATTACAGTTTGTTATTCAATAGTTATGGATCATTTTGTATCAACGATGTGTTTAACAAATACCATCCTTCAGATGTCCCAGTGCAACAGGTTGTCCAAGTGAACACTGAAGCAGAGAAATTCACATATGACTTGCTTAATTTTACCAATATGAGCAGAATTAACCAGGCAGAGAGAAAACTATATGCTTACATTCAAATAATGTAAAGCTTCAGCTACCTGAGCACATTTTGCAGCCTCTTATTAGAAGGAAATAAGAAAAAACAACCCAAAAAATAGTCATAGATAAGTTTTCTCCTCTACCCTTTTATAGACTCCTTCAGCCGCTAAGACCACTCTCACTAAGTAGTTTAAAAGCAGCGGCTCTGGGAATAAAGCAATTCTGTAGCTTTGCTTACTTAGTATTCTCTTAGAAAACATTAAGAAGAGGGAGTTGAAATCGTCACCAGGAAACATTCTGTGGAAGAAAATTTTCCTTATTTTTTTCAGAGCCTCATCCTAAGCCAAAGAAAAAGAAGGCAGGTGAGGATGTAAGTGATAAATTAAGGTTCCCTTATCCCAGCCATGCTTCCCTGCCAATGCCATTGGGTGCAATGGTCCCAGGACTGCTAAGACAGGGTACAGAAGCTACAGCAGGAATATGAGAGAAGGGAACAGCACCAAAAAGCAAGGAGCAATCAATTTTTCCACCACAGAGCTCCACACTGCAAGTTCATGTACTTTTGGAATGCTGCCTCAGCTATTACAGTGCCACTGAATTTAAATAAAAAAGATGAGAGAAAGAAAAAAGGAGCAGGTGCTGATCTTCCTTCTCTATGAGGAAACATGACACAGCAGAGTCTCATATTAAATCCTCTATCTTCATGCTAGGGTCTTCTGACATTTTAAATATCAGCCACAATGATAACACATCTCTCCTTAAAGCCAGAAGCTAAAATCCCCCAGCCTGCCACACACAGTGACACCTTTAAACACTCACACACTTCAGCAGTTACTAATTTTCCAATCCAGTACCTGGATATGACATTTTGACAAGTTTGCAAAGGATTTGCTAAACTACTTATTACTTCAATGTATAAAAAGAATGTTTTTTTGCAATACCTTTCAAAAATACTTCTGAACATATTTTATATGTGATTTTCTAAAGTAGCTTTCCCATTGCTCTGCTTTCATGTGCCAAATGAGCCTAATGGCACTCGCAGCATCCAGGTAACCTACAACATCTAATTACTTCAGCATTACTTTTAGAGAAAGCAAACCATTTTCCGTCCAAATTCTCTTAAGCAGTACAGTCATTAGGCAAATGGATCAAGAATTTGCCATGACATCTGCGGTGATTTAAAGTAGGTGCCACCGGAGCCACCCAATGCTTTGTGCAAAACAGGAGTATGGCCTGGAGCTGCTTTGTATTTGATAGATGCCTCTGTCACAAACACCACCACAAAAAAAAAAAAAAAAAAAAGCACTGCTGAAGGTGTTTTAATGAAAAGGTAAAAACATGACAATGGAAAAAGTCCTTGGAGGTGAAAGCAATGATGGGTAGAGAGAAGGCTGCATGAGGGAGCTGTCAGACCTCAACCCTTTTTTCTGTATGGGTTCATAGGGAGCGTAAGAAGCTCAGTCCAATACTATTGGCAACTACTAAATTAGTTATAGAAAACAGGCTGTAATCTGATTGACTCAGAGCTCCTATAGAGTGCCTATATTATTCTTTCTCCCTGAAGTTCTCCTGGGTCAAGTGATTGCTTTCCCATTATCAGAATAATGACAGGTTATTCTATGGATCTGATACTAATCTAAGGAGAATCTAAGAAGCTCTTTATTATCTTGAAGGTAAACTGGGTCATGTGTTAGCTTGGTACAAACTACAGGCTGATTTAATAAGACAACAGTGAAAACTAGAATCACTCACAGTGGGGCAGCATTTAGCACATGGAGTTAGCTAAAATGTTGGCAGGATAATTATTATGCCATGCTAAAATAGACTCTAACACTGCACAAACATCATATTTCCCCAGCAGATTTTAAAAAGTATTTGAACTTGCAAAGAAGCAGGAGAAATGGAGATCAAAAATGACCTTCAGAAAGTCATGAAGTGGATCAAAAGCCCTGGGAAATGGGGATGGCACACATTTAAGCTCAGCTCAGAAGGCTTCTTATTGCCTGGGTATCCTTATTTGAGTCACAGATCTGGTCCACGTGTATGTAGAGTTCAACAATACAATAGGCAAAATGTTATCTCACATGTATTCAAATGCACTCCAAAGTGATCCCAGAAGAATCCAGCCCTTAAAACTTTTAGGAAGGGAGCATCATTCTAGTCCAGCTCCACATGGTTCTCCCTTTCCCCTGGGAGTCATAGGTTATGCTTTTTGGAATACAGTAAAACTCCTCATGAACTGCCAGAAACCAAAGCCATGTACTACAAGCTTTCTTCTCCAGGAAAAACAGTCCTGATCCCACAGAACTTATAGTATATAGGTCTTGGAATACTGTTTGTAATAAAAACATGCAGGTCAAAGAGGACATTTTTAGCTGATACATGGCCTATTTTTTTGAACTTTATCAAAAGATGTTCACATATACCAACACATGACATGTTATCTCTTATCAGTGACATCTTTTGAATTATAGGTATTTTCAGTTTGAGAAATGGATCAAGCTGGACCATGTGGGTATGAGTTTGGAGCTAGATCCCATTTTCTGTCAACACTCAGAATCTGGGCAAGAACAAGACCTGAACTGGCACTGGATGTATTATTGTGGGTTTGATTTCTTCTCAAATGTGTACCAAAACACATTCAGCTTTTATAGTTTGTATCTGTAATTCGAGATCCTAAATTCATGTAAAAGTTTCCTCCTCTCTCTTCCTGTCTGTCAAAGAAATGAGCTTGGTTATTCCAGTAAAATCTACCAATATGTTAAATGGGATAAATGTGATAATCATTATATAAAGTGCAAGGCATACAAAAATTGCATTATGATTGTGGAAATAATATATTTATAAATTATACAGTGACAACTCTGTTTTATAGTTTACTTTTTACAAGGGATTTTAGGTAAAAATAAATTTTATAAACAAGAGACCATGGTTTTTAAACTGCTTTCTTCCTCTATAGAGTTTACCTTGTTTCACTGCACTGAAGAGGGATGGCAGGCTTAGCCCATACAGTGGCTATGAAACAGCTACACAAGCAAGAGGGAGAGGTATTAGAAAAATGAAAATACAAAGATATAATTATAGAATTATGTTTCTGACATGACTGATGTAATAATCACGTGCCTACAGCTGGACAGGAAATTCCTAATAGACAAAGACAATCCAAGTGTCATGGAATGGAAGTGCCCCAGCCCAATCCTGACACAAGCTGTTTCCAAAAGAACTAATCCACACAGTGCCAAACAAGTTACTGGGTCTGTGCCCACATGCTTTCACTCTGTACCTTGGCATTTTTAACAGAAAATTTATTGATTTTTATACAGTTATGAGATCAGACGTGCATGGGCTTTTTATAACACTGAGTACAATTATTTTGAAAATTATCCAAGACTTTTCCAAAAGAATTGTAAGAAACAAATAAGACAGGAGATAGTTTGGGTCTAAACAGGCTCGCCAATGAACAAGAGGAGATTGTTGTTTCACTTGTTTTAACCCAATTCCAACCCCGTTTCCACCACAGGCTCAGGTTGTCACTCCCAGGAATGCTCCCGGCTGCCATCTCGTGTTTTGTTTCCACATTGCAATCCTTGTTAGGGGAATATTCTCTGCAGATCAAATTTATCCTTGTATTCAGCTAAATGCAGGGAAAAATGCAGAGAACAACAGTGCTAAACTGTTTCTTTAGTCTCGGTAAAATGAAACTTGGAGTTTTTCCATTACCAATTCTCGGACATCACCAATACATGTAACAGTACACACTGTGCCTTCTGTAACATAGAAAAATTACAGATGACCTTGTTCATTTTGGGCCACGATTTAACTCTGCCCTATCTGAATCTTTTTAAATATGACTTCAAAACCAAATAAAGACCCTGATGTCCTTAAACAGTCTCCTTCGTTCTCCTGCTACACTTCAAACAAGGCTTTTGTTGTGTCTTTTGTTCATTTAAGGCTTTGCTGTCTGGCTTGAAGTCCAAGCTATGCATGGAGTTTGGCAGGCATATTGTCATGCTCCAGCACCCACACAGAAGAAGTGATTTTACTTTTCCCCTATATAAATAGATAAATGCTCCTATATTTCCGCACTTTCCTTTAAAAGTGAAATTGCTCTAAAAATAAAGGTCAGACATGTCAGGTAGAATTACACTTAGACAGTATTAGGCCTGATATCCCTGTTTCCTTTTACCCTGGAGTCAATGGGAATTTTGTGCATTTAAAGAAGACAAAATTGGGCCTTTTATTATAGCCACATTATGAGCTTCTTTCTCACCTCACTGAATAAGCTACTCAATGGAATAGTTCCATTGACTGTAATGAAGCTATTCCAATACAGTGCTAAAAGAGCAGCTGAGTCAACCTGAAATGCCTCCAAAGGCTCCTGATTGCTGCACCAGAGGGGACCGAGACACAGAAGAGAAAATCCTCCCAGTTTCACAGCACTGCTTACTCTGTGTCACTGCTTTGAGAGAAGAACAATTGAAAGGTTCAGTGCCAGGTCCCAGAGCTCAAGAAACAGGGATCCTGTGATGGATCAGGGGCTGAAATAGGAACATCTTGCACCTTGTTAGACACTGCAGGATATCCAGGACATCTGTGGAGACTGGCAGAGCACACAGGACCTGGGGGAGACCTGTGTCCCTCTGGAGAGCATCTGGGGGAGGCAGCACCACCTGAATCTCCAGGCGGTGACAATAGGTATCTCCACCATTCGTTCAGTTTCCTTAATGAATACCCACATGCAACTTCATATTGAGCAGTTCACACAGTAACAGGCCAGTAAATGGCACAGATTTACACACCAGAGTAAGGAACTCACAACAGTCCGTGTATGCAGGTAGATTTTTCACAGATAATACCATCTTGATCTTTGTTTTGTTTGTGAATGTGTGTGTGATTTATCACAATCTGGACCCAGGATTGCAGGAAATTTGTATCTTAAGTAAAAGGAATAAAAGGGAAATGAAACTGTTCTGTGACAGATGACAACCAAAGCATGGGCAAAGGAAATGATTGCTGGGTGCACTGTGTTTAAATCCTGAGGGCAGAAAGAAAGTGCAAGACCTCACTCAGCTAATGACACACACAATAATTTCTAATTATCAGAAACTGCTCATATGTGATTAGCACAGACCCAACAAATGACCGTATGCTTATACCGTTAATTTTGGTTTTTTTCTCTCAAAGTGTCTGCATAGAAATTACATGTTCTCATTGCTTCCCAGGTAAACATTTCTTCATGAAAAAGGCTGTCGACAAGCATAATTCCCTTGATACTACAGTCTCCTCTTTTCCAGCGTATGCAGGTAAATATTGTGAATCACTGGAACATAATCTTTCCTAATAGAAATTCATTAGCATGAAAGTGAAGTTTAATAATGTAGATTATCAAAATAAGAAACTGATTTTTCATGAACTAAAGAAATGGATGCAGCAGTGGATAATTGGTCCAATTAAACTTTTTTTTTCTAAACCTAACTGTAAGACAGTCTTACCTATGACTGTGTCTGCTTTTGAAACACATGAAATTTTCAAGGGAAAAAAATGGATGGAAATTGAAGGCAAGTATAACCTGTAAATAATATATTCCCATTGCTCTAATGTGTAAGAATGACTAGCTGCTCATGGACCATTCCACGAGTTTATACAGGACAATATAAAATACAACTTAAGTGACTGGCCACAGGAGCAGGGAAAGCAGGGATAATAGCTGCATTACAGTATTTCGCCATACAACAGCGCTCACGGCAACAACACCTACAGCCCTTTCACATTGTACTCCCATCCAGGAGATTATTTTTAAGTCTGTACCTTTTAAACTTTCTGTTTTGCTTTGCAAAATGTCCCAAATTCCCAATTATATACCTAAATACTGACACAGCTCCCTCTGTGGCAGAAGCTGAACATGCAAGGAAAATTCCGTTTCACCAAGTACGTTACAGCGGGGGAGAGACAAACCTCCCGTTTCCTGGTACACCTTTCTTTGGTTTTGCCAAGTTTCTGAATTAAATACTCCTCTCTCTCCTGAAGCTTGTGCAGTCGATGCAGTTGACCCCAATGGCTACCACACACTGCTTTCAGAGCACATCCTGCCAGGTCATGTCCGATCATATTATCTGTCTAACACTCCAGTAACTCCATTTGGGGAGCTTTATGGGTTTAAAAAGCAACTCTATTCCTGCAGAGAGTTACCCCAACTATTTCCTACAGCACAGGAACTGTAAGGTCACGGAGTGACTGAGCCTACCCTTGTTTCATAAGCAGCTTCCTTCAACAGCTGTAATATCTGGGACGAGTGTTCGGAGAGTGTCATTTGGCCTCACTGAGTGATTCATTGTATACTGGAAAACTGCTCTGCATTCTTCTGGATGCCTTTGCTGCATAGCCAGGACAAAGCCCCATTTAGCTGGAAGCCCAGCATAGTGGCTCATTATTCCCCTGCCATGGCAGTCACAATATTGTGACGGCTCCCAGACAATGGTGAAAATTCCTACCTAATTTTTACAGGAACACATTCCATTTTCTGCCTTTGTATCCTGAGAAACAGAAACTGCGTATGGACAGAGTGTAAGGAAATGGGAGCCCTAATCTTTATGTAATAAAAGAAAAATAAATTGCCATAGTGCTCTATGAACTGCCACGGGATGCTAAAGGCTCTATGATGCTGCCTCGGCACCAATAAGAGACGCTTCAGAGAGAGAGGGAATGGGGAGGGAGGGAGAGGAGGAGGGAGGAAGAGATGTAAACAAGCTACTCAGCCATCTCCAACCTGTAGTTTAGCCTGTGCCCAGTGCTCACATGGTGCTCTGCCAGCCCTGGAGAGCTCAGTATCCTCCCTGAAACCTGCTGCAGCCACACAGGGTGGGAGCCACTGCAGAGCCCCCCTGCCACCCCCGTCACTCCAGCCGCTTGCAGGGTCAGCCACAGCTGCTCTCTCCACACTGAAGAAAGTGCCAGCTTGTTCAGGAGAACTAACCCAGATCTGTAAATCTGCTTCTTGCATCCAGTGCTATAGCTTTTGCTGTTTGATTTTGGGATAAATAGAGTTTAAATGCCACACTGAAGTAAACATGTTCACTCCGAAAGTGCTGAGTTTAACAGCTGGGTTTTCCTTAAAGTGTGTTTTTTCTCAGGGCAGCAATAATTCAATAAAACTAAGAGGTGGTTTTAACAGTTTTCCTCTTAGATGTGTGTCCTGTAATACACTGCTGCACAGGCATATCCTCAGTGCTCTTATGAAGGCTTTTAGTGGAGAAAGATTTCTACCTCAGCAGGGAGGTAAACAGTATCAGCAGGCTCTACAGCAGTACCCTAAATGGCACCTCCATTTAATTTCTACATGGTCCTTACAGCACTTTTTGTCTTTGTTTTGGTTGCCACCTCCTCTTTCATCAAACTCATCACTGTCACATTTGCAGAAGGCGCCTATTACACCGCAGCCTATATTCTAGTTACAGTCACTTACTGCCTGTCTGTGTTGGAAAAATCATAAAAAAGTATTTGGGAAACAAATGCTTCAAAAACCCATGCTGCATCCCTGTGGAGATTGCCACCTACTTCCTATTAAAGCCAGGCATGCCATATGTTTTAAGGGCTTTTAACCTCCTTTCTCTCTTGCACAGTTCTGTACTCGAAATCATGCTGCTGGTTCTGCTGCCGTGGGATGTGCTTCTTGCTGAGAGGAAGGGAAGAAAGAGAGTGAGAGGAGGAAGGGATGGAGATTTTACAGCCAAAGGGGAATGCCTGTCTAAGAGAACCTGCAATATGAGCAACTGTTTCTCTGGCTAAGAGAGAAGTATTCAGTGCCATAAACCTGTCCAGGCAGGGACTCACACAGTCACACCTCCCTTTAACAGCGGGGTCCCTGCTCCAGGCCAGAGACTCCCGAAAATGTAATGATCCATTTAAAAATCCCCAGGAGAAAAGAGTATGCACCTTCCCTTCTGTGCCATCCCAAAAAACTGGAAGAAACCCAAGGGCCATCACGGGTCCGGGAGAAGCGCGGACTGTACCCTTGCAGTGACAGATTATCACTGTCACACTAACCCTCACACGTATTTGCTTGTAAATCACAGCCCTCACTTATATTTCATGTCATTCTTCAAGCCTCCTGAAGCCAAAGCTACATGAAAATTTCAACACGTATATTTCTAAGCTTTGCAATTGCTAAAAGTGCCTTGAAAAGGTAAAGCAAAAAATTTGGAAAAGTGAAGGCAAATTAAAGGAGCTCAAGGTCTTTTTTTCTCTAATCTCAAATATGGGGCAAAATGGGAACAGAAAGTAATTTCCAAGTTTCTATCCTCATAATGGAGGAAAAATTCAATTTATTAGTATATTTTGCTTTAATTACTATGAATAACATCTACATAACTCTTGTCATCCTGCTTTGTAATTCATATCACAATAAAACCCCACAAGCATTAAAGTAATACAGGTATTATGCCCTTTGGCACATTTATTTCATGTGACCACCAATATGTGCATTAACTACAGAGCTAATTAGAACTTGCACTGCTGTAATATCTGATACTCTAAAGCTTTAAACCAGACTAGTGCTTAATTGTGGAAGATCAAGTAGATAATTCTTATTGTGGCTGTCTTAATCCAATGTTAATATAATCTGTAAGGAAATGTAACTACCTCTCCCCCAGTACACAATCCAGATTTAAGTGAACACTCGGAAGCATTCAGGCAACAACTAACACAAGAAAATGATAGAGTTTTCTTGAGAGAAACACTCTAAATTTTACCTTTGGAGTATAAATAATGCAAGTAATACTTAAATCTGAATTTTCTGCTGTGAGAAACATGATGGGATCCTACCAAATATTACTACAGATATCTACAGAATTTAACAGTTTACCATATCACTTTAAAGGCTTCTTGAAAAAATCTTTCTGCCTCTACTACAGCAGATTTCTTCTCTGTGTTAATCACATAAACTCTCAAGTAAATCCCTTTGATTTCAAAGGGATGAAGATTTCACTCTCTTTTTGCAGTAGTTTACAGGAATTTTTCTGAAAGTCACCATTTCCATGTGAACAAGCATTTTCCCGTTCTTGCTCAGAAATATCTCCTGTTAGATTTTCCGTGTAGTTATCAGATTTATAGGACCTACGGGGACTCTTTGTCTGCATTAATCTCAAGAAACTACATTAAAGTAACATTAGGGTTGCTGACTCAAAGACCGGGAGGTTAGGAAACACCAGAATTAAGTTAAAACTAATCTAATTTGGCTCCTTATGCAAATGCCTTATGAAACAGTCTGCAGTCCTATAATTACATGCTCCCATCTACCCCATGCCTGCTTCGGAGCAAGGGGGAACCTGGGTCCTTCAGCAAACAGCTGCCACAACTTTTTTGCAAGACAAAATAGTGCATTTCTACCTTCTCTTGGCAAACATCTCTGACATCATCACTGAGTTGAGCCCACAAAATTCAGCCTGAAGCTGATGCCACCTTAGATGATTTTAATCGCTCAAACTGGAATTAAGAAGAAGTAAGAAAAACAAGCAAATGGGTAAATCAAGGTTATCTGTAGGAATCCCTATGATCAGTATCCGTAATAAATCTGGGGAGAAGCTGTGGGCCGTGACAGGAAGGAGAACAGGAGCCATGGACCCCACGTGGTCCCAACTGGCTCCCATGGCCCAGCTGCAGTGGGATGGGATGTGCCTGAATCTGTCATGAGTGAAAACTACCACACAAAGCACCCTGGGATTAAAGCTGTTGTTTTTGGGGGGTTTTTTTTAATGTTTTTAAATAAAAATACAGCTCTACAGCACTGACACAGTATGTTCCATGGCTGTTGTGTATCACCAAATTTTCAAATGTTTTGGAAGCACAAATATTTATGGTTATTGTTCAAAGAACGAAGCTGCCTCCTCTCCAGTTTTTAAAACTTTACATGACAGTTTGGTGCTCCCTACACTCAAGGTTCTGTTGGATTTTCCACTTAAATGACAACTTTTTTCTTTCTGTACTGTTTCTGCCATACCATTCATTCTGATTTATGACCAAAATTTTCAGTCTAAAAAGAAATAGAGGCAGAGTCATTTTAAATATGATCTGCAGAGGGGAAGAAAAGAAACAAACAGGCTGTGCCCTTTTTCCTTGCTGTTAGATATGAAAAAAAGTTTACTTTTGTTTTCAAAATGCTTTGAAAGTACAACAAAGCTCCTCTTGTTGTATTTCACATTAGAAATGTGGCCTACAGCAGCCAGGAAAATGAGAAATTTTATCAACTCAGAGGTAGAGAGTCAAATTTAATTTCTGAAAAGGAGAATACTAAGAAAAAAATATTTTAAACAACTGAAACCCAATTATCTTACTTAAAGATAGAACCGCATTGTAGATAAGGAAGATAGTTTTTCCTGACCCTTAAAAGTTACAGGATTAGCTAAACCAACTATTCCCCTCTGTTCAAGATAAGCAAAAATAAACGTATGATTAAATTTCCAAATCTTTCAACAGTTTTACACACATGAAGGAAATCCATTGTCCTTTTTTACTCTTTTTTTCAAATCATATGTATGATTACTTGTTAATATTTATATTAGGCACTTCAGCCAATATACCTCAAATTAACATAATAAACCCACTAAAAGATACATGCATAGTAATCTATGAATCTAAGTCAATACAGAATGCATTTGTGTGGATATAAAATACCTGCTTGTCCCACTGCTGGTAAAACACCACAAATTCTGCCCTCCTCTTCCCTGCAATTGCCACGCAGAGGTGAGCATTTCCCTTAAAAATCTGGTGTTCCATAAAATATAGTCCAGAAAAGTACAGAGGGTGTGGACAAGAAGACTGACACACCATGGCAGAAGCACTTCAGAAGGCTGGATTGTAATCCTCAAAGTTGCATTGCTATTAAATTTTTATAGTAATACAAGATTAAATAGAGCTTTTCCTCTTTCTTATTTTTTTTCAAGAACTTTGCACATCTTTATTCCCAAAACTATCCATGATGTATAAAGTAGCAAGGACTTTTCAGATCTAATTATTATGTTTTTCTGAGTTTTCCGCTTTATGCTGTTCTGTCAGTCTGAGGAATGAGAATGAAGAAATCGGTTCACTTTGATTTCAGTTGGGTCCAAGTTAATTTTCGTCTCAGACAACCCTGTGTTATTGCATGACAGAATATCTGACACACAGAAACCCAAAGAATTGGAGCTTAATAAATATTAATAGAATCGAAAATCCATAAAAATGTACTCTCAGCTTTTATTTTTATATTGCTTTGATTTACAAAACCTAAAAATTAATCTTAATTTCATCTAGTTGCATTTCATTAAAAAACAACATGTATTTTCTATATCACCATTTTGCCAATGATTTCAGCTACTACAAGGGTAACTCTCAAGCACAAAGTAATCAGGAGGTTACTACAAGGTTGTCTTATAATTATTTAATCTGAATACCATTTCGTTAAAAATATATAACACAACTTCTTTCTCCCCACTTAGGGGAAAAAAAAAAAAGGGAGAGAAAGAAAATCCACATCTGCCTCCTGAACTGGTACTGGAGTTTTTAGCTGCCACACTGCACTTGGAGCAGAATTTTCCCACTAATACAGACGTATCCAAGGAGGTATCCAAGAGTCATATCGGTACCATTCAATTTAAAAATTTCAAGCAATTTTTTTTGTGGAAAGCAATAGAACATATTCCCAATGTAGAAAATGACTGAAAGATTTTTATTTTTTTTTAAGAAAATTAAATTTTTCAGTCAATGAGAGTGAGCTTTCCTTCACTATTCGTAAGAATGGAGGCTGAAATCACATCAGAAACTGGATTACATCAGACTGGCAGCAAGATAAGGTCAGTTAGGGATCAGATTTTTGCTAATTCAGGTCTCTGTTTTATTACTGTGAGGAATTACTCTGATTCACTAAAAGAGTAAAACGATAAAGCAGTTCAACCCTGCCTACCACAGACCATAAAATGAGTACGGATATTGCAAAGCCATGCTCCTGGAAACAGTGGCATTAGTGCAGTTGTCACTGTGTGCCACACAGTCTCAACCTCCTGTAAAAAATTTCTGGGCCATTAAGATAACATAGAAAACTTGAAGTAAGTGTAATAATTTTGTCGCATCTGCTGCCAGAACAAACGACATGATGACTCCAAGAAAGACATAAAATCCAGTTTAATTATCTCTTCTTTGAAGGAGGCATTGGCTCAAGCCAGGCAGTCTTGATTCAGATTTGAATTGTTGCAAAGCTCAAGGTGAAAAGGGCAAGTTTAGGTTAAATATAAGGAAGAAGTTTTTTTCAATGAGAGTGGTGAAGCACAGGTTGCCTAGAGAAACTCTGACTGCCCTATCCCTGGAAACATTCAAGGCCAGATTGGAAAGGGCTCTGAGCAACCTGGTCTAGTGGAAGGTGTCCCTGCTCATCTAAAAGTCCTTTCCAACTCAAACCATACTATGATTATGTGATCCTCAGATGTGTTGTTAAGATCCTCTCTGCTTTCAGTAGTCAGTTATCAGGGACATCAGCTCTTCCTACAAAACTGCTTTGCACTTCCCGTCTGCCGGAACAGCCAGTCAGCATTCCGGGAGTGCCGCTGGATCTGTGAAGTCTAGCACCAAAAGCTGCTCACAAATAATCAGCACTTGCTCTGTAGAGCAGCATTTCAACAGAGCCAGGTGCAAACCCAGATCAAAAGGAGGTGTGGGCAGTGTTCACAGTTAGCAAAACACTGCATTTTCCCCACTTTTCCGAATGGAAAGCTTGATAGGTACAATACAGATTGTTCTGTGCCTCTGCCATATTTAACACCACAATTCAAACATGAACCTCGGTTTTGTAGGATTGCTTCCTAATTTTTTCAGCGTTGCATGAATGCCTTTCTAAATAGATGCAAATATAAAGCTGTACAGGTGACACACTAAAAATATAATTGAAGCTGGTGCTTTCATAAAAGTAATTAGCAATCGCTCAAGTTGCAATGGATGACAGCCTCAAGAGGATTGCTGCCCTGGCAGGGAAGTAAATGCAACTTACATTACAGTCAGTGTTCTGTTCTTTAATGCTATTTTGTTATAACAGGTAAGTACAAGCTGCTGATTATGTATTCATTGCCATGTAGAGCTTTTGGCTGATCTTTTTGTCCACAGGCTTAGATGTATATGTCTCACTCCTGTAGCTTAAAGTATTCCCTCTTAAAGTTAGTGAAAAAAGTTGCAGTAAATAAGCAAATAAAGGCAACTACAAGAAAAGAAGGCAAACTGAAAAGTCTTTTTAGCTCAGGGTGAAAGTCCATGACCATACACGTATTTATCTTGCTCAGAATTCATGCAGCGACTACAATTACGCCTATTTTATAATAACATTATAACTAGACTTACAGACATTTTACAAACACTTTAAACTGCCTGATTCCTAGGAGTCATTCTCCCTCCAGTTTCAGCAAACTATGGGACAAATCCTGCTCCTATAACAGTGAATGTCAATGTTCCCAGCAGGCGAGTCTTTAAATCAACACCTGCCTTCAGCTATCCCTGGATAAGCCCCAGGTTCCACACCTGCTCTCCTTAGGAACATGCTTAAGTGAGGGCCTTAAACATGCATGGATTGAGTCTCTGGATATGCTTTGCAGATCTTCAGTGCAATGAACAGTACTTACTCAGAAAAGAAGCAATGCCTGACTACGTGGTCAGCCCTTTGCACTGAGCAAAACAAGGTGTAACTGTATGATACCCAGCACATTGTTTATTCTAGGCCAAAATTCGTATTTTAACACATTTATTTTTATGCAATGGCTGATCATTCCATCATATTATGCTATTTAATATCCTATTATTTCAAGGGATCTCCATAGCAGCAGTTGTACCACGTGGAGCAATGGCACACTACCACACAGTTTGTAAGACCACAACACAGTCACTGGGAAATAACACCAGCATCTGTGGGTTTCTGTGAGCTATCTTGCCTATTCACCTCCAGTTACCCTGTGTTGTTTAGATGCACTTGTACTCTTTGTGCTCATCCTTTCATGCATCTAAAAATAAAACCATATTAAAAAACAAGGAGAAAATTGTACTGGCTCTACACGAGGTTGGGGACTGAGTTTGAAAAACAGCTTCAGTGGGCAGCTGATGCAGCTCTTTGCCTCCGGGAGGGTCAAAAATGCAGTGGCCCAAAGACAGTCATGTGCTAGGGGCTGATCCTGTCACTAATCCCTCTGAAGGGGCCATTTCCCATCGTTCCTATGACTTTTGGAGAGAGTCACTGACTGGCTTGCACATGAACCAGCCGTGGTGGAGAGAGAGATGTGTTCGACTGCGTCGGTCTCCGTTTGAAACATGTTCTCGCCTCTGCCTCCCATTGAGTCCAACGATTATATTCAGGAGCTGAAAGAGCACCACTAAGACGCTGAGTGGTAAACACACAAATCAGGTCAATCCTTTTGCTTTCCTTGTAATCCCTGTACGTTATTTGTTACTGGCTTTTACTGCTGCCTCTTTCTCCTCTTCGGGCACTCTGTGCACACATCCAGGCCCTCTTGCTCTCCTTGTCCCTCACACCATGTATTGTGGCAATCCCTTCTTATCAAAACTCCCATGTTCTGCACTACTTTACTACATCCACTGGCTTTATATCTTCACCTCTCTTGTCTTTTCTTCACTGTAAATTCTCCAGAGCAGGGAACTTGCTTTCTCCAAGTTTGTACTAAAGCCTGTAAATTTATGGCACTCTAGGAATGTTTGATAACAGCACCTAAATAATTAATGAAAGCTGCAGCAACCCTTTCTTTTTCCCTATTTGGAGGTTGTAAGGCAGCAAGACAAGTGGGAGGCAGCAAATATTTCATGGGCTAAGATTAGACGTGATTCCGACCCCTATGGGGGGTAACTGACTGACAAACACTTGCACTTAGGAAAGATTGGAATTAAGTTGTGCAGGAATTAAAGAAAAGAAGCATTGTTTCAGTTACAGGAACCATAAAAACAGCCCAGGAGCATCATAAACAGCCCAGCCCAAAAAAACCAAACTGCAATAAAAGAATGGGATGTTTTAATTTCAGCTCCACAATGATATTCTATCTCTTTCCCTCTGGACTTTGCAGAAGTCCACTATTTTGTCCTACTTCTTCCATCTTCAATGGAAAGGAAAAAAATAAAGGATATAATGGCAAATAATAGTTTGTGATTTTTCAGCCTGAAGGAGGCAATAAACATTTCTAAAATTAAAAAAAGAGTAGGTGGAAACACGAAATAAATCGAACACAGTAAGACTACGAGAGCAGCAAACAGAAAAAAATGGTTCAGAAAAAAGATAAAAGAGATTTGTTATTATAGGAGAGGTTATGATAAAGGGCAGATGAGAAATTATTTCAAGAAATAAGAAGGGAGAAAAAGGGAACAAAGAAAAGGAAAAGATTTTCATGTATCTCAGGCAAAATTTTCGAAATCTACCAAATATTCAAATTCCCTGCATCTGTGTCTGAGCTTATGTCTGTTCATCTTTTAGAGACGGGAATTTGGTCCTGATCTTGTAAAACTTGATTTGAATTTCACGGTTGACACAGTGGACATGAATTTACTCACTGAGTGCTCATGGGTCCAGATGCTTTCCACTGGAGCACAATGCAAAGGACTGTGCCTTCAAAATAATCAATAATGTAATCCTGATGCTTCTGTCAGTTTTGCTGCTAAATTTCCTGGTTTATGAAGGCAATCAAGTACTTTGGCACCAAAAAGTAGTAACTGCACTTAAAGAAATTTGAACCTGAAAAGTGCAGGGAAAAAATCAGAAGCCACTATGTACTGAACGTTTATCAGGCAAAACATCATAAAAAATAGTGTAAAAAGGGCAGTAAATTGCATGATTTTAGTGCAGTGAAGACTTCAAAATTAGTTCTCTTTTAGAACAGAGACATAATGACCAGCTTCTGAATAGATATTGGCACAGCAGGCCACACAAAAGCCATGATTAGCTGCTGTCTGACGGAATATTCAGTTAATATTTGTTCTATTTTGATGTTGATTTCTGACCTTCCTCTTTGACTTTAATTGGTCAAAATCCAAACCTTTTTTGAATTTATTTAACACCAGAAACTGTTTCTGAATTGCCAAATTCACAGTAAAGAAAAGGCACTTCACAGTTTTTTCTGACACTTTTTCAGCTTCAGCTAATTCTGAAGTAGTAAACAACATTCATAGCAGCTGCAACATCACTTGCAATGCAACAGTTCTTGAACTAGTTATAGGAAAGAAAACAAATTATGACCTATGTCATGTCAAGTCTGATTCAGATGTCCTTCACCTTCACTGAGAAAAGAGCAGGTATTCTGCAATTGCAAACCTGTACTTCTATGCCAGTATTCAGCAAGAAAAGGATGTGATACAATCTTGCTCCAGATTTTAATATTAGACAGAACCATCAGAAGCTTCTTTGTTAACTCCTAAACCAGTGATAATCCTGCAGTTTTTTCATTTCTTTGCATTTGCAGTTAATAATATGGGAAAATATTTCATGATATTTCAGAGCTGTAGCTGCTGTTTTATGAAAGCCTCCTCACCGATTGATTTACATCCACAACTCCCCTTCCAACAGCTTCCTTCCCAAATTAAACATGCTAATGATTTTCTATGCAAAATTTAACAACCTAATAGGCTGAACAAGTCAAATGAAAATACACTAATTGTTGCCTTTGATGTATACTATTCTGCCAATTCTCTCATGAAAGCAGTATATTAGCATTAGCTGAAGTACTTACTAAAATATAGATTAATAAAGGAAAGCTTACATACATATACATGTTAGGAAAATGACACTGCAGACTATAGAAAACACAACTTCAAGGCTTGGGAGTGACACAAATGGTTATTATACCCTAGAAAACCGTTTTCACAGGAGCCCTGAAAACAAGCTAATAAAGAATGAATCACAAACCTTTATCTGAATTAGCCGGCATGGGTTCATAACACTGGGTTTATGCAAAAGAAGAAGGCAAAATAAGATTACACAGTCAAAATAATAAACGCAGAATGAGAGAGATAATAAAAGGCTAGCAAGAGAGCAGAAGGCTTCCTGCCTAACCCCAGAGATCTGAAACAAGCTCCCTCATGACACTGCCCAAGATTTCCGCGTATGTATTTTTTCACCTAGAGTTCAGGCAGTAGTGTGTTTTAGCCAGTGACCAGCATCACAGAGAGAGCTTTACTGCAGAATTGGTTCATTCTGTCCTCTAGCCCAGTTCTGAGTGTGAGGCTTGGTGCCACCATGATCCTAACACACGTAAAGAAAACAGAGGCAAACAAACAAGAAGGGAATATAAATATTGTCTAAAGAAATAGTGACACAAAATTACTTTCTATTGCTTTGTCTTTAAGAGTTTGCTTATAATGATTTGATAATCTAATCTAATTGATCTCTCCAAGTACTTCTAGGGCTCTAATCACTGTAGTATCTGATTAGTGGAACAGATCCATACTTTATCTCCAGATTTAATAACTAAATCTATACTTGAAACAGAGTGACACAAGTTCAGCAGAGGGGGAGGGCCAAATGCTGCTTAGCCAGGGGAGGAGGGAGGGAAAGGGAAAGGCTAGTGAGGCCCAGAATCACTGGAGAGGTTTTGTGTCAAATCATCCCACTGCAACCAAGCTCCATTTAAACAGCCCTTTTCTGGGATTAGGGAAGTAAAGCAGGAATTTGACATAACAAATGGGTGCAGAAACAAAAATGAGCTACTGTCTGTGGCCCACTCTCCTTCGAACTGTCTTCATCGCAAGCATAAAATAAATGTAATTATTATTATCGGTTCTTTGTTCTTTTCCAGGCTAGCACTTCATCAGCCTGGAAATAATGACATTTCCTGAATGTCTTTCAACGGCTTCTTAACCTTTCTAGTTCCTGATAGCCAGGACAATGTCATGCTGCACTCAGATTTTAGCAGTGAAAAGGTTAACACCAAAAATCACTAATGATAACAACAGTATTCACTGAGCCAGATAATCACTCACAAAGAATTTCAATCCAAAGTCACTTAAAATTCAAGGAAACCTCTGTATTTCTTTAAGGAAGTGACAGCAGTTAGAAGAATATTCATAATTCAAGCAACAGGCCCAAATCTGACCTACTGCTTAGTTTATCTATTTTTAATCAAGCAATATTAAGTGCTAGCTTTTGTTTCACCTTAAGTTAAACCCATTTTTGCGACATGTCCTCTAACACAGGTGCTGGGCAGAGAGGGGTGACAGCCAGGCCACGTGCACAGTGCTAATGTCAAGCATCAAAGGGATATGGAGCATTTCTGAGAAGTTATTTGTTTCTTCCTCTCTCATTTGACTGCTGCTTGTTTGTTGTGGTGATACGAACCCAAACTAGCTTGCAGTTGGAGATGTCAAAGCTCTGGGCAGAAAAACAACAACTAATATATGTTAGGAAACTCTGGAGAGAAAAATAGTTTCTGCCACTGAAAACTGCAGGGCGGAATCGTGCGCTGCCGCCGCCTTCACCTTATTTTGCCTAAAGGGAAAGAGCCTTTTAATCCTATTTCTCTGCTTGGTTTGCACAGTGCCTGGCAGCATACACCTGCTTCAACTTGTGTGTCAGGAGCCTTCTTTGCTGTCAGATCCCTTTCCTTGTTCCTCTCAGCTCGTCGTCTGTCTCCCAGCTCACCTCTGCAAGCGAACGTCCCTCTCATGCCTCACCACATTCCAGCAGCCATCTTTCAGAGATGTCAGGAAGGGAAGAAAAATCAGCCTGTCAAAAACACATGACTCTCTCACAGTGCAAGGGGCAATGCTCTCTTCCACATGTGAACAACCCTGAATATGATGCACACAGAAGGGGATGGGAGGGATTTCTGCTAACAGACCCAAATTCAGGAGGGGGGGGGAGGACTTTTACCCCGACCTCTTCAGCAATCATCTGTGTCTCCATAAAACTTGAGCATCCATTTTGCATGATCCTGTCTCATAATGTGCTTCTGGCCAGGTAATACTTTCAATATTTGAACTGCAAATGCAACACCACAAGAATTGCAGGTAATCAAGGGTTTCATGGCACTTTAAAGAAAAGACAATCAATGCATCTTTTCTTTCTTTCTTTATGTGAGACCTCATCTACAAAGACTTCATATAAAAGAGACCACAGGTGCTTCAGCTTTTAAGTAGAGCAATTACATGTTGTTTCAAAAGTTATTTTTTGAGCAAAAGTAATCCATTTGTCATTAACCAACGGCTCAGTTAATGACTGAAAAGTGTAGAAAACCAACTTAATTCTCTCTTCTGTTTCACATAGCACAGTTGTTAATGGATTCATATGGAGAGCTACTTCAGCTGTGTTTTGCATCACAGACAACAGGGAAAGGACTAAGATTTTAAAATCGAGGTTTACAGACTGACGACTTCTTATGAAATTTACTGAAATAAATCTGACTCTCCAACAGCCATATACAGAAATATTTCATGGGTCTGAAGTACTGTATAGACCATGGGGCAATTTCAATAATGAAAGCAGTCTTGGGGTAGGTAAACATGCAAAATCTTCTGTTTGTCACATGTAAGTATTTTAGATCTGAGTTAGAGCAACTAAGTTCAGACTTAAGTAAAATACATCCAAGGGTTTTTTTGGCACTTTAAAATAAATATGAAAACATATGAGTCAATATCAATTTTTCAATCAAGTAAGACAAATTGTACTAGCTTTCATTTGAGCTTTCAAATCTGATTATGACTGTATTCATATACACATCTACGTAGATAAATGCATGTTTCATATTCCCTTACCACTGGCTCCATCTTGTTAAGGCTATTGCTTTGGGAATGAGGATTCTCAGAGACTGAGTTCTCACTGGGTCAGCTGGATGAAGCTGGTGGATGGCATATTCTGTTTGCCTGATCACTACATTAAAACTAATATATTAAAGACAATTAAATTAAAGGCAAATAGTAATGTTGGCCGAAACTAAAAAAATCTCTGCAAGGCCTGGGAGGGAGGTTGAAAACAGCAGTGGTGCACAACTTCTGGTTAAAGGGCAGCAAGACCTCAGGAAAGCACCGTGACTGTACGAGCAAATTGCATCTTGGGCTAGCTGCCTTGGCATGGAACATTGACACAGGATGGTACAAACAGGGAGCTCTTCTCCAGGCCATGTGTGGATAGCCTTTATTCAGCTTGGAGCATGGTACAGCATTGTTGCTACCTCCAGGATCCCCTGTTTCTTGGAGCTTCCGCTTCTTTTTGTGGGGCATTAAAATTCTGCATGAGAGCAGAACCTGCAAACCCACCATAATCAGGCATGAGCAAAAACCAGATGAGGTGAATTAAGTGAATTAAACAGAAGGTTTATCTAACCTGCCTGATCGCATCTGTAGTAACCGGGAAGAATGTGCATGAGTCATTCCTGAAAAAAACTGGGAGCTAGGACTGGAAGAGGAGCCCCAGCTGGTAGGTGGGAGGTGAGCAGCTGGGTGGAATGGGAATGGGAGCCCTCCCAGCTGGTATGTGTTCAGCTCCAGCCTGCCCAGAGCCTGGGCCCAACAGCGGGGTGCTGGTCCTCAGCAGCAGGGCTGAGGGTGGATGTCATGGATAAGGGTGGCTGCACCATCCCCAGTTATGGTACAGGTACACTGCTGTGCACCCACCAGTTAAGAGCACACTGTATTAGATGTGAAAACATAGAATGATAATATAAGCCTAAAAATTATGTGTACCTCACTGCCATTTTCAATGACTTTTAAAATTAACTGAAGGAAGAGAAGGGAGATCATCTGTATGCTACAGAAGGGTGACATGGAAGAGGGTGAGAAATCTGTGACCCTGAGGTTTTGGTAGAGTCTGGCATATGTTATGTTATCCTTGCCAGTTATTCCCCACCTACTCTGAAGGAGAGAAAGGGAGATGCTCCATAGGATTCCTTTGTATCCACACTGCTTAGTTCACCTCCTCAGCCTGGAGCATCAAAAGGATCTGTGCTACAAAAGGAACTATTTTTCCTCTTTCCCCAACACCTGGAGTTGCACAATGCAATATGTAAGCAGATCATCAAAACTAACCACATAACGAAAACCTCCTTATATGTAGTGGAGCTTTTTCATCACCTTCAACCAACTGTTGGGTGGGTTTCTCCCTCTGTATAGAAAAAGGATGTCTAAGTACAGGCTGTGCTTGCCTATGGATCCTACTTGCTCTGGGCTGAGCCTTCCAGAAAGATTCAGCAAGCTATGCAATCTTCTTCCTACACAATGCACCTTTCCATTAAAAGTCTGCAGACAGCTTTTAGGTGTAAGAATATTGAGAACAGAAAGTAAAGAGAGAAAGGCAATAAAGACAAATCCTTTTCCATGAGCTCTGTGACATCTTTTCTCAAAATAACTTTGGAGAGGTTTTACTGCCAGTTCATAATGTGGATGAATCACTTCTGATATTTCTGATAAAACAATATTCAAAACTTCAAAATCACTTCCAATTCATTTATGCCACCATTTAATTAGTGCCTCTGCAACATGTTATAAGGACGTCATTATCCCCTATAATTGTATAATAATTACAATTTTTAATGAAATAATTGCGAGTACACTAGATATGTAGATATAATTATGGTAATTACATAAATACCTGATTTTCAGCTAATAATTAAAGAAGGCCTTTACATAAAGGGTGAAATTTAACAAATGGAAGCTTTCCATAAAACAAACACAAATAATAAATGGCTGCCTCTCTCCTGCAGTTTGTGTCTTACTAAATTCTCACTCTCTATATGTTATATATTTAATTTTCATCACATTATAAAAGAAAATAAGAATTAAAAATTACTTCAAAAATATTAGTTCATATTGAGAGACCTCAATACTTTGCCTTTGCAGGGTCTGATCCAAAATCACTGGCATTAATGTAGCCCAAATCTAATAATGCTATGAGAGCTCAGCATCTCACACGACATTGAATTGTAAATGACCACTGAGAGTAGGAAGATGTGAATAACGCCATGACAACATATCAACTGTATTCTCATTCCTTTGTAACATAGAGAGACAGATCCTGGAGCACCATAAAATACTTGGGAAAAGGCCCATGTGTGGAAGAGTTGCGAGCCTTCCTTCTGGGCACAGCACCCCAGCACTGCTGCTGCTAAACCTCACCAGTCCTACTGGCTCTGGTTCCCTCCCAAAACATGTCTTTTTGGCCAAACTTACTGGCTATATCCCTGCTAACACAGAAATCCAGCAGAAGATGTGTTCTCCCTCTGTCCCCTTTGGTGGATAGTCCTCCAAGGCAATGGCATTTCAATAAAGGAATTTCTTCCAGAGCCTCATCAGCTGAAAAACCAGAAGTACTTCAGCCAGGTAATTTTTCTTCTCTTCAAACACATTCCTACAACTAAACTTACAGTGTGTTCACTGTACTATCAATATGAACAGGAAAGTCAAAAGGCACCCTCTATAAAAAGCATATGGAAAACTCTGCCAGGGCAGCTTGATTCCTTCTCTGATAGCACCAAGGGATACTAAAAGAATTCCCACAGCAGAGGAATTAGCAACATGATTTAATGCTGCTGCTGAAATGTTTCAAAACATTTTGTCAAAACTCTGGAAGGGAAAGTCAGCTGCAGCACCTGGAATGTGCCATTTCCATGTGTCTTGCAATTTCTGCAAGAGCAGCCCTGAGGTAGCTCCAATTCTGGCCAGAGACCACTCTGGTCCCTGCAATGTGTTAGAGTATAGGTGCAGACATGGTTGAAAGTCAGCTTTGTCCCAGTTCCCTTAGCTTATATTGTTCAGTGCTGCTTTCTTTTAGAATAAATCTCATTACTACAAGCATGAGAAAGTAAAATAAGAGATATGAATATTAAAAGAGAAGGAAATGGTTTGATATCCCAAAAACAAATCTCATTTATGGTAAGCTCATTAAAGCAGTTGGTTCTGAATGCAGAGTGTAATTAATAATACTATACATATCAAAGTGGAGAAGACATGTAAATTTGACATCATAAAGTAAGTAAAAATGAAGAGGGCTAAAGAATTATAAGTGAAAGGAATTTGGGGGGAAAAAAAGAAATTATACTGGAGCAATATTCAAGTTATAAGGAGATTATTAACATTGTAAGTGAGATGATCCTTAAGAATGGTTTGACACATGTAAGCATCATGTTTCAGGCTTCAAAAAATATGCAAAAATACTAAAAATGTTTGTATCCATGTGTATTATAAGGAAACAAAGAGATGAAGAGCATTAACACAGAGATGAACAAAGGAATAATACTACAGTCGAGGGGGGTAGGAAGGGGAGAAAATAATAGTTATCCAAAAGTCATATTAATTACTCAAATTAATTCAGTGCCTCCTGAAAATGTACAAACATACTTAGGTTGTTATTTTTTATAAGATTTGTCCATTCTGGCTTTAAGTGATAAATTAGAAACTAACAGATTGAAAGGAAAACCATCTCACAGATGTTTACTGAGTAAAACTGGTCCAAGCCGAGAAAGGCCGGGGGAAGAAGCACAAACCAGTTTTATCCGACTTAGCATTATCAGGGTAGCAGCACTATTTTAGAGCCTGCGTGGGGGAGGGCGTAGAAAATGAAAAGCAAGCAGTAAAATAATGGACAAGGAATGGAATTAGATCAGAATTTAAGACCTGTTAGAGCTATAAGCACTGTCAAGGTATATGAAAAAAAGCAATGACAGCACGGCAGCCGTGTGGTCAGCAAGAGCCCAGAGACCGAACAACCAGACATTTACACAGGACTGTGACCAGTGCTGATGGCATTTAAGATGACTGGAGTCTTAAAATGCGGTCTGCAAAGTCTTCTCTTGTCAAGCACTGGCTCACCCAGAAAGAGGGCTGGAGAAAGTACATCAGAGTTTAAGCTTTTTATTTCAAATATGACATAAACCTACTGCACATCTTTGAAAAACTCTGCTAACTGACACTAACAGCTTTAGATTGTGAAAGGATGAAAAGGTCTGTACAAGACAATGTTTGCTTCATTATCTTCTTCCATGTATTACCAGTATTATAGGAAATGCTGCAGTGGTACCTGAGGAATGAAAAACAGGAATATGGGGCTTCAAAAAGGAACAGAAAAATAGACCAATCTTGGTGTCTTGGGACATAGCAGTGGAGTTCAGGATTACGGGCTACATTTGTGCCTGCTGATGCCACAGGGAGTGAGGATAAGAGCTCTCCAGCCAGGAACCAGCAAGGGTGGATGGGGGTGAAACTTCAAATGTGTGCAGTCAACTACTGGCATAAATAAACTACAGGGAAATAATCCGTTATGAATTTTCAAAGCAGCCTAATGAAGATATAAATCCTTTTTAAGGGTTGATATACACCAAATTATGCACAAACATCTCTGTGAGTTTGGCCCTCACTCTCAAGTGACCCTGAGCCCCAATAATGGTCTGCAAATATATGTTCTTAACCTACTGGCAATGCAACACACTTTGACATAGATAGTCTACAGTGATGGAGGCTTACACCCTGGATTTCATATTTTTCATTTATATGGTCATGGAGGAAAAATATTTCAATCATTTTTGACTACCATCTACACGTCCATTACTTTGATATTATTTTCTAAATTACTTGCTTAGAAAAAAAAGAAATCTGATAATTGATTGACGACTTTTGCCAGTAGAAATACAGATTTTAACAGGTCTCAACTTGTCCTTTTCTGGTTGATTTCAGAGCTGAAATTTAAGGAAGTCTATAGGAACTGCATATGTTGCATTAATTCTTCTTTTCCAAGATTTAATTATAAGTAAACAGTTCTAGGGTAGTTAAATGGAGTATTGGAACAAACAACCAATAAAAACACAGAACAACAGGTAAAATTTCTGCTTAGATCTGTAAAGAATATTTCACATTGCTAAGCTCCAGGCCTTAAGGTTACCAGAGTCATTTACAAAACACAATTGTTGTAACATATTTTCTATTGAAAACAAAGGAAGATCAAAGCAGGATGAGATTACAGCAATGTGATTTGTGTTTCAGTTCCATGAATATATTTGTATGTATGTATATATGCTCCTGTGTGTCCACAGTAACCACAGCCATAACCCAGAAAGGACGGTGTTGGGAGCTTTGCTCTGAAAATCAAGTAGCCCATTAGGAGGCATAAATATTAATAGAGCTGTCTAATCCTACACTCTCAAATGAGGTAGTTCAGATCATGAGTCTTCGCATTTAAAATTTATTCAGCGAACTGACTAGAATAAGAAACAGAATCCACATGTGGAAAAGTCACTGATGTTGGGCAGTCTCTGAGCCACTGGTAATTCCTAAACATAACAGTAAGGCTCAAGTGATTTCTTTTCGTATTCTACTCCTAATTCTCCTACAAATACTAATGTATCCAAAACTGCACGTGCCTTGCTCCATGACATCAAGTATATACCATCTACAACTCCATATTTTAACATTCTTCCACATCCTCAGGCAATGTGAAGGCTTTGGTACAGGTTCTTAAGAAAGAGCACACTGTCATCCCAAGTGCAGAGCACACAATACCTGGGGTTTCTTTTAGTGGTCATATTAGTGATCCTTTTCAAATTTTCTCTATGTAGTTGTCATTAAATTGGGAAATCCATGGTGCAAATTGTTGCAATGCAAAGAAATTAATATAGAGTATTAAAGCTCCACAGGTATGCAGCTAGAGAAGGATGTACTATACTTCTAAGAGGTAGGAAGTTACCCTGTCATTCTGGATCATAAGTAAAATATTTGTGCTTTGATTATAAAGAAAATTAAAAATCTTAAACACCAAAGAGCAGAAAACTATTTAGGTAATCCCTAGAAATGATGCAGAAGTTTGTCAGGATATTCAGCAAATACCACATAATCAAAAACATAATATCAGTCACTAAAATGGTGCTACCTACCCTAGTATAACCTAGGGTCTGTTAGAATTTAAAGTTATGGAGTCTAGACTCAAAAAGCAACATAAAATTAATCAGATGCCTTTGCATTGATTTTCCAAAACCAGCCCTAGCAAATACAGGTTTTTGCATAATCAAAATGGAGTTAACAACTTCTGACCTTCATGTACCTGAAGGGAAAGACAAAAAAACCAGATGCTCTTTCTTTATCTATTAAATCAGTAAATTGAAGATTAAGTAACTGAAATACAGGCCTCCATATTTAGGAAAAAACCTCATGCTTAATTGTCTCATTCCTTTTCATCCAGCTCCAGTGTATTGTTCTGTAGTCTCTGCTGGGGGCACATCCAAATCCTTACAGAAGGTCATGGATATAATGCTCACTACCATCTCTAGCATGATTCATGGATAGAATTCCTTTTATTTCTACATCTATCTTCATCCGATTGCTCCCTGTTCTTCAAAATTTTGAATTTTCTCATGTCCCTCAGATGACAATCAAGTATTAATACTAATTTACTTATCTAATTCAATCTATTTCATGTAATAAGAATCAAACCCTATATTATGATAGCATGTGGCTGTCAGCTCAGTCACTTTGATCTTATATATCCTTTATGAATTAAAAAGATGGTGTAAATGTCTGCCTCTGATTTTTGGATTTTCTATTTCCGGTAGTTTTCATCACTAAATGGAATGAAATTACTTCAACCTAAAAATCCAGAAAAAGAGAGAATATTGGGCCTTTCTTCTTTTCCACACAAAAGCAATGTCATTTCCAAGCTGCAGTTGCTGCTCAAATGCTGTGACTCTACTGCAACTTTGTTCTGCAACATGACTCCTTTTACCAGCAGGTGTGGGGACAATTCAAGCCAAGGACAATCCCAGGTTATATATGGGTGAGCAGAGCGTGAGTTGCTCAGAGAGCAGAGATCACTACAGATATCTCATCTGCCCAGGCTGAAGGCATTCAGGAGTTCTCTGCACTTACCAACAGCAAAAGGTAGGCTTCTGCTGTTTTTACTGTGCTGTGTGTGCAATGAATTCAGCTGGAAAGGTACCTACTGAATTTCAAATAACTCTCTCTCTATTCTCCTTCCTCCAGGCTCACAGGGCAATAAACACGACTTTCTCAGCTACTGGGCTCTCCCTCTCTTTATTTTTGCTATTTTTCTGATTATTTTTTTTAATATCCTCTCATACGAAAGATGCTTCCTGAGAACAATGATGGGGATCTGCATCTTTATTTATGACTTTGTGAATCAGCGTCTGGGTGATAGGAAGTGAAAGTTGCTCAGCTAATTACACACGCTTGATGAACTGCATAATAACTGCTGCAGCACTGCACATTAATTGAATGCATATAAATGACAGCAGTTATTCTAACTTGAATGATGTGTGAAGAAGTGACGTTGCTCACAGTACACTGATTATCTTTATTTCCAGCTTTGGGAATCCAGCTTAAACAATTGTACTTTCACAGCGCTGAGCAAAAATTCCCCAACAGAAAAACAGAAGATGCCTCAAAGCCCGACACTTTAAACACAAAATTGCTCTAAGTCTCTGAAAGTGGATTTAGACATCTAAAAAAGCATACATCGAGCCACTACAATTAACAATTAATAATTAACAACCAGCTGCACCTAACAGTCAGTAGGAGCTGTAAGAGCAAATGCCTTGGAAACGAGGCCACCTTCATTTAGACGCCTAGATGCAGTCTTTAAAAGCTAATACAGGGTTTACAGAATTGAATTTTGCCCAACTCTAAACATTTCTGCTATGACACTTCCCTAAAATGTGTTTGTTTTGAAATGACAGGGACATATAACTGTTATAAATAACACAGATTACAGGTAATAGGCAACTATGTATGTCCACAGTACCCTTTGTTTCCCCCCAAAAGCATTGTAATTCACATGTAGTCCACCTCTAACATAACACACGATTTTAAATAAAACAAGAAAATAATTTGATGCAAAACAACCGTGTAAAGTAGTACTAAATTAGTACTTTAAACTAGCACCAAATGCCTACTTCAAATCAGTACGAAAATATACCTTCTCTACCACGTGTCAACTGCCGTGGGAATTTGCAAATATTCACAAAGAAATCTGCAAATTCTTCCATACTCTTTAACACGAAAAGGGTAGAAGCCAAGTTTCCAAAGCTTCTAAAAGCAGCCTAGTTTCCAAAGTACCATGTCACAATATTTTAGCAGTTCACTACACCCCTATGAAGAGTTTTTGGGCTTGACAAAGAGAGCTGTAATCATAGAATAAAGGAAATCAACGCTCACTTTTAGGAGCGCGTAAACGAAAAGAAGTGTTTCACATCTACATTTCAGGATAGTTAACACTGTTCCAAGAAAACAGGGTGTATCCTGTGGAAAGTCAATGCAGATTTTCAGCCCTGCATTGCTATATTTCATAGCTTTTATGCCACACTACTGGAAGAGAGAGCTGTGGAGCTGTGCCAGCACCTGCAGTGGCAGCGGTACCCATCACCAGGCACGGAGATACCTCCTGTGCATGCACATACAACATTCTGTGTCCTCGTACCAGGGACAGACACTCCTCGGAACCACAAGGCCAAGAGAGAAGCTGCCAACATGATCACTGTGAGAGAGAGATGATCAGGTGCAACTGGCTTTACAAATGTTATCTTCTCATCTGCTGTACATGGTCCTCTCTTTAAACACCTTTCTGGCTCCATTATGACAAGACAGTCCCTAACAGTCCACAGCACCAGCAATCAGCCTCTTTCAGCTGTATTATTCGTTCTTCCTTTGCAAGGTTTCGATCTCTCCCCCATTTATTTTTTTTGTCCACTTTATACATACCTCCTTTTCTACATATTTTCTTGCCGGGTTTTCTGGCACATTCCTTGGATATTCTTTTGACTGAAAAATGAATAGAAGACTAGAAAATAACATGGAGCTCCATCACAGACAGTAGGAGCATGCAACACCACTATCTAACTTAAATATGACCTGCTTTATTAGGTGCGGAAGATTCTCAACTTGTTGTGCCTGCACATGCAATGGAAAAGATGTTGATGCATCTTCCCAGAAGTCAGTGGGTGGCAATGAGAATTAGGTACCAACTTTGACCTAAAAATACACGTGCTGTGGGAGAAAAAAAAATGAGCGTAGACGGAAAGAAAAAAATAAAAATAAAAATCAGAAACAAGGACAAATGCACACAGAGAAAAGCAGCATGCATACATGTAAGAAGCTGGCATGCAAACAGAGAAAGCCATGCATGCTACCAGTACACGTGAATTAATATTGTTAGAACGTAGAACAGGAAAATAAAAAGATCTCCCTGTTTCGCCTGCTATTAACTCACCATCCTCGGTTGGGACATAGATATTTAAATAGAGGCAGTCTTCGTTCTGATCTTGTACATAGGTGGAAACTACATCCAAGTTATTAGTAAACCACACGGGAAGCATGACTTCAGGCAACCTGCCTTCTATAATGTTCTGGGGACACACTGGAGCAAACTGGGTGGTATTTTTGATATCTGCCCAGGGAGATGGAGGCTCAGGAGGTTGAAAGCGGCGCTCCCCTGTTGGAGGGGCAGCATACGGAACCCCAAGAAACTGAATAACGGGCCCCAAAATTTCATTATTAAGTTCCTTCTTAATCCCTCTTATCTTGCCAAAGTTGGTGGTCACCACTGGGTTGGTATCATCCAATTTTTGGGAGGAGACAGCTGCAGCGTGGAGCAAAAATCCAAGTATACAAAAAGCAAAAGTGGCGTTCAATCCCATGTGTAGCAGGCGGACCACCATCACTCTCCATACACAGTTCAGCCACATGGATCTTGGAAAGGCCATGGTCCCACATTAGTTGTGTATACTACAGTGAAACAATCTGATTTGTATCCACTGGTGTAAAAACAGGGAGACCAAAGGAAACAGATCGAGTTTCCTAAATAGGTGCCTGTCAGAAAAATCTCAAAAGGCTTTTCATGCGGTAAGTATCTTCCATTGATTTCACACTTATTGAAGCTGCATCTTCACTCAGCACTATTTATCAGACTACATCCTATTGACAATTCTGTTTTCCATAGCAGCAATATGAAGAGAGCAGCCATTTACTGCAGAATCCCCTCTTATAAATCAAATCCAGTTAGCCGCAGGTCTATATCCTGGAGAAAATGAAAATAAATCATTAGTATGAAAGAGCTAATATGAACAGAGTGATAACTAGATGTTTCACACATTATTTACATACATTAATACTTGCTAGAGTCATGTCAGTAAAACTGCAGTAGTTTATGGGTCCATGAAATGGCGGGTGAAACGCTGATTACTGGATTATCTATAATGTCACCTGTTGAATTTATAGAGACTTCTCAGAAGAAACAGGACTCGTAGAAAACACATTTTTAAAATTCACCTTTTCAAGAATAAGCAATTTGCTACCAGGCTACGTTACATAAGTGCTTATGTTAATATTTTATTTAATTTAATCAGTTCATAATCAATTTTCACCTTGTTTTCATAAGTAGATTTTCTAAAACAGAAGTAATTATTTCTTAAAGCAGAATGTGGGGAAATTAAGATAGACAGGCATACTGAAGACTCAAATGCTTTTTATTTCATTAAAAACAGTTTATAATGCATACAATTTTTTTTCATTTCAAAGTACAGTTTCTGATTTAAACATTGAGTAAACTGGAATACATCTCCAAGGATAACATGAATTACTGTGTTTATTCATAATAACCTGAAATACATTCTTTACATGGTTTTCTTACTCCACAAGTTTCTGATAGCTGATGAAAAACACTACAGAGTGAAATGTTCACATCAATGCAGAACCAAAATCTGCTCCCACTGAAGTCAATTGCAAATTCTGAATTTGCACAGAAGTATAACTGGACCTCTCTGGGTTGGTTTGTTGTTGGTTTTCTTTTTCAGAACTGATTTGGAAAAAGATGTGAACAGGCACTTTAGGGATGGAGCTGTATATCACAAGTTCTACATCAGATCAATCCTTCATTCCTTATAAAAGACTGACTTCAGTGAAAAATGAAAATGCATGTTGAAAGCACTCAATTCCTACCATCCTTGATTTATAACATAAACAATAAGCATTCCCATAGGACAGTAGAAATCTTATTTTTCATATATCCACATGCTGACCGAACAATATCTCAGAAAAATAATCAGTTAGGATCAGAGAGTGTATAATCTGAAATTCCAGATGCTATTTTCAACTACTTTACCTTGGAGGTTGTCACACAAGGCTGTGTTCCAGCACTTCTGAAAATTGCTCAGTATGTATCATTATGTCTTCCATATTCATGTGAAACATATTTCCAACACGACTTACAATATCCTATTATTTAAGATGCAGCGTTATACACAACATAGCAGTGTAATCTTACACTCCCTATTAAGCAGTGTGTAATGCACAAGAAATGTGTTTTGCTTTGTATAGGAAACATTTTAAACCACCTGCCTTTGAAACAGCATTGGCAGCTTTAATGAGAATTGTTTTTTTATCATGTCTATACACATTGTAGAGAGAATTCAAAAGAACGGCTTGTCTAATAGTCAGACTACCCTGCAGTTTGGGTTATTAAAAAGGAGATTGTAAAAGCTATATAGGACAGCAGGAGATTTGGTTCATGTCTAGTGTTCCTTTAGCTCTGAACAATCTATCTCAGGAGGCAATAAGGAGATAGATGAAGCTTTTCCACAATTTTCTCTCTCTCTTTCTTTCTCTGCTAATTCTAACACTTTCAGTGTGAAACTGCATTAACAAACAGGCTTATAGCCTTCATTCTCCAGCCACAAAATCTCAGCATTTTCTGGAAACAGACCAATTTAGCTGCAGAAAATAATTCCCTACACTTGACGTATGTGTTTGCATTTACTTTAATACAGTTACACAGAATGGCAGACATTTGCCTCATGGAGGATTGTTGCTTTGTTGCATTTCAGATTTTGGAAGTAGTAGGATATTACTGGAGCATTAGTAAAGGCAGGGTATGCAGACAGGTGTCAGAGCAGAAGGAACCAAGTATAACTTTTCTGAGTTGATGTACATGGGAAGATGGAAGTTTATTCATTAGTGGCATTCAAAAAAAGATTTAAACCTTTTCCACTGGGTCTTGACATCACTGGGGGTTGTTTTCACAGAAATGGAAAAATGTACTCTCTCTTCTTTCTCAAACTCAAACTTTTAAATAGCAGGAGCTTAATCTCAGTAGCTCTCCTGCTAATTCACATGGTCTGGGGAAGGTCTGAGGACAACAATTCCAACATAGGTGCACCAAGGAAAAACATCTTTCTTCACTTCAAGCTGCTAAGTTGGTTCAATGTTGAAAATTACCAAGATGCTACTAATAATTCATCTAGCACCTGTTTTCAGATCTAAGACAACTTTTTAATGCACTTTTGATACCTAAAATGGAAAATTCAATGTAAATTCAAAGCAAATTCTAGAGCTGGGCTACAGTTCTGAGTTTGTCCATCCACTGGTTTGCTGTTGTAGCTGAACAGCTCAGCTGTGATCTACAGTTCTGTTTTGCCTCCCATGGACAAGGTTTTACTCTAAGACACAAACAGGATGCTAAAAGGTAAGAATATAATTCAATGCTGTGTTTGGCTATTCCTAATTAATTAACTACTGGCTAGTAGTTAGCCTCAGTAAATAGATGGATGGGCTACACAGAGCAGTAAATTGTAAAGCACCTGCAGAATTTGAATCAACAGATTTTCATTGTATTTGTAACTTGAATTCTGGATTTGCTCTTTTTAAGCCTTTCTTTTTAAATGGCTAAGTAACAGTTTATTTTTGAGACTGAGAGGTCAGATATTCAAGCCTGTCACTGACTGCCCTGAAGCCATCACATTAAAAACACAAACTTAACGCAAATAAAAAGACTGAGATTAATCAAATCTTTTGAGAATTTCATGCCAAAATTTCATTGTGAGCACTAAGTGCAAGGGTGAACAGGGAAGCTGGCCAGAAGCAGGTCTTACTCATTAAGAATCAGTGCTGGACAAAATTCTCCTCAGTCCTTCAGAAGGTGATGTATGTAGGACTTTCCCTTGCTATCTGGACTTGGCTGAACTGAAATCAGTGGGAAAAAAGAGAAGTAATAAACAGCAGCAGGAATGATCAGTGAGACAGGCAGGAGAATAAACTAAAGAGTAACGATGATCAGTCTGGGACAAGATTGAGCATCAAAATACTGTGGATCTGAGGAGGAGGAGGCAAAACATTTTCAGATTTTACTACTGTCTAGATTTGAGGATCACAATTGCTCCCTCTGGTAACACAAATGAATTCTACTGTAAAAGGTATTTGATAAAGTCTCTCATGGTCTTTCGAACAGTCTATACTATATAGAGTTTTTTTCTATCATCTATTATTTTATTATCTCCCTTTCTGAATTCAAATTACTTTGTAGCTCAGATTCTGAAATACTTTGGAGAGGCATTTAGTATGCTGAGGAGCGAACAATCCAAGATAGCTTCAATGCATCTTTGCATTTCCAATGACACAGGGCATCCCACAACAGGTCATATCTGCTGCAAACTGCAGCAGCTAAATTCCTCATTGTTGCTCATGCACAGACCTTCAGATCTTAAGGGATGGTTTGATCTGTACTACCTGTCAATAGCTCCAATGGATTAATAAAACCTTCGGTTGGCCACGTGCCAGCCTCAGCACATGTAAAGGCTGTCATTGTTATGATAAAAAAAAAAAAAACCACACAAAACAAACAAACACACTAAAAACAAAAAAGGGCTGTTTTCTTTTTAGCTGAAGATGTACTCTGTGATTTGATATTCATGCCTAAAAATACCTTTCCACCTCAATTTTGCCAGCAAATCCCAATTGCAAAAACGTTCATACAAAGTGATTGTAAGAGTTTGGAACACTACACAGTGCTCCTTCCTTTCAAAAAACACAAATGGTATTTTGCAGAATGAGCTCTATTTGCATCCATTTTTGCTTACAACAGTCTCTACTTAGAACTAAGAGCCCAGAGATGTTTCATGTCTCTAAGAAGTAATCCATGTTCTAAAATACGCTACGGTACCAAACAGGAACATGTCCAGTGAACAGAAGCCATTAGAGGGAAGACTCTGACCCAGGGTGAACACTACGTCAGTGTGACACACCAGTTGTAAACATGATCAGACAAATCCTCCAGAGATGCATCACAGAATTTCCCATCTCTTCTTTTGTGTTTCAAGTTAGCAAAGGGAAGTTCTGTGCCAAATACGGAGTATTTTCTCTCAGTGTAGTAGTAAAAAAGACCAGGTTGGATGGGGCTTTGAGCAACCTGGTCTAGGGGAAGGTGTCCCTCACCATGGAGGGGGTCAAAACTAGATGACTTTTAGAGGTCCCTTCCAACCCAAACCATTCTGTAAAAGATTTTAAAACAGACGCTGCTCTTGGCTATTTCCATAAATACTTGGTGAAGGGATGGGATTTGCATGTTTTTAGTTCAAGAAATTAACTACGTTCATTTAAAAAAACAGGTGTGTGAAATGATAACAGAGGAGACTGCAACCCTGAGTACGTAATACACGTAAGAAGGGCACAGCTCTGGTGGGATTTGGTTAATTCCCACATGCCACCACCCTCTCCATCTCAGAGCAGCTACAGGTGTGGAAGCTCCTGAAAGCTGTTACAAATCCAACCCTGTTGAGACGCAGAACCTTTGCCAAGATCACCAACAAAGGTATGAATAAGATATCATCCTGTTAGGCCCGCAGTCCCACCCCACATTAGTATGAGATTACAAGTGTTATGTTACAAGGTCAGCAAACAACCCACTGGTAAGGATTTCCAGATGCTACAAGCTGTGTAAATACATCACTCCCAGATCAGAGAAAATGATTCCTCAAGTGCCATTTTCACATTCACCTCTATTTAATATGATGTTTTGTAGACAAAGCCCCATATCCAGTTAGTGAAAAATAGAGTACTTAAATACAGTATTCAATGCAGTGTAGCAAAAACAGTGAAAAGTTGAATTAAACTGAGTAGATGTCATTAGGCTCCTTTAAATTGTGATGCATTTTTCAGCTGCACTATATTTTTGTTCTTCCCCATTAATGGGAATATTCACTAACGCAAACTCCTTATTAACTAGTATTTCCATGATCAAAAGATCCCTTTAAATAATTTCTGTAACTTAGTTTGCCAAAATAGAAAAAGTTCTGATCATAACCTTCTATTAAACTGGTTTTGAATTAGGCAAATTAAGCCTGTGAGAAGAAGAGGGTCACTTAAGTCTTATTATCTTCCATTTACTCATATCAATAAATCATTTTCTTAAAGTAGTTTTACTTCTTAGCTGAAGTAATTGTTTATATTACCAGAAGTTGACTACAATTTTTTAATGTGGACTATAGCTGTCTGACATTTTGCACAGTAAGTAGGTAACGAAATGGTGATTTTACCCATAACAGAAAGAATGGGTAACTCTGTCACTTATGTGTAAAGTTTTAGACAGCTAAGTAATACAGATTTAAATTAAAAATGACAGATGCACTGGCTTGGAATATAATGGGCACTGAAGTGAACCTTTATTCCTTTTAGCAGCTTACAGTTAACTCTTAAATGGACCACACATTATACTCACTTTTGAGTACTGTAACTGTTCAGCTAAATGATCAAATGGCTATTCTGTTGATGGCAGCACTGTGCTTCAGGACATGGAGATATTTTGACCTACTGTAGAAATTCAACTGAACTCATGTTAATCAGAGGTCATTCTGCAGAAAAAAAATAACCCAGATATTCCTTATTTGAGAACTTCAGTATTGAAATCTATATAATGTATATCTTTAAGTCAAGTCAATTTTATTTGCTTTGATTAATACTCCATACAATATGCACATGCTTCCCATCTGATTACTGTAACAGTGTGTCCAGAACCCACACAGAGGCTTCTGAAACCAAGTGTTCTTTCGTTGTCTCTTGCAGGTGAAAAATTAATGCCATAGAATTGCTTCTTCATCTGATATATAATTGTGGCTAACCCTTGGTTCACTGGGGTTCATCATGTGAGAAAACTAAATTGTATTTTCTTCACCACCTTGAATGCAACTATAATATGAACAATATTACCTTTAATGCTAGTTTATCACCTAAGGCAAGCTTTCATATCAGATTCATAAGAGAGATATCAATTTTGTTTTTTCCTATTTGAGGGGTGTTAGGAATTCAAGATAAAACAAGCTAGAATATAGTTATTACCACTTCTTGAGAGAGAACTCTGCAAACAAAGATGCTTGAACAAACTCAGATTTGTCCATGAATTGTTTTTCTATCTGGATCCAATACAATGACAGTTCCAAGCACACAAAACCCTTGTTGTAGAGTTAGATCAATAACTGGCTCTTCAATAAGATGATTTTCTTTTTTTTTCTTCTTTTTTTTTTTTTAAGACAAAGACCAAAAAATTTTCTTGTGGCAGAAAAATATGCTTTTTGTTCTGGTTCAGATGGTCAAGATGGTCTCAATTTCATCAGGCTAATTGAGATCAAATTCCAACTCATCATAAAATTCACAGAGGTGTAAATATAATTTATTAATCACAAACCCAACATCTCTAACTCAACTGTGAAAGTGCTCTTGAATGGTATTACCACGCTTTCCAGAACTGCAGAGTGCACACTACAATTTGAGTGCAATATTGGCATTATAGGGATCTATCAGCTTGAAGAGGCTGTTTCCTGTGATCTAGCATTCTGTACATCTGTGACTTTACTTGCATTTGTTCCAAAATGAATTTCATGCTTAACTTGTTTTTCTTAATTAAACTTCCTTTAGCAGTTTCTAATATGTGCATTATTAAAACTCATTAGTCCCATTCATGCCTGCCTGTCATTTTTGGCTTCATATTCATGTACCAAAGAGCTCTGTTGCTTTATATAGGAAGCAAATTAAATAATAAATATGAGAACTTGAACGTTTTATGAGTGTCACTATGAGAAAGTGGCTGCAAGGCCCATAAGGTTTCACACAAAAAAAGCATTACAGCTAAAGCTAACATGCTGACACATCTCTGATCTATAAAGTCTGCAGTAATGGTAGCAGTAAAGTGTTGTGCCATAGATGGGGAATTTTTCTCTCACGTGAAATAGAAATAGGATATAGCACAGACTATATTTACTGTTGTAAAAAAATTTCAAATAAAATTTCCCAAAAGCTTAGAATATAACACCATTAAATGTCTACAAAGATTTACTCTTTCCATCTGACTTCGTGTGTAGCTCCTATTATTCAGCTCCTTGTCCTCTTTTCATTTTCTACCACTCTCTGTGAGAAAGAGACTTATTTGTTATAGCAACCAGTCTCGGATCTCCCTGTGGTCATGTTCTGGTCACACTGATCACAACTCCAGTGACCAGAGGGTTTCCTAACTCAGCAATGGGGTCTCATGGTGACTATATCAGGGCCCCACTTCTCCACAAAAATAACCCATCGTTGGGAAACCAGTTGAAGAAACAAAAGCTCCATCCCACAATGGATTTTACAAAGGTTTGAGGATGTCAAAATATTCAGTCTATCTGTAAGGTTTCTCCTAACTAAATTGTCATTTTCTCCTCATGAATATTTCTAACACTATGTGCCTACACAACACTTTACTGCTTTCAAGCACTTTTTTGGAAACTGGGGGATGGGGTTGGGAAGGCACAAGTTAAAGAATGATTTTAAGTTCAAATATTGAACTTAAAAGCTTCTGACAAGATGGAATTAAATAAAGTTATAAAATACAACATAAATGTATTCCCCTCATTAAATTCTCAGAACCAGTTCAACAAGTGGGCTAATGGCATCTCTAGGCAGGATGTGATTAAGGAGATTAAGAAAACATAAATTTAAATCGTCATTTAAGTTCTTTGCTTGGTTGAAGGAATATGAGTCACTTGAAGTACAATATTTGTAAAGTGTCCTTGACTGTTTTTATGATTTTACAGTCACATGTTACTAATTTCCAAGCATTATATTCTCCCTTAATATGGTGCAAAAGACCTAACCAAGCATCAACAGAAGGTAAGAGGCTACCCAAAGGCAGCACTAAAACTGATTGTGCAGAAAATATTATGAGGACAAAACAGAAGAATTCGACAAATGGGGTAAAGAGAACTCCAATTGCTTTTCTTTTAATGGCCTCATCTTTTATTTGCAGCCTGGACCTTTACATGGCCTGATAACCGTGAGGATATTTACGGCAGAGACATTGTGCCCCTTGGTTTCACACAGTTGGTGGTCCTTCACACCACCTTTTGTTTTCTAGTGAAAAGTGGCATGATAGAGTGGGTGCACAGGCAAACCTGAACATGGTACTAAGTAGCCAACTAGCCACAAACAGTTATGAAAACAGTCTGTTGGAAACCATGTAGGGTGTGGTGTTCAGAGGCAGATGGAAACCTGGAGCTGAGTCACCAAGAAGCCAACAAGATTTCTCCTTGTAACTGTGATAATTCAATAGTCATTCAGGGGAGTGTAATGTCATCATTTCCATTAAAACTACAGGATGTACCCTCAATATGCAATAAGTGATGAAGTTTTCCCAGCTTCTTTTTTTTTTTTTGCATCCCCTAATTCCCTCCCTCCTTCTGTTCCTCAGCCCCAAACAAACTCTTGTGCAACAACTGGGCAGCAGCGTAGGCATCCCCCTCTGAGGGCTTACACGTCTTCCTAATGCAGAGCTCATAATCAGGGCTACAGTAATGCAAATATTTTTTTAGAACAGCCTTTATTTGTCAGTCTGGATCTACTTTTTACCATTACCTTTTTATACTTACCACGGATGGATGTCTGGGACTAATCAGAAATTATATTATTTACTGGATCAGACTGATAACTTCCCATCCTTTATTAAAAGAAATCCACAAAGGTTTCTACTGAATCTCTGGCAAAATGCTATCCTTTCATTATTTGCTTTCAAAGAATGTCTGTTTCTTTTTGCCCTTCTTTTTTTCACTATTTAATTTTTAAATAGTTTCTTTTCATATGATTAAAAAACTATAATAAATATGACATCACACAAATAATTCAGAGCTAGCCAAAGATCTGTAATACAGCTCTACATCTCTATTAGAAAGGAATGTATATTTGCTTTTAATAAAGAAAGGCAAGCCAATCCATTACGAACAGAGACCACATCTAAGCCTCTGCTTTCTTCTCTTTTCCCCAGACTCCATTTGAACAATTAGAGTGGTTTACGCTTGTGTGAATGCCAGTGGATATTAAATATGCAAGCTGATAAAAAATAAAACCACCACCATTACCATGTTCAAATCCTCCATTCACTTGCAAATCAATTTATCTGCCTACAGCCCTGTCCCAGTCTTTAAATAACCCTCCTCAGCAGACTGCTCCACCTCCAGCCAAATAATCCAGAGCAAACCCACTTTGTTAAGGATGTTTAAGTATCAATAGCTAGGATATTATCTCCTTACCCTACTGTAGGAGAAGGGGTAAGATAACCAGAGCAGTGTCAGGACGACAGCTCTCCTCGCTTCTACACAACTTACTGCCTTAAACAGCCTGAACACTCTCTCATGGCTTTCATTGCTACTTCAGTTAATCACAAAACAGAGGTGTTCAGCCAAATCCTGCTTCCCAGCACACTTAGTATGATTATCCTCAGCCTCATTTTTCTTCCCACAGCCTGCATATGATTCACATGAAACGTACAGAACAAATGGGGTCTCTTTGTATGTGTCTAAGGATCTCCTAATCATTTACTGCAAAACTGCTTTTGCAACATCACTGCAATCTGCAGCTGTAGTCTAAGAAAAACGGTGTCATTTATCAAAAGTAACTAAGAAGCAGTCTTCTTTAACCCTGCATCCTGCACCAGAAATACAGAGAGAGGGAAAAAAAGAAAAAAGAAATAAACCTACCCAACCAGTATTTCTAAACATGGCTACTTAGCTTTTGGCTCCCAATCTGCAAATCTCATTTCAAAGATGCAAAAGTGGGCTGCGTGTTACAGCTGTTGAGCCCACGCAAGTCTCAGTGCAGTCAATGGGAATCAGTATCTTTGAAAACCAGGACCCTGTATAACGGGCTCTATTTTTAAATGCTCATTTATACCATACATGGGTCTCACTTGTGAGGTGCTTGCAATAAAGTACGTGCAATTTCATAAGTATCCTTTGCTTCAACTAAGCCAGTACAGAAAAAAAGTAGGAGAAAATGTCCCAAAGCTCACAGTGTTGCTCTTTCACCCATAACAATAGTCTGTAGATGCACCAAAAATGCTGCTACTGTAAAAAAAAAAAAAAAACCAACAAAAAAAAAAACCCAAAAAACCCCCAACCTTGGTCTTAAGGGAGCATGAAAAGGTTATTGTGAGCATCGCCACAAATATATGGTTTCAGATGTGATTTAACTCTGCGAATTTACCAGTATGGTCTGGTCCCACTAAGGCACTGGATAAATGCAAATATTACCACTGTGGATGGCAATGTTGGGAAAAAAATATTCCCTAAGACAATTTCTTACACTTATGCTGGAGAAAAAAAAAAATCTGCTTCATTTCAAATTCACAGAAGATCTAAAGGTGCTAAAAACATTCACTTTGATATTTATAGCTTCTATAAGACATATTTCCATTTTATACTAGTGGATTTTTTTATGCCATAGTTGTTAGAGCTAAAACAAACTGGCTTTCCAGAAAGCAAACCCAGTGTCAAACTAAAATGATCTTCCTTCAAAAGGTCAGTAAATTTACAAAAGGAAATAGCCAGTCCAGATTGTGTCACCTGCAGCAGCAAGAACACAACACTTTAATCAAGCTCTGGTTTGTTTTATTTAAACAATTATTTGAATGTAATTGCTCTGAAACCATATGCATCCTTAAAATGATTCCAGATAACATCCTTTCCCCCGATTCCAAGGTAACTTTCTGGCTTTAATTATAAGTCAATTAATATTAAGTAATTTGACTGATTAATTTTAATTAAACCTGTTGAAAATTGATTTTCCTTTAGCAAGTAAAGATGATGCTCTAGTGCGATCGTCAGGAAGGGAGGATGGGGGGGGTGCGCAGGGAAGGGGGGAGAGCAGAGGAACCAGCCCTCAAACGCACCCAAGCCGAGAAAGATGAAAATGTCTGGAGAAATAACAAATAAATAAATAAATAAATAAATACAACGAAATCCCCCGCCAGGCCGCAGCTGCGGGAGGCATGACCGGGGGCTGCGGGCGCCGAGGAAGCTCCGCGCTTGCCCGCGGCGGGGCGCGGCCCCGGGGCGGCGGGGAGGAAAGTTCCGCTTCGGGCGGCGGCGGCGGGACGCGAGGTGTGTGCCGTGTGTGTGTGCATGTGTGCGATCTCACCCGCAAACACCCTCCGCGCCCGCCTCCCGCGCAGCGGCTCCTGCGCCCGCGCATCCCCCGCCGAGGAGGCACCGCCTCGGGGATCGCCGCCGCCGCAAGCCGCGCAAGCCCCCGCGCAGCCCCGCACCCGCATCGCCCTGCCCGCGACACGCACACGACACGGACAAGTGAGTACACACGGCTGCGGAAAGCCGGCCCCTGCAAAGCGCCCACCGGCTCAGCCGCCGCAGGCGCCTGCCCCCTGCCCGGGGCCTCCCGAGCCCGGCCCGGCCCCCCCCCCCCCTCCATCCCGGCCCGTCCCTACTCCTCTCCGCCTCCATCCGCGGCCGCCCTTCTGCATCCCGCCCGGGCCCGCCCCCTCCCTCCTTCTCCATCCCGTGGCGGCCTCGAGCACCCGCAACGCCAGGATGCATCAAAGTATTTACCAGTTCACGGCCGCTTTCCGCAATCGCAGCTGAAGCCTGTAATCCGCTGATTCGCCTCCTCCGGCTCTCCCAGCCGCTGGGAGAGGGAGGGCTCCCAGTAGTGCCCCGGACACTTCCAAATTATACCGATTTTTATATATTTTTCTCCCCTTTCCTGGGATCGGGGCGCGGGGAGGGGGGGCTGGAAATCCCCATCCGGAATCCAGCCTCATCCGTGCCGAGCCACCTCCATGTAAATCCGACCATCAGGCAGGCAATGGAAATGATCAAACGCTACTTCTCTCCGTCTGCAGGCAGATAATCCCACTAATCCAATAGATCTCCCCCGATCCGAAATTGCCCTCCAGACGAATCCCTTTTCGCTCGGTGTCCGGCGGGTGATCGCGGAGCAGCGACAGTGCCCCGAGGGGCGCGGGGAGGTGCGGAGGGGGGTGCGGGGTGGCGGGGGGGGGAGTGTTAATCTTTTTTGGCTCCTGGATGCACGGCTCGCTCAAACCGCCCAGATCCCTTGCTTTTTCCCCTATTACACGTTTCCACTCCAAATTTGCTGACTGGATGAAAAATGGTACAAAGATACCCCCAGCGGCGGCGGCCGGCGAACAGCGCGGGCAGCCCCGGCCCCGCACCGCACCGCCCCACCCGGCCCCCCACCGGCCCGGCGGACCCTGCCTCCGGGGGGACCCTCCGCAGGCGGCTCGGCCCGACAGCGGGGCGGGGGAGCCCCTCCGGTGGCTGCCGGAAGCACGGAGAACACGCACCCCTGAGTGCACAGGGATACACAGCGATGCCAACTGCGGGATGGAGACGCTGCTCGCACCTGCCTGCGGGTGGGCTGCTGCCTCTTGCTAAATTATACCTGAATTATATAACTTTTGTGTATATAGTTCATGTAGATAGATACAATTTACACTCCGATATGTCACACAGGTATAATCTAGTAAGAAACAATGATCTTGCTTAGACTGTCACTGTCTGCACGTAAGATATAAGGGACTTCTTTTGTTTCCCCTGGTTGCTTCTTGGAATATTTTACTTATTTTTCACTGCTTACTTTCTATTTTTAATTGAGGAAAAAAGTATTCTATGACCCCAGCCTTCATGCTTTCTAGGATCACAGTGGAGAATGAAAGTTAACAACTAAGGGAGCGTGGGGAGAAAGGAAGGCCAGATCAGAAAGGAAAGGAGAATAGTCCTTTGAATGTTGAAAGGTCTATTCAGTTTTAAGAACAGCCACAATCACACACTAAAACATTTTGAGTTAAAGCCTCTTGTAGAGAGCTCATTAACATCTCCTGTTATTTTAGGAGAGACTTCCCTTCACATTGTGTTTAAAATCTGTATTTTGCTCTGTTAACATCCACCTTGGTTTAAAATATTGACACTACGCAAGCACAGCATACCCACTCATGTTTCCAAGCATATAGCCCCAGGCAGGGTCTGGAGGTGCCTGATAATTTGATAAGCTTTTACACCCTCACCTGAGAGCACATCCCAGCAGAGCTAAGGTCAGTCCCAGCCACACTGGGCTATTTATGTCTCTGTGTCCCACTGAGGATCTACATCTAAATGTCCATGGCAGGAGTGACAGGACACAGCAGCACTTTATCCTGTGGCATTCCCATCTACTGGAATAATCATGTTCTGGGCACATTCTTCGCCTGGTAAATATCAATAATTGTTATAGTCCATGATCAACTATCAAAGACCAGCATCCTTCAGTGCTCTGAAATTTAACTCTTTCCTGACCACCAAAAGTGAACATCTCTCAGATATGGAAGGGAAAGGCAAAACATACTCTGCTGACAGAGCAATCCTAGGCATGTTCTTATGTTAGACTCAAGGGAACACTATGTGAAAAAAAAAAGTTTCAAAACTAGAAAGAAAATGTGCATATGAATATCAGTCAGTTGCCACCAGCCACAGATCAGCCAACAGCGTAAAAACTATCACCAAAGAGGCAATATCAGGTGAGATATTCTGCCATTCTTTATCTGCACAAAACCCTGGAGTAGCTTTGTCTTTGGGTTGGTTTTTGCACTGAAAAGTAAGAAATAACAGTGATATAAAATAACTGCACCCTCATTGTCACTCAATGAGCCGTTGGAATCCAGGCGTGTAAAGTTTTCCTTTCGCTCCTTGAAGGAGGATGTATTTACCTTTCTCAAGTTCCCTGAGCCATCATGTGCACATCTCATTGGAGTGCTCTGAGTATCATTTAAGCACATTGTCCCCAGCTAATTATGGGAAAAAATCTACCCATTTATCCCTTTGCCATACATCTTCTGGGTGGTGGGAGCTGATAATTTCCATCCAATTTGCTGTAGTCCCACCTTTGACTACCAAGCCTCCACATGGTCCTAACCCATCTACACTTGTGCAGAAATGGCACAAAGTTGTTGTTTGAGCACCTTAATTTTTTCTTTAACTCCCTCTCACAGCAGTGACATGTAACATAAATTAATTCATAGCATCACTTTTGCTCTGATCTGTCACCAAGGTTGGGATCCCTTTCTGGAACTTTTCTGCTGTCTTTCCCTCTGCTTCCCTCCTCCATGCTTCAAACATTTCTCCTTGCTTCTTCCCTCCAGGAACCTCAATATCACAATAGCTCTCTTCTCATCCAAAATATTGCTGGAGAAAATGGAATACCAGCTTGTGGAGGGCAACAAGATTTGCCCTGATTTCTTCAGCTCCAAAAAGTTATGCAGGTCTAGGAAGGGGTATAGGGTTGGGAAAATGAAGTACAGGACTAATCTCTTTTTACTGATGTGATAGTAACAGCTGAGCCTGAACATAAATATGGTAATAACACTGCCTAAAGCCTGACACTACTGTATTAGCAGTGCAGTTTGACATTGATTCAGTCTACATCCAGTATGTCCTTGCTTAAAGACCTAAGTGGCCTATACACACATTTGTTTACACATAGATACATATCTATATACATATATACACATATGGTGTTGGAACTAGATGATCTTTAAGGTCCCTTCCCACCCAAACCATTTTTCATTCTATGATATATATCTATATACATATGTGTAAGAAGTGTTTGGACTCATTTGAAAGAAGGGGAGAAGAGCTCATAATAGATTAGAGCTTTGTTAAGTATGTTTTAACACGCTGCATGTCAAGAAATTATGATCTAAGGAACACGAAACTGCTTTAAAGGATGGCAGTATTTAATATTTAGTTTAGCTGAGTAGGGTTGTGTTATCTGCATTTACTAAAAGAATGGAAAGAGAGATTAACTTCTAAGGACTGAAAATCCATGAAAATTTCAAAGGCCAGCATTCTGCAATATTCTAAAATTCAACACTGCTCCATTTTCTCTGTTTTAAGAACATGAAGCCCTTCATACAGCCCTCATGTAAGCACCTAACTTCTAAAAGAGCAAAACATACAATCAAAAGCTAAAAAGAAGAAAGAAGCTCCCAACTAGCAATCAAAGCTAAAATGTGTATTGAAGCAAATAAAGAATGCACCTGAAACACCAATGTTAGGAAAGGTTTGAATGTGACACAAGTTTCATGAGCGATTGCAATATGTAACTTAAGATAGTCATGTTTTTCTTTCAAGTATAAATTTTATCAGGCTGTGTTTCTCAAGAAAAAAAAGATTAACCTTTCTAATAGGTAGAAAAGGTGGATCTGTTTACATATACAAGATTCTAAATATTCATTAATTTATTTGTCTCATGATAGCTCATTAAATTGTTTCTTGCAATAACTTTGTTAAATATTTTCTTTGATTTCATGGAACTTAAGATTACTCTTCTCAGTGCATTTATATTCTTAAGATTGCCCCTGATTGCCAGAACTTTAATGAAATTATAATGCCTGTCTATGAGCTGCTGTAGTTAGCTGTAACTGCTGAGTTATTGCCATTCATTTGGTTTAACCTTGCCAAGAAGAGCCACTTAAAGAGGTCATCCCTCGACAGAGTGTGGCCATGAAACCTCTTCACAAAGCTACAGGGCTGACAGTCTCTCAGTCACTTCAAACAAGGTTATTACTTGCTTTCTTTAGTATTGTTCTTTTATTCTTAAACAACCACATTTTAAAAAATATGCTTGTATGGTAAAGAACTCGCTGAGGAATGGTCAGACTTTCACACGTCAAGAGTCGAGAAAATAAGGAGCATGTAGTCTTAGGGTTCCAATTTTATCTTGCCTTCGCTCTCTCCCACAGAAGTTCCCAAGCTTGTACTCATATTCCAAATGGCCTCACCACCATCTCTGCTGCACTTCAGTGGTCAGGGTCACTGGGTTTCTTCCTCCCTACCTGTGATGGGAGTCGTACATTTTGTCATCTGGTAGGATTTGTATTCTTACATCATACAGGTTGTCCTGGGTGACATTTGCTTTTTATGATTAGCACCTTGTACTGGAATATTTAATTGGCTATGTTGTACCTCTGCACTGTAGATTTATTTTGCATTTTCATTTAATTAACAGCCATGACCAATGGCCTGATGGATGGCAAAGCATTCTGTGAGGTAGAATCCTAGTGGATTAAAAGCTTTACTGGAAAGTTTCAAACACCCATTCAGCCTGAACTTCTCAAAGGCAATTTTCTATAAAGTACCATGTTTCCAAAACACAATGCTCGAGGATATGGGAAGAGGAAGCAAACAAGGATAACACAAACCCTGTTCCTACAGACACACCCAAGAGTAGGATCACTGGATGCTCAGATGAGCACAGTCTGCCCATAGTTATTCTGAGGTTCAGGTTCTTTTGGGTGCTGTTAAAAGACTGATATTGATAAAAAAAGCCATTGCCAGTGTTCTTACTGGAACTTAATCAGTAGATTACAACACATTACAACACTGTGCTTGCCAGGGAACTCTGAATTAATTATAAAATCCATTTCCTTGTTTATGTGGCTGGGAATACATTTAGTCCAGAAGAGTTTTATGACTTTGTTCCTTCCCAAAATTTCAGTTATTATTTGGAATCGTAATCCAGCAGTGCCTTGGTCTGTGGTGACCCAATACAGGAAATATGGGGCCAGGGTTTGGTTTCCAAATTATGAAAAGCATTTACACAAAGGGTATTCTGTTCACACTGTGTAAGAGCCAACCTATTTCTAGGTTTTTTTAATTAAATTAATTTAAACCTAGAGTTGAGAGGAGTACATACCCTATACTACTTCTGACGTACCGAATTTGAAATCACACAGGGACATTCCCTGCAGGAGCTGGTGCTCTGAGTCACTATTACATGCAGATTATATTCTTTTAGATCCAGTAAGCAAATGACAGAGAACTATGGGCCAACTTCATCTCTGATGTGATGAAATGGAAGTTAGAGGAACCTCATCAGAGAGTTTTGTTTCCTAATACCTAACCTCAGCAGAAAAATGAACATGTAGCCTGGATTGTTAGCATTTGCAAGTGAAAACAGTAAATTGTTTTCCACAAGCTTTTACTGAAGAATACCATTTCCTTTTTCACCAGTCAGTTTCCATAAGCAAGGAGAGCTTGAACTTCTGTGAATTAAGACTTGCTGGAACCTTGACACTCTCTCAGTACTGACAGAACATTTTAAGTCCTTATTTAAATCAGTCACTAATAAGATGATTGTGAAACACATCATGATTTTACTACCAGCTTCTCTTGGCATCTGTTTCCCTCCAGTTACGATTGCTCTGATAACTTGGTGACCGATATAATTAGCCTGGCTGTCATCATGGCTACTGGCCAAAAGAGCCAAAAATGTTTCTTGAATTTTCTTTTCAGATGCACCAAATAACACAACACATTAATTAAAACTCAGACAGTCCCAGTTAATTTCTGACAACTGAAAGAGATGCAATTTGAAAACACACTTAAAAAGCAGTAAATCACTTCCAACCTGGTTTGTGTGAGCTGCATTTGAAAGAGGCTGGAGTGAGCTGGGGATTGGGTACCCGGCTGGGGTCAGGGCAGAGCCTTGATCAGTGACCGTGTGGAGACCTTGAGCAAACCATTTTATCTTTCTGATCTTTAACTCTATCTAATCCATTTTGATTTTTCTATCACCGAGGCAAAGGCAACCTTCCCATACCAAGGAGAAGGAAGAAGCCATCTAGGGATTCCCAGGCTGGGGAGGAGAGGGAGGTCAAGAGGCAGAGCTGAGGCAGCTCAGCGCTGCTGCCTCTGCCAGCCCCAGCTGTTTGGCACCGACCCGTGCAGTGACTTGCAGGTGCAGCAGAGGGTCTGTGTTGCTACAGGGCATTGATAGACCTCTGAAAGAGGCCAGGCACCCGAGAGAGTTGTGTGGGACAAACTGGTTTTGTGGAGCAGTCGATGTAATGTGTTCATGAAATTCTGCTATAATAAGCAATAGGAAACAATGAACCGACAGAAAAACGTTTTATAAAAGACACGTTCCCGTGTTTTGCAGGCATTAATCAGCCTCAATAGTGATGGGAAATCTAGGAGATAGTATCAATATGAAAATGCCATTGTACAAACAGTAACACATTCGCTTGCTTATCTTAGCAAGTCTTAAAGCTTGTCATGTCTGGAAATCTGATTCACTGCACAATGACAAACGACACAAAATTGACATGTACAGGCAAGAACATACAGACAAAGCACAGAGTACAGAAATTCCTAAGAATTTCTAAAGCAGAGACACCTGAAGAGCTCCTTAACTGAGGGACCCAGAGAAACATCATTTTTAACAGGAGATGAGAGGGGCATTATTCCTTCTGAAAATAGAATTACTTTTAAGAAAGAAAACTGAAGGCAAAGCAAATCACTTGTGACTTCTGAAAATCTCACTGTAGTATAACTGAGCTGTTATTTATAACCCAAAAATATTATTCCTGTAAAATCTGGTTGTTCTAATGATTTAATAGCAGAGTAGCAACAATAAAATTCTTCATTCCAGCTGTGTAATGGTTGCATGTTAGGTTATGTGCCTTTGTGTCTCTGGCTGTACACAGACACATGATAATACCAGATCTACAGTAGCTGCATGGCAAGGCACCCTGGAAAACTGGAGACACAAAGAGCTTCTCTGCTCTGTGCAAAATATCTGCAGATACCTCTGTCTGCTCTGACAGTAACAACCTCAGGAAGCCTTAGATGGCATCTCTGTAGGCAGACAAGGAGAAAAAGTAAAATAAGAGGAAAAAATGGCAATAGAGAAACTGCAGCATCCTAGAAGCCTATTATTTAATTGATGTCATAACCCAGGAGAATATATGATCCTCTATACACTATGGTCAAGTCACAGTGTGCAGTCTACATAGACTTTGAAATTGCAGTTGTTTTTTATACTAGATCAGCTAGAACCATCTGAAAGTTAAATCTATACAAATACTTTCTAATACCTATCTGTGGCTGAAGTGAATCCCACACCCAGAAAGACATGACTTCAAATTTTAATTTTCAAACTTCTAGAAGGTCTTGGTTGCAGAACACTACTTTTTTTTTCCCCCCACATCTGGCATCTGCAGAACTTAATGAACAACGTCTCTGGCATTCACAATAAGCACAATGCAGCTTAATCTCCTTCTGTGTGGCAAACTTTGGCATTCCCTTGCCATAGAAATTGAGCACAGTTGTTCTCGACAAATACTTTCTCAGGCAAGATGAAATAATTCATTAGTTTTCTATTTCTCAGACCTTTCCCTTTCTTTTCTATTCCAGACAAATAGGACACCCAAATTTCCTATTTCTTTTAATAATGATGCTATAAAATTTTTGCTGGCAAATGTTATTATTCCAGGCTGAGAAATTTATTCCTATAGCTGAGAAAAAAAATCATCCATCCCCCTCCGAGGTCTGTGAATCAGCCAGTAGAGGGTGCAGGCAGTGTGGCTGCAATCCCCACAAGCCTGAGCTGCTTCAGTTTGTTTCTAAGGTGGGCGAACATAACAAAGCACCTGATGTTATCCAAAACAATAGTTCTTGTTTCTTTAGCATGTGCTAAATAACTGACAACCTCTTTCAGCATTGCCTTGGGCTTACTTGTAGGTTTCATTTCAAAGATTAGACAAGATAAAGCACCTTGCATTAGCACACCTATCTGACAAGATGACATCTCACAATGGTTTGATAAAAATGATGGTAAATTTTACAGGTCAGTAATCTCTGCCTAGTATGAGTAAAATCAGTGTTGTCCACTCCTTTTCTGCAGAGCTATCTGCAGTGGAAACAACTAGCAACATCTCAAATGAAATGTCTCAAATCTCAGCACAGTCCCTGCAGCCATCTAGTTCATCAAAGTAAGAAACAAGCTGAGGAGAGCTCATGTTCAATGATGCTCTGAGGGAAAATGACTGTCTGGCATCAGCACTGGAAGTAGGATGTGGCTGACTGATGATTTAGGATTGTTTTTTTTGAAAATACTGGGTAAATTGAGTAATTTGAACCAATCATGGAATATATCGTGCAATACAACACTCTTCTACCCTGCAGTCTCCCTTCTGGGAAATCTGGAGTGGTGGGGAGTACATTTATCAAGAAAATAATGACCCCAAACAGACTCCTTGAAGCCTAAGGTGTTTTTTTTATAAGAGGACGCTAGGGAACTAATTAGGAGGAAATAGCTCCTCAATGTCCTGAGTGAACTCCCACTGAGATAATAAACAATTTACTGATTCACACAACTTCAGACATCCAAAGATAGTCATCTTTATGACGTTTTTGCAAATATGGAACATAGAATGGCATGCAGAGGCAGTGTTTGATCAAGAAAAAAAGGTATATATATTCAAGACCACACACTTATCATTACTGAATTTTTTATCTTTGAATTTGGAATTAGGATATACTTAAGAGGTGTATAGTACTGTATATTATTCAAAAATTAATTTTAAAAGGTGAAGTTACTATCTGCCTACTTTTATAGGCTTTATCTAATTTCCTTGTTCTTTTATGTTCCATACATTCTTTGGGGAAAAGGAGACACAGGAGTTTTGGGTATGGACATTTGCTGGCTTTCAGGCAACAAATGTTTTAGAATCAGCTTTCAAAACACTCAGTTTTGCAAATATTGAATCTTCTGGACCTTCTCCCCCGATTAGAAGGCCAAGTATTTTGATCAAGAAAGGAAAAAAGTCCTAAGAATGGAAAACAACAACAGTGCATATATTCAAAAGGTACAGACCCCCAGGAGTAACTTGGAGTATCAGAGGGAGGTCTGACAAGAACTAAGGGCAGCACATTAATATTTAGACTGAGCATCAGCAGAAATGTCCTGTCAGTGTGATGTGTGGAATTATCCTAAGGGAAGTAACTAAAGCTTGTTGCTGACAACCACTGCTTTTCAACATTTCAAGTTGGCAGCTCTGTTTCTATACCAAACATTCACATCAGCCCTTTCATTTTATGATAAACAGAAGAAAAATTTATATAATGGATATAATCAGCAATAGACCTATATGAGAGAGAGCTTTGTGTTTTGAGAAGCTGAAATGGAAAGCTTGATCCAGATGGAAGAAGTGAGCATGGACCTGTTGGAGTAAGTCCAGAGGAAGACACAAAAATGCTCCAAGGGCTGGAACACCTCTGCCATGAAGACAGGCTGGGAGAGCTGGGGGTGTTCAGCCTGGAGAAGAGAAGTCTCCAGGGAGACCTTAAAGCCCCATCCAGTAGCTAAAGGAATGACAAGAGAGAAGGAGAGGGACTTGATAGAACAAGGGGGAATGGCCTTTAACTGAAGAATGGCATGCAGAGGCAGTGTTTGATCAAGAAAAAAAGGTATATATATTCAAGACCACACACTTATCATTACTGAATTTTTTATCTTTGAATTTGGAATTAGGATATACTTAAGAGGTGTATAGTACTGTATATTATTCAAAAATTAATTTTAAAAGGTGAAGTTACTATCTGCCTACTTTTATAGGCTTTATCTAATTTCCTTGTTCTTTTATGTTCCATACATTCTTTGGGGAAAAGGAGACACAGGAGTTTTGGGTATGGACATTTGCTGGCTTTCAGGCAACAAATGTTTTAGAATCAGCTTTCAAAACACTCAGTTTTGCAAATATTGAATCTTCTGGACCTTCTCCCCCGATTAGAAGGCCAAGTATTTTGATCAAGAAAGGAAAAAAGTCCTAAGAATGGAAAACAACAACAGTGCATATATTCAAAAGGTACAGACCCCCAGGAGTAACTTGGAGTATCAGAGGGAGGTCTGACAAGAACTAAGGGCAGCACATTAATATTTAGACTGAGCATCAGCAGAAATGTCCTGTCAGTGTGATGTGTGGAATTATCCTAAGGGAAGTAACTAAAGCTTGTTGCTGACAACCACTGCTTTTCAACATTTCAAGTTGGCAGCTCTGTTTCTATACCAAACATTCACATCAGCCCTTTCATTTTATGATAAACAGAAGAAAAATTTATATAATGGATATAATCAGCAATAGACCTATATGAGAGAGAGCTTTGTGTTTTGAGAAGCTGAAATGGAAAGCTTGATCCAGATGGAAGAAGTGAGCATGGACCTGTTGGAGTAAGTCCAGAGGAAGACACAAAAATGCTCCAAGGGCTGGAACACCTCTGCCATGAAGACAGGCTGGGAGAGCTGGGGGTGTTCAGCCTGGAGAAGAGAAGTCTCCAGGGAGACCTTAAAGCCCCATCCAGTAGCTAAAGGAATGACAAGAGAGAAGGAGAGGGACTTGATAGAACAAGGGGGAATGGCCTTTAACTGACAGAGGGAGGGTTTAGATTGGATATGAGGAAGAAATTCTTTACTGAGAGGATGGTGAGGCACTGGTACAGGTTACACAAAGGCGGCCAAGGCCAGGTTGGATGGGGCTTTGAGCAACCTGGTCTAGTGGAAGGTTTCCCTGCCCATGACAAGGGTGGAACAAGATGATCTGTAAGGTCCCTTCCAACTCAAACCTTTCTATGACTCCATTACTCATTTTGAATTTTATTAAAATCACACCACTTTGGAAACATCCTGATTATGTTTCTATGACTTATCTTAGGATCTTATATGAACAGCTCAGAAACACCCTGAATATTTGGAAGGAGCTGTAAGAAAGTACTGTTGAAGAAAAATCTAATAATGTGGCAGGGTAGAAAGCTTGCTGTTTTCATTGCTGGATATCTACTGCTGGAGTCTCACTCTTTTAGGATTCTGAAGATATTTCTCATGGCCAATGGAGAGAGAAAAAAGGGGTTTTGAGATAGTGATAAAGACCGAACACACTGGTGCCATACTAAGCAACCCACACATTCAGTCACATAGAGTACCTTTTCTCTGTGGTTCAGTTCCCTCATGCTTTCCATATGCTCTCTTTAAAAGGGCTTGTCAACACAAATTGTCTTTCAAGTAAAAGAAGCAATTGCTTAATATAATTTGATAATCAGCATTTGCTAGAGAAATGTGTTAAATTCCAGTTGCTCATTTCGACTCCATTCCGCGCTTATGGTTTTCCTTTCTTTTTCTCCTGCCCATTTCCCAACACATCCTCTCTGCTTGTGTCCATTCTGGTTAGGCTGCCAGAAGTTGTGGGCAGGACCCATTCTACAGTTTGCATTTTTTGTTTTCTGGAGCTTGTGAAAGAAGCATCCAAAGAATTTCAGACTGGGCGTCTCTATCCCTGAAACTTTCAAATGCTCTTTGCATTTTTATATAACTGTAGTTAAAATCTGACATGAACAACTTCTTCATGGAATCTCCTCAGATCCCCGTGGTCTGCACAGTTATGGCTCACAATCTAAAGCTCACAGTATTACTTCCACATCTGGTACTTCAGGCATTTGTTTTAAAAAACATGGTGTCACTCAAATGCACATAAATATGGATTTGCTCATTAGCAATGTTCCTGCTGTAACTACAGCTAGAGCACCTTAGGGAATAAAATGCTTAATTCTAAGCATTTGGGAGGGACAGATTCACAGTTGTGTTGCCTGAACTTTCTGAAAACAAAACAGTAATTTGGTATGTAGTGGTCGAGCCACAAAATAAATACTGTGAGTACAAGAAGAAAATCTGATGCTCAGAAGTTCATAAACTGCTAGTGGACTAAAGAGTAAGGTTTTACCCTCCCTTTTTCCTTGTAGTTTACCCTAAAGCTGCAACTATCACGAGCAAAGCAAGAAGTGGCTGTTACCTCTATCTCAGTTGGTGTTTGACTGTGTTTCCACAAGTTGGAAGAGAATTTTATGATAATTATTAAACATGATTGTTTAAACAGTATTGTTTGAACAGTATTAATAAATTGTAAGAAAAAAGTGATCTGTAACTTTTTAATGCATTAAAGCAACAAAATTATTAAGTAGAACACCAGAAACAGAAAAAGAAAAAAAAATAAAATCTTATCCACGTATTCTAGGTTATATCATGATATTACAATCTAGAAAGGATTATCTCTGCTACAAGTCAGCACAAGTTACTGTTGTATTTAAAAAAACTTGGGCACAATGTTCACCTTACAGTGTCTTGGTATATTAAGATAATAATGTGAAATGAGGCAAGCAATCATTTGTCTCATGTCCTCTTTGTGTTTGGGGCCCCTGAATAAAATTGTGGGTGACAAATATTTGAGATCTATAAAATGTTGTTCATCATATCAATGTTAGCATAATTGTATCTGATTTATAAAAGAATTTTGTTAGAAGGAATACTTAGAGAGTTCATTCTGACTAGATGTCACCCAAAGGAAGATTTGTATATCATAAGGTTTATGCCATTGTCTATTGGTGAAACATGATTGCATACAACTTCCAATTTCATCCTCCTTTTTGGGCAGTTCTCAGAAAAAGGCATCCAAACCAGCAGTCATTTATCTTTGATTTAAGCACAATTTGATGCCTACTTAATATACACACAAGTAATAATTCAAGACAGCACAAAATGTGCATTTGACAGGCTTCCAAAATACACCAATGCATATTAACAGTTTTGCATTTACAGGCATAAATTCATGGGTGACTCTCACACAAGATGACTTGAGAAACTCTTTGCACTAATATCTTCTATACAGAGTATTCATCTGCTCCGTATTTTAGTTGCATGTTCTTCATGCATTATTTCCTGCAATGCTTATAGGATTGTGTTATTCAGAGACCCTGTTACTATTTTCCCACACAACACCATTACCACTTGATACACCAAGAAAACGGTGATTTGCAGGAGTCTTCCACTGAACAGATTGTAATGACTATAACAGTCTACAGAAACTCTCTATAAAATATGACTGACATAACTATGCCCTAGAGAGCAATGGTTAAATAATAACATACATACATAATGTCATTGTTATATTGATTTACACAGACGTGATATCACCTACGCTTTATGTCAAAGAAAAAAGACAGCTTTTAATAAAAGGTAAAATTAGTCACATAACTTATGCAATCAAGAAAAAATTTAAACCAATATTAAACAACATGTATACACTATTCTCCCTCTCACACCTGCATTCTGAAGCATTCTCAAGGCAAGCATTTTATAAATAAAAGAGCAAACCAGCTCCCAGATCAAACTTCTTGTTATTCACAGCAGGTTTGATTTGACTTGGCCAGAAAAAAGATTTCTCTAAACAAATCCCTCTAAATAAAACATCTTTCCCCTCAAGCCCATCAGCTCATCATTAGTGCTTTAGGAAGTTGTGCACCATTAGCAGTGAAGGGTAGATTCAAGATATGCATGAACTTGGTACTGAAGGAGGATTCAAACTTAGCCTACACTGGAAATTTTTGAAGGTACATAGCTTAACCAGCTGCAAATAAAAAAGGCTGCAACACACTCCTATACTACAAGCTGGTATACACAGACCTTGCTATATTTGTAATTAAAGTCCTGAGTGCAAAAAAAAGCCACACAAAATCAGGTTAAAGGCACTCTGACCAGCCATTATTGCAATCAACATATGTTTCTCAAACTCTTTTTGACTTAAATAAAATTGAGGCCAGAGGACAGCTGGAGGCCTAATGAAAGAAACACGTCTACTGAGACAAGATCAGATTTGGGTTTTTTTTTTCCTGTTAAAAGTACAGATTGTGTTTCCAATGATTCATAGCCCAACCTTCTCTCTTTCAGCTCTGTAGTGATGAAATGACCAGATAGAAAATAGACTCTTGCCCATATTAAACCCCAATGTCTTTACTGATTCCTTACCCCATCTACAACACAGCTCTTTAAAAAGATACTTGGATCAAAGGATAGAAAATGAAAATATTAAGGGAAATATAATGGAAGATATAAAACCTTATCCTCATCTAGATGTAATATTTGGTTGTTCCAATGATATAATTGTATAAGGCAAGCAAAATGGGATGAAGACAGAAGAATGGTAAACTTAGAGGAAGAACTTACAAGCAGGATTGTTCTGCACTCCTTTTTTATGGAAGATGTAAATAATTTAGAACTTGTGTACCAAACTTACACCTCATTTTCTACTGCAAGTTATTATGTTCACAAGATAGTTTTATATGCTGTATCAATTTTTAAATAGACTAAGTTCCTCAGATTATGCAACATACCAAAAATAAGACACCAGCTTCATGAAAGCCAGTGGCCTTAATGCAGTAAAATCTAATATAGGCTGAAACAGGTAGATAAAATTAAACTTACCAGCCAAATAATGCATTTAGTTCAAATGTACCAAAAGAACCAAAGTATTTACAATCTTTGGATGCTATACCTTAATACATAAGTATTCAGTATATCCAAAATATTGAAGAAAATATGGCAGCCCACAAGAAAATAAATAAGTACAAGTCAGTGAGGAAAGGCAACAAATGCCTGCTGCTGGCAATGCAATGATTGGAATGATCTCAGCTAACTGCTAAAAACACACAGTGAATCAGGAAGTGGAGAACTTCACATGTGAACAGGAAGACAGACACAAAATTACTGTTAGGCTTTATGACAGAAATCTGGAAAATACTTCACACTATCTGAATTCCAGAGTGACTTTAGAGGTCAGACACAGTTACCCTTCTGCAATGTTTCCCAAGGATGGGGATCATGTGCCTTTGGGAAGTGAAGATGCACCATTGACTGCATCAAGTGTGTTGGATGGGCAGAGCCCTCCTGTCCCTGACAAACAGGTGATTTACAGGAACCATCAGAAACTTCAGCCTGTTCTTCTCAACAGTTCGTTTTTATTCAAGAAAGCAAAGTAAAATGGGTTGCACATTAGGCTCTCCTGCTGTCTTAAATCATGAAATAATTGTGTTGAAATTCATCACGACCTTGTGTAGCACTTCTCTAAATATCTCAGAATTATTCTTCTGAAGTAAACCAAATCAAAACAACCTATGCTCCCAAAGAAAAAGCTCCTAATATAGATAACAAGCTTTCCTTTCCATTAACAGCCAGAACATTACCACTCCCAGGCTGGTAATGCCTACAAATTAAAACATCCAGCAACACTTAAGCAAGCAGAGACTTGACAGAAATTCCCATCAAGCTCTCCTTGCTAGGTAAAGAGAAGACCTTCAAAACAAATTTGATTGGTGATACATTTCACAGGTCGAGAGGGGCTTCATATTGTGCCCTAATGTATTACTTCAGTACATCATTTATATGCTTCTCCTCTAGCATCAGTCACCACTAATGACCTAGGCCTTCCTCATCTTTCACACAGCACTCATCAGAACTGGCTCCTCTCAACATTTTTTTCCCTTTTTGACCAAGGTAGCGATTGCCATCTGAAGTCATTATCATCAAAACATGACAGCTACAGAGCTAGCTGTAGAAAAGCGAGATTAGATTCCCAAAAGCAGAATTTTTGTCCTCATCTTTGGTTTCAGCGGGGAGCTGAGTGATGCTGTTTCCAGATTGCAGAGGTCCTCACCTCTCAGGCTGTGCTTCTGGTGTAGTAAGCAGCTGCTGCTCTGAAGCTCCAGTATAATTGGCTTGCAGCTATCTTTCCCTTTCAATCCAAAATGCAAGAAAACTTCTTTTTAACCATACTCCATGTGCAAACCCATCAGTGAAGTATATACTCCAGAGAAGTATAAATGGCTTGCAATCCTACTAACACAGATCTTTGCAGGATAGATAGAAGGGAATAGAGGGGCTTAGACAGGTCTCTGCTTCTTCCTTCCAGGGTAGGAAGACCAACAGACCATGCCTTTCCAGGAGTGCTTTTGCATCTTCCATGGGATGTCTCCCTAAAAAGGAAACATCTCCCTAAATCCTCTTCTGTTTCTTCCAAGCCTTTCCCTGGTACAAGCTACAGTTTTATCATTAAAAGTCTACTGGAATTGTACAAAACTGAGAGGAGATCTTCCTAAGTTCTCACTTCAGTCTTGCTGATCCTTCCCAAAGGAGGACACAGCTATTCTTCAGCAATATTTGCCAAGCAAAATGTACTTTGTATTGCCAGTGTCTGTCCTATGCTTCAATCCAAAGAGTAATGCCACCATTCTGGTACAACTGACATAATACAGAATAGCTGGTCATTATAAATCACAATGTCCTAATGAAGGATAAAAAGAAAAGGAACATTTTTGAGGCACACATATTTCACAACACAATTACACTGGCATTTTTCAAGAGTTGAAAAGGTATATGGATAGAGGGTGAGAAAGGAGAAGTGAAATAAAGAACTGTGTGATATACTCACAGCATGTCTGTTCTGAGCACAGACAAGTTTCTGAAAACTTTTTAAAGGTCATGGTTACTCAAATTTACACTGAAAACTTGAGGTTTTTTCCCTTTGCCTTGTTGATCTTAATGTGTTTTTCTCCTTTGTGATTTCATGCCATGCCAAAGCTAGTTACTAACTTTCTTAGCCTTGTTGTTACTATTCAGGAAGTATTATATTTATGATCCACTATATTACTGTAATAATTAATAACAATTTACTTCAGATTTTCAATTAGTGTGATCACTGACAGGAAATAAAGTGCAGAACACAACAAAATAATAATATTAATAATAGAAAATCATCAAGAGATATAGCTGCCTGTGTACAGTACAAGGAAGTGGCACCCATTTTAGGAGAACTTGCTGGGGTTTAGTGGTATTTAATCAGCATGATAGGAAACCTCCTACGAGCATGTGAACTTTGATGTCTGAAGAACTTTTATTGCCATGTAATTGTTTTATTTCATTTTTCCTGTGCCATTCTGAAGGCTTAATTTTCACTAGTATTCCACATAAAATTCAATAATCAAGATCCTTAATTTCACCAACCCCTGAAAGGCCACTTAAACCATCAATCTCACTATGACTTTCCTGGGAGTCCCATGGAAGGGAGCTTTGGTAACTGACAGTCTGGGGGCGAGCACTAAATAAAATAGGAAAATAAATATACTGTGTTTCCTAGAAAAGGCACAATATCACTGAGCCCTTGCAAGGCATGTTGTACTCCTTCAGAGTTGCACAGTAGCATCTCTCTTTCATAAGGAAATGCAGCAGCAGGCATGCTGACCCTGCTGTTAAACCACCCCTGGCAGCCTCAGACAGCTTTTCCTTTCTCTGGGAAAGGCAAAAGCAACAGGCACATCCCCACAAACCCTCACATGGAATAAATCTGCCTGCTTGACCTTCATACCTTTAACAGACAGGAAACCTCCACATCAGTCACCACAATGACAGAAAGATACCATGCAGCACTTAATGCTCTTTTGTAAGCTTCAAACATCTTATTTCTCTTTTCTTCCCCTTCTCCCAGCTTTTTTTTCTTTCTGTTGTTGTTGTTGTTGTTGTTGTGCTAGGGATGGCTCACACTTACTGCTGGTGAAAGAAGAGCAGACTAATGACAGGACCATAAAATAAAATTCCACTTAAAGTCAGAGTAACTGTAGCAGCAAGTACCAGGATCTTCAGAAAACTTAAATGAGTCTGCCAAAATGGTTACATATGTAGCAGGACCTGAGAGTAAATCCAAGTCTATAGTCCTAAAGAGTAAGCGTAATCACTATTTTATCTCCATTTAAGTGATACATTAGGACAGAGGGAACACCACGGTGTTCCTCGCTGCACAAACAGATATTTAACAGTGGTAGCATTTTATGCAAACTACCTATTAAGTTACAAAGAAAGCACAAAAAACCATAGCGAAGTAATTAAATAATGGACAAGGCCTGGATTTTATTAAAAGCTTTCCAAACCATAAAAACAATGCCAAAAGACAGTATAAATTCAGTATTGTTTCAATGGACTCTTGAAGTCCCGTACTGTAATCTACTCTTTATTACTCATCCACAAAACATCTAGCAATTTTTATTACAAGTCCCATCCATTACAGTATTAAACTTAAATTCGATATACACTGCAAGGTCACGATCCCGCTGGTGATGAAAAGCTGTGTCTAGTACAACTTGCTTCATTTAAGGCTTAGATCTCTTGACCTACTAAAAAAATGAGCCTCACAAAAGGCACACTTGGATGTCAGAAGGAGTAGGCTCGGCATCCAAGTGGAAAGTTTACTTAGTGTCTCCAAATGCTTTAATTGCACACCAGACCCAATTTCTGAAGCCCTTCTGATGTTAGTGTTCTGGAAGAAAACCCCTCTGGTTATCTGATGTCAAAGCTGAAATTAGTCCTTTGGATCAAATAACAGCAACAAATAACTATTTAAGCCAAGTTCCATGTGCATCATACCTGCCCCTGGCTATAGTAAGTCCGTAATCTTTGGAATCCCTTCAGTTTTACTCAATATTTGCTAAGTTAAGTTGTACTTTAGACTTCACAGTGCAGCACTGGCAAATGTAATAACATGAATAATGCTATTTTGCAATTGGTAAATAGCACATTCTGGGCTGAATATATTCTAAGAATGAGGTCAGAGTGACGCAGTCTAACATGTGCCATTATTAAATTACAGAGGATCTTATATTCTTAAGATGTAGAAACAAGTAGGTGCTTACACAGAAAAAACACATGATTCTTTAAACATTTTCATATCTTTATCTCACTCCTCCTTGCTTCATTATTTTCTTTCCTCCCATCTTATTACTTTTTTAGCATCTGAAATTGAGTGATTGCTTCATCTCGGAAGCAGTGTGATACCTTAAATTGTTTACATTTTGATTCTGGAGAAAGCATCCAGGATTTGCCAAGCAAACAACACAAGGCGTGTGTTCTTGATGTATTAGGTCAATTAATACTAATTGTACCACTCCTGCTATCTCACTGGCCTTGTCTTTTTCCACACGCTGTCCAGATAAGGACTTCTGTGAGATAGCAAATCAAGACCAGTTACATCACCCACCTGAAGGCAGAAAATTGCACAAAACCTGTCTACTTATTGCTTAGCAACAGCATAGTATTGCCTTAGTATTCTGATTTGTTAAAGCAGTTCTTTTTCATAGAATCATGGAACTGTTTAGGTTGGAAAGGACCTCCCAGATTGAGTCCAACATTCCCCCAGCACTAAGCCATGTCCCCAAGTGCAATATCTACACAGTTTTTAAAAACCTCCAGGGATGAGGACTCCACCACTCCAGCAGCCTGTTCCAGTGCTTGCAATTCCATTCAGTGAAGTTTTCCCTCATATCCTATCTAAACACACACACACCCACCATCACAAACTGAGGCCGTTTCCTCTCACTCTGTCACTTGTTCCCTAGGAGAAGGCACTGACCCCCACATGGCTGCAACCTCCTTTCAGGTAGTTATAAAGGCAATAAATAACAAAATAATAACAAATAAATAACAATAATATCAAATAAATAACAAAACTCTCTAAGATATTTTCCTTTCCTGCCTTCACAGGAAGATGACCTTTTTTTCCTTTTCCCACCCACAACTCTCCTCATGTAGGTATTGGATTGAGCTAATAAAAATGCTTCTACCATCTCCAAAACTCATGAGATGGAATTTGTTCTACCTTCATATTTAGGGACATATTTACTGTTAGCTACACAATTTTCCCCTCTTTAGTATGGAGAATTACTTTCAAGTCAGTGTCCTGCAGCAAAGTACCTGATTATAAACATTTGTCAGGAATAAGGATTCCTAATCTGGGCTAATGAACTAATCTAGACTAGACAAAAAAAGAATTAGGTTTCAAGAAAGGACACTGGGATTTATAAACCACGCTGGGAATGCAAAAACAAACCACAGCCACTGTTGGTTACACTGTTCTCACAGTGAAAACAATGGTAGAGGCCATTCCAGACATTAAAACAGTGAGTGCATGATAAAGAGTGGAAGACATGGCTTATAAATGAAGATTAAAGAAAAGCATTTTCAAACGCTTAGGGACTGCATGTGACACTCCCATTGTTAGGGATGGGAGCTGAGCCAAAGTGGTTATACTTAAAGGGAAAAGACAGTTTGGAACTGTTAAATGGAAATATTTTGTACAAAACGTGTAATTAAATCGTGGAACACTCTTTCATTGTAAAACACTTTGCCTAATAGCTTAGGAGGATGTAAAAAATAGTTAGATATTGTAGACATAAGGACACATGCAATATATCATATCCAATTACTCTAAAATAGTGTATTAGTCTCTGCTTGTAGCACAGAAAGATACATCTTCCTGTTCAAGACACAGTGTTATCAACCACTAGGGTAAATATTAAAATTGCTCCTTACAAGTACATGTCTAAAACTGGCAAAGAAAAAAAAAGAAATTATGAAAACCTATTTTCTGATTCTTAAAGAAATGGTGTAACACTAATCTTGATGTGCAAAGCTTAGCTCTACTTTTCCACTAAAAAGGTGTGTTTTCCAAAGACAGACAAGGAAATTGAGTAATGCACATATGAGTTAATTCACAGTTCATTGATGGCATCCTTGATCTACTAAGGGGCAAGTGATTAAACCATTGACCATCTAAGCCACTAAAGAGCAAGACCATGTGACTTGCAGATGGTTTAAAGCTGAGATGGCATTGCAGAAAGGAACGGGTAGACTGGTGATGAGCACTGAATTTGCTTTCTAGTCCACAGAAATAGCGGAGTGGAATAAAAATAACAAAAATCCCCGGGCAATAACTTACAACAATTATTTGGCAGCAACAGAATGTTTTGAAGAGAGCAGAAAAATACAAAGTATAGGAAGATGGGAGAAGGTTGATTCCTCTTCACAGAAAGAAGGCAAAGCTTGCCCTTCTCTCGTACCAATAGTAGCTTAGTGACACCTCATTATTTTGGAAGTTGCTACTACAAACAGCTCTACCAAACAATGAGTGACTGAAGTACCTGCTTCCCCTTTTGCCTTTGCAAAAAACATTGAGCTTAGTACATTCTCTTTAGAGTTAGGTGGGATTTTTTTGTTTTGTCTTATACCAGAATAATCATTTTCATGGAGAAAAAAACCACTCAAAATAGCATATCTGAAAAAATAATAGCCCTAGCAACTCTCAGTTGCAGTAACAAAAACTTTCACTGAGGAAAACAGTAGGACTGTCTCAGGAATTAGAGCTGTTAACACTGCTCTGCAAAGACATTAAGGCTGTTAATTTAATGGTAACTTCAAGTTCTGAGGAGTCTTGTTTTCAAATGTTCCTTATATTTCACAAAGTAGATTAAAATTATTCTTCCTTGCACGTTGCACATGATACTTTACAAGAGTTAACAGTAAAATTAAAGTAATCTCTGAAGAATTTAGGCACAAATCTCTGAACACATTCAATGACCTGTTGTGAAAGTGCAGCAGACCACAGAGAAGCCCAGATCATTGGTGACAGCAGTGTAAATTTTATCTCTCTCTGCTGAAAGGTGTAACATTGGCTGTAAAAGTGAATCATTAAGACTCCCCAGAACCTGAGCAGCAAGAAGGAGATTTGAAGTGTGTGAAAGAAATGTCAGTGTTTCACAACTCGTAGTTCTTAGTTGCTAGAATTTATTTTAGATTATCTACTTTACAACTAAACTTGATATGGTTCTGAGAGTTAGGAGCAAACTCAGCACTGTTCTGTATTTTGCATGGCCAACAACTGTGGCAAAGTATTCCTAAATGAGAATAGGCTGCTCGCACATCAGGTTGTGAATAATCCATACTCACTTTATACTACCAAAAAAGGCCTAAATTAGGTGAAAGACAGTGGCTAATCTGATCCAAACAGATGTATGAAAATTGTCCTGCTATGAGTGAACTCTGATTTCAACGAAAAGTAAACCTACTTAATGTATACTATGCCTTTTATTTATAGTTATCAGGATTTAAGATCACCCAGAATTACCTCAGGTGACTATAGCAATTTTAGCTGTAGTTCATATGCAACAAATATTATTTCATGATTTAAGGCAGCAGGAGAGCCTAATGTGCAACCCACTTTACTTTGGTTTCTTGAATAAAAATTGAGAAGAGATAGCATTTCCATAAAGGCTCTTGTGGATTTAGAAAGCAAGCCATATCAGCATACCCAAAATATTCATTAGATTGTGTTAAGAAAAAAAGTGGAAAAATAATGGGCTTTACAAAGGCTAGATTTTAGAGAAGTGAGTTTCAGAAAATTGATGTGAATTAAATAGAGTCCAGAAAATCAAATGTAGTAAAGGAAGGATATTACTGGCTATGCTTATTCTAATAAAACATCTACAGGATGTGTCAAAAAGGAGAACTGAAGCTGCTGTGCAGGAGCAAAGGATGAGGAAAACAGTATCAAGGATAAAATGACAGCATTAAAAGGTAGAAAGCATCTAGAATATAGGAGGATTATGTAAATTATAACAAGAGCCTGAGGCAATCAAATATACTTGAGAAAGCCAAATTGAAAAATGAGCATCAAATAGTGCAAAGCATCTCAACTAATACCAAAAGATATTTTAAGCATAATTATACACCCAGCAACTGACAGGCAAGAAAGGTGATGGAGTGTAAAGGAGCAGGAATGCTATACAGCTATTATTGCTGTACCTATCTCTAAAACTGAAGAGGGCAGACAGTTGCCTAAGACTCAACACACAGAAATGATGGCAAGGAATTAAAAGAAAAGGTGATGGCACCCAAACTGTCAATTAACTGGATTGTTGTTCTTAAAACCAATAAGAGACCGGAGCCGAACAACGCTCATCTAAAAGTACTACATGAAGTAAGCACAGAAATTGAAGAAGGTGTAATGAAAACTTATATTTAGTACCATCATTTCAAGAGACTGGCATGGGGCCAAGCAGACACACAGCAAGAAATTACCAGTCAGTTCATTTCCCATTAGTTGTCGAGCAAGTCTTAGACAACCATTAAAAGGATCACACTGGGGCCGGGGAGGAGGGGAACATGAAAATTCAGAGCATAATCAAGGACAGCTAATATTGTTTCAGGTCATGCCTCAGTAACTCAGATTTCATTGAGCCTATTACTGCCTAGCCTGGCAAAGGGGTGCAGTAAATGTCAAAGATGTTCGTTATTTAGATTGTCAGAAAACATTTGACAAAGCTGCACATCAAGGAGGAACTTATCAGTGTTATAAACCAACAAACAATAAGCTCTATTGTGTCAGCAAGTTCTAAAATTTTGTTATTAAACATGCAATGCCACTGCAGAGTTTAAGGTATTAGAAACCAATGTAAGAGCAGGTAAAGAAAAGTCAGCACTAGACCAGGTGTGACTAAAGGAAAGGTTATGGATCGGATATACTTCACAGGGGTGAAGAGCTCTTCTGAAGTCAACCTCCAGGGCAATCTAGATCAGGGTAATTAGAGCTGCCTCATCTTGACAAGTGGATCCAATTAGGTACAACCAGGATGCAGAGGTGAGAAGAGGACACTGGGGATCACAGTAGTCCTGGAGGGAAGGAATTTGGATTGAGTTTTCCACTGGTGCTGCATTACCTGCAAGAATCCAGACCTGCCTTTTTCACCTGGATAGACACGTATCCGGACACCCTCTCAGCACTGACCATTGGCACAAAAGCTCCTGCCTTGTAGGAAAGTGTGGACAGGTGTCCTTCTTGATGATAGGATAATGGATTTTGCCTGTTCTGCAGGACAAAACATTTTTAGGCCATATTAAATGAGGACTGTTTCCATCTTTGAGTGCTGCTGACACCTGTTGGCTCCCTACCCCTTCGTGCTGTATTGTTGCAATCATCCAGAAAAGGACTTCATCCAGTTACCTAGCAGAAAAGCTATTTTCCTCTTCACAAAAGGCTTTTATGCAAGACTATCTGCACGATCACAGTGATTAAATATATTTAAATCCCTTTCCTGAGTTTATCAAAGCCCCAAGAAGGCAAATCTTGCAGGGGGACTCCGAGGTGCCTCTTGCCTTGCACAGAAGCCGCTCCTGGGGCTGTGTGTGGAGCCTTTCAGCTGTGCTCTTGCTTGTCTCACCAGAGGCAGCTCAAAAGGCAGCATGTTTTATTCCTTATTCCCACACACAGTCTCTATGGCTGCGATTGTGAAGCTGTGGGGTGAGGGACCACAAGCGCCAGCAAGTGAGTCACGCTGCTCTGCAGAAAGGGATGTCAACAGAACAGCAAAACAAACAAAATGAAAAAAAAAAGAAAAAGAGGGGAATAAAAAAAGTCACGTCCTCCCTCCCTGAGCTCTCCACGCAGCGAGAGGCTGGCTGTGTGTGACAGGCCTCTCGGCACTCCTGTCCTCCCTGCCCTCTTGCTCAAACCCTGCACAAGGCAATTCCTCCCAGCTGAGCTGCCTGACATTCGACAGGGAGCTGGAATAGGGCTACGGGGAGAAGAGGGAGGGAGGGAGAGAGCTGCAGTGTGTGTGAGCCAGCTGGTGGGAAGAAGAGGGGAAGGAGGGAGACACGCTGTGTTGGAGGCTGCTGGGAGATCCCGTGCCTTCAGGGAATGGGGATCAAAGAAGATGGGGGCTGAGCAAGGGAGCTGGCAAAGAGAACTCCCTCCAGAAAACGTTAACGGAGAATGAGGGGGGGGGGGGGGAAGAGCCTTGGCTTCAACATCACTATGCATTTACTTAAAACTTGTGTTGGATTCTCAATTCATGCCAGAGAAATTGCAGCATTCCTTTTTCATCATGCAGGAAGGTGAGAGATTATTTCAGGTAACTCTTTGCTCTGTGGTCTCCTCCACCCAGCAGTTTCTGACGCACTTGGGCAAGGACTCTACTGCTGAGTAAAACAGCACAGGGCTTCCATAGGTATAGATTATAACTGGTATTTAGGAGTTAATATTTCCATATAACAGCACTGTACGTGCATTGTACGTGTTCCTGCTTTTGGATAATGACCAGATGTGACCACCAGTCACATTGGGAATATCGGGGAAATTACTCTGTTTGGAAGGACAGAATTGAGGACAACAGACAGCCATCCCGGAAGCAGTCCCTAGGATTTTTGTATTATTATTGAGACATTGTCCTTGTGGAAAAAATTGCAAAATTATTACCAAAAAAACTGAGGAAGAAGTTAACTTTGAAGGAAATTTTAAATACTCCCCTGTTGACAAAGGTGGGAGATGAAAGTAAGACACAACAATGTTTAATGCAACTAAGATGAGCAGACCTTCAGCTGGGCTCAGTTTATGTAATTCCTTTGTTTTCCACTAAGAAAAGCCCCTTGCTTCATACCTTGAAGCTATAATCTGATTTGATGAGAGGTTTTCCTAAACTTGGCTCAACTGCTAAGAAACAGAGATGTATAATTTTTAATGAATCAGGTCTGCATTCTCTGTTAAGGTCTTCTGATTTTTTTAATATTATTTTATTTTTCCTGAAAGGTCAAGTGAATAACTCAGATCCCATGACAGGTTTATTGCAGAAAGAAATGGTAGTATTTGCATCATAAAATTTTTTTCTTGGAATCCGGTAAAGTGCTATAGAAGAGTATTTAAGTCATTTCTTTGGCTGAATTAAGTAGAGGAAAAAGCATGTTGATTTATATATGGGCAGGTCTTTTCCACTTCATTTTATTTAGAATAAAGCCAACTGAAAAAAGGAAGTTAATAAAACAGTGTCAAAACAAAACAACCCCCTCCCACAACAAATTCCAAGATTTGCTTTTCCAAGATATACTCTTTTATCACCAAATGCTGTGTAATGGATTGCAGTAATAAAATTATTTCAGGAGAATGATCTCGTTTACATAAGAATTTTTAAGCTTTTCTTTGCCTTTTCAAAGAATATATGAAAGCAAATTAGGAATTAGCTGCTAGGTTTAAAATAGTTGAGTGTGTTAGGAAAAATGCAGATGTGTAATCCCGCAAATGTATGATAATTTAACATAAATAATTCTCGAATTAATTAAAGGATTTACAGGTTTGTCTTATGTTCTTTCTGCTGGCTTTTCTTTTTGAAAGTATGACTCAGAATGATCATCCTACACATCCTGGCACATGGAGCCATAGGGGTGGGTTTGGAGCACACAGCTATTTATAGGCAAAATTTCATATGTTTTGGACCTCCTCGAGTCCCAAAATCTAACACATTTTTTCTTAAGTAGCCCTCGTGGCTCTACAGTCTGGTTACCATCCTGAGAGCCAAGTGTTGGATAACCAGAAAAATCTATTAATTTGCACAGGTCTTTAATTGGCCTAGGATGATCTTAAGAAATGAGGGTCATGTCTCTGCTCACTTTGAGCAGAATGTATGGATTCTGAAGTACTGTTAGTCCTTGCCAAATTGTGTGTGTGTCAGAGGGGGAGGCAGAAGAGAAGATGGATATTTTTCAATGTTCATAAGATCTGGATGTAATTTTTGACTGTAGAACAAAAGCAGTGCCTCATTCAGCAAGATGACAAAAGGTTATTTGGCACCTGGCATAAAATACACTTCTTGCAAGAACCTGGCATGAACACCAAAGTGATAATGAGTAAAATGTCAACGTCTGTGCAATAAAATCATTGATGCTGAATGTTAAACAATCATAAACAGAATACTAAACCTTCTAAGAACATTATTCCTCTTTTGTGAACAGCCAAAAATTAGTCAAACCTAATCTGACATCTTCTGTCTTATTAAGAAAATAAACAAACCTAATGTCCCAAGACCTTTACCATTACCTTTAATGTCCTAGGACATCAGGTAAACTGTAGGAAACATAGACTGCCACTTGTTAATGAATCACATGAGATAAAATTACATCAGTCCACTTAATGGATACTGTTCCTTGCCAAATCTATGGCTTTAAATTTAATTATAGTTGAGCTTCATCAATCATACAGCAAAAGAACATGGTGATGAAGACTTGAACTCCAAGATCAGCCCTTAATCAACAGGCACTTGCCTCATACTCATCTAATACACTTGCCTGTAGAAACCATTTGGTAGAGAAAAGGGAACTGTGGTCTGAAGCTTTATGATTAATAGCTGCATTAGAAGAATTCAGCCCTTGCCCTATATCTGTAGCACCTCACCACAACTACAGATATAAAACACAGTGTTTAGGCTCAAACACAAGAATTCTCTGATCTTACAACTGCTTTACTCTATTGCTACTAAACCATGCCTCTGTGGGATAATCACTTTTGCCAATGTGTCCCCATCTGTAGAAAAAGTGACTGGTAGGGTTCAAGATCTTTCATGGGATTACAACAATTAACCTTTACAACATGTTTGGTAGATTAGGAGCTCCTCAGATGAATGGAAAAATTTCCATTCCCATCACCAGTCTGGATTACCACGTCATAAAGAAAATATCTTAAACACTCTTATTTCTGAGTAAAATTCACTGGCAGAAGAATTGGGGTGTTGCCCTCCCTTCCTTTATACACCCTGCATGACAAGAAAGGGAATATACTTCTGAAAAATAAACTTTAATGATTGCTACATGTTGTAACCTAAACACACAAAATACTTCCCAGCAATTTATTGAGCCCAATATCATATCATGGGGGGACAGGTTTTCCTTAGACAAAGACTGAGGAATCAAAGATTACCCCTCTTTCATAGAAATCTCATCTCTTTTGGCAGTGGTCAGAACAGTCATGGCCCTCCAACCTCTCTGAGCAGGCAACTACTCAAGATGGAAAAGTTCAAGATGTATGTTCTTCATACAACCCCTTGCCTCCCTCCTCCCCATTCAACACCCACTGAGATTCCTATTCCTGCTTCTATCCCAAACTGCATAGACAGGAGAGAAACAAAATGCAAGTTTTCTTCAATAACCACGTGTATCCACAGAAATCAATGTACTGTCTGCATGCAGGCAAAGCAAAAGCACAGTCCTGTTAAATACTCAGCCAGCATTTCTACTGACCACAGGTACTTGTTCAAGCAAGCATGGGATTCACTGCAGGAATACTCCACCGTGCAGCCACTTTCAGAAAAATGTTTGTCTTCTTAGCAGTAGGTCTTTTGCTATTACTCCTCTTCTTGTGTTTAATTAAAAGCACATTGTCTTGCTTTTTAAGAATTACATGCTAAATTGAGAAGTGTCCACTTTCCCACACTTAAACTGTGGGGAAAAAATTAGTGAGAAGAGTGCTTTTGTTTTCAAAAGATATTAGTATTAAATCAGCATGTAATGACAACAAAAATGTGCTCTTTCATAAAGGCAATTGCTAGGTCATTATGCATTTCTGAAGAAACAGCCATCAACTGGGAGCTAAAAAATTTTAAACAAGCAGCACTTGTGGATGTCACTTCTGCAAAACTTCATACCAAAGCAACTGCATTGTATATACAACACTAATTAGTACCTAACACGAATACCATGAATTCAAAAGCGTTAATTAATCCTCACTATTTTTCCTAAAAGGGCTATTAGTTCCTTCATAGTAAGAAAAACTAAGATTTAAAAGCTCTGCTGAGACTGCCTGATGACAGACAGGGATGAGAAGGTCAAAGCACCCTGTATTCTCAGTCCATCTCTTCTGAAACCCAACCTGCTGGCAAATGGACAAACATAGACAAGCTGTCTTCAAATCCTACACTGTAAAACACAGGAGATCAACACTGGTCATCTGGGCTTTGCTGCCTGACCCCATTTTGCAGGAATATTACCAAAATCTCCATCCTTCCCATCTGCCAAACCACAGGGGTCGCCCAGAGCCCAACCCTCACCATGTGCTTGTGTCCAAACAATCTGAATGAAAGGAAAATTTGGGTTGAGTACAGACATAGTCAGGGATAAATAACCAGGAATCCAAAATCACAGGTTAAAAAAAAAAAAAAAAAAAAAAAAAAAAAAAAAGCAGTATCACAGTTAGAAATTACACTTTTAGGATTCAGAGTGACCACAACGCATAATATTGTGCTGATGATAGTTATTGAGCAAGGATTGATCAAACCTCAGATAACTTTCTTTCACACAGCCTTATTATGTTTAGAGCAGACAAGGCACACTGAAATTTATTCAAAAAATATTGTTTTAATCACTAAACCATATCTGCCTCTGAAATACCGACACATTCAAGAGAGGGGGAAGAAAACTAACAAGAATAATGTAAGCTGCACGAGATCAAAAGGAAGCAAGAGTGCAATTAATTTCATCCATTTTTAGAAGTAATTGTCTTTGCACCTTATCCAAAATTTAATGAGCATTACTTCTCTAGCATGGAAAAAAGCTTTGTTCTTTTGACTTAATTGATTTGTAAACTCAGTAGGAGAAGTGTATCTGAAGTTCAGTAACCTTGATAGTTGAAAGAAATGGAGCATTCAATGGGTGTAATGCACAAGACTGCTGCAAACCCTGGAAATGTAACTATGAAATTCATTTCCTCTTCATTGAAAGTCATAGGTGGTATGTGTGAGTTTCACAATTTCAGCTATGTTCCTTAAATAATCTCCTTTCATTATTATCATTTAAAATTATTTCTTCCCTTCTTTTGACAGAGGTCTTGATTTTCCAGGATTTTGCAGTATAGAGGTTTCCAGTGAGAGAAAAACAATGAGGAATGAATGATTGGCAAAAAAAATTTCCTACAGAAAGGGAGAATATTATCTTTTGGATGACAGAAAATCAAGACTAGCCAGAATTGTATACATTGCATCACAGAAGACTATTTTTAATGTGGACAAAGAGTTATGGGTTCACTGTACCAGAAATACAGAGCCAAGGCAGTGGAGGAAAGAAAGGAAAACCTGTGGCTGCTGTATAAGATTAAGAAGAAAATTATTTTTAGTTAATATCTTAAGCCTGGAAGAAGCCAGGTTTACATTTCATTTTTGCCCCTTAAGGAAAGATTTAGCTTGGTATTGTTCAGAATGTAAATTCTAGTTACAGTCTAATGAGATTCCTACAAAATATTCTATTAACGCTAAAGGCTCTGTTCTAAGATTGTACTTACATATGTTGCTTATCTTTTTCTCATCAGGGCTCTTTTATGCTCCTGGATGAGTTTCTCAGCTGGATCATTATAAAGTGTACAAATTATGGGATTGCATACCTGTACTTCTAGGAGATTAACTCACACATTCCACCACCACCCACCTGGACTCTGACCATAAGGAAGAACCTTTGTAAGCCAACATACAAATCCACTTAAGATAAATCAGTGACCCAAATATAAAATGCAGACGTGGTATCACATATAGTGTTGGTATAAATATCACCTCCTTGCCTCTCCACTAAATTCTGCAACATCAAAGACAGCTGATCTCTTGCAATAGTTTACAGAGAGGCCAGGGAATAGCATAACCACCTCAGCTCTGCAGAGTTTTCAGCCAGGAGAGGTGGTGTGATACGAGACTTCAAAATGAGCCTCCTGTCCCTGGAGAGAAGTTACCATTACAACATGCAATGCTTCATTACCATGTGTATCACTGTAATGAGAAGGAACTTATATTACTGAACTTGCATTACACAGAATTATACATGCACCGTGTAGATGTGGATTGGAGGATTAGACTGGACACAGGCAGAGTTTAGGAATCTATTTCTTTTCCCAATTCACTTTTACCAGTATTGGTACCTCAAGCAGACGTAAAAATCAGTTCTGAATCACAGCTACTTAATTTAGACTACAAGCAGTTCTCTTTTAAAAATTATCACGTTTAAAATTCTACCTGATACTGTGATTAGCAATGCTAAAATATAATGTTAAGATATAAATGTCTGATAACCTATTAAAATCCTTCAAATGTTCATTTAAAACTATACTGGACCAGTTGTGCCTCACAAATCTTAATGAGCTGAAGAATATCTTCTCATTCAGATTAATTCCTTGAATGTTGGAGAAATGGCTGTGAGCTGAAAAGCCAGCAGGCTTCCTCTTTCTTGTCTGTGACAAGAAACGAGGAGGAAAAATATGCCATCTATTAATTCAAAACTTTGGAAGAAGCGGTTCCAGAATATCAAGCAGTTAGGGAGAGTTCCTGCTGCAGTCCTTAGGTGTTCAACCTTTGCAGAATTCATTGCCTACTGATTTAGTCTAATTTGGCTCTACTGTGCTATGCACGCATGGCCATTTTTAAATATCAAAATACCATGGAAATTCTGTCAAATGACGACCAAAAAAACCCTAATTACAATCAAAACTAATTGAAATTTCATTTTTTACTAATATGTTTTTAATCCAAACTAAATTTTGGAAAATCTTACTTTCATACATTCTTAATGCATCTCAGCACACTTAGGATAGTTTTATGCAAGTAATTAGAATTTTATCTTATATGTTATCATCAAAACTAAATTTCTATTCACACATGGTATGACACAAGGAAAGTAAGAAGTTAATCTACTGAATTAGGTTACATTATTGATCATTTTTAGCACCTTAAAATTAAAATAATATAAATTGTGTTAAGACTGTAAAATTAATATTCTGAGTAATTGTATGTTAAGTTACATACAGATAGAAGAGTATGAATACGTGGTATGTATTTCTGCTTAAGCAAAACTCAATTCCTTATAGAATAAAAGATATAGGTTTTGAAAATCACTTTTTTTGTTGTTCTAATTATTGACAGGTCTTTCTCCAAAAAAAAAAAAAATAAATATTACAACTGAATATTTTTTTACCTATTATTTTCAGCTTAAACCCAGGGGTTTAAATCACTTTCATTTAAATAGGTCTTTGCCATTTGTCAAGCAGTGGAAAACCTACCTATAGTTTCATCACTGGGATATTGCACGGACCATAATTTTCTGTCAGGACGGTAAATCTGAAAGTGCCTTTTTGAAAATGGGTATTTGGAACATGACTAAAGGACATAAATACTGGATAATCCTGTCGTTTTCATAAGATGTATTTCTTGTTCCCAAAAGAGGTGTTTCCTGGCATTTTCCAAGTTGTGTGACCTGTGTCAAAAGGACCACAAGGTCTGCCAGTTCATTACGGGATTCACGATGTAGGTGTGGCGTGGGATCTCATCCTGCTGCTCCTAAACTGTGATGTCTTTTGGACCTCTCTTCTTCCTGAGCCATTGGCCAAACTGACTCCTTTGACATCGGTCTCTTCCAAAATGGAAACAGCACAACAAATCTGCCGAGGAAGCTCATGCCAAGCCATTGGAGCCCTGACTAAGGCTGGGGGTGAAGCCACCCTGTGCCGTCCTAAAGCAGCTCACATTCAGATCTGTTCAGGGGAACAATCCTGCGGGACTGGAAGGGGAAAGCATCAGCCACACGCTTGTACTTGGAAGGGGAAAGACATCTCTATCACCAAGCCATATAAATACTTTATGTAATCACTTCATCTGTGCATCTGCAATCTCATCTTACAGCCAGCATGTTTAATCAACAGATTTTTGTTCTGTCCTCTTCATTCATCAGGGGAGAATTGAGTATTGGCATGTTGGCTTAGCACATATACATCCTGGCTGGTTAAAGAAAAGCGGTTCTGGCGTGCTAGCCCAAAATCCATAGCATTTTTACTGCCTCAGTGATGCTCTGTACACATAGTTATGAGGTTAAAATAATTTCAAAATTATTAAATTAACAAATTTTCCAAATTAAGTTGGCTCTTAGGTTGCCTAACACAGTACAGGAGACAAACTGGCAAGAGAAATGGATAGAAGATATAGAAAAATTGAGTTCTAGAACACAACAATTTCCCCAACTAGTTAGTACTCATTTACCCTAAAATCAAAGCTAATTAATATATTCTCTCTAATTTTTTTCTAAATATATTTATTTTCTGGTTATGTTTGATTTTTTGGTGGAATTTTTTACCTCACTACAACTTTTACTGGATTCCATGTGGTGAAAAATAGATTAAAAAATTGCTGCCTTCTGTATATTAAAGATATAAGAAAACTGTATATCAGAAAAAAAAAATCTACCTAACAGTGAGGTTTAATATGCTGTGAAATAATCTTCCAGGGAAATGGCAGACTTAAAATGAAACTGGGAAAAGCAGAGGGATGGTCCTGAAAGAGATATACAAGATGAATTAGGTCATCTTTTTTATCTCTATATTCAAGTAAAATATCAGTGAGAATATAAAATCCAATAATTCTGCACACAAATGTCGTGTCATATGCAATATAATGCCTTAATCCTATTATGTCAAAAATTTAATTGCGGTTTTTCAGGGAAATTGAGGGAGGGAGAGCCCTCGGTGTACATACAGATTAGATCCAGTCTCCACTCAAACAAAGCAGCAAATAAATAGGCCATTCAGGTCTCAGTTTAACAACCCACATTAAAAGATAGGCATGTTTTCACTTGGAAACTCCAAAGAGTGTTTCTGGCTTTTTAAATGCAAAAAGGATGTCCCTGGTTATCACTACAGATGAAATAAAATAACAGATGAAATTAATACTCGGGAAATAGTAGGTTTTATTTCTGTTTCTCTGCAAGGCAATTTTCATTTCATACATATCCAATTAATATGCTCCATTTCCAATATGTGGATAAGTTGTTCTACTGTAGTTGAAATTTTCTTTTAGCTGTACTTTTACTAAAGAAAAGAAACTTCCAGTAAATATGTGGGCACACTGGCACCAACAAAAAATTGCCACCATTTCATTCACATCATTGCAGTAATAACAGAACAGAGCAGCTGAAGATGAGCCCCATAAACTCGTGTTCAAAAGTCAGCAAGAGGAAAAGGAACAGTCCCCACATTTGGCTGCTTTATCTGAAACTTCAGCTCAGGAACTGTCGGCTGCTTTGAGTTCACAATATTTCCAGTCTGAAGGATCTCAGCTGATTTTGAAGCACTACTGCAATAAGCAAGACATACAATAAAACTAGCAAATTTTGCTTTTTCATGCTTGTAATTGTGATTCTTTTTTTTCTGTGGAGGAAGGTAGCAGGAGGCCACACAGCACCAGCATAAGCTGGAGTACCCACGCACAGATATCTATATACATCTCGGGGCCCTGACAGTGTGAAGTATCCTTACTTCAGAAACTTAAAATATTTCCATATGAAATCTTTGCTTATTTGGGCACCCCAGAAAGACATGAGGATGTAAGGAATCCAGTTCTCAAGTGCTGCAAGGCAACTCAACTTTTCTATTAAGATTTTTGTGACATGCTTGGCTCACCAACATAACAAATGCTAAGGCACGATATAGACATATTTGGCCTTACAAGGAATAAAAACCAGACAGGTTGCATATAACTTTCTATACAGTGACCTCTTTCAGTTTTGCTATTTCTTGTATTCCTCTGAGGCTAATCCATCTACCTTTCTGGCAAGCTGTGTCAATTTTTAAATGATTTTCTTTACTTTTCCACCCCCACAGTCTGCCCATCTACAGAAAACGAGAAATTTTCCCCACGGTATATCAGACTCCAAGGATATAAATGCTCACAATATAATGATATAATCATATGAATAGCAAGTCTCACTTTTACCATCTCTTTCTCATTACCTTCCTACAGACAGATAATAGATTTATGCCATGGAACACGCAACATAGATCTCTGAAGTTTAAAAATAACTTCAGTTAACATTTAATAAGAATAATTTGGTAGAAGAACAGCCTAATAAGTGCTCCCTCTGAAAAATGTACTGTGAAAGCACTGTTATGGGACCTTTTTTTTTTTTTTAAGAAAATACCAGTCTCCTTTGCTGTAGATGATAACAGATGATAAGAGTGGGACTGGAATCAGATGGTCATCTGAACACTTCCATAAAAACGTCTGTGGCTGAAACCTACACCGAGCTGGTTATTTCAGCCAGGAAACAGCACTTGTCAAAAATCTCACAGCAGAGTCATTCAAATATGACAGCACTGCATTTCAAGAAGATTGCAACAGGTCAAAACATTGGACTTCTGAAGGCTATTTATTTAATACAAATACTATAGAAATAGCCTTCTGAAGTACCAAAAGGGTTATAAAAATCATGTCAAACCAACTACAATACATCAAATGTACAAATTCCGATATCACAAGTTAATAGAGCCAGTTATTCAAATAAGGCATGTATGGCTAAGGCCATTTCTTAACAATTACAATTGCCTAATACTTCTGTTTAAAGAAAGAAACTAAGAACTGTTGATGCTCCCTTTTGGAAGGGAACAACAATTTGAAATTCTATTTGAAACTCAATTGAGAACAGACCTGGAATGCGTATCTTTATTTAGAAGTAGTATGGCACAGAGAATCCAATGCATGCTGAATTTAGGTGATTTGTTTCAAGCTTCACTTTAGTTTCTATTTAAAGCACAGAAAAGCTGGAATAATCTGTAGGAATAGAAGACAACTATTTGCAACCCATCAGTAAGGTAGAGTCCTGATTAAAAACGAATTAAAAGATGCCCCTTGAAAACTGAATTCCACAAAACATAATTTTCATGGTATGCATATGCATTAGATTGTTCCAATTAAGCTTGTTAAAAAAAAAAAAGCTGTTTAAAAAACTGTTTCAGGTATTATATGAGCTATTATTCATGAAAATGAAGTGCTTCCCAGCATTGTGGTTTATCAAGTATAAACCAGAATCCTACATTTTAAATGAAATGATCTGTAAAAGTTCCTATCTTTGTGAACATGAGATATTAAACAATTTCAGAGAGGAATGTGTGAATCAATTAGATTCAGCAAAAGAGGTTCTCAGTATCTGAATATTGCGGATGCTCTGAGACACTGTGTCAGAGAACAGTGCTGACTCCAACACTTTTCTAATCAAAGCACTCAACAGACACCATCCCTGCTATGAGATACACAACTTCATTTATACCTAAATGCCACAAACCCAAGGATATTTAGATAAATTAGCTATGGTGCCTACAAACATACCTCTTAAGAATAAATTGTTTGTTCAAAACCATATTTTTAAAGTAAGTTTAAGATAAAATTGTTTCTTAATGTGTTTTCCCCAAAGAAAAGCTTAGCTATCATAAATTATTATATTGTTAAAAAGGTCTCAAATAAACTAAATTATAATATCTCATGCTGCTCATCCTTTGGCTTCTATCCCAGTACAGGGTCATGGCTCTGTACTGAAAACACAGTGGGATAATAAAACTGCCTGGAGATACTAAAATACTTATAGTACAGCAAGTAACTATGTAGGACTTCTCCTTAAAAAAAAAAAAAAAAAGAATAAAATCACTTGAATTTACTGATGGAAGATTCCAGGGATTAAATCCTCATCTACAACGAATAGCACAGAGTTGTCAAAGGCAACAGTGTTATCACAGTTCATACTAAGTGATCTGGTTATAATTATAAAGCTGCTCTGTCTTTTGGAGGAAAAACACCTCAAAGTCATGTCACGGCTGCGTGTAAGTTGTATATATTTGTTTGGATGAAAAAAAAAAAAGCATGGTAACTAACAGTTTTAATCGAGTATATGACATAGACTTACCTGTGCAGAGGTTTTGGGAGCTGCACCCAGGTGTTTATAATTTTTATACTGCTTTAATACTCCTCATAGGATATTCATGTATATTAGATATTGGAACACTATATTTAGCAGACAGTAAAAATATTCAAATACAGAGCATAGACAGTGCAGTGCAGTACTGTTGATAAAGTGGTATTATGAGTTGTTAAAAATTGATGTATTCTGCCCTACCATCAAAAGAATAGGCCACAAGAAGTGGGGCTATTGCCTCTGCTCTGCTGCCTGTAAAGAGTTGTAAAGTGTGGAGAAATGGCCTCCCACAGCCAGAAAACTGCATCACCCTTCTTGTGGCTTTCAAAGCTCTTGGGCCACTGACATTGCAATGGTACTTGATGGGTACATCTGCTGACACGGCCTGGCCAGTAGCTCAGAGGGGTCAGGACTTCAGTGTGACATGAAGATATAAACACGGCTCACAAAGAGAAGCAAAGGGCTGCTCTGTGCTCCATAATCAGGGCAGCCATCCTAGTGCACACTGCTTGTTCTCCCCAGCTCGACGGTATTATCCTTTTCCAAATGAGATCCATGCTCTATTGAGCACTTGTAAATGAAGGAGATGTATACATGTATTATCTGTGTTGACACAAATCTATTATGAATAAGTATAAGGTGCATTCACTCATAATATGTTTATGGTGTCAGGGAGATGAAACAGCGTAGAAGCAGCAGCTCACCCTTCCTTAGGGAAATCTCCTAGACAATAAAACTATTACTAATATTTTTTTAATTTGGTGGGGCTTTTTGAGCAGATATGTAACCTTAAGTCCTGCCTGTGTTGAAGTTTCACTGACGCAGTAATGGCATTATGTTGGTAAGCAGTGCAATCAAGTGCTCTAAAAGCAATTAACATCAGTGCACTGTGGTACCACGCTGTTAGACAGACACAAGGTCAGCCTTCCTGAGACTTTTATTTCACAGTCCATGGTGAAAGAGCAAACAGCACCACAGCTGCTAAATCCATCCACCTGATTTTCTTCCATCTGCCCTTGAGCTACCTGAGCTCTGTCCACGTGCCCCTCCCTGCCTGTGCATCACCTGAGGGGCCCACCACAAGGACAGTGATGGCTCCCCCATGTCCTAAGACTGGAACATAGTTCTTCTCACATCATCCACACCACTTTCACTATGTCAATGCCCCTTAGCTAGTGACATACTTCAACAGAAACTGTTCAGATCCAGCACATCCCATCCTGCCAGTAGCAGAGACTCTACCAGAAGAGGTAAACTGTGCTAACAGGGAGAGAAGGAGAAAAAGAGGAACAGAAACAAGGCTTGCACAGATTCAGAACAAAGAAAGGAAGATCCCTCCCCATTTTTGCAAGGGAAAGGGAGCTGCACTCCCTTACACACTCCCTTTAATTAAACCATGAAACATTATCATTACACTAAGCACATACTCTCAAAAGTAATCAGTTGTATATACAAGTCATCCTACTGCCACTGACACCCATCAGACTGGGACACAGGGCTAGATTTTATTTGGAAACAGTTATAGGAGAGGGAAAGGATTCAAATCCTTTTAACTGTCTGATGTAATCTGCAAGACGAATTTTCAGATGGTATATATGAATACTGCTCCACACAGAGAAGTGGGTTTGCATGCAAAAAGCACTTGCTTCATATGGCATTTTAGGGGGCTGTTATCTTCTGACATTTAACATTTGCTTCTTAATGGCTGCTATAATAATCAAACAAAACTGACAGGTCGAGTAACTTGTCCAAGTAATATCAGAGCAGATCCTCTGCTTTCTATATTCATAAGAGCAGCTCTGCTGGAGGCAATCATTTGTCATGATGGAAAGAATCAATTAACTGTGACCAATTAACACTTCATCATTAAAATTATGCAAAAACAATATCAAAATAACAGATTATCTGATGATCCTGAATGCTACAGTTCCAAACCCAAGGGAAAGGGCAGTCCGGTGATTGGCAAGGGATGTTCTCAACCCCTGAGGGATTTAGTGGGGATTGGTGGGTATGATGCTGATGAGTTAGAAAGAGAGTGTAGTAAGAGAGGAAAGCTCAGATTTCAGCATATGATGGCCATGACCAAAAATCAAAATAAGCATCCCATGAATGGGATGCTCATGAGAAGGTAGAGAAATTACAGAAGTTAGAACAATCCTGCCGTCATAATATATCAATATTTCACTGTACAGACAATAGTTTTTGTAGCTTCAAGGCACTTTAAAAAGTCCTTAATTAAGGCTCACCAAGAAATATTAGATGGATGAGAATGCATCTTAAAAAAAAAAAGAAAAATCCACTGTCTTTTGCTACTGAAGGACCACAGATAAAAACATGGATATGTAGCCATGGAGAAGTCAGGAATGATGAGAACAAACATAAAACTAAATGAGGTTGCTACATTGCTACAACACAAGTGGAACAGCATCCCAACAAATTTGAACAAGGACACTGCTGTATGTTGGTACAGCATTCCCAAAATCATGGCCATGTGTTTGGTAGTGACCCAAAATAAGAAAATATCAGGCACTGCTATTGAACACCATTTTCATTTCTTTGTGTTACTTCACACAAGTATTGACTTGTCTCATTCTGTTTGTAAGGTAGAAAAAAAGAAGAATGAATGAGCTTAAATTGTTGGAGACCAAGAATGTGCCAAGTTTTTAAAACGTACTAATTCAAGGGTACCACTGGAAAGCTATTTCTTTTTTTTAAATTAAATAATAATACAGGCATGTTCTTTTAGTAATTTGTCACAATTGTCTAATAAAATGAAGAAAAAATAGATTCTGTAATAAAATAGAAACTAAAGAATGAAAAGAAAATCCATTATTTACTCATTTCTGTTACCATCCTCTCTGTTTATCTCCAGAAGCAGAGTTGCCAGCCAATTTAAGGTAAGCTGAGCTATTTCATCCCTCATATAAATAATAAATGATAATGATGGCTACATGACAGCAAAGACAAATTATAGGATTTTTTACATTGGCAAACTGAGTGATTCCTTTTTTAATTTATTAGCAGTTTTTATATGAATGAGAAGAAAAAATAGGAGTGAACAATTTACTTGAGTTATCTTGTTAAAACTGCACATCAAAAAGATCGAATGTTTGACTTCTATAAAGTGTAAGGTCACAAGTTACTGTGACTGAGAACTACCATGTTTGTTTTTTTCAAAGGCTGTTTTAACCAGTTAATTTAGTGTCATACTTACATCCAGCTACAATTTTGAATTTGATCATGTTTATGTAATCTTTAATACGACATGAGACACTGTAAGCATACACAAGTCACTGTGTAGCTACAAGAGCTTTATGCTCTATCAGCTCCATTTATCTTATGGAGCTCCATCTGGCATGGATGTGCCACTCAAGCTACCTGGCTCCTATTCATTAATATATTGTGCACCATTTCCAACTACACACATATAAAAATCTCAGAATCCACCCAAAGGGTCTATGTGCTCTGGCTTTACAATACCCAAAAGGCTTTTTGCTTTGCTTTGCAAAAAATAACTCACTTTTTAACTGGAGGGCAGGTAATCCAAGCAAGAAGGGAAGTTTCTACCTAAAGTGTGGCTACATCTAATTTCAAAAGAATTTAAAGCTTATTAAAAGCAAATTTCATTCAGCTGAACACACTCATGCCTCTGGCACACCTTCTTGCCAAAGAAGACTCTCATAACAAGACAACCAAATATTTAGTATATATTATATTCAGTGACACTGTATTTCCTCTACAGTTACTGTGTCGACGTGCTACTTTTGCTTAAACCAAGGGTGACAAGACAGCTGTTTGCTGGACTATGACATTTCTGCTAATATTGTGGTAAAAGCACAAAATGTTCAAAGGCCTGAACAGAGAAACTAACCCAACCTTGTTAAGAGTTCTGATTTTTAGTGCTATTTCCATTAGTTAGGGAAGATATCTTTATTTTTTGCATTACAGTACACATCTTTATGCCTTTAAAAGAGTTGAGGATGAATATCAATGCTCATCGAGCCACCAAACTGATAATTTTGGCAAGAGTCTGGTATCGTAAGCCAACAGCTGCCTACATTTGCAGCCAAAAACAGTCTATCCACTGGAACAGCACTGAAGAGCTGAATGGCATTACAGAGATAAAAAGAAAGATAATTTGATACTGTTTTGGGAGATGATTTTTCAGGCTTCTTGTTATTCCATGTCCTGATTAGATGAAGTCCTGTACTGGATGCTCCCTTTCAAGTCAGGCCTGCATTTAGGAAGAGTTGCAAACTGGTTTTTTCTGTGGTAAAGATAGAAGAAAAACCTCACCTTCTATTTTAATAATATAATTACATATATAAATATACATGTATATATATAATTACATACATAGGAGGCCTTCTTTATCTCTCCCTAATTCCATTTCCTTCTTCCCACCCCAAAAACAAACAAACAAACAAACGTACAAACAAAACCCACCAAAACTAAGCAGCAGAAATGCAAGGATGAATTTTTCCTAGAATTAAGCAGCAATAACACAACAGCCTGGACAGGGTCTGTGTAGGTGAAGAATAAAGATACCCTTTTTTAAAATTATATAGTACAGAAAACTCCTTTTATCTTTACTGCTTCACCTCTTCCCAGTAACACCTGAGTCCCAGGGGACTGGATTCTCTCACCCTTCACTGTACAACAACTGCTTTGCATCAAACCACAGATACTTACAGAACATTATTCATCCACATGGGAACAACTCCTCAATGGTGACAGGATCAAGATCAAAGCAAAAGTGCTCACTAAACCAGTAAGCACTTCTAGTAAATAACAACTTGTCGATACCTGAGAATATATATCTAAGTAACAGCCATGCAGAATGCATCTTGGCCAAGTGCATGACCATCATGATCACCCTTAGAGCTTCATTCATACACACACACATGCACATATATGTATATACACATACCAGCCTTAAATGCAAAATAAGGAAGAGCCTTATGTATGATTTAGAAGAGTGAACTGGAACGCGTTTTCAGCTTTGAAATACCAGAAAAGGTATTAAAGTTCATCAACATGGTGTGCATCACACCACAAAGTTGTTCAGAAGTGGCTACAGGGGCAGCAAGGTAGGAGTATCACATGCAAATCACAAAATAATGTCATCTTATGGGCTTCACGATGGATTAGTTGCAATGCCTTTGTTTCACCTGTTTTGCACATTATTTTTGTCTCACAGGCTGAATTTCCCTGACCTTACATTGTCCCCACTCCTTTGTCACAAGGCAGCCAAAGACTCATAAGATTTTTGGGCTGGAATAAGGAACACCAACTCTGAGAGTAGTAATATTCCTAGAGACAGAAACACATCTCTCTGCACTAAATTGTGGACCAATCAGGCAAAGTGCTTGTGAAAAAACCAAAACTAATGACAACCATGTCTGACACTGAGAGAGCTGAAACTCTTATTCTTTTGAGGAGCTACTACCTGGAGTGTGCTGACCTCATCATTCCCAACAGTGACATGATGCAAAACCCCCCATAGGCTGCCTGTATGCTCTCCCTCCCCCAAATTTCTACATAGATATAGCTCCCTAAGGAGTGCTGTTCCTTGACCACAAGATTATATTTCTTCAGCCTAAATTTATGCTGTGTGGTCTTATTTTCACAGTGCTGCACTGCATAACTTATGAGTTGCAGTTTTGGGTAAGAAAGACGAGACTTTATTTAAGAAAAAGGAAATTATGTGAAAATATCAGCTGATATATTACAGGAGTTTAGTCATTGTGTGATAATTAAGTGTGTGTGTATCTCTGTGTGTGCCTGCTATAAAAACGCTTTCAGTTTTTTAAATGCCATAATTTTTATGCTATGAGAGCTAATCATCTTTTAATATGGAAAACTGGAATGATTAATAAAGTTTAACACATTACATGGGATCTTGTTTTTGCAAGACAGCTTGCTTTCTGTTTATTCCCATCTAGATGTTTAATGAAGTGACTGCTGTATCACACAAGTAGATGGGCTAAATGAATCAAACACCACATTTTGCCTAATGAGAAGAATTTACATAAAACTTATGTAAAAGCTTAATTTCTTTTTTTTAAACACAGAGCTGTAACAACAAGAATTCACAAAGGTCTGTGTTCCTGAGAAAGCTAGAAATCCTTATGAAAATATAGTGATCAAAAGTGCCACACAGAAGAACTCTCAGTAATTATCAAAAACTTCAATATTGTCTGTAAGCTGTTTCACTGAAAAGCCTAAAACCTGCACTTTTTTGTTTTCTCATATCTCCAAACATGTACCACTAAAGACTGAAGACTGAATTACCTTCGATAAAAGAGCATTTTAAAAGATTCACTGAGAAGTGTGATGCTTATACACAGAAACAGGACTGATCCCATAACATGCTCTCTCCAGTCTGAAGTCTGACATGTGCCATGTGCTTTGCCTCTCCTCCAAGAACCACTGTGACCCCCTCTCCTGTCGGGAAGGCAGCAGTTTCCATTTGCTCACCAGAGCAAAGCCAGCAGCTGCTCCAGCTGTGGTGGGTGCTGGTGCCTCTGCAGCAGGTACCAGCACCTACATCACCTAGAAATCCTTCTCCAAGGTGGTCTGGGGGCTCCAGCCCTATGGCAGCATTTCTCAAAAATTCTTCCAGAAATTTGCAAACCAGATAGAATGTCCTGACAGGATTTTATGTGGCTATCACACCTCCATCAGCAAGAAACCCTTCTAACCTTCTCAGATCACCAGCTGACACACACAATCTCTGTAAGGCTACTTAGCAAGCAGAGAGCAGGAGAAGGACTGAAAAAGCCACTTTCCTCTTTTAAATAGAAACATTTTCATCCGCCTATAACTTTTCACAGAAGCCACATTATATCATAAAAAAAAATATAACACAGCTGATTAATCTCAACAAAAGCACAATCAGCTCAGCACAATGCTGAGCATTGGGCAAGTACACACTGTAAACAGTGACAGACTAGAGCAACCAGCAGAGTGGAAGTGATTGCCTGTAATTGTAGGTTGACACCAAAATTACTGGCTTCAAGATTGAATTTGGTGATAATGTAAATCACTCTCTGTTATTCTTTTCTTAGCAGCTTGTCTTATGAACTGCCTGAAAGATCACTAGATTCCTCTCTAAAGAAGTAAATTCAAAGTATTTTCCAACTCCATTAAGATTTCTATTGTTATCCTGTTAGGGAGATGCAGACTTTGGAGCTTGGTTTTCAATATCCTTTTTAATTTCAGTTGTTAATATAAATCATAGAAAAGTTTAGGTTGGAAAAGACTTTTAAGATCAACAAGTCCAACTGTTAACCCAGCACTGCTAAGCCCATCACTAAACCATGTCCCCAGGTGCCACATCCACACATCTTTTAAATCCCTCCAGGGATGGTGACTCCATCACTTCCCTGGGCAGCCTCTTCCAGTTCTTGACAACCCTTTCAGTGAAGAAATTTCTCCTAACATCCCACCTAAACCTCCCCTGGCACAGTTTGAGGCCATTTCCTCTTGTCCTGTTGCTTGTTTCCTGGAAGGAAAGACCGACCCCCACCTTCCCACAGTCTCCTTTCAGGTAGTTGTGGAGAGCAGTAAATTCTCCCCCGAGCCTCCTCTTCTCCAGATTAAACTCTCCAGTTCCCTCAGCTGCTCTTCTGAAAACTTATGCTCCAGACCCTTCACCACCTCTGTTGCCCTTCTCTGGACACTCAATCTGTCTCCATGTAGCTACAGGCACATTCACTGCCGCTAAAGGCATAGCCTGGTCACCTTTCCAGTAGTCTCCACTGATAACTTCCTATTATTGCTGCTTCTTCTTTACAGGACAAATATTTCTAAAAAAGTTTGTCAGTACAGTTACCTCCTGCAATGTATCATGACTGAGGACTGGGTGTAATTAAAAGGGCTTTTTCTTCCAGCTCTTTCACGACAGGCAGAAGAACAGCAAACACTCTGGAAGACAAGATATAAAACTCCCTCAGAGCCACTTCTATCATGGGAGCTCCTCATAACCAACCAACAAGCAAACCACAGTTAACATGCTTGTGATCACAAAGCCACCTCTCTGTAAGATCTGTCTTTCCTATGAGCAACACAAAGAAAGAGGTAAGAAAAGACAGCAGAGATATAGATACAAAAGCTGGGTTTATATTCACATTTGGGCCCAGAGCAGCAGAGCAATTTTGAAGCAAATCCCTTGATCTTCCCCCCTTACTTCAGGCTGGTGTGGTTTGTAGAGCTTGATTTGGCGAGAGTGAATTCGGCTCTATACAGAGGAAACAGAACCAGTTTCTGTTCTGCAGGTGCAGAGTAAGTGCTCTCCACCCCTAATGAGTGCTTGGCCATTTCGATAGCCTCTAACGACATGCCTGGGGAGGATGTTTGGCCTGGGGCACCAAACTAAATATTTTAAACAGAATTATACCATATTCAGCACAAGAAAAAGCGAAATCATTCTCTAGTTTTACAGAGCACTTTCATATGCGCGGTTCAGCATTGCTGGCAATCCCTACAACCTAGGTCCTGTGGACCAAGGAATTTATTTGTTACTGCTCTCCAGTAATTAGTTACAACACACCTCAACACAACTGAGTGCCAGAATACAGCATCTTTGTAATGGAGGGTACTGCAGAGGCAAAGAGCCTTTGGAGATTGCCCAAAATAGTAATTACTTAATACCCAATTGATCAGAACATGAATGAAATAAACAGCATGGTTTCTGGCAGCATGATAGGCATTATGAAAAGCACCTTAGTTATTAAACAATCAAGTAACACTTAGCTAAGGAGCTCACAGCACCAGATAAGAGACTGAATAACTAAGGAGGAAAAGGCACAGGAAGCAGGCAAAAGCTATTATCTTGTCAGATCTCTATGAGATTTTTTGAGATAAGTTAGAAAATTTCTGTATTACCCTGTCAAAAAAGTAAATACTCTGGCTGTACACTGTGCTATGTGACTGCACATCAGGAAACAAACCAGTCAGGAAATGCACGCATGATGGAAAGTTGCTTTAACCATAAATCAGACAGTGCCACAACACATAAATATAATACTATATTTTATAAGTATACTACTATTTACAAATAGAAAATATAACCTGATTACCAGCCTCCTTATTTCTGAAAGTTAACTTAAAATTAGCACTTAAATAATTGGCAGAGTTGCCCTGGTTCTTCTATCATAGCTAACACCAAAAAAAAAAAAAAAAAAAAACCAAGAAAATACAACTACTGAGTGAAAATCAGGATGGATAAACCATGGACTTTACCATCATTATTATCTTTGATTTTGGGGCATGACCATAGAAGGTAACAAAAAGCTACTAATGTGAAGTCCCATCAGAAAAGCGGGTGGGAACACACACAATAAATACACAAAGGCTTAGTCATTAAAAATGGCTTGAAAGCTTTCCTTGACATTATCTATGAGGAAAAAAGTACAAAGAAATTCTACAGAAATATTACAATGTCCATTTAACTGCAACATACTTATTAGCTTAACAGCTATCCACCGTAAAAAAAATATTATAATATCATTAAATAAAAAAGATGCAGACAAAGCACCCCTAAAATCAATATCAAAGATATGCTTAAGAGCAAAAGTACAGGAATGCTCTGCAGAAGCTTGCTCATGTAGAGCTGTAATCTCACAAGTAAACCAAAACCAACTGGCATAATATCATTTACTTGTGTCATCTATACAGCCAATTATTTTTGCACCTCTCTGTCCCAAATACTCATCAGCTTCACTTTGCCTTGTACTGTTCTACATCAGATATACACCATCTGAACAACTCAAGTATCAATCAACTTAAAAAAACACATTTGCAATTTCAGCACAAGTCAACACATGCCAAACTGAAATCAATCCCAAAGAATATTTAAATACCATTTCTTCAGCTCTGTGTGATTCTTAAAAATCATGTATATAAGTTTATATATTCACATGGTGTTTTACCAATACGGAATAATGTAACCTGCTGTCACAAAGTGCCTGAATGCAGAAGGAGACAAGAAGAACCAACACGAGAGAAAACACAGAATGACAGTCAGAACATGTTGAATGAGGAGTGATTACTGGCACATTCAACTAAGAAGGAAAGATTTCTGGCCTGACTACATTTTGAGAAAAAACATGGAAATGGTAGGAGAGACATGAACACAGAACTATATAGAACAAGCAGAGCACAGAAATTACAAAAGCCACGCACCTTTGAACCAGAGAAAAATAATAGTAAGGGGAGACACCTGGAAAGGTTTGCTCCATAGGGATGAAGTTTAGGGCAAGCTTCAGCTTGCCTTTGAGCAATGAAATATACACTTGGAAACTGTTTCTTATCAGCAAGGAGTAGGGTAGGTAAGCAGGAAAACACAGAGTGTAGTTGACACAGCTGATCTGTAAATACAAAGCTAGTGCAAACACAATCCAAGTTAAGCTGAAAATAAAAACAGAGGCATTATTATTTCAGTGAGAATTTCATCTTCATATTGAATTAATCCAAAGCTGCCATTTTAAGTGTAACTGAAATTGTCACAAAATTTTCCATCTGCCTCACAGGAGGGCTGCAATTTCTAGTAGACTTCCTGCATCAGTGTAGAATAAGTTTGCTGTGAGAAGCATGGGTTCTTTTCTAGAGCAGAAGGTGATTGGTAGAACAAGAGAGAATAGGAATCATTTGAGATTTTCAAGTACATCAGCTGGGACCTTGAGTGATTTTGTTTGATGAATCATGGGGTTGAGTTGGACAGACTCTTCTAGCAGTGCTTTGGACAGGCTAAAAGGAGGGAATACACATGGCACAGGGACAGAAAGGAAAAATTACAGTGAATAAGCCAACACATAACCAAGATAGTCAAAAGGGCCTGTGGTAAATATGCTTCCAATTCCTGGCAGAGATTTAAATGCCTATTCTCTGTTAAATACATTCTGAATTATTAGTATCAGATTGAAGAATGAAAACATTCAGAATGATATATTCGATGTGTTTCCCATCCATTTTACACTAATAGCACAATTGATATAAGTCAATATAAAAATCAATGCTGAATATTTGGCACAGTACAGACCTACATGGCAGAATCCACTGAGACCTATTACATTCAAAAAATTAAGAACCTGCAAGGAGTAAATACAAATTATATGTAAGTAAATTACATAAGGGTTTATGATTTCAATGATGAAAAATGGTGCCATCTGTTAAAATTAAAGCAGCCCTTAACAGGACAGGAAATTGCTTTGAAGTTAAACCTTTTCAGAGGAGAAAACTGTAAATGCACATTTTTAATCTCAAAGTAATTTCCTAGTGTCCTCAGAAATAGTCCCAAGAAAAAAGATACACATAATTGTTGAATAGGAAGTTTCTCTCCTCTCTGTTAGTACTTAGACTAACAGTATGTTAACAAAGTATGGTTACAGAAGTATTAATGTCTTTATTGTGCTGAGCTGGTTTACCCATGCACCAAAGTGCATCTGTTTTATAGATGAAAAAAGAGGACTTCAAGAACAAGGACCAAAAGAAATTTGTGTTAAAATGCAATTATATGATGAAAAATGAGTCTATGAGTGGTGTCAGTGAGTTCAATGTTCATTGTTGTGAGTCCTGATGAGATTTACTTGGCTTACAAGGTTTTCTTGTTTCTACCTCTAAAATGCTGCCTGAGATCTGAACATCAAGTTGAGCTGTTTATGGTCTATGCGTCATCATCTATAATAAATAGTCTACATTTGGGACTTAATTAATACAGCCAGGTCAGAAATCAGCCCATTCCTTCCCAGAGATGTGTTAGCTCTGCAATGATAACTGGTATAAAGAATAGCACATACTTATTTTTCCACAAGAGTCAGCAGAAAGACTGAAAACACACGACATAGATCTACTGCCATTTCTTGCAGTCACTTTTCTGACCCCATGTTTTTTTTAAAATAACAAGTTTGGGTTTTTTACTTGCCACAGCATTTGCAGTCCTTACTCAAGGGCTGTGTTGTCAGAGAGAGCACTCCAGCTCCATGTAAAATTATTGGCACAGTTACACTGCACTGTGCAGCATCCTACTTTTTCTGACACTTGTTAGTCCAGAAGTGCAAGTAATTCTTCTAAGTAAAGGTTGATTTCATTTTTCACATTCATAAGTTGTTCTCTTTCATTTTGCTTACACAATAAAATGTATATTATTCAAATATCTACAAGCTGCGGTGGGGAGGTGATTAACATTTTATGTCTTGTCTAGTCCTTCCCATTCCTGCCTGCCAGTTTTGTGATATTGAGTAGAAATACTTATGGGAAGGCCTTTCTCACCTCTATAGGTAGACTGCTGATTAGGGGATGAGCTGGAGATATATTACATATAGAACTTGAAGTTCGATCTGGGCTTATGGATAATAACCACACTTTGTTCTCACTGCTACTGGAAGAGAGTGATATGAGCAGAGCTACCTCATGCCAAGTTGCTGCAGACTGACATTCTTAATTTTCAGAGGTAGGAAAACTGCCACCTCATTAAGAAGAACACTGCGTTATTAGTTTATTGGCATGGCACCAGCACTGGAAAATGCAGCATGCGTGTCCTTGTGGCTAAAGGCAAAAACCTGGAGAAGCTTATAGAAAATTATTTCTTTGGACAGGAAGAGTAGAATAGTGGCTTTCAAGAGACTTGAAACAGCAGCTAAAAGTAAAGAACTTTCTACTTGTGAATATATCCTTCAATTCTATAATATCATCCTATTCGGTGTATTTTCATCCACTTCGATTATTTTAAAGGCCTGTGAATCTCAGACAGCTGATTGACATTCCAGCATGAAATACTTCACAGTCCAACAAAGGAGACGATATCACAAGGGGGTCAAAGGGCACTCCTATCATAATGCAGATTCCTCCCCGAATTCCCCACCTTCTACATTCTAGTGACACGTGGGAATCAGATTAATAGAAAGGAAAAGCAGCTTTCATTCTGATCAGTCTTTCTGGAAATCAGCATTTCCAGCATTTCAATACTTATTTGCCACAGCAGGGAGCTAATCCTTCAAAAAACCCCAACCCAATCAGCCAATCCACCAACTGAACTGAAAGAATAATAACCTCCTTTGAAGTTTTCTTTCATTGCACTGGGAAAGTTCAGATGCTCTTGCTGGGACAGTTCAGATGTCCCAACCCACGCTAATTATAAGACAAGTCCTTCCCATTCATTTTCATTGTTAAATGCCAAAATCCAAGGAAGGTAAGTTCGTAATGAGGCCACTGTTGATTTTTGCACAGGTATTAGTCTCTAGCCAAGAGCTAATTCTTCATCTGAAAAACTTTGTTTTCAGGCTTCTGAAACTGCTCTTTCATTCCTATCATGGTTTAATTGACATGTAAACTATCATACATCTTGTTTTCCTTTCACATGAAAGATTACTTGCAAATGGAATGTATCTAAAATGAATGGCTCTGCTCCATCATTGTGCACTGCCCTTTGCAGGAGAAACAACTAATGGGAGAGATGCATTGTTCCAGTTGGGATTTACAGCATCGTATGGTCTAATTATTCTTGATGTGTTATCCATCATACCTCAAACCTTTACACAGGACTAGCAAAAAACTTTTGCTGCAGTTAAGGAAAATTGCTAAAACAGAGCTATCAAAAGTACATGTCACCCAAAACACTTTATTAATTTCTTGGAGTATCCCACCTGGTGAAGTTAACCTTTATTTCTTTAGGGTTTTTTGGGGGGCAGTGGAAATTCTCTAAATAAATATCATCAGGTAGTGAGGTGAATTAAGTGTTGACTAAAATGGTAAATTTTATCTAATATTCATATTAATAAATTATTTTAATACCTTTCAGTTTGAAAATTCCTAATCTGCTTTAATTGGCCATTAATAATTATAACACGTTTATAGAATTATGCTGTTAATGAGTAAAAAATATTACCTAAATATTATAAATTGAGTATAAGTAGATTCAGAAACACCAGCTGGGATTAGACAGGTAAAAAAACTACTTTCTGATTATAGAGCACTTTACCTTTAGGTCAGAGATTAAATACAGAAAAGGCAAATAATGAATGATAGTGTTAACATTAATAAGTGCTTGGGGATACGAGTAAATGATCTGGTTTATGCCTGACCATTTCCCATTATAGTGATAGCCATGTTTCAACCACAAGTTGTAAGTGGATGACTTCTCTGTTTGCAGCCTTGACATTGTAGAGACATAGTTTTTTGGTGGCCTGATATTAAATTCCACTGTCTTGCTCTTGGTTATACACAGCAGTGGGATGAAATTTGTGTTTCAAAAAGACATAACTCTCACAATGGCTCCTAGCAGCAGTGCAAATCTTTACAAAGTTATTTTGTGAAATAGAAATTGCAAAGATATTTTACATCTGTTTGTGGTTACAGCTGCCTATAATGGTTTGTAATATACATTAGAGTTCTTCCCTGGCAGTAGCACTGGGAACAGGAGAGGACTCCATTGCCCAGGCAGAGGTGTGTAGTGCTGCATTAGCTGCTGTGGCCCAGCCCAGCCAGCCCTCAGCTCCCACTCCAGAGGTGGGTGGCCCTCCATAGACTCTTCATCACTCCTACTAGCATGAGGAGAATGTCTTGGACATCCTGGGGCACCTCAAGTGGTCCTGGATATCACTGTATGGGCAACAGCATCACCTCATCATTAGCTTTTCTCTTTCTCCCCTGATGATTCCATGATTAAATGAACTAGGTTTCTAGGGGGGGTTCAATTCCTGCATAGCAAAGACATTAAAATCAAAATGCTCCTCTGGACCAAAACCTTCCAGTGAAGAATACAGTGGATATATTGACCTTGATTTATCTTCCTGTGGTGGACCAATGCAGTAGGTCTCCAACGAACACTGCACCAGATGGTTTGCACAGCTCTTATTGGGTGGCTAAGGAAGAGAAATACTGCACTGTCAGAAGATACACACGGTGTCCACACAGCCAGCCCTGACTGCAAGTTTGCCACCAAGTCCCACCTGAAATATTAAGCATTTACACCACCCAGACTTAGAGGTATAAACTCCATAACTACAAATTTCTTCTGTTTATATGGATTTCTGACACCACTTCCAAACTAAGTCTGAAAAACACAGCAACATTCAAAGACATTCAGTGGGAAGTTTAGTTTACCAAGCCAAGTACACTGGATGTGGGGGTTTTTTCAGTCAGCTTGTAAAACTAATGTTTTTTAAACTGAATCAAAATTTATGTTCCTTTTCAACACTATTGATTGGACAAAGTACAAAGTGATTAGACCATCATCAACAGCAGATCTTTCAGCAATTTCCATTTGATGAAAAGAATCATCTCCACTCATTTTCTTGCTTTTCATTTCTGCACTAGAGATTATGATATGCAACATATTTCCATATGTGTTGCGACAGTATGAGACTGCACGCACAAAAATAATAGAAAAGAGCAGAAATATCACCACTTCAACTTTCCTTTAATCTGTTTGCTAAAATCTGTCATGTTCTGCCCAAGGTACTGTCATGTTGTACAGAGCATGCTGTGTTAAAGCTTCAATCACACTATCCAAATATGATAAGTCTGGAAGCAGCCATAATGTAACTGATGCCAGACAACCACAGCTCACATAAGTTTCCAGGAGCTTGACATCTTCAAATACAAAGGACAGCTCTTTACTGCAGTTTTGGAAGTCTGTCCGTGTTTCAGACTGAAACTTATATGTATCTCAGTATCTGTGGTGATTTATTTTTCTCTGTAGCATTTGCAACATACATGAAAACACCACCCACTGTGCAGTTTGTTTGCCATCTCAGAGAGGTCTGAGCCAGACCATTGAAATTCTGTAGTTTCCCTCACTTACTTGGGATCCTAAGCATAAAGGAAGAGGCACTATCAATAGTCTACTGCACAAAAGCTGGCTGCAAATATCTTCTCAATGGTAGATTAAAATCACATCTCTGTAGGGACAAAGTCCGTATCTGTACAGGTTACTAGCACAAATTTATCATTCTGGAAATTCACTTTGAAGCAGAGAAATAGTTGGTGGGTCAACTCAGTTGGCTTGCAAAATCACTCCAAGAGGGAGAGCTTCACATGAGGGGACAGACAGATTTCTGTGTTTTTTTCTTTGGAAAAGTGTTTCTTAGGCCCAACAACATTTTTAATAGCTATTACCACTTGTCTAGGATGAGAAATTCCAATACAACCAGCACTCAAGTTAATGGGCTGTTTTGAGAGGCATGGCACACTGAATAAACCTCTGACATGTTAGTTCCATAGTGGAGTGTGAAAAGAGCTAGAGGTCTAGTTCCCTTCAGAAATCAACAAAGAATGTATGTAGTATTGTCTGTGGGATGCAAAGATTGTACATTTATATATATCACTATTTTTATTCCAATTTCTAGTTGTTTATTTAGAGTTAAATAGCAGCACATACATACACATACAACAACAGATTCTCTGCAGTTTCTGCAATAAGGCCAGTCAGAAATAATGGAGGAGTTGCATACCTCCAGTACAAGCCTGCTTGAAGTGCAAAATGTTTTTGTGCTTAAAAATAAATGTGAGGTCAAATAAAAGGAGTAGATTAAAATTCATTCCAGATCCCAACTCCTACTTACGCTTTCTGATTGTAATCTAAAGCTTTGATTCTGCATACATGCACACATTTAACTGTGAGCCAGGAAGAGGGAAATTTTTTGTAAAAATTAAATTATAGATGTGCACTTGGAGAATCAGATTCTCATATACTCTGTTTACTCAAAAGAATAAAAGAGCCAGAAACACATGCAAGACCAGAGAGAAACAAAGAACAGATTCTTCCTACAGCTGCTGACATTAGAATCAGATTGGCTTTGTCTGTTCAATACTTAGACTCTCATGTACTACTTCTCTAACCTGGACTACAACTTCACTAATTATGTGCCAAAAGCTTTGTGTTTCCATTGAATCAAGTGCCTATGCTGAAACAGTCCTTAAATATTTATAAGCAATGAATCCTTTATACATCAGAAAGAGTTTCTTACAAAACTAAACAGAGTTTTCTATAAAATAGTAAAAATTTCTTTATTTACTGAAAATACAAGGATTGGGGATATGATGCCTGGTAGAATCACGCCCTATTGTAATTTCACTGGAAGATTTAACACCTTTCTCATAGCTGATTAAAAAAAAAGCTTTATTCCATATTTGATCAATGGAAGATTTTTAATAAATGTTTAAGAATCTTAGATTATTAGTAATATGGTCATAGAAATCTTACACAAATCATTATCTCTTGGGAGAACCCTATTGAAAAATTTTCAAGGAGGAAAGAATATTTATATTTCTCTTTCTACAAAATTTCTGCTGCTTATACTTTATGGAGGAACTCTGTGTGAATACAAGGCTTTCCTGCCAAAGTCAAAACTTTAAATGTGTATTTTTCCCAACTTCTCTTTTAATTTATTGAAAAGGCACAGTTTGGACTGAAGCTGCCTTGCATTGAACTGAGTGTAGGTTGAGAAGTTAATGCCATATTTAATGCGTCCCTGTATGTAGATACGTTGTTTGGGACACCAGATAACATCCTCTCTGGGACTTTCAGCAGTTTCTCTGTCTCCCTGCAACTTAGTTTTCACACCTGAAAAATATGAATGTAAGAAAATCTGTGCTCTGCTGTGGAGCACTGTCAGGTGTTAAGGGTGAAAGGTGGGTATTAATGTGAGCTTCAATCCTCAAATCATGACAATAAAGATATACAATCATGTCTGGTAGTCTGAAAAAGCACCAGAGTACTGCTAAAATAAGTGTGATAACTGTGTGGCTTTTATGTGTGTTTGTGCAGTGCCATTAGAGTCAGTGAAGCTGCACAGATAGAGAATGTAGCAGGGTTTTATTCACAAATTACAGGGGTGGGTTTTTTTCTTAAAAGTAGTTCTAGTGGAAACAACAAAATTAAGAAAAATGACAAATTATGTCCACCATCATGGCAGTAGCATATATAGATTATGTCTTTATTCTTTGGGTATTTCTATGGCTGCGTGAACTATGAAAAATTTATATCCAAGGTAACAAAATACAGAAAAGTACAAAATAATTTCTACCACCCAATCAAAGCAAATGTAACCTGAGGGGGAAAAAAAATAAAATCTGTAGACCGCAAATCTCCATCAATTCACCTTTGGATCACAATAACTACTTAATTTCTTAATTTCTCCAAAGTATACAACAAATGCTTCCATTTATCTACAACGTAGCCTGGTAAGATCAGCCTGGCAAACCTTCAGGAGCTGGAGCCATTTGTGGTGGGACATGAGTGGTTTTTTACAGACTGTGGCAGAATCCCTGGGCAGTTCTTTAGGTTTATTTCATGTACACAATATACAAGAGTATCTCTAAGGCAACAGAGAGCTCTTGAGCAGAGACCAAAAGGTTTTATAAAAAGATATTCTGAGAACAGCCAGCTCAAGAAAACACTTTATTCTGAGTCTTATAGGAAAGAAACTACCGTTACCATCATTAACATCCTGCTGCAGGCTCAAGTGGAAGCTTATTTTTATAATTTATACTTACTTTTAAAGTATTTCACTTCTGAAAATGCACACAATGAATTCATTTCAACACAAGACAGGGCCCAGGGCACAACTGAATATATCAGTGGTGACCAGTGGGGATCATGTTTATCACTTCCACACATTTCCAATACCTTCTTTTGTGACTGCTGCACCTCGAGAGGGTACAAACCAAGTCTCAGTTTTGAAACTAAAGGCCCTGTTTAAAGGACTGGTTGACTGAATAAAGACAAAATTTGGATAAGAACCAGTGCAAGCATGCCTACAGATAAACACATTCCTGTGCTGGGTCGGTTTCCCTTTCAAGAGTTATTTATGTATAATCGGCTAACAACTTCTCATGGTGAAATGCTGAGCAAAATCTTGCCTGTGCAGTTGGGTCTGGCTCTGCAAGGCCAATTGTTTTATCCAGGGCTTTTCTCTGTATTCCCATAGGCCAATACTGTGCTACTACAGTGATGGGTTAATTGTAAAATCTTAATTATGGACTGATAACTTTGAAACCCTTTAATTCTTTTAGAAAAGAAACATATAAATCACCAGGAAATGAAATAACTCTTTCCAGATCAAAATACTAAACCTAAAAATGTCTATTAATGGCCATAGTAGACTGTGCCAGTGTACTTTGAAGTAGAAATTCAGAGAATTTTATGAAATTCTGCAAATGTTGAGTTACACTTGGAATGCATTTCCACTAGGTTATCAGAACTGAGCAGCTACTCCATGAACAGTAATAGGTACAGATAAAGAAAAGCAATAAAATGATTACCACAGTGCGGAAATTATGAAAATGTTTTATTAAAAGTGTTCATCTGGAAAAAAAAAAACCCTTCTGCATATATTTCATCAGTGTTAGAGGTTTTCCTGCAGGCCTGCACCCAAGGACTTCCTACGGACCATGAACTTGCTTGTGTTTTTGTTGTTGTTTTCTTAATAAATAATATTTTCTTTCTTATTCCTCTATCAGCCAGCATCCTGACTTGTATGCAAAAGGAAGAAAACCTGCAAGACAAGTTTTAACCTTAGTCCTGTGATTGTTTGAGCTCAAACGCCCTGCCAATGACAAGTATCGATTTATTGCAGGTTCAGCTGAGGCACTAAGGAGGCTCCAGATCTACCATTAGCTCCAGAACATGTTGAGTGATATGTTATGATGCAGGGCTGCCTGAGACTTTCAAGGAAACTGCCCTGCATCAGGCTTTCAGGAGGCTTAGAACTCCTGTATCACTTGCTGCCTCTCTCCTGATCTTTAGGATAAATGATATGAATACATCAAGTTTTAGCCACTTACTCTTAATCCTGAAAACCAGGAGAAAACTACAGCCTCAAATTTTTATGTTTCTATTGGTAAAAACATGGTTGGTGCTCATAGCAAATTGCTAGAAGGGAAGGTCCAGCTGAAGTGTAGTACTGGTAGCAGCTAAAGCTGTCACCTATCAAAGTGTTAGAGCATAAACCAACCTAATATAAGTTTGTCATCCAATGTATTGGTGGAGCTGCAGGGAAAACTGCCTTCAAAGAACATATTGCATTGTCTGGGAAACCCCAAATCTAATTTAACAATAAAAACCAAATAGAGTTCAACAGAAATTACTCTAAAATCAGTGGAATTGAATCTTATCAGTTAAGGGTTTTTTGAGCATCCCAGAGAACTCTGGTTAGGGTAGCTCATTGTCTGTTGCTTTATATCTGATTTTGCTGAAGGGCATGGGACTCTACTCTTTAACAAGACACTAGTCTCAACATGTTCTTTGTTCACTAGAGAGCACAGGCTGCAGACATGGTCAGCTTTCATTTGAAAGGATTGGAAGGGAAAAATGTTTACGCTCCCCTGCTCCATACCCACATGCCAGAATCCATGACAAACTGGGCTAAGGAAACAAAACACATTCACTAACATCAGCAGAGATTCAATTACAGAATTAATCCTCTCGAGCAGGTGGTTTCTGGTGAATCCACTGCCAGAAACAGGCCCATATCAGGTAAATCCAACTTCTACTGCCAAGGAGTTAATCAAATAGCTATTATAACTTATTACTTGTCTAATTTGGGGCCTGCAAAGCATTGTAAACATTTCCGAGTTATTCATAAGTATCAAACCAATTATCTGTGTCCAGATACCAGGACAGATAGATAAATTGATTATTTTGTAATTTAACACATGAATTAATATGTGTGTGTCTGTGTCTGCACACACTATTCAGCAATTTATCACCAAGTCTGTTTCTTACATCATTTGGCATCTTTTCCATCAGCAAAAAACATCAAGGAACCCTTAAATGCACATGTAGTCTCTGTGACATAAAATGCAGCAAGTCATACTAACTGCTTTAAATCAGGAAATCAAAAAATGAGGTTCTAACATTAATGTTCTCTGGCCTTAGTTACACATCATTGCATGGACAAAAGGGCTGTCAAAGGGGATCAGGAAACTCTGGCCTTTTAAATGCTTTCACTGAGGGTGGCTAAGTTTCAGAGAAAGTGAACCTCCCTTCCTAGTACAATGCACTAAACCAATTATGCCAAACCCAGCAGGTGATTAGCTTATGCCCTGAAGCATGAGATTTGATTATTCTTATCTTGGTTTGCATACTGGAGCTACAAATATTATTAACGGTCATAAAATCATCCAGCCTTTAAAAAAAAAAAAAAAAAAAAAAAAAAAGAAATAAAGTCTGGCCTGAAATTTTGATTTGCTGACCCCTGTATGTGGCAAACTCCAGGTATTTCTTTTGTTTAATCTAACTGCTTCAGCTATCACGTGGTCACTTGTATTCATTCATGTCACAGGACAAAGCCTGTCCACTTTGCCCTTTGACATATAATTTTCCTTGATATCTTTTTAAAGGGAAGCAATGAACAAGTTTCTTAACAGGAATACTACGGACAGAGATGCAGAGTTTTTCATCATTAGGTCATTATTTAATGGAAATGTAGCGCTGCCAGAACTAGTGAAAAGTGATCCAAAGACCACTGACATCAATGGGAAGTTTTCCACGGATTTCAATGGACTTTGGGCTAAGCCTCAGACAAGCTTAATCACTCTGCCTTGTTTTGGTTGTAGGTATAACAAATGATTCCCAGCCCTGTTTAAATTAGGGTGAACCACTCTAATTTAAGGAACAAGTTTAGAGATCTTCCCCGGGAAAACCCACAAGTTAAGTATCTGTTAAGTATCGAGCATTTCCACCAAGGTGTGTCAGTTTACAATTACACAGACTGGATTTCAAGTACCATTCTGCTGCCCAGTTACTCCACCCTCATTTTTTTCAAAATCCTCCAGATTTTAATATATCACCCTGCACAGGGAAGTGCATTAGTGCAGAGTCATTTTGCCTTAGTAATAAATAATTTCCTCCGAGACACAAACAACAGCTACTGCTTTCTGAATGCTTGGCTGAGAGAAGGTTCTTGGATAAATAGCCTCGCTTAGAAAACATATTTGCAAAAGCCTTTGAGAAAGTGCAATGTGTATGACAGTTTCAAATGGTGCTTTAAGAACACTGTACTTGACCTGACACAAAACTGAAGACTTTTTATTGGAATTTCCAATCCAAATGTCCTTCAGGCAAACAGCTAAATCATAACGAATTGTTTGTTTGTGTTTGGTCTTTGAAACAAATAGAAAGTAAAGACTGAATCAAAGACCAAAAACATGAAATCAATCACATTAAAAACACACTAAGGAGTGTCTTTCAATTGTTCTGGGTTGTTTGGTCCATTTCTGACAACCTTTTGGGATCTGAACTTGCAAACAGAGTGAAAGAGTATGTTTGAAAGACTTAAGTACTAAGTGAGGGCAACATTTGCAGCTTTCATGTTATGATTTCTTTTTTATTTTTCCTTTTTTTTTTTTAAGACTGTCAAAGACCATGTCTTTCTTTTGTTTCTAAGTGGGAAAACTTTAGCTCTTGAAATTCAGTAAGATTGAAAGGGTAATGAAATCTGTAGTTCCTCCATTACTGATCACAAGGCTGATTCGTTATCCAGGATCAAGACAAGTTGTATTGACACATTATTATGAAACCATTATGCTGCCCTATTCCTCATATGCAAGTCAAACTAACTGAATTATCAGTTACACATATTTTCTAATGATTTAAAATAGGGAAGAAATTTCAGGTTGTAAAAAAAAAAAAAGGGAAATGCATTGTTGAAACAAACTTTTGTTCTGTATCTTCTCAAAGAATGAACTTGAAAACTAGTCTAGTTTGCAATTTATATTTGGCAGCATAACTTCTAAAATATTGAACTGTAGAAGAATTTTATTAGTAGATTTAGTCCAAATGTGAGATTATGAAGCATGTCCATTCACTCAGGCCCTAGCAGCAAATAAATTGAGCTTTTCTTATTTCTTTTACCAAGTAAAAGAAAGTCAGACGACTCTATAAATACTGAAATTTCTCAGTTGCTTCAATTCCAACAAAGTCTCAGCTAAAGTCAATTCCTAACTTTGGTTTCGAAATAACTATTTACAAATATATGTTTATATATACATTCTAAAAAGGCATGTGTGCATGTGCAGACATACCTACTCTGTGAGTAGATACCTGCCTTGGAAATCTCTTAAGCAGACAGATTGAATATACTTAAATTGCTACAGCTTAATAACTTTGAACCTCCACATGAATTGATTTTAGGACTATTATACTGCCTTATCAGCAAATCCCCTGTCAAAGGAAAGGATTTATGTGTGTATGTGTCTGTGTGTGCATGCCTGTAAATAAGAATTTTACTACAGTGGTATTAGAACTCACAAATCTAGTTTTAAAAGTATTATCTTCAGTATACAGAGGTCACATTTTATTGTGGTAAGGATAAGAGAAGGAACACCTTACGAACAAGGTGATGGAAAAGGACTTCAGATGCTCAGGTTCAATTTCTCACTCTGTCAGAGGCTGCTTCCATGACCCCAGATAACTTACAGTTAAGCAAATGCTTAAGTCATCTTTTGTTTGAAGGGCAATATTTCCTTTCTCTCCTCCTTTGTACCAGCACAGAGATTAACAACACTTTGCACCAGCTTCTGGGAGGTGGTTTGGAAGGGAGGAGGTTTTCTCTGAGGTTTTTTACTATGGCTAAACACAGCATTTTGCACAGCTCAGTCCTGAACTTTGCTACCTATGAACTTCAGTGGTATGCAGCTACTTAAATAATTATACTTCACAAATGAAGTCCAGAATCATTGTATTGCCCACATTTCAGTTCTCAGTATTCTAAGAGAATACACATTAATGCCATATAAAGTAGGGGATTACTAAGAAAAAAAGAAAAGAGGGATGTTAGTCGAGCAAAGATAATTAGCATGATCTGTATTCCTACCAGGTATCACACTACACCAACTAAGAATACAAATGTAAGGGTCACATATGCAAATATTGTATTTATATAAATAGAGATCCAAAGTTACAGTTGTCATTGAAAATCAGAATTTATTTTTATCACACCACAGACAACAACTAGAAAAAAAAATGGCTAGATTAGAATTTGAATGTAATAAATTCAGAGCATCCAATGCAAGAAAAATGACAGATTTGGCAGAAAGATCCACACAACAAACATAGCCTCAACTTTCAAATACTATTTTTCATGCATGGACAGTGTTTATCAGGTTATCTTTTTTTCTTTGCCATTTTGTCCCCTTTTGTTGGTTTCTTCCTTCCTTCCTTTGAGCTGTGACATGGCCAAGAGCTGGGCAAGCGGCTCCCTCTGGTGCTGACACCAACGAGGCTCTCCAGATTTAACAGACCTTGCTTTCTGCATTTCAGTTTAGGATCTGATTATTGAAACTCAACATTATGCAAAACTGGCTTTGATAGTCTGTGGAATTGTTTATTTTCATAACTAGGTTTAGTTAAGCAGTGAAATTATATTCAGAGAGACAGCTCTGAAAGCACCACGCTACTCACTGTGGTATCATCACGTGGTATCTTACAGCCAAAGATAAGACAGGACTTATTGGTAGCATTTACACATAACCCCCTGCTTCGATTAAGAATCAGCTTGAATTTTTTAAATATATTTTGTGAATTAAAGTAAGACTGCAGCTCAAATATATTATCAGCCAAATGTCAAGTAACTTGCTGCACTAACACTAAACTCAACTTTTTGTGCTTAGAATTACATGTCTTGGCATTTGCACACATTTTAGTTCTACTAGAATTTTCACTCTCTGTGAAATTAAGTTGCTGTAGTACCACAGAAATTCTCTGAATTTCAGGTTACTTGACCCTATATAAAATATGGGGAAGAGTTGCAATAATTGGCATCACGGATGTTTTCATCACAGCTCTATGACAGTGAAAGGTGTGTCACAATTTTCATTACATATTCCTAGTTATTCAAAGCTATTTTTAAAATGTGTAAAAAATGAGGCATATCATTGTCTATCTAGGAAGTTGTAATTCTCAGAGAAATATGTTTATATGCAAGGACAAAATGAAATTTTAAACACTTTTTAACAAAGTATTAGAAATCTAACTGGATTCTAACTCCTCATCACAAATGTTGATTTCTTTCACAAGTATGTTTATAATATATGTTTATAATAAATATTTTACTTTTCTTAAAGAAACAATCATTTTATGAATGGTCAGACCCATATACATAGGGATACTATGTTATGCTTTGTTATTTTGGAAGAAACATGCTTGAAAAGAATTAAGTATTGCTGTTTCACAAAAGCTGAACAACATCCATTGGGGTCCAACAAGATTTCCCTGTGTCAAACACTCCTCATTTTCAAAGGGCATTACAAAAGGGAAGGCTCACAAGAAGAGGGTTGTTCATTGCACTGCTGGTCACTGAACCAAGAATAGATGTCAGATGAAGAAAGAACTATGGATCCTCCATTAATAGGAGGTTTAATACTTTCTTGCTTCATCTACCAGAGTCTTTATACAAATTCTCCTCACTTTTGAACTATGCAGGGTTATACATAATGATTTGAAGAGGCAGCACTGTATTTTTTCCATCTGCAGTGAGCTGTCCAAGCATTCATTAATCCTCACAGCATCTCAGGGTAGTAGTTCAATTTATGGATGGGAAAACAAAATAGATTGAGTACCAGAATACATTTTAATGTAAGTGCCAAGCAAAGGAATGAGACTGAAAGTGCTCCCAGTGTTTCTTTCTTGTGGACAAGCTGCAGCAAAGGCCCTAGATTTTGGGTATGCTGCAAAAATTTGGCACAGTCTAATTGCTGCATCAGAGCCTCAGCAACTGGGTGAGGAGTGAGCATGGGAAAGCAAAATTCAAACTACCATCTCACTTTCATTTTATTTCAATACAAATTTCTACCTGGCTATGTCTTTCAGTAAAACTTCATCTGCTTTTAATTTTAATTGCCCAATAAATATGCTTAATTAAATCCAGTCCCAATTTTTTTGACTTCAGGAGTTTAGGGGTTTTTTATAATAAAGTCAAATATACCTCAGCTAGAGGTGATGCTTTATCAAAATAACAGATAAGACAACTCTGAATAATTGTTGAGCAAAAGAAAAGGCACGAGTCAAAAATAAATATCTGCAAGTATATCGCTATTTCCTTAAAATGAACTTCCACCATACTAAGTGCTGAATAACTGTATAAGCATTAACAAATTTTGTACTTCCAATTTCTGTTTCAAAATTCAGAAACCCCCTGTGCTGTTTTCTGGCAACTGGGATAGAAAATCTCCCATCCACTTCAGAGGAACAATACACAATCCCCCTTTTTTCCTTCCTCTGAATAATAAAGTTCCCCTTCGTAGGAAATGGATCAAATCCTAAATAAATAAATAAGCCTATCCAGTATTTATTTATCCCAGTACTTGGAAATTTTATGCTAATTGCAGTTCTGTCACTAAGGCTCAAGAAAACATCTTACAGTTGAGTTTATATTGTTTTACTGGAATTCACAAATAGAAGTGTTTTGTCTCCCAGCATTTCTCCCCTCTATACAGGATCTGAAGTTAGTCTTCTCACAGTATACAAAGTTAGGAAGTTGATTAACAATATAGCTGCAATTTATCATCACAAAATTCAATGTATCATCTTTTTTGACATGTGTCTTCTTTCTAGCTTCATTCTCCCTACTTTCAGTCCCGTCATCTTTCTCATCCTCCTCTTCCTACTGTGCAGGTGACCTGTCCAGCCTCTTCCTCCACATAAAAAAGGTATCTGAAGACTTCCCCCAAAACACAGTTCATCTCCTGAAGCACAGTGCTTTTCTCTCTTGGGGGAAAAAAAAAATAAAGAGCATGGTGGGATTTATCTTCACATTGATAAAACTACAAAATTTCATTTTGGAAGTAAACCTTGAGGTAGATGCATACTTAGAAACCTAAAAGGCTTCAGATAATTTCTTTTTCCCTGACTTTGCAGAAAAGTTCTGCAGCCCACAAGACTCATGCACAAGTATTGCTGTTTCCTGGAAAGTTGCAGAAATCAACCTCACATCTGGTATCACAACAATCTGGTTGCTTCCATAACCAAAATTGGTCTCTTGTGAAACCTTATTCTTATTTATGCAAAACCATTGTCTTAACTGTTTGGAGACACAGCAGATTTCTGGCAATTACTCCTCTCGTCCACATGGACTTCCACAGACAGATGTTACAACTTAAAGCTTGGACCACCAATATATGGAGCCAAGGAGAAATTTCTCTTAGCTCTTACTCTGTGCACTGAGAAGCTGATTCAGTCCAAACTATCTCAGGAAGATGCAAATTTGCTGAAAGTAAGAGACAGAGCAGGTATGAGGAGCTCTGCAAGACTCTGAATGCTTCAGTCAACCTCCCAAGAGGAAAAAAAAAAGAAAAACTGCAACACATTACTGGGCATGAGAAAGAGAGGAAATGCTTTCATCAGTGTTTCAGCTGGGAAAGAGTTTGTTTCAATGTACTAGACATAAATCTTTGGGAAAGCAGTTTCCATTAATTCTGGCATTTCTAAATGAAAACAAATACCATATGAAATGGTCACAACTCCAGTGTACTTTACTGAGCTCAGCCTGCTGACTCTGCTGGGATTGTAAGAGCATAAAGGTAACAGAATCTGGCTACATATCACACTTGGGTGCTCTGCACCTCCTGCTCTTTCAGATGGAGTTGCACCTCACAGTATGGATCACACAGCCAGCAGGACACATGGCTTGAAGGGGTTTGACAGTGGGCAGATCCCTGAGAGTGTCCCACTGCTCTATATAGTGGAGAGGTCATCACCTGAGCATCTTTGGCTGAGGCCAAACTGATGCCCCAGCATCTCCATAGGCATAAAATGAGCATTTGACATCCTATAGCATTCATGGAACTTGTAAAAACCACTATCAAAAGTAGGTAAATTTTGGTATCCACACTTCTGTTTCTTTCAGTGAAGCATATTTCTGCCAGATATCAATAGTTTTGTCTCTTTAAGTATTCATTTTTCTTCCTCAGTAACATTTGCAACTTTTGCAGAAGTTTCATACCCATCTAGTGGCTACAGCCTAGAACTGAGCAACAAAGGCCACAGGTCCCATACTTAATCTGACTACTGAACCACTGCACAATCTCAGATTAGTCACCTACTTCAGGTGCTTTCCATCAGAAATAATTGGGATTTTGGTAGCTGCTCACATCTGAAAAGCACTATGAGATTTCAAGTAAATTTGAAGCATGATCAAACAGTACTATTAGTAACTGCATGAACATGTGTGGAAAACTCAATCTCTGGTTTTCCACTGCAAAATTACCAGCTCCCATCCTGTGGATTAATGTACAAGGGTCCTGTATTACTGTGTACCATCTGAAAAAAACCCTCCTCTAGCTAATTTAACAGCAAGATCTAAATAGGAAGTGCATTGTACCTGTACCAGAACTTATGGTTGGAGATTTAATTTGCCATTCATCTTGATCAGCAACAGACTGCACCCAGTCACAAAACACTGTGTTGACCTATGAACTTGAGCATTTGCTTGCAACTCACAGTTGCTTAAGGAATTATCATTATTACAGTGTGTGGGGAGAAGCATGTTCAAATAGAAAAACAAACAAGAAAATAAACAAGGAATTTATTCAAGCAATGACCTGTCAATTCCAGAACTAGATTATGCTCAAATGAACAGAAGATACAAGCAATAATGAACAGTAGCAAGGATACAGACAACTCTCCTAGTGATTCACCAGTTCAGTTCTCTAAATGTTCCTGATGCTCAGAGGAAAGACATTTTAAAAGCTCAAATGCAAGTCTGTTCTCATTGAGTAGCTGTTCCTTGGCAAAGAAGGAATGACAGGGGCTGTACTGGTGACACAACAGGAAACACTCGTTGACCCTTTCCAGCTTATGGACATAAACAGTAAACTTTCTAACACTCATGAATTAACCTTAAATGAGAAATATTGGCATCAGAGTTACCATCTAAATTGCCTGATTGCACAGTCAGAAATTCTTATTGAATACATCTTTATGTAAAGATTCATGAACTCTATGGAAATTTTTGCCTGAATAAGGAGAGTGTGACCGAACTCAGCATCTCTGAAATACTTCATGCTAATAAAACACTCCTTTCAGAGGGGCTCAGAGAAAGTACTAAAATCTACATACATTTCATGAAATAACTTCTTAGATTTGGTTCTATTAACTTTGCTCAAATGCCTACTCAGCAGCCACAAGAATTTCAATCTTACCAGACTGATAAAAAAAAGAAAAATCAAAAGCCATGGTAACCATTTCTGAGAGACTCAGCATATCTATATAAGGGTATTATGTTCAGCAACTATTGACCCCATCGTATGGTGAACTGAACCTGCACCTGTTCAATCTCTGATTGATGTTTTTTCACAATGAATGATTTATGGGCAGCACTAAATGAGGGTCTAACTGAACACACAGTGAGCCATGTAGATGATATACATAATATATCATGTATATACGTGTGTAACATCACCAGTTGCAAACCACATTAAAGACTGTCAAAGGTAGTGGAAAGAAAACTCAATTAAACGTAAGCCCTGTGGCTTAACAATTCTGTTAGAACAGCCAAACTTGAGTCCTTTCCTCATAGCACGTTTCCCTCCATAAGGAGAACAGCATTATTTTATTCCAGCCTTTTCAGTACATCTTGACTGTAAATAACAGACAAAAAAAAATGTGATCATGAAAGCTGAAGGTGGAAATAAAGCAACAGAAAAGGATAACATGAAAGAGGAGCTTTCCTCACAGCACTGCAGGAACACTGCTATATTCTGCTGAAGGATTGAACTCCACAGCTCCTGCTTATTTCTAAGAGGATTTAAAAAGCTGATGATAGAGTCATCAAGATAAAATAAAAAAAAAAAAAGGAAAAAAAAAGGAACCAACCTCATTTGCTTGTCTTTTAATCAAAACATGTAATCAGAAGGCCTAAGTGATGATTACCTCCTGCTTTCAACAAAAGTGACTGAAGCAGCCTGTTAAATGGGTTTTCCCTCTTTCCAGTGCTGGGGAAGGTGTCGCTTCACCACACAGGTATGTTCATGCACTACACTCAGTTCCCAATCATCTGATCTGTTCCTGTATTTACAGAGGAGAGGACAGCAGTTGTCTACAGCTAAGGCACCCTGTAGGAGTTCAGTAAACAGGGGCCCATATCAAGAAAGCCACTTCTTAGTAATGGCACCTTTATTAGCACAAACATGTTCACAACCGTTAGTGCAATTAATTATCAGGACGAGGAGATACCCAGCAAAAGGCTAAAAATTGCCTTTGCTGGAACACAATTCATTTAGATGATTTATGGAGTTCTTTATTGTTAGCGTCACAAGAGCTTTTTCAAAACAAGAGAAATCATTAAATCCCATAAAACACGGGCTATCGCTGCAGTTAGCTGGTAATTGATATCCTTGCTCGTGCCATTTATATCCCTAAATGGAGCTGATAAAACAAAAATTAGTAAAGCGTGCTGATGGAGAGCAGCCTGCAGCATCCCAGATGGAAGCAGGGGATCCTTCCCTCCCTTCCCAGTCACCCGTTAGGAATCGCTCCCCCCTTGCACCCCACGAGCCAGAAATCAGGCTCAGCCCCGGGGAACTGCTGGTGAGAGGGAGGGAAGAGGGAGGGGAGTTAATTTGCTTTTAGAGGAAGAACCCGATTATTATATCCCCCCCCTCGGTTTTCCCTGGGGGAATTTTAACTACTTCTCTCTCCTTTTTAGAGGCAATTTGAAAAAAAAAAAATCTTTTGTGTTGCAGTGTTCTATTGGTTTGGTGTTCTGGTTTGTTGTTTGTTTTTTTTTTTTCAGGAATCCTGGTGGGTGGTGAAAGTGCAAGATAAGAAATAATTTTAAACAGAGGATTGGTGGTTTTAAGCAGTTACCAAATAACAGCCAAAACATGTGCACAGTCAAGAAACTCCCAAATTCAGAGCAAGCAGGGAGAAGGAATGTGTGTTTTAGTGATGGAAAGCAATCAGGCATATTAGAAAAGACTCAGAAGGACAAGAGAACAGCACCAAAAAATGCAAATAAATCGGCTCAGACTCTATGGAGAAAAAAAAAAAAAAAAAAAGGAGAGAAGCTTCTGCTGATAACCCTGAGCAAATGCTGCTGCCTCAAAGACAGAAATAGCTCCCTTACCTTATTCCTAATCCTTGCTTGCACCTGCTCTGCAATCATAAATACTTCGAGGTGCTTAACATGGAGCTAAATTGATGGCTGAATTTAAGAATTTCTTCGTACACCTCATTTACAGATTCGAAAGGAGATTTTTAGGATCGTCCTCCTCAGTATCCATTAGCTTCCCAAAGAATCCCAATTTTCTTGGGGGAAAAAAAAAAAAAGGCAAAACCCCACAATATGTCTATATACAACCGGGCACTGTAATAGATCCAAAAAACCGGGAGCGGGGGAATCTGAGAGGTGTCACTACAAACTTGGCAAGCAGAACGTATCCTCAGCAGGAAGGAGACAGAGAGAAAGAGAGGAGGAAAAA